>NC_073247.2:50492500-51117500 GCF_029281585.2 Gorilla gorilla gorilla
GTCAACATGGCGAAACCCTGTCTCTACTGAGAATACAAAAAATTAGCCGGGTATGGTGGCATGCGCCTGTGGTCCCAGCTACCCAGGAGGCTGAGATGGGAGGATTGCTTGAGCCTGAGAGGTGGAGGTTGCAGTGAGCTGAGATGGCACCACTGCACTCCAGCCTGTCTCAAAGAAAAAGAAAAAAAAAAAAAGAGGAGGTTAGGACACACACACACACACACACACACACATTGGGAAGAACATGTGAAGACACAACAAAGAAGGTGGCCATCTTCAAGCCAAGGAGAGAGATCTCAGAGGGAACCAACCCTGCTGACAACTTGTTCTTGGACTTGCAGCCTCCAGAACAGTAAGACAATATATTTCAGTTGTTTGAGTCACCCAGTGTATGTTACTTTGTTATGGCAGCCCCAGCAGACTAATCTAGGGTGGAATCTCCATCTCTTCCTCGAGGATCTGGGTTGGCATCATGACTTGCTCTGACCAATAGAATGCACCAGAAGTGACACTGTGTGACTTCTGAGGCGAAGCCTTAAGAGACTTTGTAGCTTCCTGCTTCACCCTCTCAGGCAGTTCTGAGGCTGCCACGTAAGGAAGCCAGTCTCACATACTTGAGGATGTGAGGCCACAGGGAGAAGAGTGACAGTTCACTGCAGCTGACAGCTGGCACCAACTGCCACACTGTTCATGAGGCCATCTTGGATCTCCCCACAGCTGTTGGCTAGCTGACTGCAGCTGCATGAGTAAACCCAGATGTAACCAGCAGAGGAACAGCCCAGCCAACTTACCCAGTTGTGATAGAAGAAGAAATTGTTGCTTTAAGCTACTATGGTTTAGAGTGTTTTGTTACATAGCAATAGCAAACTGATATATCTCATTGAAATATACTCTAGAAGAGTTTCCATCCAAAAGTCTTAGAAGCAAGTCTGTTGACTAGGCAGTGGCTCACACCTGTGATCCTAGCACTTTGGGAGGCTGAGGCAGGATGATCACTTGAGCCCAGAAGTTCGACACCAGCCTGGGCAACATAGTGAGACCCTGTCTTTAAAAAAAAAAAAATTAAAATCTGGCCAGGAGTGGTGGCTCTCACCTGCAGTCCCAGCTACTGAGGAGGCTGAGGTGGGAGGATCACTTAAGCCCAGGAATTTGATGCTGCAGTGAGCTATGATCATGCCACTGCGCTCCAGAGCAAAACCTTGTCTCAAAATAAATAAATAAATAAATAAATAAATTTTTTTTAGAAAAAGGCAGCAAGAATATTGGGGAAGAGGCCGAGCGCTGTGGCTCACGCCTGTAATCCCAGCACTTTGGGAGGCCGAGGCAGGCAGATCACGAGATCAGGAGTTCAAGACCAGCCTGGCCAATATGGTGAAACCCCATCTCTACTAAAAATACAAATATTAGCCGGGAGTGGTGGCACGCACCTGTAGTCCCAGCTACTTGGGTGCCTGAGGCAGGAGAATCTCTTGAACCTGGAAGGAGGAAGTTGTAGTGAGCTGAGATCTCACCACCGCACTCCAGCCTGGGCAACAGAGTGAGACTCCTTCTAAAAAACAAACAAAAAAAACAAAAAAGTATATTGGGTTAGAAGCCAGGTGCAGCGGCTCACAGCTGTAATCCCAGCACTTTGGGAGGCCGAGGCGGGCGGATCATTTGAGCTCAGGAGTTTGAGACCAGCCTGGCCAACATGGCAAAACCCCGTCTCTACAAAAAATACAAAAATTAGCTCGGCTTGGTGGCACACACCTGTGATCCCAGCGACTTGGGACTCTGAGGCTGGAGAATCGCTTGAACCCGGAAAGCAGAGGTTGCAGTGAGCCCAGATCACGCCACCACACTCTAGCCTGGGCAACAGAGTGAGACCCTGTCTCCAAAAAAAAGAATATTGGGGAAAATCTCCAATGGCATCTGTGCTTACTGATTCCAATTCTAGGGCACAGCATAGATGTAACTCAGGAAATAAAAGGGAGCAGGGACCACCTTGCCTGAATCATCAGGGGAAAGGAATACCTCCTTATCTTTATCTGCCCTCCAATAATAAGTGGCTCCCTATGCAAGTCATACCCTCAGATGGCTTTTTATAAAAAACTATGTTGCCCAGGCTGGTGTCAAACTCCCAGCCTCAAGCAATCCTCCCGCCTCAGCCTCTGGAGTAGCTGGGATTACAGGCGTGCAGATGTCTATTAGTCAAATACTCTCTGGATACACAGGCCTAGAATCACCATGGAAATAGCTGCCATTTATTAAGTACCTACTATGTACTTGTTGCATATTCAATGCATTCCCTTATTCAATCCTCATGGAATTACGGTCAAAATGAGGCACTAGTCACAACTAAATGACCCTATTTTGCACATGATGAAACTGAGACTCAGAGAGGTTAAGCGGCTCTCCTGAGGTCGCAGAGCTAGTGGGCATAGACTCCCAAATGGACAGTCTTTCCTCTTAGCCAAGGTGTGATGTTTAAGGAAGGTGACATAGGAGAACGGGGATCTCAGCCCAAGTGAGTAGAAACAGGAAAAGTTAGCCGGGCGCAGTGGCTCACGCCTATAATCCTAGCACTTTGGGAGGCTGAGGTGGGCAGATCACGAGGTCAAGAGATCGAGACCATCCTGGCCAAAATGGTGAAACCCCGTCTCTACTAAAAATACAAAAATTAGCTGGGTATGTTGGCACGTGCCTGTAGTCCCAGCTACTCGGGAGGCTGAGGCAGGAGGACCACTTGAACTCAGGAGGCAGAGGTTGCAGTGAGCCAAGATCGTGTCACTGCACTCCAGCCTGGCGACAGTGAGACTCCATCTCAAAAAAAAAAAAAGAAGAAGAAGAGGAAAAGCTGGTCACATAATGGGGGGGCCAGGCCTCAGTGGCAGGGCTGGGGCCAGGCCAGGTATATAAGTAGAAGGAAGAACTGTGGGCAGAGCTTCCAGGAAATGTCTTAGGGAGAAGGGGAAACAGTCCAGACGGAGGGAGGGAGGAGCTGCGGGGCCTTAGGGAGGTGGGGGTTGGGGTATGGGCGAAAGCTGTTTCACTGTCCTTTCCTTGGGAGCAGGAGTGGTGGCTCTGCCTCTAAGAACAGACTCATTGCCGGGTGCGGTGGCTCACGCCTATAAACCCAGCAGGCATGGGAGGCTGAGGCAAGCGGATAGCTTGAGGTCAGGAGTTCAAGACCAGCCCGGACAACATGACGAAACCCCATCTCTACCAAAAATACAAAAATTAGCTGGGCGTGGTGGCGCACACCTGTAGTCCTAGCTACTTGGGAGGCTGAGGCACGAGAATTGTATGAATCAGTGAGCCAAGATCATGCCACTGCACTCCAGCCTGGGCAACAGAGCGAGACTCCATCCAAAAAAAGAAAAAGAACAGACTTCACCCGTGCAGCAGGCACCTCCTCTACCACCCTCCGGGCCTTCTCCTCCATGACTCTGCCTCCCCTGCCCCAGCAACTCCCTATGCACCTGCCCTCCTTCCCTGTCCCTCTTCATCTAAATCTTCAACAGGTGGAGAGCAGCCTGATTAAGGGTGCACCCCAATTCCCTCCTTGTGGTCATACTATGAGGTGGGCACTTAGTTACTGTCCTTTTACAGGTGAGGAAACTGAGGCATGGAGACTGAGGGGAGGGCAGCCTGCACTATGACCTAGCCTAATGACTCAATCTGGGAGGTTTCCCCTGGCCTTCCTGGTCCTCCAAGACCCGCTCTGCCAGGGATTCCGGGGTGCTGACTCACACATCACTCCTTCAGGCCCATGGTGTGAGTTCGTCAATGAGATCATGGAGACGTGTGACCATTTTTAGCCCTTGGCTAGGTGTGGGGCACATAGAAGAAGCCCCATCATGTGTCGCATCGCTGTGCAGCTCCAAGCCTACCCCTGTCTGCTCTCAGCAAGGCAGCTGCTGCATGTGAGGCTTGGTGGTAATGAGGGAAGCATGTCGGTGGGGAGGTTCAGGAGCCCCAGAAGGAAAAGAAAGAGGACCAGAGAGAGCAGGTTCCTCGGAGTGCTAAACACAGGCCCAACTGCCTTTTTCAGGAATAAGGGTGTGGGCCAGAGGGGCAAACGACCCCCTCCACAAATGCCAGTGAATTGCAGCAGGCACATAATGGCTCCTCCCTCTTGTGTCCTGCCTTCCAAGGGTACCCTATTTGGCAAATCCTACCCACTCTGGCAGCCCCTGGAACCCAGCCACCCTCTTAATGCCCCTCATCCTGAGGCATCTGTCATACAAGCCACCCCCCACCTTCCCTGGGGAGCTGGCTTGCTGGCCCCAGTGGTCTCCATGTGACCTTTCCTCAGCTCCTCCACTGTCTCCAGACCTGAGGTAAAGAAAGCAAGGTCAGAGAAGGGGCCCACTCATGACCGTGAGACAGAAGACCCACGCCAACCAAAGCCGCTCTCTTTCTCTCCAGCTGCCCCTCAGGCCACCATTGCAACAGTTGACCCTCCTGGGCCCCAAACCAGGTTGTCTGACCTGAAAACACTCAGTACTCAGCCAGGTGTTCCCATTCGGAGCCCAGTGAGCTTGCACTTGAGATCAGGCACATGGGTAAGGCTGATATGGGGGTGACAGTGAACCACAGATCTTGCAGACCCAGCCTCCTGAGAGAGCTGAGTTGGTCAGAATGAGAAGGTGCTCACACTGCAGCCCTGCATTTACTATCCAAAAGGACTAGAAATGACTAGAAACTGAGAAAAACAGGCCAGGCGCAGTGGCTCATGCCTGTAATCCCAGCACTTTGTAAGGCCGAGGCAGGCAGATCACCTGAGGTCGGGAGTTCAAGACCAGCATGGAGAAATCTCATCTCTACTAAAAATACAAAATTAGCCAGGCGTGGTGGCACATGCCTGTAATTGCAGCTACTCAGGAGGCTGAGGCAGGAGAATCGCTTGAACCCAGGAGGCAGAGGTTGCAGTGAGCCAAGATCGCGCCATTGCACTCCAGCCTCGGCAACAAGAGCGAAACTCTGTCAGAAAAAGAGAAGAGAAGAGAAGAGGAGACAAGACTGAGAAAAACGGTCCCTATGGCCCAGTAGACATGAACAACTGCAAGCGACTGGAGACCTGGCACCTGGCACTGGCTTTACCCTGTTAGCTTCCAGGCCTCAAATTAGAAGGAGGAGGGGAACTCCTGCTTGTCCAGCACTTCAGCAAGATCATCTCACTGAATCCTCATAACAACCCCATGAGATACTGTGGTGGTTTTAAACATGCCCGCTAGTTATTCGACACTCTTCCCACCAAGAGGTGTGGTCTCTGTCTCTACTTCTAGAAGTCTGGGTGGGCTTGTGACTGCTTTCAACACAACAGAAGTGACACTCTGAGACTTGTAAGACAAAGCCAGAAGAAGCCATGCAGCTTGCTCCTGGCTCTTTTTGGGGCACTTGCTCTGAGAGAAGTCAGTAAGAAGTCTACTGCCATGGCAGAGACTCACAACTTAGGTGCCACAGTCAACAGCCCAGCAGAGCTCCCAGCCAATAGCCAGCATCAACTGATTGCTACAGGAGTGTGCCATCTCGGATATCCTTCCGATGGCTGCAGCCCCTGTTGATGTGTGACTGCAACCGAATGAGATATCCCAAGTGAGAAGTACCCAGCTGAGTCCGTTCCAGAATTCCTAACCCACAGAATTGTGAACAAAATCAAAGAGTTGGGGTTTTTTTTTTTTTTTTTTTGAGACAGTATCACTCTGTCACCCAGGCTGAAGTGCAGTGGTGGGATCTCAGCTCACGACAGCCTCGAACTCCAGAGCTCAAGGAATCCTCTCACCCTAATTTTTGTATTTTTGTAGAGACAGGGTCTCCCCATGTTGCCCAGACTGGTCTCCAACTCCTAGGCTCAATTGATCTACCCGCTTCGGCCTCCCAAAGTGCTGGGATTACAGGCATGAGCCACCAAACCCGGCCAAAGAGTTGTTTTAAGTGGCAAAGTTCTGGGGTAATTTGTTGCATGGCACTAGTCACAAAACAGATCCGTGGTGTTCCCACTTGAAACTGAGGTGCAGAGGGGCTGAATAACTTGCCCATGGTCACACACCTGGTAAGTGGCAGAACTGAGACTCAAACCTGGTCTCTCAGAATCCAAATCATAGCCCCTTCTCACGGTGCCCCCCTAACATTTTCTCACTTCCAAGAAGAGAACATTCTTTTCAGACTCGACTAGTTTCCAAACCTGGCTGTGCGTCAGAGTCAGCAGTGGCGTGTTAAAGATAGAGATTTCCAGGCCCCACCCCAGGCCTAGTGAGTCAGTATTTTCAGGCGTGGGGCCAGGACTCCGAATTCTGAACTGGCACCCCAGGTGACCCTGAGGCAGTTAGTGCGTGAACCGGACAGTGAAACCCACTGCTCAGCCAGGTTATTACAGAAAACTGGAGGGGACCAGCAAGGTTTTCTTCAAAATATAGCAGTTTCAGAAAATCCCTCATGATCTGAGCTCATCTGCTTCAATTTCTTTTTTTTTCTTTTTTTTTTTTTTGAGATGGAGTCTCGCTCTGTCGCCCAGGCTGGAGTGCAGTGACATGATCTCAGCTCACTGCAACCTCCGCCACCTGGGTTCAAGTGATTCTGCTGCCTCAGCCTCCTGAGTGGCTGGGATTACAGGCACATGCCACCACACCTGGCTCATTTTTGTATTTTTAGTAGAGACAGGGTTTCACCATGTTGGTCAGGCTGGTCTCGAACTCCTGACCTCGTGATCTACCCGCATCGGCCTCCCAAAGTGCTGGGATTACAGGCGTGAGCCACCGCCCCCGGCCATCTACTTCAATCTCAACTTTTTTTTTTTTTTTTCTTTTTGGAGACGGAGTCTCACTCTGTCGCCCAGGCTGGAGTGCAGTGGCGCTACCTCAGCTCACTGCAAGCTCCGCCTCCCGGGTTCATGCCATTCTCTTGCCTCAGCCTGCCGCATAGCTGGGACTACAGGCGACGGCCACCACGCTGGCTAAATTTTTTGTATTTTTAGTAGAGACGGGGTTTCACTGTGCTAGCCAGGATGGTCTCAGTCTCCTGACCTCGTGATCTGCCCGCCTCGGCCTCCCAAAGTGCTGGGATTACAGGCGTGAGCCACTGCGCCCGGCCTCAATTTCAACTTTCTTGGCCCTAACATCTGGGGAGTCTTTTCTACTCCCACACCACTAAGAGACAGAAATTGATGGGAGGCTATCCAACCAGTAAGTACACTCGTGTGTATTAACACCTTGCTAGGCTCTGTGGTCCCTGTGCTCTAAGAACTTACAACTGAAGCGAGGAGATAAGGCGTAAAGTCGTTTCAGAGCAACCAAATGATAAGTTTTGTGGCTGTGACAATAAGCACAAAGGCATCTGGGAGAATTAGACTGAAATGTAACCCCCTAGAAATTTGGGAGGGGCTCCACAGAGGAGGTGGGCCCTGGAGCTGGGAGTCAGGGTGAGCAGGGGGATCACTCCAGGCAGGGGGCTCAGGGGCTGAGGCTCCCTCCCAGGGCAGAACAAGCAGGAGGGCATGAATGGGTAGAGGGACTCACTGGGCTGCCCCAGGGGTGTGCTCTGTGGCAGCTGTGGAACCAGAGGAGAGGGGAAGACGAGGACCAGATCAGAGAGGGGTCAGGGGACTTGAAGCCTGATCCAGATTTTTATTTTCTCAGTTTCCAAAAGCTACTGTCATTTACAGATCAAGGACATGGTCAGGCGCGGTGGCTCACACTTGTAATCCCAGTACTTTGGGAAGCTGAGGCGGGAGGATGGCTTGAGCCCAGGAGTTCAAGACCAGCCTGAGCAACATAATGAGACCTTGTCTCTACTAAAAATAAAAAATTGTCTGGGTGTAGTGGCACACACCTGTGGTCCCAGCTTCTTGGGAGGCTGAGGTGGGAGGATCACTTGAGCCCAGGAGGTTGAGGCTGCAGTGAGCCATGATCACACCACTGCATTCCAGCCTGGGTGACAGAATGAGACCCTGTCTCAAAAACCAAACACCAAAAAATGAGACCCTGTCTCAAACACCAAACACCAAAAAATAAAAAAGGCAGTCCCCCTTCCAAGTCCAAGCTAGGATTAGTTACAGAAGATGGATCAACTCACACACCTTTGGAGCCAGGAGCCAGAATTCTCCCAAATAAGAGACTGAATCCCCATGGGGCTCCACCATAAAACATATCTGCCCCAGTGCCCCAGTCTCTTTCCTTACAAGATGTAAACCTTGATGCTGCTACCTTGAATTTTTAGACAGTGGATTCCTTTGATTAGAACCACACTGGGCAACGGTGATGAGATTCCATTAACCATTGGAATCAATTGAACCAAGAGTTTTCCTTCCTAAAGGGAAGGGCTAGGTTCCAGTACTTGGCTGACTGCAGAGCCCTGGAGGAATTCATTGAAAGGAGGCCCAAAATTAGAAATCATCACTTTCTGCAGAGACACTTAGGAATCCCTCCCACATTATTCAAGGACAGCAAGAGAAAGGTGGGCAGAACTGGGGGGGAAAGGAGCTGCAAGGAAGAACGCGAATCTTTGACCAGCTCATATACCTTCATACAACAGATGAAGGTGTGTCCTGCACAGCCTGCGAGACTGGCTAAAAGTCTAGCTTTTAGTCACACCTCCTGGATCCTATGCCACATCTCCAAGACATGCTTAGAGGTAAGCAAGGAAACTTGCTCAGTCTGGGGTCTCCTCTGATCTTTCCCACCTGTACCTTTCCTGCAAGGGAAACCCCTGTAGGAAGAAAGGTCTCCATTCCATCATGGCTTTTTTCTATTCCTTTTTTTTTTTTTTTTTTTTTGAGAAAAGAGTCTCATTCTCTCGCCCAGGCTGAAGTGTAGTGACACAATCTCGGCTCACTGCAACCTCCACTCCCGGATTCAAGTGATTCTCGTACCTCAGCCTCCCGAGTACCTGGGATTACAGGCGTGTACCACCATACCTGGCTAACTTTTGTATTTTTAGTAGAGACAGGGTTTCACCATGTTGGCCAGGCCAGTCTCGAACTCCTGACCTCAGGTGATCTGCCTGCCTCGGCCTCCGAAAGTACTGGGATTACAGGTGTGAGCCACCGCGCCCGGCCCTTCATGGCCTTTTTGTCTCTCAGCATTGGGATGGCCGGTGGCCCATCTTCCCAGGTTTCCTGAGATTGGCGGCAATGACCCAGAAGCCTCTGGTGACATCATAAACCATCTCGGGGAGGGTAATGTAATTATTGCATGGATTTATTTAAATTTAATCTAAAACTGAAGGTTTCAACAAGGGTCGTTTTATCATTTGATATATGTGTTTGTATATATAAATGTCACAGCTAGAGATACATAGTTTTAGTTTGAAACATCTGTTTCAGATTGCATTACTCTTCCCAGTGCTTCACCTCGCCCTGTGTCCACACCTTTTAGAGGTAGAGCATGCCTCTTCATCCCACCGATGTCAGGCCACATGACTTCTTCTGGCCAATAGATGTAGGCAGAAGTAACAGTGTGCAAATTTTGAGTCCCGGACTTAAGAGTCATTGCATTTGAACTCTACCCTCTTGCACTTTTGCCATTGTCACGAGAAGAACATGTCCCAGGTAGCCCACTTGTCCGTAGAAGATGAGGGACACGTGGAGCAGCTTTAGATCCAATCCACACTTGGAGTCAAGCCCTGTTGAGCACATTCTAGACCAGTGAACCACAGGTGACCCACTGACACGTATGTAAGAAATAAGTGCTTACTGATGTTTTGAGGTGGTTTGTGATACAACAGTGTTGTGACAAGAGCTTATTGATACATCGCCTGAGCACGTTACTCGGTCAGCCCAAGGCTCATACTGCACAACCTACCATCTAAAAGAACACTCGTTCTACCTGCTGTAGATAGAAATAACTAACTACATAAAAGAACATTCCATCTCTCTGTAGCCCCACACCCTTCTTAATTCTTCCAAGTATTTATTACAACCTGCAATATTATATATTTTTATTGCTCATGTACTTTTTCTCTCCCCAGTAAAATGTAGTTTTATGATGTCCAAGATATTGTTTTTGTTCCTGCTATAAATGTCCAAAGCTTTGGTAGGCGTGTGGTGGGTGTTAAATAATTATGTGCAGAATAGATGTCTATGGTCTTTTTTCTCCTTGGTTAATATGCCTCTTACCTAATTTACGTTCCTGTGTGCAGCTCAATGACTTTGCACTAAGCAAAGTTGAGGAAGAAAAAAACATTTTGTAGAACAAAATATGCAAACAGGAGACCTCCGAATTTTGTCCCTGATGAAGAATGAGTTCTTCTTCCCCAAAGAGCCAGTCTCCGTGGCTGGGGCCCTTAGAAACCACAGCAGACCTCCAGAACTGTGGCAAACCAGCAGGTGGCTTTGCCAGTGCCATCCAATATAACCACGACGTAGCTAAGTTTCTGGATACCGTATCAGGGGCTGTCCTCAACCATAGGAGGTTTCTCTGTGTGTCACTTCACTGGGGGGAACTTCAAAGGGACTTATGTGGCTTCCAAGAGCTGTCAGAATGTTTGACTCTCTGGCATTGTGCCGGCATCACACGTTAATTAAATTATATGGCAGATACACCTCAATGTCAAAGTCAGATATTATAGCCGTCAAAGCCTAACATTAGGTGCAGTATTTTATAGCACAGAGTATATACCTTTAAACAAATTCCTGGCCGGGCATGGTGACTCACGCCTGTAATCCCAGCACTTTGGGAGGCCAAGGCAGGTAGATCACCTGAGGTTGGGAGTTCGAGACCAGCCTGGCCAACATGGTGAAACCCCGTCTCTACTAAAAAAATACAAAAATTAGTCACGTGTGGTGGCGCACACCTGTAATCCCAGCTACTTGGGAGGCTGAGGCTGGAGAATCACTTGAACCCAGGAGGCAGAGGTTGCAGTGAGCCGATATGGAGCGATTGCACTGCAGCCTAGATAATAGAGTGAGACTCCATCTCAAAAATAAAATAAAATAAAATAAAAAATAAAATAAACAAATTCCTTTATCTTTCCCCAGTCCTCTCTTGCCTCTGGCTCTTAAGACATCTACCATTCTACACTTCCTATGTGAAGAAAATTCCAGACAACTTTGTCTGTTGGGGGGCCCCAAGACTCTCTCTGGCTTGCCAGACAGTGGAGGTTTCTGGGGTTGCACCTACTTGCTCTCTCTAACCCTTGAGTTTCTGATCTCAGGCTTTTGTGAGCCTAGGCTTCACCCTGAGAGAGAAGATCTTACCGGTCTGTGGGTAAAACAAATGCTAGCTCTTTCTTCAAAGATGGTTCTATTAGCAGGGCAGCAACTAGCCAGGCTATAAAAGGGAAGTGGACGGGGGGCGACTTTCCCTCCAAATATCTTTTTTTTTTTTTTTTAAGACGGAGTTTCGCTCTTATTGCCCAGGCTAGAGTGCAATGGCGCTATCTTGGCTCACTACAACCTCCGCCTTCCGGGTTCAAGTGATTCTCCTGCCTCAGCCTCCCGAGTAGCTGGGATTACAGGCATGCGCCATCATGCCCGGCTAATTTTGTATTTTTAGTAGAGACGGGGTTTCTCTATGTTGGTCAGGCTGGTCTCGAACTCCCGACCTCAGGTGATCCACCCACCTTGGCCTCCCAAAGTGCTGGGATTACAGGCGTGAATCACCACTCCCGGCCTCAAATATCTTTTTAATAAGCACAGCTAGAAACTCTCCATGAGTGGAAACTGGTCACAGAAGCCCCTGCTACTTATGTGCTGAGCGTAGGCAATCCTCTAAGGCGAGGGACAACTACGAAGCCACATTCCTGGTTTTCTTGGGTCTCTCTCATGGTTACCAAGGAAAACTCGGAGGCCATCAACTCGGCCAAATGACTTACATGCAATCACCAAAGCAAAGTTAATACCAAGTGTGTTTAAGTCTCAAGTGTCCCTAACACCTATTAAGCACTTTCTAGATGCCAGGCACTATTTTATTATTTATTTATTTATTTATTTTGAGACGGAATCTTGCTCTGTCACCCAGGCAGGAGTGTAGTGGCATGATCTCGGCTCATTGCAACCTCCGCCTCCCGGGTTCAAGCGATTCTCCTGCCTCAGCCTCCCGAGTAGCTGGGGTTACAGGCACCCACCACCACGCCTGCCTAATTTTTGTATTTTTAGTAGAGACGGGGTTTCTCCATGTTGGTCAGGCTGCTGTTGAACTCCTTACCTCTGGTGATCTGCCCACCTTGGCCTCCCAAAGTGCTAGGATTACAGGCGTGAGACACCGTGTCTGGCCCAGGCACTATTTTACATGCTTTATGTCCATCAACTATCCTCCCAACATCATCAAATATATTGTATCACTACCCTCCATTTCACAGATGGGGGAAGTAAGGTGGCGAGAGTAACTGCCTCAGGTCACACAGCTGGTCACGTTGTAGAGCCAGGTTTTGAACCCAGGCAGTCTGGCTCCCCCATACTAACTATGACATAGTCTTCGCTATTTAATCCTGCAAGCTTTAGGAAATGCCCACTATGCACGAGGCACACTAATAAGGTGCTGGGGGCTGGGAGGAGGGGGATGAACAAGCAGGCAACATGTCTACGAGGGAAAAGTACTCCTAAGTAACAGTTTAAGATAAAGTTAAACTAATTCAGACCTTTGAAGGGGTTTTGAATTCTTTCCAAGGGTAGGCGTGTTGAATAAATATAATGCTTTTGAAAACCTGACTTCATATATGGGTGTTCATTGTACTGCTCTTTCAAGTTTTCTGTGGGTTTGGGATTTTTTTCAAAATAAAATTTAAAATATATATATATATATATATATATATATATTTTTTTTTTTTTTTTTTAAAGAATCAGCCTTAATAGGCCAGGCGCAGTGGCTCACGCCTATAATCCCAGCACTTTGGGAGGCCAAGGTGGGTGGATCACGAGGTCAGGAGATAGAGACCATCCTAGCTAACACGGTGAAACCCTGTCTCTACTAAAAATACAAAAAATTAGCCCAGCATCGTGGCACACGCCTGTAATCCCAGCTACTCGGAAGGCTGAGGCAGGAGAATCGCTTGAACCCGGTAGGCAGAGATTGTGGTGAGCCGAGATTGTGCCACTGCGCTCCAGCCTAGGTGACAGAGCGAGACTGTCTCAAAAAAAAAAAAAAAAAAAAACAATCAGCCTTAATAGACCATCTTGGGAAGAGTAAGCAATAAACTGGGAGCACTTGTTGCCTTCAGAGAGGCAAACTGAGTGACTGAGAAATGCGGGTGGGAGAGGCACCAAACATCCTTTTATAGCCTTAGAATTTTCTGCCAAGTGCAGGTGTTACCCATAACATCTGCCATGAACTTGATGTCACCTGGGCGGACCCTCTGGAGAGAAAGCATGGAATTCCCAGCTCCCAAGTCCCATTCAGCAGGTCAGCTGCTGGGAGTTTGAAGGAGTCTTTAGTTTCCCAGCTTTATGTGTAAAGTGGGCAGAAACACACCATCAGCCCTTTGGCTTAAAATATATATATATACCTAAGCGGGGTGCAGTGGCTCACGGCTGTAATCCCAGCACTTTGGGAGGCCGAGGCGGGAGGATCACTTGAGCCCAGGAGTTCGAGACCAGCCTGAGCAACATGGTGAGACCCAGTCTCTACAAAAAAAAAAAAAAGAAAGAAAAATGAGCCAGCTGTGGTGGCACATGCCTGTAGTCCCACCTACTCGGGAGGCTGAGGCAGGAGAAGCACTTGAGCCTGGGAGGTCGAGGATGCAGTGAGCTGTGACCACCTCACTGCACTACAGCCTCAGCAAGAGATAGATGGAGACCCCATTTAAAAAAAAAAAAAAAAAAAAAAAAAAACTATGCCTGAGGAGTAATACCAGGGATTGCTCTTTCTCCTGGTTTTAGTGTAAGCACAATGAAGTTTTCAGCTCCATGGGGCTTATCTCTCTTGGGGAGACTTTATGTTCTCTAAGGAGGGGCCTGGGTCTTGTTAACCGGGGGTTTCCCCGAGCCACCCCAACAGCCACAAGCACAGTGCAGGACAGACAAGAGAGGCTTGAACGAATGCTAGTTGAATCACTGACTATGCTGTGTTCACCATCCACGAAGGACCATGTGATCCAATATCCTTCCTATTCTTATGTGTGGGTAACTCTTGGAGCACGGATGCCACACTTATGACAAGTGAGCAGTGATTCTCAGCACAGAATGTGATATTTTTCTGTTGCACAAAGTTAAACAGTGACCGAGTGTCCACAATTGCCCAACATGGCCTGAAGCTGCCAGCCAAGGAATTGGGTCACCCCTGGTTCACTCTGAGGGGCTGGGGGATCCCCGTCTTGACCCATTGGCAACCCACTCACTCTTGGGAAGCTCTGGGTGAAGGGATTTTGGAAGCCATTCCCTGGCTCTGGAACTAGCAACCCACAACTAGAAGGGGGAGGGGGTGGTCTGAGAGGGCTGCCAAGGGGCAGCAGGGCTTCCTGGGGCTTGGGCTTGCTCTGGGGTGTGCCCAGGTTTTTGGGGGGCGATGGGGCCTGAGCAGTGGGCTGAAGAGGGCACGCTGCCAGCTCTGGTTGGCCCAGAGCCAGTAAGGCTGACTGAACTTGAGCCAGCCCTGTTGGCCCACAGACTCTGGAAGCTGAACTGCTCCAGCGCTCCTTGGCCTCTTTGTTTTCACTTCCCCACAGCTCTCTCTTAGTGTTTAGGAATGTGCTTTGAAGGTTCCAGCGTGTTTCGCCTCTGCTTAGGGAAACCAAGAGCAGAGGCTGGGCCCAGGCCAGATGGCTTGAGGAAGGGCACCTGTGATCACACTGAGAGCGCCCCAAGGGGCAGGTGGAATGCATGGGGCACTTAAGCTAGCCCCCTTCTCTGCTGGGAGACTCCGTGTGCAGTGCTAAACCTTGGAGATTCTCAGGTTTGTTTTGTTAAGGGAGGCAGTATTCCCTTACCAGCTCCCCCAGAGAGCCTACATTTGTCCAGGAGCTTTTGGGGATAAGCTGTGCTCTTCTGCTTGTTCAGGGCAAGAGAGAGAGCTGTAGCGTGTGCTTTTCTAGCTAGAAAAGTTGCCTCCTTCGTTCGCATTAGAATAAGTTTCCTGGCCTGCCTAGGGCAACAAAGTCAGGCCCTCCAAGGAAGGGGAAGTGAAGATGGCCTCTCTCGCACTCCCACCACTGGGAGGACAATCTTACAGGCGCAGGTGCTTAGCCAGGTAGGGTTTGGCTCAGGGAGGCCACAGAGGGGTCCATTGCTACAGGTTGCCCTCTGGCCTCGATGCCCACCTGTAAACTGCTATCTTCAAGAGTGGAACCCAGAGTGGTTGGCTTTCTCCTCCCATTCCCCAGCCCCTTCACCCACTGTCTTTCACAGCCTTTGTCACCAGGCACATATAAAGGGGAGAGTCTTCCCTGCTCAGTCCTTTGAGGGCTCATAGTGCTGGTAGCCCCCTTTGATGCCAGCATAGTGCTTTGCACACAGCAAGTGCTTAATAAATGCCAAATGACTAAAATACCAGGCCTCTTCAGTGACCAAGAGCACTCTGGATCTTTCTCTAAGCAGCAGTCACTTTCCTCCTCTGGCTGTTTTCTGAAGCTGGGAGCTCTGGGTTCTGGTCTCTTTTGCCACAAACATGTCACTCTGAGCTAGTGTTTTCACCCTCTCAACTGATTTCCTCCACTGGGTTAAACGGAGCTCAATTAAAGCCCTGGTGGCTCTTGTATGACATCTGCACACATTCTTGTTTGCCGGCTGTCATTTTAGCTTCAGGTTGGGTCACTTCGATCCTGCCTGGGCCCAGGTGCTAGTAGGGTCTTTAGTCTTCAGCTGAAGGTTCTCCCCTGCTCCTCCACCGTCTGTTTGGCTTTACAACACACACCTAGTCCTTGGACTCTTGACACATCTGTTCCTTTCTGTCCCCACGGCCATTTATACAGCTCCAGCTCCTGTGCGTGAGGGGGCCGTGGCACATGAGCAATAACTCCGATGCCACAAGGGCACCTGAGTCATTTTTCTGCAGCCAACACTGTCTGTCTGGAGCTACAGCAGACCTCCCTCCTGCTCTGTGGTGACATAGGCCCTGTTCAGATATGTGTGGGCTATGGATTTTTTTCCCCGATTTCCATTTCTCCTTGATTTCAGCACCCAAGTGAATATGCACTCCAAGGCTCTGCTGAGGGTAAACAGAAAGCACCATCGCAGGGGTCCTTCCTCCTCTCTCTCGGAAGATTCACTTTCTCTTCCTAGGTAATGACTGCTTTTTCCTCCCAGCTTCCTCTCAGCCTACGTATATTTAGTGCACGTTGCCCTGGATAGAGTTTAATTAGGCACCAATGCACCCAGGGGCAAAAACCAAGGACCCCTCTCGGGTTGAGCAAATGGGGCCAGCCTCCCCTGGCTGGTAAATGACGAGCTGAGCTGCCGGCAGGTAGAGGAGGTTGTCCATTCTCAGCTAATGATCGCCTTAGGCGCCAAGTGATGGAAAATCCAGAAGGACTGGCGAGCTGCAGGGGGCAACCAGGGACAATTGTATGGACCAGTTTAACATGGCTTCCGGAGGGATGGCAGCAGGAATGCTGTGTGTGTCTGTGTGTGTGTGTGTGTGTCTGTGTGTGTTTCCTGGTCTCCTTTCTCTCCCCTCCCTGCCGCCTTTCCCTCTCTCTTGCTTTCGATTTTCTCTTCTGTTTCTAGCCCAGACGAGTAGAAATTAGAAAGGTCTTTGAATTCATTTATTTGTTTTAATAAAAGCAGCATTTTTAAGCAGCATACTTGTAGCAATTGATTGTTAAACTAAACACCAAGCCAACTAAATGTGTTGGGGGAAATGAAAAGTCAGTTTACAAGAAACATATAATTAACACGTCCTTTGACTTCTCCTAAGCCTTTGTCTGGCTAGGGACAAGACAGAGGAACCATAATCAACTTTAATAAAACAAAAGATGGTATCGAGGCCAAAGGGGAACAAAAAACTTTGGAGTAGGAAACAAAAGCCAAAAAAACACATCTTTTGGCCAGGCGTGGTGGCTCACGCCGGTAATCCCAGCACTTTGGGAGGCCGAGGCGGGTGGATCACGAGGTCAGGAGTTTGAGACCAGCCTGGCCAACATGGTGAAACCCATCTCTACTAAAAATACAAAAAATTAGCCGGGCCTGGTGGCGCGTGCCTGGTAATCCCAGCTACTCGGGAGGCTGACGCAGGAGAATCGCTTGAACCCAGGAGGCAGAGGTTGCAGTGAGTCAAGATCGGGCCATTGCACTCCAGCCTGGGCAAAAGAGCAAGACTCCGTCCCGAGAAACAACAACAAATCTTTTGTTTCCTAATTTTTGGTCATCAGCCATTTTCTCCTTACCAATAGGAAGGCTCTGGTTTGAACTCTACCTGTTAATGGGGACAGATGCTGAGACCTGGAGGGGAAGAGGGAAGGTGGTACAAGGAACCTGCAGGAGACACGTGGCAGTATCAGGAGGCTGATAAATCCAGGCTAATGGAAATTACTATTGCACAACACCAGAGTCTTCACGTGGCCTGACTTTCAATAAACTGTTCCCCTCCTCACTCCTTGGAGAAAGTGAAATAAGACATTAGACTTTCAATAATCTCATATGGTGATGATCAATCGAAACCTGGAGAAGAAGGCCAATTTACAGAAATTGTATCTGCTTCACTGGGTGGCTGGAACCAGGGAGCTGAAAAGAAAACGGTGCTCGCCTTTGATGTGTGAAGTTGCCCCAAAATGACAAACGCCAAAAAACACTGGCTATACATGTGGGGTATTCAAAGGGAGAGGGTACTCGGGAGAGGCCTGTGTTAGGTTGCGCGGACCTGACCAAAGACACATGCACATGTTCAGGCCACATAAAAGCGATTTATTTTTCTTATCTTTCGGCTATTTTAAGTTGGAGTTTTCATCTTTCTTATTTGTTTTATCACCAATGAAGTTTATTTACTGAATTAACTTTTAACGGACCCTCTACTTTGTTCTTCAGAGTTGGCTTCCAGGACTTGCGCCTGTTTAGCCAGGATTCCTCTTGCCTTTGTGACCCCCCCCCCTCCCCGCCAAATCCCAATCCTGGAGGTGAACGGCTCAGTCTCTGTTAACTCCTTGCCTGCTGGTGTTTTTTCTCTGTAGCTACTAATCACCTCCTTTTGATCACTGTCAAGTTCTCAGGTTGAAGGAAGGAGAAAGGACCTCTTGACCATTCTGGCTGGCTTTCCACATGAGCCTGAAAATGTCGACAAATTTGAAACATCTGCCGAGCTGCTTTGGTCTGATTGCTAAAATATGCCGACCTCAACCCCCCTCCCCCCGCCCCTTTTAATCTGTTTCATATTCACAAATTAAGCATTTAGTCTGGGTAATAAATCAGGGCGGTTTACGAGGCTCACACGAGACAAACAAGCGAGAAGGGCGCAACACAAGCCCCTGGAAGAGGAGTGCACGGAGCTGCCAGGAGTCGGGAGCTCCCAGCGCTCGAACGCGGAGAGCAGCAGCCTGGCGCGTCCTGACACGCCGCCAGCACCCACCCTTTGGCGGGTCCCAGAGCCGGCGGGGCGCAGGCGAACAGCTCCGGCCTGGGCCCACACCCCTGGAACCTTCCGCGCGAACCCGCGGCGCCCGGCCCGCCCCAGCTCTGGGCAACTCAGCCCCTCCGCCCCGCTAGGGAGTGGCCGCTGGCAAAGGGGACAACCTCACCCGGCACACACCCTGTGGTGGGCCCATTAAGCCTCTCCCAGCCGAGCCGAGAAGGCTGAATCCCCCTCCCCCACCTCTACCATCCGGCAGGGCTTGGCCTTAAAGATCCCAGGCCCACACTCACCAGAGAGGCAAAAGAGTCCCCGTTCAGGTCCACGTGTGACCTCCACTAAGCCTGGAGGCTACCCCCTCCCCACCCCAAACTCTCCGTGCTGCCTCCTGCCAGGTTTCGGTCCCAGCAGCCACAAAGCTACTTTCAGATTCAGATAGGGGTGGGGGTCTCCTGGAGAGCGGATCAAGGTTTAAGAGCGGCTGGGGAGGGTAGCAAACGCACAAACAGGGTCCAGGCCCCCTCTGCAGAAACCCCGGCCCAGGCTTTTGCAACCACCCAAACTCAGGGGGCTCCAATCTGTGCGTTTCCCGCCCTCCCCTGTGCAGCAGCGAGAAGCGGACCCGGATTAGGGGTCTGGGACCATTCGCAACCCACGAGCTTGGGAGACCCCGGTGGGGAGGGTGGCTCCGGGGTCACCTCGACCGGGCCTCTGTTGCCCGGCTATGCTCAAGTTCCCTGTCGACTGGCGTTCTCGATGCTATCGTGGGACGCGGCGGCGGAGAGGCGGAGGGCGGGAAATCGGGAAGCCTGAACATGCAGCCCACCCCGGACCTAAGGGGAAGCGTAGGAACAATTCCCCACCCTGCAACACAGTACACGTCGCCCTTCCTCTTCCCCTAGCACACATTCCGACTGCGAAAGCCATTACTGCCGGCGCGCGAGAGACTTTTTAAATATTTACAGCCCGCTCTCCGCACGGTAGCCTGATCCATCTCGTGGGCGCGGAGGCGGGGCGCGGGGCTCCGCTCCCGCGGAGGCGCGGAGCCGGGGCTGGGGAGCCCGGTGCCTCCCCCCACGGCCCTGAGGTCCTCCCTGCGCCCCTACTCTGTTTAACCCCCAGGTGGGGAGAGGCCCCCGAGACTGCACACAGTGCGCCCGGGGCCCTGCCGGGGCCTGAGCGGGCGGGGGACAGTGTCCGGGAGGAGGGAGGGCCGAGAGGCTGATTTAAAGGTTCTCACCGGGAAGCGAGCGAGGCACAGACCTGAGAGCCGCCGCGCGGTGAAATCCGAGGAGCTCTCTTGGCGAGGAGGGGCTGTCAGAGGCCATTTATCTCTCGCCAGAGTGGAGGCTCAGCTCCCACACCGCCCGCGAGTAACAATGGCAGCGATCAGCAGCTCTGCACGCGCTTCAGTGCATGAATGGATTGCGGAAGATGCCTGCGTCCGCTCCGCTCAGGAGGCTCTAGGAGCGCCCCCTCCCCGCCCGCCGCGCTCGCCCCCGTGGCCTCCCTAGGCCCTGCGGGCGCCTCGGGGTTCGCAAGTTGGGCCCCGCGGCGCGGTCACTCTCACCCAGAACCCCCGCCGCCGTTCCCAGGGCCTTGGCACCTCGCCACCGAGTGTCATTGGGGGCTGAAATTTGACACAAGCCTTCCTGGCCTCCCCGACGCAGACACCGCTGTCAGCCCCCTCCTTTCTTCGCGCCCCTAGCCCCTGGCGGCAAGTTTACTTTCAAGGAGTTGGACCGTGTTTCCGCCGCAAAGGCCGGCGGCGTGCGGGCCCGGGAGGAGGGGGCTGGCTCGGAACGGTTCCTTCACCTGCTCGGCCGCCTGGGGTGTTTGTAGGTCCCCGCTGGCCCCCAGCCCTAGCGTCCATACGCGGCGCTCCCCAGCTTTTGGCGGCTAATCCACCGAGAGTCCCTGCGATCTGCACATACACGTGCACTCTGGACACCCTCGTCCCAGCCCACATCAGCGGCAAAATCATGTACCCAAATTCTCTTTCTTGGCGGCTTACAGTCTTGAAAGTTGGGAGAGCGCCACAGACCTCGAAGTCTGCCGCAGAAATGTTCCCCGTCAACTCTGCAAAGTAGGTCTCATTAAAACAAAACAAAACAAAAAAATCCTCCAGTTTCGGCTTAGGGCTGAGAGAAGCGGGAAACGCAAGTGAAGGATACCCCAATCCCTCGAGTTTGTTTTGGTGGAGCTAAACCAGAAACCCGGGGATATTTCTGTTTGGGGGACCGCCAAGCCCGGGATGCGTCTGCCTAAGGCGAGGTGGGGAGAAGGGGAGCGCAAGAAGTGGACACTCGCAGCGATCCAAAGGCAAAGCCAAGTACCCCGCAGGAAGAGGCCGAGCTGACCCAGGTTGCAGGAAGACCGCCACATGTGCGCAAAGACGCACTCGGAGAGGCAGAGCGCGACCCGCCGACCTAGGAGACTGGCGAGGACAGGCGAGAAGCTGGCAGCAAGACAAAGCGGGAGTAGAGAGCCAGGGAGGCTCGGTCGAAGACCCGAAAACGCAGGCAGCAGCAGCCGCCCGAGTCCCGAAGCGGAGGCGTGCGCAGCCAGGCCCAGCCTGGCATAGCCCCATTCTCATGCCTAAGGACGCGGACACAGACTCTTGGCATGACTTCCTGCCAGAGCTGGTCTCTGTAGGGCTTGGGCCTACAGTCGGCTGAGGCCTTCCCAGCAGACAGTGGGGTCCCCAGGGGAGGTCTTCAAGAATCCGGGCCCCTCTGGTTTCCGCCCCCTCCTTGAGCCCAGGACAAAGGTAGCGGGTTTGAGGAGCTCGGAATGTTTTCAGGGTGTCTACAAGGCCATCAGAGAGCTGATGCCTCCACTCTCAGGGCCTCGGGCAACTTTTTATCTGACTTGGCGGCGCTGGAGGGCTGCCACTTTCCACCGCATTTCCATTTGGCCTTCCCAATTGCAATACCCTGAAGGCACTGCCCACACCCTAGCCTTCCAGCAATCGGGATTCAAGCTGGACTTCCCATAACCAGCAACAGTGTAACGTGAAGACACTCCTAGACTCAGGTTCCCCTCAACCCTTCTCCCGCTTGTCCGCACACGGGGCGGATCAACGCCCCCCACCCACGGCCCCACCCCCGCGGGCTCCGCAACCCAGGGCCGCAGCTACCGAGTGTGCTTCTCCTCCCTCCCGAGGCTGTTGGCTTTAAACACACTTGCTGCACTCACCCCCACCACACACTCAGTCGTTCTCACCCTTCCTTTCTCCCTGCTGGGTCTCCTCCAAACCGGATTGCCTAGCCTGAATGCAGAGTCCAGGCAGAGCAGGAAGCCTGGGAGATCAAGCAGAGGTGGCCGAGGAAACAGAAGAGAGGGCCCTTCATGGGGGAGGGGGCCCATGTCTGAGAAAGAAGGCAGCCAGGAGACACAGCCTGCAGGAGAGAGGGAGTATAAAGGGAAAGCCAGCACTAATCCCTCAGCCTGCCTACGTGGGGCCTGACAATTTACAAAAGCCTTTTCCCCGAATATTATCTCATGTGCCGCGGCAGCCTCACCACCAGCGCTGTGAGGCAAGTAGGACAGATAGCATCACCCCCATTGGCAAAGGAGGGAAATGGGGCCCAGCGGGTTGAGAGAGGTCTGTGCTAAGGTCACAGCGCGAAGAGTGGTGGAAGAGGCCCGAGGCCTGGGGTTTCCTGCCCCAAAGTTAACTTTCCTGTTCCATCGTTGTGTATGTGTTTCTGGGTGAGCATCTGCGTGGAGGGGAAGGACTGCCGGACAGGAATGCACAGTCCAGTTAGGGAAGTCCAGGAAGGAAGAACACAGCCCCACACCTCTTCCTCTGCCCGGGTCTCACACAACAGCCCCTGCTCTTTCCACAACAGCCTGGAGCCGGCCCCCCACCAGCCTGCCTGGGGGGAGCTGTTAGTGCCTGGCTGTGCCTTCAGCAGTGCGGATTTCAGAGATCTCGTATCCTCTGCTCCGCTCCGCTCAGCTCTCTTCTCAGCCTGTCATCCCCACCCCCAGCCTCGGCTGCAGGATGCCTTGCGTCCAACTGTGGTTTCCGGGCAATAAAACAACTATTAAAGTCTCAGGCACGGCTGGTGATTTGCATCACATCCTCTTGTGCATGGATTCAATGTTTAATACACAATATTGAATACGGATATTAAAAATCAATAGCTGGGGACCCCTGGGGAGGCGGCACAGTGCGATCCTGCTTCGGGAACACAACCAGCTCTTCTAAAAAGACAGGAACGGCAAGTTCAGCCAAGCTGAGCCCAGCGCCAGGGGAAGTGAGGAGTAGTGGATGCATCTCAGCTTCCTGATATGCTTAACTGCGCCATTCCCAAGTCGAGCTAAAGGGAAGCCAAAGGAATGGTGTGCCCCTAGTCTCTACTAGCTTTGAGATGGGAGGGTGGGGAGGTACGGTTTGTTTCCAAGCAGGGTAACAGCCAGGTGCGCGGAGTTGCTTTTTTTCCTTGTTATTTGCACTTAGGTTTGGTTCGAGTCTGAGTCTTACATGCAGGCTCTCAACTCTTCCTACCATGATGGCTCCTTCCTGGGCCTCATGACATCCATCACGATAGGCCCCATGGGGAGCTCTTGGCATAAGCTTTCAGAGAGATGGAACAGGAATCCCAATGGCTCCGAATATGCTTTGCACAGTAAAAGAAATGTGAATGCATGATACCAGGCTCTGAGCTGCAGTCTTCTGAGGCACTCTGAGCCTTCAGAACAGAAATCCTCAGGCCGTGTGACCCGCCTAAAGGCCTGGTGATGGCTGAGTGGTGACAGAGGAAAGGGGACGAGAAGGAGGCTGGGACATCGAAGCATTCCTGCTCCAGAGCCAGAATCCAGATTGTCCGTTAAACAGCCAGGAGAAGAGTAAGCTCCCAGGATGCATAATTATCTTTTCAGGCCTGAAGAGGAACATGCATTACTCTCTTCTTTATCAAAACATAGAAATATACCTTACCCTAAACAGAAACAAGGTTCTCACAGACTGATGGGGTAGGAGTGAAGGAGAATAAACATCTTTGAGAGGATTCAGTTTTTTTCCACTACGGAAAGGGAAGAGAAACTGACAGTGGGAAACACACTTAGGTTATCTGATTGGAAAGGCCTGGGGGATTTTAGATGCCAAAAACTGTGTGAACTTGACCTACTGAAATGTCATCTTAGACACCAAATTATAATAATAATTTTATGGATTCATTTTTTATCATAGTTTAAATCAATAAGGATTGAGTTGGAAATCTTGCTCTAGTTATAAATAGATGGAGAGAACACCTCAGGAAAACTCCAAAGTAGTAATTTGGGTAAAAGTTAGAAGCGGAGGAAAGAGGTGGAAAATGACAGTTAATGAGCCTGTGGCCTCCACTCTTTGTTCCCTAACAGTTGTCAGAGAACCATCAAAGGGAGGGAACAGGCGCCCTTCTCAGAACCATCACAGGAAAAGCAGACATTCTCTGGCTGCTGCAGATCCCCTCGGTGGTGGTTCCTCCTGGGAGTTTGCCTATGTGTATTTATGTGTTTCCGGGCTGGGGAGTGTAGCTACTTTCACAAGTTTGGGCCCTGAGCCTGTGAAACCCACTAGCGAAAGTTCTACCACGAGGAAAAGCCATTCTAAGGCAATGCTGGAGACCAGGAACTGCTCTGGCATCATCAACAATATCTTCATGATTCCTGCACTAGCAAACTGCTTCACGTCTTCCCACCTCAACCATGGAGCCAAGCTCTGGGCCTCTTACAGATCCATACAGGCGGGACCTTTTGCAGCTAGCATAGATGTGTGGTTAAGGCATGAGACAGCCGGCCAAGGGGAAAGGAGGCTAAGGCTGGGGATGGCTGGGAAGGACCAAGGCCCAGGAGGGCCTCCTGGTACAAGCATAGAACTGACCCAGCATGGGGGAGTTGTACCTCCAGAACCCACTAAGGGTGGCACGTCCCCCCTGGACCCACCAGGTACTCCAAACCAAGAGGAAAAGCATCCTTGTGGCATGTGGGTGGATTAGGCCCAAGGCGCAGGTGAGCTCTGCTGCAGAAGGAACCTACACACCAAGTCCCAAATGCCCAAGTGCGGACAGGGATTGGGGCAAGCAGGAGAGAGGGGGGATCTTTCTGCCTCCCATCACCTCACCCTTCTGTAATGTTTTCCTGGAATGAACAGAAGTCGCCAGCAGAGTTGTTCCTGGAGCCCCTCCCTCCGGGACTGTCACTACCTCCTGGTGTAAGACAGGGAGGACCATGGCTTTCTGCCGGGAGGATCCTCTGGCTAGTACCCGAGCCTTGGATTCTGGCGCGAAGCCTCACAGTTCCGATAAGGCTTTACCTCCCTTCCCACGTCTCGAAGAAAAACACCCCCTGGAACTGCTGGGGTGAACTCGGAGCCTGAGGCCAGGGTCAGCGGGGGGACGGGTCCCCACCACCACCAAGTTGCCGGCAGAGATAACAGCTGTTGGAGGGGGAGGGGAGCGACAGGCAGCCACGACTGAACGGTTGCGATCTAGAAAATTCAACAAGAGGCCGCAGCGGTGGCGGCGGCGGCGGCTCCAATTAGCTGAGCCAACTGGGGAGGCAGAGAGCGAGACCGCGGCCCCGCCGATCGTGCCCCGGGCGAGCAGGCAGGCGGGGGCGCGGGGCCTCAAGCTGCCCCGGCGGCCCTCGCTCGGCCCCTCCCGTGGGTTCTCGGAGCGCGCCTGGTGTTTACACACTGTCCTTTCGACGTGAGATCAAGTTTCAGGCCGCGCTGGAGGCGCCAGGGGCCGGCCACAGGCCCAGGAGAGGGGAAGAGGTGGAGCGGGATCTAAGGCTGCGCTGCACCGACGAAAAGGCCTGGCGCTCGTGGGCACAGCTAGTGCAGCGGTCCCCACGGGGTGGGGTGGAGAGAAGTTCACTGGGCAGGGTGGGTAGGGGTTGGTGGGGTTGCAGGGGGGTATCCGGAGGGAGAAACACCTCCAAGTCACTAGAGTATTTGTCTTTCGCTCACTCGGGCCGGGGAATTTAGTCCTGCAAGGGGACAGGCGGCGGCGGGGGTATGCTCAGAACCCAGGCGCTTCGACAGCCCTGAGCGCCCCTTGTGCGCTCTTCACCCCTCCCCACCCCGTCCCTTTGATATACTACCCGATCTAGGCCATTGTTACGGGGAGGGGTATGTGGGCCGAAGGAACTCGGGGTTGGAGACCTGGAGCTTCCCAGCGCGCCCTGGCCCTGGCGCTGCGGAGGCCTCGGGTGGAGTGCCGGAGGGCTCGCCGCTGCGCATCTCCTCTGAGCTGGCAGCCAGCGGGTGCCCCACGCTGTCAAGCGGCGGCGGGTGAGCTTCCAGCAGCACAGGCACACTGTAAACAGCCGCGTGCACGCCCTCCCCGCCCGGGCTGGGAACCTCACCCAAACACCACGCCGCTTTCTCTCCGGCTACCGGGCGAGGCTTTTGTGGCCAAGCCTAGGGGAAGGGGGTCCCCACCCCACCCCCAGCCCACCCGGGCCCCGGAGCCAGCGTTCTGAATCTGCAGGAGTGCGGGGTGCTGCGGGGAGGGGAGGGAGTCAGCGCCTGCCCCCTCCTCACTGAATGTCTGCTTTGTTCCGGAAAACAAGGGAAGCATTAGGCGGCTGCCCCCGGGGAAACACAAAACTTCTTTTTGAATCTCGGGAAGGGCGGTTGACTGCATTAGGGAGCTCCCGAGACAGAATGAGGAAGAGAAAAGCCGAGAGGGCGGGAGGAGACAGGGAAACTTCCGCGAGAGGCCGATGGTCAAAGTGGGGGGTGAAACCGCTCAGGGTGACCGGGCTGGAGACCCAGGAACCCGACTCGGCGCGAAGGTGCCGCGCGAGTTCCAGCGAGCAGCCTGCCCGGCCAAGTGGCGCCTGCCCAGCCGTCGGCCGTGCCAGCTTCCTGCCCTGCCCAGGACCGCGGAGCACTCGGGGACGCCGCCGCAGGCTGGCCCGGAATCGCAGGACAGCGGCGGGGGGAGGGGGTAGCCAGGCCGCAAGTAAACTCGCACTAGAGCTTTCTGCACACCTCCGCCCTAGAGAGGGGGCCCGGACCCCCGGTCTGTGAGGCGTCGGCTTTGGCCTTCCAACCTGGGGGTGCGCGAGGAAGCAAAGACCCAGGGGGCACCCCCACCCTCGCCCGAGGCCCGAGGGTGGGGGACAGCCGAAATGTTTTTGGTCTTGTTTGATGACCGCTTGGCGGATCTGCTCCCATCCGGGTTCTGCCGTTCCGAGGGTGCCGGGTCAGTGATACCCACGCCGGCCTGAGCAGGCATGTGGATGAGCAAAAGCAAATCTGTCGCTCCTCCGACCGCCACCCCTCACTTAACCTTTCCTGCATCCAAGGAAGGGGAGGGCACCCAGACTCTGCCCCACCCCCCGCGGGGCGCTCCCTCTGCCTCGGAAGCTGAGACTAAGAGCGAGGGTTTTCCCCCTTTCCCCTGGGCTCGCTGGGTTTCTAACTTCCTCTAAACCTCCCTCCTCGCTCCGAAAAGCCCCGAGGAGAGGAGCTGAGAGGAAGCACGCCGCTAGTGTGCAAAATGAAGACCATGTGTGAGGACGGCGGCATCAGAGTGCAGCTGCGGGGGTTAGGGGGTGGCAAAGGCCCCCGCGCGGCCGGAGGCTCGGGGCCGCAGCAGCCAGTGCCTCTGCTCTGCGTTGGGGACTCGGAGCCGCAGCGAGAGGCAGTGGAGAGGCAGGGCTGGCCTCGTGGCGGGAGGCGAGGAGGGGGTGCGAGGGCTGCCGCGCCGTGGGGGGCAGGGGGCGGGGACGCAGCCCCGGCTTCCTGGGCCGCAGCTGCGACCGAGGGCGCAAGAGCAGATCGTGCTCTGCGGCGGTGGCGGCGGCGGCGGCTCTGGCCCGCCGCGCTAGCAGCTGAGAATCAACAAAGGGAGGCGGCGGGGGAGGGGCGCCACCGAGCGTTCGCTGGCTGCTCTGGAATAATAAAAAATAATTAATAATGATAATAAGAGAAAAATCCCCCGGCTTTCATGGCTCTGGGTTTCCGTGTGGCTGCAGCGGGAAGCGCGCTGTCCTTGAGGCGGCCTCTCTCGCCTGGCCTGCCCGCCCCTCCCCCTCCTCGCCCCCTCCCCTCCCCTCCCCTCCCCAGGAACCGGGAAGAGAAAGGTCTGCAGCTGACAAATATTATCCATTCTCCCCATCGATCGCGGAGTGTACAGATGTGAGCGCTTGATGTGCCCGCGGAGCGGCGGATCCTCCCTGCTCGCTCGCTCTCGCCCAGGCTCCGCTCGCCGTCCCCCTCCTCCCCCTTTGTTCTCCTCCCCTTTCCCTCTCTTTAAATAGATTTCAGGGCGCTGCCTGTTGGAGAGCAGCTGGCGATCTCTCCCGAGAGAGGGAGCGAGCGAAGCCCGAGGTGCCCTGTCACCAGCCTCCCCTCCCCCACCTCGGCTTTTCGCTACGTCCCCCCCACCCCACCTTTCTCCAGTTTCCAAAATAGAAAACACCGGGAACACCCATGTCCACTGCACCGCGAGCCCCTGGGAGCCTTTGGACCCCTCGTGCTGTTCCTTGTGTCTGTGTCTGTGCAGAGGAAGGGTAGTGCAGGGAGGGGACCCAGGGCCGCGGCAGAAGAGCCAAGGGTCCGGATCTTTCCCTGGCAGCAGCAGGGACGCAGCGTGGGTCACGCTAAGAGGGTACAGTTTACCCATTAGGGAAAGTCGGCGGAGACGGCCCTGTTATTCCTCTTTTGCAGATGGCAGATTAATCCGGCAGCGCCCGGCCTCAAAGGGACCGGCTGCTCGGCAAAGGGTTAACCCGTCGGCCGGTAATCGTGGACACGCGCGCACACACACACACGCACGCGCGCGCGCGTCCTCTCCGCCTGCCCGAGCGCCCGCCGCGGCCCGCAGTGCGCCCGGGGCTGGGGGAGTAGCTGCGGGAGGGGAGGGGGGTCGGGGGAGGGGCGGGCGGGCTTAACCAGGCCGCTCGACTGAGCCGGGGCCACCTCGCCGTCTGTCACTTAAATGATTGTCCTCCGGTCCGCTCAGTGCGGTCAGTACGGGCTGTTAACAGGCAGTTGCAATCAGTTTCCGAAAGGTCAGCCAAGGTCCTCCGGCTCTCGCAGACGGAAGGCATTACGAAACCGCTTTTGTATCTGCAGGCACTTTAGAAAAAGAGGCGAGAAGGGGCGCACCGCAGTGCCGCGGCTGCTGCGACCGGGGGAGAGGGTCGGGGGCTGCGGAGCAGAGGAGTCCGCACCCCCGCGGCCAGGGTCAGGCGGCGTGGATATCACCCGCGGAGTGACCCAGGGCCTCCGGGTTTCGGTGGGGAAGCAGGAAGGGGGTGGGGAGCAGGCGGCAAGGGAAGGAGGAGTGGGAGGAAGTGGGAGAGGCGTCCTGGCTCCTCTCCTCACCCAGCCAACAGCCCACACCCGGACCCAGACGGGAGCGGGCGGCCTTGGACGCGAGGAGACTCCACTCGGACTCCCAGGCCCTCCTGGCGCCTGGAAGTAGGGAGGGGGTGTGTGGGGGGGGAAAGACCCTCGCCGAGCGAGCGAGTCCCAGCGCGGTGTCTGAAGACGCTGCTGCCGCCGCCACTAGAAGTCGTCCATCAGCAACCAGTCCAACCTGCCAGTGATAATGTGCGATCAACACCAAATCACCCCCGCCAGGCGCGATCCATCATCGCAGCGCGCCGCGGGCCCGCGTGAGGCTGACTCGCGGCTGGGGTGGGGAGGGGGGGCGCGCGGAGCAGGAGGCGGTCGCCCAGCACACCCGGACTCTCCGCGCACCTCGCTGCCCCTCCTGGAGTCCTGCACCCAGGCGCTCATAACTCTCCAAGTTCCCCAGCTACAGAGCGAAAACCCAGTGGCTCCGAGTTCTGGGCACAGGTCACTTAGGAGTCCGCGCGTCCTCCGCGCCCTGCTGTCGTGGTCACACCCTGCAAAGCCATTCCAGCCTCGGAGCTGCCCTGCCCATCCCCTCCCCCTCCTCCGAGAAACCGTGGCTGGCAGGAAATTAATATTTAATATCGTGAAATTGATTAAAGGGCTGGAAGCCGGCGATGGGTTGGGGGGAAGGGTAGGGACTCCTAGCGTAATTAAAGATCTGAGAGTCGTGGTCGTTCCTTGTCGGCCCTGGCCGCACGTGGCCTTTGTGAAGCCGAGGCGGGGTCGGACTGGGCTGAGCCTGGCGAGCCGGGGTCAGGAGCCCGTGCAACTTAGGTTCTGGCCCGCGCGGCCGGGTTTTTTCGGGGCGGGGGTAGGGCTGGGGCGGCACAGCAGCGGCAGGGGATGAGGAGGTGACCTTAGGGCACCCGGGGCTGCGGGCAGAGCCACTCTTCCCCTGCCCGCCTGCACCGTGGGCCACTGGAGCCCGAGGGTCGTGTGCTACAACTGCTGTCTCGCTTGTACAGCACAGAAGCGCCTTTACTGACCAGGTGGCCTCGAGGGCGCACCGCCTATCCCCCCAGGTCCCCTTTCAGCAGCCTCACTCTGGGCCCCGCTTCGAGGCGCCTCCCCAACCCCTGACAGGAGTCTTCTGAGCCCCCCACGCAGCTCTTCGGGAGGGGAGAATCAGGTTCACCTTTCCCCCTGCAACTTGGAAATCCTAGGGCTGAGGCGGCCCGGGGCCCCCCGCCGGTTCTCTCCTGTCCAGGCCCCAGCCTGGTACGCTCATGCCTGGGGCAGCTTAACTCGTTCAGCTGCGCTGCAGATGGGGCCTGCTGCTCGAAGCCGCTGTCTCCAGGGAGTCGTCACCGAACCAGCTCGGCCAGCCGCCCGTCGTGCCGTTTAAGGTTACCGCGCCTCCCGGGAGGGGCATCGGGACTGGACCGGGCAGGAGGTGGGTGCAGCTGAGGCTCCCTGGCCACCCGAGCTAACGCTAGGAGAGGAATTCGGTGTGCAAAAGGTCAGCGGTAACCCATTGGCCCTGGCTACAGTTTAGAAGTCGAATGGTTGTCTTGGTGGTGGGGTGACCCCAGCTCACGGAGGCCTGGCTCCAAAGGGCTGATTTGAACTTTTTCTTGTATCTGATTTTTTAGTGAAGCACTCTGAAAAGTACCAAGTGTGCAGAGGGGAGAAAACACAAAACACATCAAGCTGCGTCCTTGGCCCTAATCAGGGGAGCAGGAAGGCCCTCCAGACTCCAGGCCCGCTGTGGGGAAGGTCAGGACCACAGAGGATTAGGCCCAGTCTTGGGTTTATTGCTGTACTTGAACAAAGTGCCGGGGGCTGCCTAAACTGGAGCAAGAGAGAGGTAATTAAAAGAGGGCCTGCAGAAGGAAGTAAAGGCTGGTGTGGCTGCTGCCCAGGATAGGTGGAAGAAGTGTTTTCCATAAGAATAACAAGCCGGTGCAAATGTTATGCAGAAAGACTATTTCACCAAAACAAAACCAAAAAGTTCACATTCTGCCTCTCAAGCTGAGCTGATAAACAACATGCAAACTTTGGTTGGAACCTTGAACCAGTGGGAGGTGTCAACCCAGTTTACAAAGGGTAATGGGGAACCGTTTCTGGGTACTTCTCTGTTTCTACCATTGTGATTCTACCTGCATCAGCTGCTCCCTTTGGGGGCCCTTCTGACCTCCCAACCTGAGCCCAGCGGGAGATCACTCAGAATGCACCGCATTCATCAATGCCATTTCTGGTAAATTGGACCTCAGGTTTTGGAGTGTCCTAGGAGGCAGGCAGCCTACACTGCGCGCATACCGATGTCACAGCAAATGTGAGGAACCGCACATATTCTGTAGCCTTTACTGCCTTTACTAGAGAATACCGTGGATTTCACAACCAGAAGTAGCAGATTTTCCAAGACATTCCTGATTTCAAGAGCTTTGAGCCCTGTGTTTTTACGGGGCATGAAGCCCTACCTGCGGTTACTAATATCGTCGAATTGCGCACCAGAGGTGTCCCAGGGCTGGAAAAAATGGCTTGGGTGTGGGGCTGGCACCCAGTGGTCCCCGCTGGTCCCCTGTCCACCATGTCTAGCCAGGCGGCCATCCTCCTGGCCGTCCCGATCCCAGCCGGGGCCCGTCCAGGTAGGGCTTCGGGCAAGGGGCCTGTCAGGACGAAGGGGCAGGACCAGCCCTCGGGGTCCCCGTGGGTAAAGGAGGAGCGGCTTCGCGCCCGGGGACACAGCGCGCGCCCCGGCTGACACGAGGCTGTCGCCGCCTCTCCCCCGGACGCGGGCGGCTGCGCGCCGGCCGCCATCTTGGCCCGGCTGCGCAGGCGGCGCTGCCCCCGGCGGTAGGACCGCGGAGCCGCAGGCTGGGCCGGGGCTGCCGCGCGGGCGTTCCCGGGCTGCCGGGGGGCGCTCCCTCCCGAGGCCCCCCTCCCCGCTGCGGGCCACGCTGACCCCAGGTCGGGGACGATGGGGCGGCCGTCCCTGGTGAAAGCGTGGCCTGTAGTGTCGCCCCTCCTCGAAACGCTGGAGCGGATTTTAATCCTGAGAAACGACCTCTGGTTCCCGGACTCCCGCGATGGTCAACGTGTTATCGCCTCTCCCGCGCACCCCAGAACTCTGTCCCCAGAGGCAACCTGCCGTGGCAGCTGGGGGTGGGGGGCGAGGCCTACCCACCGTTCACAGGGCGCTCTTGAGGCCAGAGAGGATTTGAGAGTTACCACGGTTTAGGGCTCCTGATTGGAGAAGACTGGAACTTTATTTGTCCACTTTTTGAATTTAACATGCATTTATGGAGCGCTTGCTAAGGGCGAGGCGCTGTGTTAGGACCTAGGGGGATCCAAAAGTACAGAAGTGAATTTTTAAAAGACACCTTTGGCCCCCTCAAGTAATTTACAATCTAGTTGGAAAGGCAGACTTGTAAATGACTGAACACAAATAAAAGGCACTGTGAGGTGAACGTAAATAAAGGGCATGAATCTTGCAGTAAATGGCCTGGGTAAAGGCCAATTATTTTAAAAATAATCTTTATTTCTAAAAATGTAGAATCAGTTCGGGGGCGAGGGGAGGGTAAAGATTTACTAATACTGAATATTTCCACGGTTCCCGGGGCTAACAGTCATTACTTCTGAAAAGTTGTTCTTTAGGAAAAATGATGAAAGTTTATTTCAACTAAGCAAAATATCAAATATCAGAAACTCTGGATTAATTTCTCAGCTCTTGACATTAGCTGGGTGGGAGAGACACAATTTTCCACCAAAACACAACACCCCATTTGAAATCAGTAAAAACTCCCATCGCATTTCATAAAAGTGTTTTTTTGTTTGTTTTTTGTTTTTTGAGACGGAGTCTCGCTCTGTCGCCCAGGTTGGAGTGCACTGGCGCGATCTCCGCTCACTGCAAGCTCTGGCTCCCAGGTTCACGCCATTTTCCTGCCTCAGCCTCCCGAGTAGCTGGGACTACAGGCGCCTGCCACCGCGCCCGGCTAATTTTTTTTTGTATTTTTAGTAGAGACGGGGTTTCACCGTGTTAGCCAGGATGGTCTCGATCTCCTGACCTCGTGATCCACCCGCCTCGGCCTCCCAAATTGCTGGGATTACAGGCGTGAGCCACCGCGCCCGGCCAAAAGTTTTAGAAAATAAAACTAAATGGAAGATTGGAAACTTTTTGAAAAAGTTTTAAGATTTAAAGAAAATAGGGATTAAAAAAAGAAACACAAAGCAAAAAAAGATCAGCCCATTTGCAGATGGTCTTCAAGATTTGGACATGCAGAAAATTGTCCTGAGATTAATTGTACAGAGGTTGGAAAGTATGAGAAAAGTAGTCATAGGTCAAAGAAAATTAGGCAAATATAAAAATGAGGCAATTATTAACTCCAGGAAAAAAAAATCTTACAAGAAAGGAACTGCAATCACTGAAGCTCATTTGGCTCAGCAATGAATGATATATATGTGGTTACAAAGTAAACACTGGATATGAATTTAGTAAGGCATTGTGCTCTAGTGCTACGGTAAGAATGGAGAAGGGAAAGTATGGTACAGAGATCTGAAATCCCCCTCCACCATCAGATGGTTGACATGGATTACTTTTTTTTTTTTTTTGAGACGGAGTCTGGCTCTGTCGCCCAGGCTGGAGTGCTGGAGTGCAGTGGCGCGATCTCGGCTCACTGCAAGCTCCGCCTCCCGGATTCACGCCATTCTCCTGCCTCAGCCTCCCGAGTAGCTGGGACTACAGGCGCCTGCCGCTACACCCGGCTAATTTTGTGTATTTTTTTTTAGTAGAGACAGGGTTTCACTGTGTTAGCCAGGATGGTCTCCATCTCCTGACCTCGTGATCCACCCGCCTCGGCCTCCCAGAGTGCTGGGATTACAGGCATGAGCCACCACGCCCGGCCGGATTACTTTTTTTTTTTTCTTTGAGATGCAGTCTCAACTCTGTCACCCAGGCTGGGCTGGAGTGCAGTGGCGCGACAGAGCGAGACCCTGTCTCAAAAAAAAAAAAAAAATCAGTCAATCAATAAAAAGAAGGCTCCCAAAGACCTCCTCAACCAGCCCATTACTGACACTAGAAAAGTTCCTTTTTGGAGTTGTTTAATTTTGATTGGAATTTCTTTCTTCGGATGATCCTCTACTTTTTTTTTTTTTTTTTTAGATGGTGTCTTGCTCTCTCGCCCAGGCTGGAGTGCAGTGGCACAATCTCGGCTTACTGCAACCTCCACCTCCCAGGTTCAAACAATTCTCCTGCCTCAGCCTCCTCAGAAGCTGGGACTACAGGCACACTCCGCCACGCCCGACTAATTTTTTTTTTTTTTTTTTTTTTTGTATTTTAGTAGAGACGGGGTTTCACCATGTTGCCCAGGCTGGTCGCGAACTCCTGAGCTCAGGCAATCTGCCCACCTCGGCCTCCCAAAGTGTTGGGATTACAGGTGTGAGTCACCGAACTCGGCCTTTTTTTTTTTTTTAATTTTTATTTATTTATATATTTTTTGAGACAGGGTCTGTCTCTGTTGCCCAGGTCGAAGTGCAGTGGTGTGATCTGGGCTCACTGCAGCCTTGACCTCTGGCTCTCGGGCTGGAGCGATTCTCCCACCTCAGCCTCCAGAGTAGCTGGGACTACAGGTTCATGCCACCATGCCCGGCTAATTTTTTTTTGTTTTTTGGGGTTGTTTTTTGTTTTTTGGGTTTTTTTGAGACGTCGTCTCACTCTGTCGCCCAGGCTGGAGTGAAGTGGCGTGATCTTGGCTCACTGCAACCTCCGCCTGCCAGGTTCAAGCGATTCTCCTGCCTCAGCCTCCTGAGTAGCTGGGATTAGTGCCACCATGCCCGGCTAATTTTTGTATTTTTAGTAGAGACGGGGTTTCACCACGTTGGTCAGGCTAGTCTCAAACCCCTGACCTCGTGATCCGCCCGCCTCGGCCTCCCCAAGTGCTGGGATTATAGGCATGAGCCACCGCGCCTAGCCCTGTTAGGGTCTTGCACTCAAACACCTACATCAAGTACATAACGGTCTGCAGTGAACAATATGCCTTAAAATCTTCATATTCATAAACCAAAGAAACTCCCTCTGCCCAAGAAACAAATCCCACCTTGCTGGCTAAACAAGACACATAAGTAGGGTGACACTCCTGTCCTTCTCCCACCCACACTCCAAATAAGGCCTAGGAGGGACCCAATAACTTATGAACCAGTGCCTGCAGATGAGAGGTAACAAAACAAAGAGAGTGTATATAGGCCTACTGCGCCAACATGCTGGGTCAACACTGGCTTGGTCCAGTCTTAGGCTGATCCAGTGTGCTCCCAAGAAACCCTTTTGACCTCTATCTGTCCTGTGTCACCTTCTCTTTTCTTCTGGATCAGAGACATAATCTCTTTCTCCTTTGCCCTGAGAACAGAGCTGCCAGTAGCCTACTCTGTGTTTTGGCTGGGGACTTTTGTGCAGTACACAAACTGTACAATGTAATACAGTGACCCTGCCTGAGAAGCCAGTTTATTTCAAGGGCGATCCCCTGAATGTCGCTTAGTTCTGACCCACCTGCTGAATCTGGGTTTCTTTGTTTGGGTCCCAGGATAGGAGTTGGCCCTGCAGACCCAAAATCACCTCAAGGGAGGCTAGGGTGAACCAGATACATCCTGGGAAGCCGTGGTGAGGTCAGGAAAGGGGCAGGTGTGGCAGAGATCACCCAGGTGTATTACACTAATTCAGGGCTCCAATCTGCACTGAGGTCTAAAATCTGAACGTCATGCCCCCAAAGTCTTGCTGAAAATGAAATCTTCAGGAGGGGAGAGGAAAGCAGGCCAGAGGGTACACATGCCTTTTGGATTTTCAAAAGTGGGAAAATGATTAGATTTTGGATTTAGGGAAGATGTGTCATGTTAAGGGAGCCACAGAAAACAATAACTGCCAATTCCCAAGCAAAACAAAATCATGTTTTCCACCACGTTTCTATCTGTGTCTCCTAGTCGAACCCACAATAAAATAGCAGATCAAATAGCAGATCAAAGGCAGAGGCAAATACAATTATGTTGCCCGTGAAACCCCTAGCATGAAATTAGAAGTCAAACTCTCCATTCAGGGGTTAGAGACAAGGATAATGGGAACCTGGGGCCCTAGAGATGTACCCAGGCCCTTTCAGTCACAACACTATCCATGCTGGATATTTAAAACCACACCTCAGGGAGGGCACAAATAGTAAGTATTAATTGTTTTTCCATACACACTACAGGAAATGCATTGACTACATTCCTAGCTTTGTACCATATAAAGATAGCTGTATACTGGTGGTAGAGGGGGCGGTGACTTATAAGGCAATAGTGAAAATAATGTTGTTGGGAGCGATGAAGGGTTACTAGATCTTCCCCAAGACAGTAGGCTAAGGATGGCGGCAGATAGAATGCTAATCTTTTACCTGCTTCCCTTTCAATGCAGAAGAGCCTAAAACCCATCTGATCCCACCACTCAGTTCTCCCTCAGTCCTTCCCACATTGGACAAGATCATAGAGACAGCTGTCTCGATATATTTTCTATTTTTCCTAAAATCCATATTTGCTTTATAGGCTCTATTTCTTTCACCCTGGCCTAATTTTAGCTCTCTGAGTCCCCCTGCCCCCATATAATTTATGAGGCCTCTTGAGGGTAGAAACCCCTATTACAATGTAGACTAGTCTGTTTAGAGCTACTGCTAATTAAGCTTAGCTCTCAAAGGTGCCTGGTATGGCTTCCCCTACCACCTTCCCACCCCCCACCCCCACCCCACCATGGCCACAAGTTCTTTGACACTCCTCCCAAGTGAGAAGTAGGATCTCTGTCCCTTCCCCTTGAATCTGGATGGGTTTGTGACCACAATCACAACCAATGAATATAGACTTCAAGGGTGGATTAGAAAAGGTGATGCAGCGGGCCAGGCACGGTGGCTCACGCCTGTAATCCCAGCACTTTGGGAGGCCGAGGCAGGCAGATCACCTGAGGTCAGGAGTTTGAGAACAGCCTGACCAACATGCTAAAACTCCGTCTCTACTAAGAATACAAAAATTAGCCGAGCATGGTGGTGCATGCCTGTAATTCCAGCTACTCGGGAGGTTGAGGCAGGAGAATCTCTTGAACCTGGAAGGCGGAGGTTGCGGTGAGCCGAGATGGTGCCACTGCACTCCAGCCTGGGCGACAGAGCAAGACTCCATCTCAGAAAAAAAAAAGAAAAGAAAAGAAAAGGTGATGCAGCTTCAGCCTTATTTACTGCAATGCCAGTTTTCTGGAGCCCTGAGCTGCCGATTTGTAACTTAAAGTCCTACTACCCTTAAGGCACCATACTGTGAGGAAGCCCATGCCACATAGAGAGCCCTGTGCTCATGCTATGGGACACAGCTGAGGTCCCAGCCAACAGCCAGACATAAAGTAAAGACCCCTCCGGATGCTTCCAGCCTCCAGCTGTTGAGTCCACCAAATTCTGGACCCACAGATTCCAGGAGCAGAATTAAATTGCTTCTGAGCTCCCTTGCAGCTGACATGCTATAGGGGAAGAGATCAATTTCATAACTTATTGCTAAATCCATGGAAGAAGGTGAACTGGGTTAAAAACAAAAGTGTGACAGGCAGGAAATTTTTTTTTAAGGAAATTTCTGATCATAACCCAAATCCCCCACCTTTGATAACGCAGTGTCTTATTCTTTCTGAAATCCCTGTAGGACAGTGACCTGTGTCTTCCTCCAATCTGATCTCACATTTTCCCTGAAGGATCTGGGTAAAGGACCCTAACTGTTGTCCCCTCCTGACCTACATTGGCTGCACAAGGGAGCCAGTTCCCTAGGCAGGAAGGGAGAGGGGCAAAGCATTTCCACCAGGCTGGTTTTGCTCTCCCTTCTCTTCTCTTCTCTCTTGTTTTTCTTGCCTCTCCTGGAAGGTGCTCATCTCAGGGATAGGGAGGGATGAATTATGCAAGAAGTGTTAGCTTACTTCATTTTCTTCCCAATTCCCCTACAAATCCCACACCTTTTCATTCTGACCCTGACTACCAGACTTGTGTCACACACCAAATGCCATGAGCTTCCATTCACAAAGCTAGGAATGTGCAGCAGTGCAGCTGGCCTCTGTCCCCCACCGTTTCCTCCTTCTCTGAGCCAGGCACTCATAGGCCCCTGATGCCCAGGCGGCCCATGGACCCTGACCCTCAGGCTGCCCTCCTGGGGAAGTGCCAAGCTCAGGGAGATGGGAGGAGGGGCTGAAAGACATCTGGAATGTGATGGACCGAGGAGGGGAATGGGGAGAGCCCAGGTCTTACCCCCACTGTCAAACAAGCAGAGCAGCCAGGGAACAGGCAAAAATGATAAAGCAGCTTGCAATGGGGAGAAAACCAGGCCACATTGTATGGGGTGGGGTGGGGGATGAGAGGTGGGGAGCTACTGAGCAAACCAGAAGGAACAGCAAAGAGACGCAGGCAACCCCCCTTCCCCTCCCCGCCCTGCCAAATGCCAGAGGATGAACCCGCCAAAAATAAAATACAGCCATGATTACTGGAGCAGAGGTCAAAGCTGAAGGGGCAGTTCTCCTCTTGACCACAGAAAGCCAGCACCAACTGGGATTATCTGCCAGCCACTCATCTCCAGCAGCCTGGTCCGCAGTGCACAACTAGGTCCCAGCCACAACCAGCCCTGTGCAGGAGAGTCCAAGGGTCTAGGACCTGCCCCTTCCCCAGAGCCTGAGACCAAGGCTGGCTTGGCTTCCCAAGTTCACAGCTTTGGAGCTGCTTGCCCTGTTGGACAGTGCAGTGGGGTCCTGTGGCTCCAATTCACACAGTTTAGAAACAATTCCTTCTTCTGATCCAAATCCCAGGCCAGCGAGACCTGTGCCTAGCTAGGGTGTAACACAAACCTTCCTACTTACAATTCAAACAATATCAGTCCAAATCCTCTCTTCACTCCTTCGAGAGCAAGGGCATGAGATTATCTATCTATCTATCTATCTATCTATCTATCTATCTATCTATCTAGTTTTGCTTTGAGAGAGAGAGTCTCACTCTGTCACTTAGTGGCACAGTCTCAGCTCACTGCAGCCTCGACCTCCTGGGCTCAAGTGATCCTCCCACCTCTGCCTCCCGAGTAGCTAGGATTACAGGCCCGAGCCACCACACCCAGCTAGGGCACAGTATTTATTAAAAACTTTATTATCATCTTCCTGGTGCTTCACCTGCAACTACTTCATCGAATCTTTCTCCTATCTTTTGATGTAGACATTCTCATACCCATTTTGTAGATAAGGAAACTGAGGCTCAGATAGGCTACACAACCACTGGGGGCAGAGCTCCCATCTTAAGCCCGTATGCATCTTGATCCAGAGTTTTCCATCGTAGCTTGTGATCTCCCATTTTGATTACTTATTTTGTGCCAGGTCCCGGGCCGGGCCTGCAAAGGTGAATAAGACAGTCCCTCCCCTTAGGGAGTTCACAGTTTAGTAAGGGAGACATACTGCAACACAGTGGGACAGCAGCTCTGACCTCTGAATTCGGGTTGGTGGAAGTACCATGGGAGATCTCCATCATCACTGCCCCTTCACCCCGGCTCTATTTCCTAGCCCCTCTGGTTCCTTCTCATAGGCTGCTCCTTCTTGTCCTTCCTTAAGACAGACACTAGCTGCTGGCTTCCCTCCCATGCCTTTCTTTCCTCCTGTTAATGAGGTCTGAACCCACACACCTGGCAGGAATCTTGGCACCCTACCTGCTTGGAGAGGTTGCCTTAGTTGAGTAAACTTCCTTGGCTTCTGGGGCCCCAGGGGAGAGGCTAGACCCTGACTGCAGCACCAGGCTGGCTCAGCTGGAAAGTGGGCACAGGGGCCCCAACGCTGAGCAGGCTGGTAGGCCCTCAAAAGGCTTTTATTGAAGCCTGTTAAAGGGCTTTGGGCTTCCTCTGATGAAAGGCGCTTAAGTGCATCTGGTTATGATTACAGGGGAGGAGAAAGCCAGGCGGTCTCTGGGGGGTTGGACCAGTCATCTGGCTCTGCCTTCCTCAGGGCAGAGCTGGCTGCTGGTGAGGCCAGGAGGCCAGGTGTGGGGGCAGGCAGGAAGCAGGACCAGTACAAAACTCTCCAACTCTCTGAGGCTCCTGACCCCAGCCTCTGACTTTGTCAGGCTGGACTCCCAGAAACAGCATCGGGGCTCAGAAGTGCCAGGCTCCTTTGAGAAAATCAAGTTCAGAGTGGCTGCTGACCACCCCTGACTCATAGCTCTTCACTGATCTCCACCTCCCTCCATCTCCAAAATATCCTCCCAAGAACCTCTGACCCTCCATCTACCTTCTCCACTGCTCTTCTCCCTCGGAGGAAGTTAAAATAGGCTTTTGCCACAAGGGTTTCTGACAGTGATAAAAACTAAGGAAATGCAAACTTTCAAAAGTTAAAAAACCTCAACGTTTGCTTTCTCTTTTTCAACTAGCCAGGTATTGTTTCCCATAAAACAGACATCGTTAAGGCTGTTTCACGTCACTGTAACTGACAACCATGCCGAATTAAGGGAAGAGATTAATATGAACGTAACGTGGCTGCCCTGGAACGTCATCGGGCAGTCCCAAGCCACTCTGTGCCCGGCGCCTGTCCCTGCGCGGAACTCCACGTGTGCACAAAATGCTCTGGGGAGGGGAGGATCGGATGGGTTAAACACAGTCCGCGGTTCTAGAAACGAAAATACATTTTCTTATTCCCGCCCTGATTTAATCCTGCTGCGTGTTATTATTGTCAAGTCTCTTCGCACCACTGTTTCTAAAAAGAAAACCCGTGGGTCTGCGCGGCCCTCAGCCGCCTGCTCGGCTTTTATTGTGCACGCAGCCTGGTCTGCGTGGATCCAGCACGTCGTGACCGCCTCGCAGGCGCGCACGGACACCCTCGGATTGGCATTTCTATAAGAGCTGGGCGCATTGTCTCTGCGGCGACACACACACACCCACACAGATAATAAAGGGCCACGGACTCCTGACCAACCCTCCTCGCAACCCATAATTAGAGATGACCTTTGCGAAAGGCAATTAAAATATGGTAATGATCGATGGGCTCGCCTGTTTCCAAAAAGGAAAATACACAGGTGTTGGCTTCAGGAGGCTCCACCTGGCCGGGCCGCGAGGCCTCCTACAGCTCATGAATGAACTCTTTCTCCTGGGAAGCTTCGATTCCCCGCTACCTACGCTAGCGCTGGCTCCTCTCCTCCCTTTCCCCTCCCCCACCAGAGCTCTGGCAGCCAGGAGCTTGCTGGCGGCGGCGGGGCTTTGTCATCGGAACGCACACACAGACACGCACACGCGCGCACCCGGCCACCACGGGACCGCGGCGGCCGCGTCCTTCCTCGCTGCGCTTCCTTCCCTGCCCCCTCTTTTAAAGAGCTCCTCCAGACCCTTTCTTTTCTTCCGTCCTTTATGTGTGCGGTCCTTTTGCATCGAGGAGCTCAGGAAGCATTTTAGGGGGGCCTTCCGCGGAGCGCCGGACAGCTCCTGGGAGGGAGAACTCAGGACCCTACACGCGCGGAGAGGACGCGGGGACAGCCGGGCTTTGTTTTGTCTCTTGCCTCTGCCGGGAGGGCGGAGAAGCCTCGGCCGAGCTGGGGCCCACTGGCGAATTGGCGGCGGCAAACACCCCCCTCCTAGCCTAAGTGGAACCTGAAACTCCGGACTTGGTCCGGGTGGGGCACAAAGCCACGTGGAGGGTCTCCCAGTCCACAAGTGGCTCTCCCCACACAGACAAATGTGCAGTGTCATTATGGTGGCTCCTGTTGCTCGAGGCCTCGGGGGTGCTCCAGCGGTGCGCGCACACCTCACCTCCACAAGGCACGGAGGGCGAGAGGGGGGCCTGGGGCTCCCCGGGGGGCTGCCTGGAGGAGACGCCACATCGGGCCTTCCCGCACCCCCGGCTGCCTTCCTGGACCGCGAGCACGGAGCCAGGGCGGCCTCTCGCCTTTCATTACGGGGCCTACGAAAGCAGCAGCCCAGGCAAATATGTAGCTATTAAAATTAATCGCCCCGCGTTGTCAGCTGAACATAATGCAAATTATTTATGGGCTGTCTGCGCAATATTTATCATCGTGCAGGCTCCAGGCGCTTCGTGCCTCCTGGCCTCCCCCGCCCGCCCTGGCCGGCGCAGGGCGAAGCTGCGCGCAGGCGGCAGCGGCCTGGGGGCTCTGGGAACCCGAGTGGGATTCCAAGGGCGAGGCCGTGCGTCAGGCCGTCTTCCAGGCCGAGGGCCTCACTTTAGTTTCTGCCATTCAGTACACATTTATCGGAGGCCTATTACGTGCAAATTAGGAGGTCCGCGAAATCGGGGTGAAAACCAATTTGGATAAATCTAAACCAAACAGACGGGCTCGAGGGGCGATGCAGACAGAGGCTCCTCAGCTGCACAAGAGAATTTTCTCTGGCTCAAGTCGGTCCTTCAACCTGGGAAACCCATGTTTGCTAAAGCTGGATTCGCTCTAGGAGAAACCGGGAGCATCTGATGTGCTCAACAGATTCGAGTACAACGCTGTCGACTGGAACAGGAATTCGGTGTCCTTCGAGCCTCAAAACTTGTTTGCTGATCGCAGATAACAGATTAACTGTTAATTGTCGAAATCGGCTAACCATTTAGTTTATCACTGTTGGGGGCCCCTTGGTATTCGCTGCACTTTTTATATGTAAAAACAGTCTTGGTACCTCCTAAACGGCTTTTGTGTGGCTTTTGTTTCTCTTTCAAATACGGTGTTTTAAAAAACAGCAGCAACACGCCACCCCACCCCCTCTTCAACCAAGCCTTCTGGTTTAAAAAAAAACAAAAACAAAAACCAGGAGGAGAAATAATCTATAGGACAATCCCCCCCCTACTGGTCGGAGCTGGCGTTGGGGCTTTTTACGCAGATCGAGTCGCCCAGGGCTGCGGAGGTAAACAGGCTTTCTGCACCGCTGCTAAATGAATCACGAGGGGGAAGAACCGAGACTGCGGGGCGAGGGAGGCCTCGGGATCTGGGCCGGGAGCCAGGGCGGGGAGGGCGCTGCACGGGGGGCAATGAGGTGGAGGCGGGACCAGGGTTAACCCTGGTCCAAGGCCCCAAGGCCAGGGAAGGGAGAGTAAGGCCGGTGGGCGGTCCAGCTGGAGGCCCCTACTCGCTATCTGCGAGGCAGGGTGAACGCGCAGCCTGGGCCTCCATCCCCAGCGCGCCTGGGCACCACCTGGGGCCGGTCACGCTGCCTGAGCCCATCTGCGAGGAAGGAGGTCACGAGGCACCCCCTCCCACAGAGTTTTAACAACTCCAGGCCTTCAAGACGCAGTAGCAGGCCTGGGTCTTCTGATGTTCATTTAAAGCAAAATGATCGCCTTTCTTCACTGTCCCCACCCCAGACGCCAACACCACCTTGCACCTAGCAGACCAAGCCTGAGTCAAGACCTCCTTCGGTCCTGGGGCTGGGGGAATGGCTACCAACGGGAATCTCTTCTGCAGACTAACAGAAGGGGATATAGCCAGGAAGCTACTATAAATTTATATTCTTCTTCCGGTTTTGTTTTTTTTTTTTTGTTTTTTGTTTTTTTGAGACGGAGTTTCGCTCTTTTGCCCAGGCTGGAGTGAAGTGGCACGATCTCGGCTCACTGCAACCTCTGCCTACCGAGTTCAAGCAATTCTGCCTCAGCCTCCCCAGTAGCTGGGATTACAGGCGCCCGCCACCTTGCCCGGCTAATTTTTTGTATTTTTACTAGAGACGGGGTTTCGCCATGTTGGCCAGGCTGGTCTCGAACTCCTGACCTCACGTGATCCACCCGTCTCGCCTCCCAAAGTGCTAGGATTACAAGCGTGAGCCACCGCGCCCAGCCTTCTTAAAATGTGATTTGACCCAATTTAAAGCCTCCCTTTCTTCCCCATTAACCTCCAGTTTTTGACAGATTTTTCTTAGAACATTCCAAAGATTCTCTCATTACTTCAGAAACTTATCTCGAAATGATGTAAAAGGAGGTTCAAAATATTAGGTTGCTTTTGGGTTCCCTTTATCTCGAACATTGTTGCGTAGATTTGAGAAAGGGCTGATTTCTACTTTGTTTTCTAATCAGCAAGTCACTGGTTTTTCTACCTGAGAGACTGAACATTGACCACAGTGAAGCAGAAGGGTTGAGCCGCATTTACAAAGTGCCTTCACATTTTGGTCCTCAGAAACCCATCCGAGGGGGACAGAGTAGGTGTTACTGTTCTGATTTTACACATGAAGAGACTGGCCACTCGCCCCCACAAATTTCTGGAAGCTAGTCTTCCTCACTGAACTGGAGCCAGAAGCCATGTGAAGCCTGCCTGCTCCTGCCTACACCCTCCTTCCTCCAGGTCAATGTCATTTAGAATATATTGCATCCTTTTCTTGGATCTGTCTGCTAGGACCCGGGCCACCCTCCTGCTGGAGGCAACCCCGACAGCCCATATTTTAAGCAGCTCTTTTCACAGCCTGCAAACCTCACGGATTGTCTCTTACAACTGTCTGTTTACTCACTTCCCTCCACCCAGTCAATTCCGACTCCAGGCCCGGGAGGACAATTTTAAAGTGTTTCTGCAGACAGACCCTCTGGCCGCGCCGGAAGTGTTTTATGGACCTGTGAGCCAAGTTAATCCCAGGAGGCGCGGCTGGATTAGTCCCGGGTGTGGGTGGGGGATTCATGTGTTTAGGTTTAATCCCCATGGGGGGGGGGGGCGTAAGGAGAATGGGGGTCGGGTGGCTTCAGCAATGTGTGCCCCCTCCCCATTAAACTCCAAGATTTGCGCTAGAGCAGATGGAAACCGAGGCACGCAGCCCTCGACCCCGGCCAGGCGTGGAGTAGGGGAGCAGGGGGTGCCCCGCGTGGGCGCACCCTAGGAAACCAGTGCGGACATGGCGAGCGAGACCAGAGCGCAGTTGTGTGTGGTTTTTCCCCAGGTTTTTATTCTTCCAGCCCTGTGGAAAGGAGGAGAGCCGCAACCCGGAGAGGGAGCCGGAAAGAAACACTTAATCACCGGCGTCTCGCTGCTCGTCACGCGAAGATGGCAGCGGCTCCCCTGGGTTTCAAGGTTCCGGGAAAGGCGTGTGTTCTGCCTTAAGGCGCGCGGGCTGATGCGCTCTCTCCCTCGGCTCGGCGGCCGGCTCGGGCTCACAGAGCCTCTCTCAACGCCGGCAAGTGCAGCCGGGCCGCCCAGCCCCCAGGCCAGCCTGGCCCCCTCTGGGCCTGGGGTTGGCGAGGGCAGCTGGGCGTCTGCGCTGCCCAGCCCAGCCGCGGATCCATGGGGTTTCGCGAGCTGAAAGTAAAGGCTTGAGGAAGTGGGGACACCCACACCGACCCGCGGCACGCAGGGGAGTCAAGCTGCGGCCAATGCAAGACGAGCAGGGTAGACTACTACTAGTGGTGGCCGGAGGCTCAGCCACCTTCGCGGGAGAGGGGATTTATCGCCACCCTCATCCACGCGCAGGCCCCACCGCCCGGTCCTCTCCTCTGATCCCCGGGCCATTGCGAAACACGGAGCGAACAGGTCCTCGCCAGCAGCCGTCATTTCCCGGGAAGATGGGAACCCACAAGCCTGACTGCTTCCTAAGGATACTAGCGTGCGCGCAGACCTTGGGGGGAAAGAGGGCAGCGCGGTCTCCCCCACCCGGACTCTTCCCTGGCGCAGCACACAACCGCCACGGGCTTCCGAAGCGCCCGAGCGGGGAGGAGGAAGGAAAAGCGGAGGCCCGGGAGGCGGGCTGCGCGCTTGGAAGCCGTGTGTGTTTATGTGTCTGCGCGCGCGCCCTGGCCGGACGGGTGTTGAGGGGAGAGTGATCGTGAGCAACCCGGAACCAGCAGTCCCAACCTGGACTGAGGAACTGGGCTCTCCAGTCTTGGGCCGTGGGGCTCCATGCCTCGGGCTGGCGGGACAAGCGGCGGGGAGCCCGGAGCTTCGGAGCCGCCGCCGGGCATCTAGCCAGCTCCGCGGGAGAAGCCCGGGGGCGCGTCGGGAGCCAGGGGACTGGTGTGAACCAGCCGCCCCCGCAGGCGGACGTTTAGCTCCGGCACCCGGGAGCACTGACACTGGGCGATAAGGAGTTCCTCGGCAATCGGCTGTCCCCAGTCCCCAGTCACCTCCGGCGGACGTGACCGCCGGATGCTATGCAGCTAGGTGGGCCAGGGGGGCCTTTGCATTGCCTTCCCTGACCCCTTCCTTGCCGCGGAGGAGCCACAGTAAGATGCCTCTGTACGACTCTCCAGAACTTTCTTTTGCAAAATAAAGGCCAAATGTTGGGCCTTCTGGTCTCTTCGTATTTTCCTTTGGAAGGTTGGGGTCCAGGCAGTCCTCTCGAAACAACCCCCAAACAGATCACTTTCATTACAAAACGCTAGAGAGGCAACACAGCCCTATTTCTCTCTCTGGTCAATCCAGGCCCTATCTCTCCCTCTGGTCAATCCAGGCCCTATTATCCCAAGCTGTGCGGCTTTGGGCAAACCGCTTAACAGTTCGGAACCTCGGAGTCCTCATCTGTAAAATAAGACCAATACTATTATCTACCTCGTAGGGTTGTTCTGAGGATAACATGCCTCCATACATAAGGTGCTTAGAACGCTGCCTCCAGTACAATGCTACGTGTGTTTGTTACTATGATCTGGCACTCCCTTTGGATGGGTAGGGAGTACAAAGTTCCGGGTTAAAGTTCCTGGAAGTTTACATGGAGCCAGTGGTCTTGGCAGGGTGGAAAGGGCACTATTGTATGGCCACTGAAAAGTGAAGGCCAAATGCCCTCAAACTGTCTAGGTCTCCACTAGACTAGACCGTCCCATAAAGGCTTGTGTGTGTGTGGTGGTGGATAGGAGGGAGAGTCCTCTTTAATGGTGCTCATTTAGACTGGATTAATAGCAAGTTCCGTCAGGGCTCAGGCACCATTACCCACTCTCTCCCTGCAGCCCTGGGGAAGAGCGCTGGTTTCCAGGACCTCCAGCCTACTCTTCCAGGACACCTTTTTTGATGGCTGAAGGCCACCTCTTTAAATCAGTTCTCGGAGGAGTTGGCCAAAAGCCATGTCCTCTGGGATGTACTTTGGTCTAACACTGGTGGAGGGCTGGCGTATGGCAGGCCTTGTCCCTGGGCCGCTGGCGGGCCACATTTTACTGATGCACAGATGCAAATACCACTTCTGTAGACAGAATCGGTCAGACTTCTAATTTCAAAAGGCTTCCCATTACCTTTGAAATGGGGACTCTGGCAAAAAGGGGAGGAGTTGCGGCAAATAAGAGCCTAGGGAGGCCTCGGCCTCCCCTGCTTGGCCTCTCCAGGGTCACCCATAATTCATTAGGTGAGGCTGCCTTTTCCTTTTCAAACACAACGCAAATGGCCTTTGCCTTAAGTGGCTACCGGCGTTTGCCTAATCACTGAAACGTGCTGGCAGTGCGCTCTAGCTCTCAGTAGATCCTTATCGGAACTGTGCGTGCCAAGCTGCCAGCCCCGAGAAAGACAAAGAACACGGGCGCCTCCAGGTTTGCTCCTGAGGCCTCAGGGTCACCTCTGGGGCTTCCCCTTCACAGCCTCCGGCCCCTACAAGACGCTCCCAGCCAGCCTCCGGAACAAACCCGCAGCCCTAAATCAGAATTCCAGTTCTCGAGCGCCACCCGGAGAGTTCACATTTCCCCTCCTCCGAGGCCGCGTGGTGCGCAAGAAAGAGCCCGAGGGCGGCGGCAGCACACGTCTGGGCAGCCCCCTCCCCGTACCCAGCAGCGTGTACGCAGGAAAAGAAAAAGCCAAGAGAAAAACGTGGACTGTAAAAGCCAAAACGCAGAACCATCTACTACTAACTACCGACAACCCCAGGCGGGAGTTCGCAAGGAGTAAGCAACCCTCTAATAGAAACTACAACTAAAATAATTCCTCTCTTCGCGTTCTATTAAGGTCCTGGAAGGTGGAACGCAAAGGGGACCCTGTCTTCTTAGGACACAGACTGGCTGCGCCGATAGTGCTCAGCCCCGCACCTCCTGAGCATACATTTAATGCTAGGCAAAGAGCAAGTTTCCTATCTACCGTTTGACCAGTTCTCACAGTATTTCTAATTGACTCAACGTGTATTAGATTGAAACAAAAATGATCTTGGTTGGAATATACACGGGCAACCTGTATTTAGATGGGGTAAGTTCCTGCAGCTATCTGACCACATTTGTCTGGTCCCTCTGAGAATCCACGTTTTCTAGCCCGAGAAGGGGCAGGCGGCCCTCATGGCGCCTCCTTCGGCGGTTTCCTGGCGAAGCGCCCATCCTCCCCAAGCACCGGGAACGGAGGCCGCCCATATTAATACTCGCGGGCAGCCTGTTCTGACCTATACTGTCATTTTTTCCATCGGTCGGGATCGGGCTGGGGGTGGGGGGTGGGGCGGGGGCTCTCCTCCGAGGGGCTCAGCACGGATCGTTGGGTTTTCCCCGGCGAACTTAACACGGAGGCAAAAGGGGCAGATGGAAACCAGGCCCCGGCTGGCCCCGCGCGCGTAAGCGCGGCACTCTGCAGCTCGACGCAAAGCCAGGGCTGGATTTTCGCGGCCCGGGCCCGGCGGCCGCCCAGCGCCCGCGCGATCCTCTCTCCTTCGGGTTGAGCAAACGTGGTCGCCTAATTCCGCCCGGGAGACAGCAGCTGTGCGGCGAGAGGGGGAGAAAAAAAATCGCAACTTTTCCAATAGAAAGTGTGTGCGCACACGAGAGGTGAAGGCCCACCCCGATTCTGTGCACGTATCGACACAGCATCTAATCAATGTCACTGCCAGGAATACGCTTCCGCGGCGGGTGAGACCGCCGCCCCCGCCAACCTGCAGGAGGGAGGGGGGATGCAAATGGCGTCTCGCTTCGTCCTAGACTCCGCGCAGCACCCGCTACCGCGACTCCGAGCAGACGTTGCAGCAAACTGGGGTGCAGCGTCTGGGGACGCGAACGCGCAGGCGGCCCGAGCGGTCGCAGGGAAGAGGAACTAGCACCACTCCCCGCTACGAGACCGTTCCCCGCCCCCACCTCCGGAAGAGCCGCCCTTACTCGACTGGGGTGAGGGGCGGGAAACTTTGCAAGAAGACTGTTCCGCGCCTTCCCCGCGTGGCACCTCAGAAGAACGTGGGTGGGTTTCCCGTCCGAGGCCAGACCACGCTACCCTACTTTTCCAGGCTTCCGACCTGAACCTCGTGGACTACGGGAGGGAGAGTACATTTCGGGCCACTGCGGGGGGCAGAGGGACACCAAAGTCAGGCATCTTCAAGGGTTCTGGCAGATGGCCAAGTTTGTGTCCTTTCCCTCCCACGCTAGAGTAGCGCACGCCACTTTGGGGAAGCGTGAGACCGTTCACCACCGGCCACGAGGCCACCAATGTCTTCCAGGTGGGGCCGATGGTTTGCCTGCAGCACTCCCTTCCGCCTTGCGGTCCTCGCCTGGCTCCCACAGTCCTGGGGAGCCCCCAGAGCTAGCCCGCGTCTTCCCTCGCCCGCTCTTCCGGGGGAAAGGGAGGCTGTTTGTGTGGTGTGCAGCCCCGCTCCGGCTCGCACCCCCGCGAGCCACCTCGCAGCCCTCCCCGGCCTCGGCCTCACGGATCCCCTCCCGGAGTAGCCCCGCGGGCCCCCCCGCCATGCGTAATGGGGCGCCCCTGGGACGCAGGCGGGGATGGCGGTTCCGGTCGTTCCGGGATTTGCGTGCAAGAAGAAAACAAGGCCGGCGACTACAAGAGCGGCGCCTCCATTCTTGGGGTTCAGACGCCCGCGTAGCCTCCGCGTCGGTTCCGCTGTCGCCCCCGGAGCCCGCTTCCGTGTCCCTGCCCCCGCCCCCCAACGATTCCTCGTCCCGCCCGTGCCGCACCACGCGGAGCTCCGCGCGCCCTGGCTCCCACACCGGTCCCTCCATAACTCGCGCGCCTCCCTCGCTCCGGGCTCGGGGAGCCGCTCGCTCCCAGCGCCCAGAGTCAGCCGGTTCCACCTTCGGCTGCGAGAGCCGCCGCCCCGCGCCACCCCCGCCCGGCCCGGCCCGGCCCTTGTCCCAGCCGGGCTCCCCCGCCAGCTGCGCCGCCACCGCCGCACGTGACCCGCCCCCGTCGCGGCTTCCGCTGAGCTGCCTGTTCCGGAGCACAAACAATTTTTGCTCTGACGCGGGGTCTCTCGGGGGCCCTGGCGTCCTCTACTCCCTGCTCCACACCCCACCCCACCCCCTACCTTCCGGGTAGGAGAACTCAAAACAACTCGCTGACCTTCGGGCCGACCAGCTCCGTCTTCCACTGACTCCGGCATTCCGTTCAAACCCAGCAGCCACGGCTTCTAAGATTTCACTCCGCTCTGGGCTGGGGGGGAGGGGGCGAGTTCTCCGGGAGGGGGTGTCTCAGATCGAAAGAGCCACTTCACGCTCTTTCTCCTCCTCCGAGGTGAGTTTTTAGACTATTTGGAGGCCTTGGGGAAACGCGAGCAGCCGCGTGCAAAGGAGCCCCCCCGCCTTCTCCCCGCACATGCAGCCTTGTCTAGTGTGACCCGATTTCCAGGGTCAGCAGCAGAGGGCCTGGCCAGCTTCGGAAATACCACCAAGCGGTGGACTGTGGCACCAGGCAGAGCTGGGGTGGAGGACTGTGCTAAATAATAATGGTAGCTCCTACTCCCGTGGTCTGTGCTAAGTTCTTCCCAAGCCTTCCAACTTTACAGAGTGAGAAACTGAGGCATAGGGAAAGGTCAGTCGTGTAAAACTGGGTAAAGCTCAGTTACTCAGCTAAGTAATTGACTTAGTGAGGATTTGAACCCAGGTCTCTGAGTTCAGGGTGGCTAAACATGCTGTAAGTATGTTACAGTGCATACCTTGGTATCCACAGTACAAACCTGTCTACAAAACCCAGTGTTTGCTTGAGAGCTGTATATTTGGCGTGTAACATTGTGGCTGGCATATAGTAGGCACTCAATAAATATTTGTGGAATGAATGGGTGTCAGAATAAATGATTGACAGAATCATTGATGACAAATGATGAGAGAAAACAGCCCTAACCACTGTTCTTCCTAGGAGGAATAAAAACCTCTAGCTGTTTTTTGAGTGTTCGCAGGTAACAGGAAACTCTTATTCAAAAATATATTAACCTCCTACGCCTATCCCCTAGCCAGCCACCCTGGTAGTCATTTGAACTTGCTGGGGCACATAGCCAAAGCAGCTTCTACTTGGTCTCGGCCATTTTTTCCCAACCCTGTTGCTGTTCTGCAGGATTCTGCTCAGGGTCAGGCAGCCTGGAACTGCAGTTGATGTGATTCTGAACACATAAGCAGCAGGGGAGGAGGGTACACCCGCCAAACGTGGTTCGTTGGCTTCCCTTCTACCGGCTGGTGGGGGCTTGGGCGAGCGTGGCTTATATCTCTGTGGTTATTTTTGAATTCACGGACCACCCTGTGCAACTGGCTTCAACCCTCACCAGCTGTGAGGTTGCATCTCGAAGTGTAGGCAGTCATCTACTTTAACCGACAGCTCCGCGATCCCAGTCAGTGGGACCACGTCTGTGATTTGAAGAGCTGCCACTGGTGCTCTGTACTGTCCTACTACTTCTCGTGGCCCAAGAAAGGATGCATTAAAAACACTTATATTTAGATAGCTCAGTAGAATAGATGTTCATACCATATAGTGGGAGTAAGTAGGGTAAAGTTTAGAAAATCTCCCCTGTCCCTACTTCATTTTCTAAACCTTACCAGTTATCCTGTGTTACTAGTTGGGCAACCTGAAATGAGGCCAAATTCCACTTCATGTTACCTGAATGTGAACTTTCTCCTTTCCAATTTGATCCATCCAATATCTATTGACTACTATCCTTCCCTCCCTCACTCCTTCCTTTTTTCTTTCCCTACCCTCATAGTTATCTATTTTCGCTCATGTTCCTATGATTATTAATGGAGAAATGAAAATGTATGTATTCTCCAAGTTACGACCCTATCTTGATTATAAGGCTGGGGTTTCTGCCACCTCTTTTTTGGGGGTGGGGGGACAGAGTTTCGCTCTTGTCACTGAAGCTGGAGTGCAATGGCGCCATCTTGGCTCACTGCAACCTCTGCCTCCCGGGTTCAAGTGATTCTCCTGCCTCAGCCTCCCAAGTAGCTGGGATTACAGGTGCGCACCACCATACCTGGCTAATTTTTGCATTTTTAGTAGAAACGGTGTTTCACCATGTTGGCCAGGCTGGTCTTGAACTCCTGACCTCAGGTGATCCACCTGCCTCGGCCTCCCAGTGCGCTGGGATTACAGGCATGAGCCACCGTGCCCAGCCTCTGCCACCTCTTTTACAGTCTGGTCTGGAGTGACCAGCAAGACCTCATGACCTCAACTTGTGGCAAGCCCAGGTTGGAAGCATCTGATGATTCCCAAGGAGGTCACAGGCCTCAATCCCACACTGCTGGGTTGTAGTTGAGAACAGCCTTGCCAAAACTCACCCCTCATGCTGAGGGGGCGGGTGACAAGTGATGCTGAACCAGAGGTTTGGGATGCTAATTTGATTTATTATCTGTGTACAGCCTGGGGAGGAGAAAAGGCTCATAAAAGTGTTCTAGGCTGGTCATTCTGAATGTGAGCATTTATTTATCTGCAAAGCTGCCGAATATCCCTGCAGGAAGTCTCAGGCGCAGCAACCCCTGACTGCACAGACAAAAGTCTCCCCTTTACACAGGGCTGCTTTTATTGTTTCCAACAGCTTTGTGCTTTCCCTGGGGGAAGAGGAGAGTCACATAGCGAGTGTTCTTCCTCTTTTCTCACGCTGCAGAGGAAGTGATGTTGTGGAAACAGTGGCATTAACTTGGCCTTCGAACCACACAGGAGCCAGAGTTGGGAAAAGCTCGGTGCAGGCAGGCACTCCTATGGTTCATTTAGGCCCTGAGAAACTCCAGCCTGGGCCTGAGCGTGGGGATGATGGGTGCACACAATGCAAGAGAAACCATACTTAGGAATTATTCCCCGGATACAAGGGGCCCCCAAGATATGGATGTTCTTGACCCCTTGAACCTGCTTCCCATTAGGAGTAAAGCCCCCAAGGGATGTATGGAGCATGTTTCATTCATTCTTCACTGATTAGACATTTATTGATTGCCCACTTTGTGCCAGGCACTGTACTAGGCACGCAGTGGTAAGCAAGAGACATGGTCCCTGCCCTCATGGAGCTTACATTCTACTTTTCTTGGCACACAAGCAAACAGGGTAGAGGATACAGCCCCTACCATCAAATCCTGCAGTGTCTTTCTCCTTAGTATCTATCCTGTCCTCTTCCTCATCCAACTACCCTTCAGATCCTTTTGGACTCTTCAATAAACAGTTGGGCCCCACCCCTCCCCAAACTCATCTCCTCCATCTGATCATTCCACCCACTGCTTTAAGTCCTAGCAGCAAGGAGAGGGAAAGGGGCGCTCCCAGCTGCATCAGCCTCTTTTATAAAGATTTCCCAGAAGTCCCACCCAATGGTTTCCACTGACATCTCATTGGTCACCTCTTTGTTTCTCTTTTTTTTATTTTCTTTGAGACAAGGTTTTGCTCTGTCACCCAGGCTGGAGTGCAGTGGTGCAATCACAGCGCACAGCAGCTTTGACCTCCTGGACTCAAGTGATCCTCCCACCTCAGCCTCTCAAGTAGCTGGGACCACCATGCCTAGCTAATTTTTTATTTTTTATAGAGACGGGGGTCTCACTATGTTGTTCTAGCTAGCCTCGAGCTCCTGGGCTCAAGCAGTCCTCCTCCTCAGCCTCCCAACGTGCTGGGATTTACAGGTATGAGCCACTGTGCCCAGCCTGGCCACCTCTTGCTGCAAGAAAGAGGCTGCATGTCTCAGTAAGTTCAGGCTGTTATAACAAATTACCAATTTGGGTGGTTTAAACAAACAAACAAAAAAGCAATTACTTCTCACAGTTCTGCAAGTCCAAGATTACGATCAAGGTGCTGAGAATCGCTTGAACCCAGGAGGCAGAGGTTGCAGTGAGCCGAGATCTCACCACTGCATTCCAGCCTGGGCGATGGACTGAGACTCTGTCTCAAAAAAAAAAAAAGAAAAAGAAAAAGAAAAAAGAAAAATCAAGGTGCTGGCAGATCTGGTGTCTGTTGAGGGCCTGCTGGAGCCGTCCTCTCATCGCACCCTCTCATGGTAGAGAGCAGAGAGAGGAAGCAAACGCTCTCCTGTCTTTTTTATAAGGACACTAATACCATTCATGACCTAATTATCTCCCAGTGGCCCCATGTCCTAATACCATCACATTGGGGTTAGGATTTCAGCATACGAATTTGGGAGGGACATGAATATTCAGTCCATGGCACTGAGAAATGTCATCTTTTAGCTTGGGTACATTGTTATCTCAAATTACGAAGGAAGAGCGGGGGATAAATATTGGTGTAGGCAACTGGCCACCTCTGCTCCTAGTCTCATAGAGAGTATGAGAACATTAAGCATGTGGGTGGAGAAGATTCAGTAGAGACCTTTTGGGGTCTAGTCCTGGTTCACACCCCTGTCGCTGGGGGTTGGGATGCCAACAGCTTCTATGTAGCTGTAGCTACCACCAGATAAGCTAGTTCAATTTTTTCTCCTGGGAGCAGTGGATTGGGAGAGAGAAGGCTGGTTAGTCAGGACAGGGCTGGCTCCATGGGCAAGCGACCCGTGCAGTCACATGGGCCCCATGCTTGGGGTTATTGCTCTGTAGCTACCATCTTGAAATTCTGGGAAAAAAAGTCCGGGCGCAGTGGCTCATGCCTGTAATTTCAGCACTTTGGGAAGCCGAGGCGGGTGGATCACCTGAGGTCAGGAGTTCAAGACCAGCCTGGTCAACATGGTGAAACCCCGTCTCTACTAAAAATACAAAAATTAGCTGGGCATGGTGGCACACGCCTGTAATCCCAGCTACTCGGGAGGCTGAGGCAGGAGAATCACTTGAACTCGGGAGGCGGAGGTTGCAGTGAGCCAAGATCACGCCACTGCACTCCAGCCTGGGCAACGAGAGTGAGACTCTGTCTCAAAAAAAAAAAGGAAAAAGAAAAAGAAAAGAAAAGAAATTCTGGGTAAAATGATGATGTCCATGTCTTTTTTTTTTTTTTTTTAGACAGAGTCTCACTCTGTCACCCAGGCTGGGGTGCAGTGGCAAGATCTCGGCTCACTGCAAGCTCCGTCTCCCAGGTTCACACCATTCTCCTGCCTCAGCCTCCCGAGTAGCTGGGACTACAGGCGCCCGCCACCACACCTGGCTAATTTTTTGTATTTTTGGTAGAGACGGGGTTTCACCGTGTTAGCCAGGATGGTCTCAATCTCCTGACCTCGTGATCTGCCCGCCTCAGCCTCCCAAAGTGCTGGGATTACAGGCGTGAGCCACTGCGCCCGGCCAATGTCTATGTTTTGTGAGTAAAGTCTGATGAGACAACAAGGCATACACCAGAATCTTGCTGCTTCTGCTCATGCAGGGACCTACCTCCTGCTGCTTCCTGGCTCACCTCCCTGAGATGGGTCCACAGATGCCCACTCCCCAGTCCCTGGAGAGCCCTGGGCCCTGCCCAGACTCCCACACGCCACCCTAGCCTTGGGACTGCTACCGCCCTCTGTCCCTGGCAGGGGCCTCGGTGCTAAAATTGGGAAGATCAGGGTCGTGGTCAGATATGTTTCATGGCATCTTGGGGTGGGACAAGGTGGTAGCCTTCCCTCCCCAGGCTGGCAAGGCCACACACATTTGGCAGGGGCCTCTCCCCAACCTGTGCACCAGGTGCACAGTGTCCCAGCACGAAGGTTGTGATTTCTTGGAGGCTGCCTGACTGCCATAGATTGGGGCAGTGGGCCTGGAAGAAGGGGAGATTGATTTCTTTGCCTGGGGCCCCGCTTATTTTATTTTGTTTTATTTTTTTGAGACAGGGTCTTGCTCTGTCTCCTAGGCTAGAGTGCAGTGGTGCTATCATAGCCCACTGCAACCTTGAACTCCTGGGCTCAAGTGATCTTCCCACCTCAGCCTCCTGAGTATCTGGCACTACATGTACATGCCGTCATGCCTGGCTAATTAATATTTATATATTTATTTATTTATTTATTTATTTATTTATTTTTGTAGAGACAAGAGTCTCACTGTGTTGCCCAGGCTGGTCTCTAACTCCTGGTTTCAAGTGACCCTCCTGCCTCGGCTTCCCAAAGTGCTAGATTACAGGCACGATAGCCACAGTGTCTGGCTGGTCCTGCATTTTAATTGTTTTCTGGGCTCTGCAGATTATGTAGTCTGTTCTGACCACAGAGCCATTGTGTTTGAGTCTGTGTATGCCAGGCCAGGGAAAGCCACTCTGCAGAAAAGCAGGGAAAAATTAAGCCGAAGTGCAATAGAGCTCCTTCAGAAACACGTGGCTCCAGAGAGAGGGCAAACATAGGCTCCTGACACGATTTCAGTGCCTGGGTCCTGGCCCTGGGAGGCCTGGCTGCACTTTTGCTCCTGTGTTCTTCCAGTCAGTTCCATTCTCTTCCTTGCACTACCATGGATGGATTTCCCTGATTGCCAACTAAAAGTTTCCTAACCAAGACCAAAATAAAAAAGAAAGAGCTTGGCTTGCAGTTCCAGCCCTAACTTTGCCATTTAACTAGCTGTGTGACATTGGGCAAGTTAGTTATTCTCTCTGAGCCTTTGTTTCCTCAGCCTTAAAAAACTACTGGACATGATAGTACCAGTGCTATCAATTGCGATGAGGATTATCTGTTTTGTTTTGTTTTATTTTTTTGAGACAGAGTCTCACTCTGTTGCCAGGCTGGAGTGCAGTGGCGTGATCTCTGCTCACTGCAGCCTCTGCCTCCCGGGTTCAAGTGATTCTCCTGTCTCAGCCTCCCGAGTAGCTGGGATTACAGGCACCATGCCCGGATAATTTTTGTGTTTTTAGTAGAGACGGGGTTTCACCATGTTGGCCAGCCTGGTCTCGAACTCCTGACCTCAAGTGATTTGCCCTCCTCGGCCTCCCAAAGTGCTGGGATTACAAGCGTGAGCCACTGCACCCGGGCCCTTCTTGTTAATAGAAGGATTGAAGGCACAAAAACATTCAGGACATTTAGAGTGAAATGACTTCCTTCTCGCACTGTTTTCTCCATACTTAAATACTGTTTATTTGAATCTGGTTAACTCTAGTAGGTAGAATAGGGCTGCATAAGATGGGTGTCAGGTTTGAACACTGGACAGGCTTGCTTAGTGCATTTCTAGACTAAGGACTAAACCTATAAGGTGGATATTCCAATTATCTATTGCTGTCCAATGAACAATCCCAAAACTTGGTGGTTTACAGTAGCAACTATGTCAATATATCTCATGGTCTTATGGGTCAGGAATTGCATCAGGACAAAGATGGATGATTCTTCTGTTCCACATGGGGTAAACTGGAGTCACTCAGTGGTACTCAGGTGGTGAATGTGGTCTGGACGGGGCCAAATCAGCCTCATGTACATGTGTGCTGCTTTGGTGGGGAAGGCTGGAAGTCTGGGCCCAGCTGGAACTGTAGAATGTGGTGCCCTTCTGTAGCTTCTCCAGCATGGTGATCTTAGGATAGCAGCACATCTTCCATGGTGGCCCAATTTTGCAGAGCGAACCAAAAGACCAAGACAGAAGCTAGCCTTACACATCATGCAGTATTACTTCTGTTGATTCAATTAGTTACAAAAGAGTCACAAGCCCACCCAGATTTAAAATCAAGGCATTATACAAGGGTGTGAATACCAACAGGCATGGGTCTTTGGTGAAGGGGCATCTTTGGAGACTGGCTATCACAGTGGACTGATCATTCATAAAATCTGTGCCCTTAGTCCTGGGTGGCAAAGTGTGACTGTGGATGGGAGAGTTTGGATCCATTCCCATTCATCATCGTAAGGGTTCCAACAAATCCTGAGTGAGGACCAGGAGATGGGGAACATCAGTGTCTGCAGAGTATCTGAGAGCTAAGCGCCTGGGCTTTGGATGTTAAACCTTAGTCCTGGTTCAAAACCAGCCTCTTGGGCTCTTGAACTTATGAAAAGTCTCAGATTCCTATGAGGGAGTTACTATAATTATCCCTGTTTTCTATAAGAGGAAGCTTAATTAAATTCCCCAGAGTCACAGCTAGAAAATGGTACAGCTGGAATTTGAAACCAGATATTTTAACACCAAAGCAGTGGACATTTTACAGTTTACAGTTTAAGTAACTTTTCTGAGGTCACACAGAAGCCATAAATACAATTTAACATTCGTTCATGGTAAAAGCGCTTAGCAAACTTAGAAGGGAATGGAAATTCCTACGTCTGATAGGAGTATGTATAAGCAAAACTTGCAACAAACAGTATATTTAATGGTAAAATATTGAAAAATTTCCCCCTGAGATCAGGAACTAAACAAGAATGCTTGCTATCACTCCTTCTATTCATGATTATACTAGAGGTCATAGCCACTGCAATAAAGCAAGAAAAAGAAATAAAAGGTCTCCAGATTGGAAAGGAAGATATGAAAGTGTCATTATTTGCAGATGGCATGGTTGTGCACACAGAAAATACCAAAGAACCTACAATTCAACTATTAGAATAAATGAATTCATTCTGAATATCATTTTTGTCAGAAAAAAATCATTTATGAATTCATCAAGGTCACTGAATTTAATGTAGAGGATCTATTGTGAGGATTCAATGAGAAATTTATATCAGATACTAAACCCTTACCTACTTGCTCCTCACAACCACCTCTCTTTGGCCTGTGACACTGGTCACACTTCTTCCCTGACATCCTCTTTTCTCTGGCTTCCTTGACACTATTCTCCTTGTGTCCTGTCCTCATCACCCTCCAGATTCCTTTCCCAGTCTCCTGTTCAGGTGTCTGCTCCCATAGTGTCAGGCATGCTTAGGGTTCTGTCCACAAGCAGTGCTGTGTCAAGCACAGCTCCATCATGTTCTGTGTGGATAGCACCTCCTGTGGTTGTCTGACACCTTCATCATTTCTTCCTTGGACTCTCACTGACCTAGTCTTCAGCTCTCCTGCCTCCAGTCTTGTTCCCTTTGCATCCATCTGTCACACAGCCCCCAGGGTGACCTTCCTAAAATGCACAGCTGATCTTGCCATCCTTTCCCTGTTTAAATTCTTTCAAGACCTTGAGACACCTTGACTAAGTTTAGCATCCTCTGTGCGGTGGGTTTTTTTTTTTTTTTTTTTGAGACGGAGTCTTGCTCTGTTGCCCACGCTGGAGTGCAGTGGCGCAATCTTGGCTCACTGTAAGCTCCGCCTCCTGGGTTCACACCATTTTCCTGCCTCAGCCTCCCAAGTAGCTGGGACTACAGGCACCAGCCACCACACCCGGCTAATTTTTTTATTTTTAGTAGAGACGAGGTTCCACCATGATAGCCAGGATGTTCTCGATTTCGTGACCTAGTGATCTGCCCACCTCGGCCTCCCAAAGTGCTGGGATTACAAGCGTGAGCCACCACGCCTGGCTTTTTTTTCAGACGGAGTCTTGCTCTGTCACCCAGGCTGGAGTGCAGTGGCGCGATCTAGGCTCACTGCAAGCTCTGCCTCCTGGGTTCACGTCATTCTCCTGCCTCAGCCTCCTGAGTAGCTGGGACTACAGGTGCCTGCCACCACACCCGGCTAATTTTTTGTATTTTTAGTAGAGACGGGGTTTCACCATGTTATCCAGGATGGTCTCGATCTCCTGACCTCGTGATCTGCCCACCTCGGCCTCCCAAAGTGCTGGGATTGCAGGTGTGAGCCACCGCACCCAGCCTGTGCAGTGGTCTTATAGCCCCCGTGATCAGTCTGCTGCTCACTGCTAATGTGCCATGTTCTCACTTCCATGCCTGTCTTTTTTTTTTTTTTTTTTTTTTTTTTTTTGAGATGGAGTCTTGCTCTGTCATCCAGGCTGGAGTGCAGTGGCACGATCTCGGCTCACTGCAAGCTCCGCCTCCTGGGTTCATGCCATTCTCCTGCCTCAGCCTCCTGAGTAGCTGGGACTATAGGCACCCACCACCACGCCTGGTTAATTTTTTGTATTCTTAGTAGAGATGGGGTTTCACCATGTTAGCCAGGTTGGTCTCCATCTCCTGACCTCATGATCTGCCTGCCTCGGCCTCCCAAAGTGCTGGGATTACAGGCGTGAGCCACCGTGCCCGGCCCCATGCCTGTCTTAATTTGGGTACCTCTACAAGCTGATTCTGAGCCAAGGGTTTTTGAGCATAAGTGAGATGATTCCAGGAATCACAGTGAGGGCATGGGAATTGAGACAGGGCAGGGAGGAAGGCCAGTAAAGGGTGCATTCATGAACAGGTTACCTATATGGGCAATTGGGGTTCATTCCTGCCGGTGACCTTCTGGGGTCCTGTGTAGCACATCCTTTAGGACTGTCCCAGCAAGGGGTGAGGAAGCAGGAGTACTTATCCACCAACTCCCACACAGGGGTGTGCGAGTAAACCAGCTTTCTGGTAGAATTTAAAAAGTCCCAATTTGTAGTGTTTGCCAATTGTCATGGTATAAATATTCCTACTAGGGCTGATTCCAGGCTCTCAGTTTTAGCAGTTGGCTGGCAAATTTTCCAAATATTTAACAATCCGGCTCTCCAGAGCTAGTACTGCTGCCCCAGCACACCACTGCCCTCATTCCTCATGAGTTAAGGGTTATCTCTAGGAAGCTGAGCACTTAAGATCTGCCCCCACACACAGTGCCTAGCTGAGCATGCTTCTGAGCCAAGAGAACATCCTCAGGTGGAGTGGCAGGAAGTCCTCATTGTACTTGGGAAGTCTTTCCAGAGTGGATGGAGGGAAATGGGTGGGCACCATGGATCGCTTCAAGGGCTTTGCACAGGCTATTCACTCTACTTGGAATGCCTGCTCCTTTTTTTTTTTTTTCTTTTTTTGAGACGGGATCTTGCCCTGTCACCCAAGCTGGAGTTCATTGGCATGATGATGGCCCACTGCAGCCTTGAACTCCCTGGCTCAAGCAATCCTCCCATCTCAACCTCCTGAGTAGGTGGGACTATAGGCTCACACCAACATGCCTGGCCAATTTTTAAAATTTTTTTGTAAAGACGGGGTTTTGCTGTGTTACCCAGGCTGCTCTCCAGCTCCTGGGCTCAAGCAATCCTTCCACCTCGGTCCCCCAAACACCCAAAGTGCTGGCATTACAGGAGTGAGGCACCGTGCCCAGCAACCTACTCCTTTATTTTTTATTTTTTTTAGACAGGGTCTCGCTCTGTCACCCAGGCTGGAGTGCAGTGGCGCAATCTCGGCTCACTGCAGCCTCAACCTCCCAAGTTCCAGCGACCCTCCCACCTCATCCTCCAGAGTAGCTAGGACTACAGGCGCACAGCATCATGCCTGGCTAATTTTTTTTTTTTTTTTTTTTTTTTTTTTTTGTAGAATCCGGGTTTCATCATGTTGTCCAGGCTGGTCTCAAACCCCTGGGCTCAAGTGATCCGCCCGCTTCAGCTTCCCAAAGTGCTAGGATCACAGGCGTGTGCCACCGAGCCTGGCCGCCTACTCCTTCTTAATCCCCTTGCCGATCTCCTGCTTATCCTTTGATCCTCAGTTACAGTGTCATCACCTCTGTGAAGCCCTCCTGGAGTTCCCACTTGTCCTTTCTCTCATTACAGCACAAAATCATGCTCTCAGCTTGTCAGCTGTTACCCATCTTTCTCTTCCACTAGATTGCAAGCTGCTGAGGCCAGGGATAATGTCTATTAGTTTCTGTACCAGGAACCTTGTCCTATAATCTTCTGTATCCTCGGTGTTTAACCCAGTGTAGCTACTTAATAAGTAGATAAGTGGCCCCACCCCACCATGGCACACAGTAATGGTTGAGTCAAATGAGCATTCTTCCTCCCCACTTCGCATTTACAGATCTGCTTCTCAATCCATCAACTGGTCTCGCTACAGCTTTATTGCTTATTCCCATCCATTTCCAAAGAGGACTTTAGGCAGCAAGCAGGTGCTTCCTTTCTCATGAAGGTGTGAGCGACCATATTTTCTGAAGCAATGATCAAGACACGTGATCTGACACATGTTCCAACACATGGTCTGACAATGGGACAGAATATTTTAAATCCCCACCGTCTCGACAAATCTGGGCTGCGTGGCTCTGTGTAGAAGAGAGCCAGGAGCCACGGCCTCGTAATACACACCCAGAGCAGGCAGGAGTTCTGTTTTAAAGACCTCTGTGATTTTAAGAGCGGCATGTGAAGAGAGCTGAAGAGAGAGGTTGATTTCTGCAGCTCTCTAGCTGTAGTGATCATACGGAGCAGGGAAAAATTTGTGGTAGAAACAAGCTCTCATTAAGACCATATGCTCTCTTTCTAATCGATGGCTCTTAGAAGTAATTCCCCGACATTTCATTCATTTTTACTGCCTCCCCTTCAGGGGCAGGAAGAACAGCATTGTTAGCCTGCATTTATAGATGAGGGTATTTAGAAACAGAGAGGTTAAATGGCTCAGCCCCAGTCACAGAGTGAATCAGAGACACAGGCAGCCTCGAATCCAGAATTCCAACTTGAGCTTCTGTGCCAAGATCCCTCGGGGCACATTTCCTCTCTAATTTGCATAAATCATCAACATTTTTTTCCAAGCTTGTGCTGAGAAAGCCCCTTTTCAAACAGCGGAAACTCCCTTTGCCTTCTGTCGCCTTAGTTTTATTTTATGAACCAAATTCTTTTACTTCAACACGTAGACTTGCTATTTTCTCTTCCATTGAGCCCTTTTCAAAAGAGGTCGTGACCTTTGCTTATAGATGCAATGGAAACGGGTGAACCCAAATGAAATAAAACAGATGATCTAGAGACCATATAAAGTGTAATTTCAACTAATGTTCAAAATACCATGCAGTTGATTATAAATCTTAGATCCTGGCAGGTTATCAGAAAAATAAGAATGGCTAAATGCCGCTACCAGTGTTTGAACCCTGTTGGGTGTAAGACACACCTCTGATTTGGGGAGCAGATTCATGGGATTAGAAATGAGAAACTGGACATCCCAGAGCTACACAAGTTTTGAGAAATATCAGTTTGGAAATACGTATGGACTCATACCTGAGATTGACGATATGTGAACCGGGGCTTTTAATCACCAGCATAATCACACCATTAGTCCAGATTGTTTCACATATTTAAAAAATTCTTAGCGCATGACCTCATGTGCCTGATGGTCCTCGGGTGACTCTAGTATTAAGGTTTCTGGGCATGAACTGTACTTCCTGGGATCCCAGGTCAGCACTTAGCATGATGCTGCTGATTTAGGAATAGTAATAATCCTCTTGAGAGTAAAAACATATGCAATGTGCTTGGGAAAAACTTCCCTTCCCTGTCAAATATGTTAGAGAATCAAAATAATTTATGGCTCGTCTGTTAAACCATTAGAAAAAAAGGAATTCTATCTATTTAAAATCTTTGGTAAAATACAATTCCACATGTAGAAAAAAGCTTTTTGCCTATATGGTATGGTTATTTTTCCCTTTATTTTTATTTATTTTTTTTTTTGAGAGAGAGTCTCTCTCTGTTGCCCAGGCTGGAGTGCAGTGGCACGATCTTGGCTCATTGCAACCTCCGCCTTCTGGGTTCAAGCTATTCTTCTGCCTCAGCCACCCGAGTAGCTGGGATTATAGGCGTGCGCCACCACGCCCGGCTAATTTTTGTATTTTTAGTAGAGACAGGGTTTCACCATGTTGCCCAGGCTGGTCTCGAATTCCTGACATCAAGTGATCTGTCCGCCTCGGCCTCCCAAAGTGCTGGGATTACACACGTGAGCCACTGCACCCGGTCCTCGTCATTTATTTTATTACTTATTAAATTAGTTAGCTATTACTGCAATAATGCTGCATAACAAAAGTTTTAAACACACCAAAACTCAGTGACTTCAAGCTTGGATTTCATGCTCCTTGATGTGAAGGTCAGCTGGGGTTCCGTTGCTCTCAGCTGAGTTTGGCTGCACTCTGTGGCTTGAGTCCACATCATCTCCACGTGTTCCATCCTTCGCCTTGGACCAGCAGCTTCCTGGACCATTCTTTTCTTCTGGAAGATTGATGGAAAGTAAAAAGGAGGCCAAACTGTGCAAGCACATGTATAGCCTGTGCTGGTAATGCACCTACTCATGTTCCATTGGGTAGAGCAAGTCACTCAGTCAAGCCCAAAGTCAATGGGGCAGGGAGACACACCAAGAGGGAGGGGAGGAGGAGTGAATATTTGTTGAACGATACTCCAGTCACCTGTAATTATCATCCCTAATAGCCTGTGGCTCCTGGCTGGTTATCAGAGAAATAAGAATGGCTATATGCTGCTACCACTGTTTGAACCCTGTATTGGGTCTCCCCAAACATCATATGTTAAGGCCCTAACCTCAGAATGTGACTGTATTTGGAGATAGGGACTTTAAAGAGGTGATTAAGTCAAAATGAGACTGTTAATGCTGGACCTAATCCAATATGATTAGTGTCGTTATAAGAGGCAAAAATTTGGAAACAGGAGAGATGCCAGAGGGGTGCCTGCACAGAGGAAAGACCATGTGAAGATACACTGAGAAGGCGGCCATCCGCAAGCCAAGGAGAGAGGCCTCAGGTGAAACCAACTCTGTTGACACCTTGATCTTGGACTTCCAGCCTTCAGAACCGTGAGAAAATAAATGTCTGTTGTTTAAGCCCCTGAGGCTGGTATTTTCTTTCTTCTTTTTTGAGATGGAGTATCACTCTGTCATCCAAGCAGTGGTGCACTCTCGGCTCACTGCAACCTCTGCCTCCTGGGTTCAAGCGATTCTCCTGCCTCAGCCTCCCAAGTAGCTGGGAACACAGGCACGTTCCACCATGCCTGGCTAATTTTTGTATGTAGAGACAAGGTTTCACCATGTTGGCCAGGCTGGTCTCGAACTCCTGTCCTCAAGTGATCCAGTGGCCTCGGCCTCCCAAAGTGCTGGGATTACAGGAGTGAGCCACCATGTCTGGCCTGATATTTTCTTATGGCAGCCCAAGCAGACTAACACAGCCTGCAAACCCCCTGTGGGTTAGGGCTGTATCTTACTCATTGTGCTGTCTCCTTCCCCAGTTCTTAGCACATTACCTTGTTACATATTTCCTTTCTATTTGTTGAATGAATGAATGAATTAAATCTTCTCAGTTTCAAAATCAACAATTATTTTTTTCAGTCAGAACTCATGATTCCAAGTGTTAGAAACCCACCTAAGCTTGTTTAAGCAAAAAACAAATCTTTTGGGTCAGATGATTGGGAATGTTCTGGGGTAGCTTCTAAAATCTGAGGAATGAGTCTGGGAGCCGGGGCCTCAGGTATTGGCACAGGGGACCACACATCTGCCAGATCCTCTCTCCATACCCTCTCCCTGAGGCAGTTGGCCTTGTTCTTGCAGAGGATGTGGCTACCAAGAGAATGGCAGATTGCATTTTCCAAAGATGGCAGCAAGAGGCTCCCCCATATCCCAGATGCTCATCTTACAATGTGACTTGGACACTCCAAGTCACATTGTGGGGTCTGTGTTCTCTGCCCTTGAAACTAGGTGGGCCCGTGACTACAGTGGAAATGACACCATGTGACTTTCAAGGCTAAGTGATAAAGGATGAAACAGCTTCTGCTTTGTCTGCTGGAGTGTTGCCTTTCGCATCCTGGCTGCCAAATCTGAGGTTGCCATGCTGTGAGGAATCCCAGGCCACATGGAGAGGCCACATGAAAGTGTTCTGGCCCAGAGCCCCAGCTGAGGCCCCAGCTAGCAGCCAGCGTCAACCACCACATGTGAGTGAAGAAGCCTCTAGATGATTCCAGCCCTTGGTCAGCCAATCACTCTTGGCCTTCAACTCCTCCCTGCAGAGGCCCCAGATACTAGGGAGCAGACACAAGCCTTCCTTGTGTGCCCTGTAAGGCTTCCTGACCCTTACAGAATCTGGGAGCATGACAAAATGGTTGTTTGATGCTGCTGTGCTTTGACATAATTTGTTACATGACAATGGTAAGTGGAATAAAGAGCCCAGGATGTTGGGAGGCCAAGATGGGAGGATCTTTTGAGCCGAAGAGTTCGAGACCAACCTGGACAAAATAATGAGACCCCTGTCTCTACAAAAAAAAAAAAAGAAAAAGAAAAAGAAAAAAAAAAATTAGCCGGGCATGGTGGCATGTGCCTATAGACCCAGTTACTTGTGAGGCTGAGGTGGGAGGATCACAAACCTAGGAGTTTGGGGCTGCAATGAGCTATGAGCATGCCACTGCACTCCAGCCTGGGAGACCCTGTCTCAACAACAACAACAACAACAAAAAGAACCCAGGACGTTGTCCTCATAGCTACTCCTCCACTTCCTCTTTAGAAAATTCTGGGATATCGGCCGGGCGCAGTCTCTCATGCCTGTAATCCCAGCAGCACTTTGGGAGGCCAAGGTGGGCGGATCACAAGGTCAGGAGTTCAAGACCAGCCTGGCCAATATGGTGAAACCCTGTCTTTACTAAAAATACAAAAATTAGCTGGGCGTGGTGACAGGCACCTGTAGTTCCAACTACTCGGGAGGCTGAGGCAGGAGAATCGCTTGAACCCAGGAGGCAGAGGTTGCAGTGAGCCAAGATCGCGCCACTGCACTCCCGCCTGGGTGACAGAGCGAGACTCAGTCTCAAAAAAAAAAAAAAAGAAAAAAAGAAAATTCTGGGACAGTTCTTCAGTTGGCCAATCTTGGATGACAGGCCTACCCCTTGAGACAATAGCTCTGTCCAGGAAGGAGGATAACTGTAGCTTAGGTGATGTGTTAATTCATGAGGGGTTAGATGGGGATGTCATTACTGCCAGCCACACCAGAGCCCCATGGCTGGACTTACTCCCCAAGGGCGATGGAGGTGGTATCAAAAGAAGGGGTATGATATTCTGTGCAGGCTAAAATAATAGCTGGTCTATCACCTCTACTTTATTTGGTAACGTTTTCAATTGTTTATTTGGAAGTTTAAGATGGTTTTCTGTAAAAGAAGACTGGAGACCAGGTTCCATTACCCACAAGCCGTGTCACTTTGGAAAAGTTACTTTGCCATCCCTAGCCCAATAACGATATTTTTTATACCTGTTTGGCAAGTTGCTAAGAGCTTGTTAGAAACACTTTTTATTTTAGTTGAAAATCACATTGTCCTAAGTGAATTAACGCAGGAACACAAAAACAAATACTGCATGTTCTCACTTATAAGTGGGAGCTAAATATCGGGTATTCATGGACATGAAGGCAACAATAGACACTGGGGACTACTAGCGCAGGGAGGGAGGGAGAGGCGCAAGAGTTGAAAAACTAACTAACTGTTGGGTACTATGCTCACTCCCTGGATGATGGGATCATTCATACCCCAAACCTCATCATCGTGCAGTATACCCAGGTAACAAGCCTGCACATGTACCCCCTGAATCTAAAATAAAAGTTGAAAAAGAAAAAAATCACATTGCATCAGCCACCACTTGGAAGCAGGGACTTCAAAGTCCTACTGAAGTGTCCACATTGCTGTATGCATTAATTTCCACATGGCTGCCATCTTCCCTTTTCCACCCCAAATACACAGGCATACACATTAGTCACATATGTGCACATGCAATTATTAAATATATTTTCATATATTCCTCCAAAACCCCCAAACTTTCTTCTTTTCTGAAAGCCATTGCAACCTAGAGATTTTTTATTTTTTTTTATTTCATTTATTTATTTTATTTTTTTGAGACGGAGTCTTGCTCTGTAGCCCAGGCTGGAGTGCAGTGGCACGATCTTGGCTCACTGCAACCTCTGCCTCCCGGGTCCTGGTTCAAGCAATTCTCCTGTCTCAGCCTCCTGAGTAGGTGGGATTACAGGAACGCGCCACCATACCCAGCTAATTTTTGTATTTTTAGTAGAGATGGGGTTTCACCATGTTGGCCAGGTTGGTTTTGAACTCCTGAAAACTCCTGACCGCAGGTGATCCACCCGCCTCGGCCTCCCAAAGTGCTGGGATTACAGGAGTGAGCCACCACACCTGGCCTTTTTGTTTTTTTGTTTTTGTTTTTGTTTTTTGTTTTGAGACGGAGCCTAGCTCTGTCATCCAGGTCTGGAGTGCAATGGCGCGATCTCAGCTCACTGCAACCTCTGCCTCCTGGGTTCAAGTGATTCTCCTGCCTCAGCCTCCTGAGTAGCTGGGATTACAGGTGCGTGCCACGGCGTCCGGCTAATTTTTGTATTTTTTGGTAGAGACGGGATTTCACCATGTTGGCCAGGCTGGTTTTGAACTCCTGACCTCAGGTGATCCGCCCACCTCAGCCTCCCAAAGTGCTGGGATTACAGGCGTGAACCACCGCACCCGGCCCACACCTGGCCTTTAAAAAAAAATTTATTTTTATTTTTATTTTTTTATGAGACAGAGTCTCTCTGTTGCCCAGGCTGGAGTGCAGTGGCTCGATCTCGGCTCATTGCAACCTCTGCCTCCTGGGTTCAAGGGATTCTTGTGCCTCAGCCTCCCAAGTAGCTGAGACTACAAATGCGTGCCACCATACCTGGCTAGTTTTTTGTATTTTTAGTAGAGACAGGATTTTGCCATGTTGGCCAGCCTGGTCTCAAACTCATGGCCTCAAGTGATCTGCCTTCCTTGGCCTCTCAAAGTGCTGGGATTACAGGCGTGAGCCACCCTGCCTGGCTGGCCTAGAGATATTTTTAAGGCCAATATTTTCTACCAGGTATTGGCAAACTTTTTCTGCAAAGGTTCAGAGAGTAACTATTTTAGGCTTTGCAGGCCATATGGTTTCTGTGGCAACTATTCAACTCTGCTGCTGTAGGGCAGCCACAGATAATATATAAAAGAATGAGTGGGGCTATTTTTCAATAAAACTTTATTTACAAAAACAGGCAGCTGGCCAGATCTTGCACACAGGCTGTAGTTTGCTATAGAATCTACAGCGGTGCTGTCCAACAGAAATATAATGCAAGCCACTTTTGTAGCTGCAGGGAGAGGGGATGTCTCCCCAGCATCATTTCCCTGCATTCAGTAGAACCACCTCCCCTAGTACAAAAGAAAGCATCCAGGCAGAGCATCAGAGAGAGGTAGGTGCTTGAGGCAGCAAGTTGTCAGAGTACAGCAAATTGTCCATCACAGCTGCAGGCAGACTCAAGTAGGCCAAGGAGATAAGGGACAGGGCATCTGCCTCAGGTAGCAAACCTGAGAATGAAGCCTGAGCCTTGGAAGGTAGAGCAGTGAAATGAGGAGGTATGAGGGCATTGGGGATTTTATGATGTCGCTGGATCAAGGCTTGCCCGAAGTGAGATATACCTCTGGACTTTTAGGTCATGTGAACCAGCCCATCCTCCAATCAATATTTAAGCCAGGGGCGGGGTGCAGTGGCTCACACCTGTAATCCCAGCACTTTGCGGGGTCGAGGCTGGAGGATGGCTTGAGCTCAGGAGTTTAAGACCAGCCTGGCCGACATGACAAAACTCCAGCTTTACAAAAATTACAAAAATTAGCCAGGTGTGGTGGCACGTGCCTATAGTTCCAGCTACTTGGAAGGCTGAAGTGGGAGGATGGCTTCAGAGCAAGACCCCCCTGTCTCAAAAAAAAAAAAAAAAATTAAGCCAATTCAGTGGAGGTTTCTATGTCTTGTAACAGAAAGCAGTTTTTACTGTTCCAGGAATTAAACAGGTTAATTATCTTGATAATTCTTTGGATGCTGAATATTTTCACTATGAGAATTAAGATTGGCAGAGATACCGATATTCTCATTTAAAGTATTTCTTGAGCCTGGTGCAGTGGTTTGCACCTCTAATCCCAGCTACTCTCAAGGCTGAGGTGGGAGGATACCTTGAGGCCGGGAGTTTGAAACCAGCTTCAGCAACATCGTGAGATCCCGTCTCTAAAAATTTTTTTTTTAATTATCTGGGCATGGTGACACACACCTGCAGTCCCCGCTACTCGGGAGGCTGAGGTAAGAGGATCGCTTGAGCCCAGGAGTTTGAGGTTACAGTGAGCTATGACTGCATCACTACATTCCAGCCTGGGTGACAGAGCAATATCCCATCTCTAATAAGTAAATCAATATTTAAAAAATAAAAAAAATTAAAATAAGGTTGGAGCAGTCCTCCCACAGTCATTTAGCTGTCCTAAAACCACTTTCATCCACCCTGACTTGGATCTGTAGCCCAGCCCACTGTTCAAGTCCTCTGAGGTTTCCCTCTCTCCCATGCTCCTGGGGAAGGTGGCATTTTGTCGTGTGGGTAAAGGAAGACTTACATAATTCTGAATTACACAGGATGACACTCAGTTGCCTGTACATGAAACCCAACAACTGTGGTGGCTTAACTGGACTTAATCATATAGTCTCAGGCAATGAGAAGTCAGGCTAATACAGTCCAGGTCTGGAATGGTGGTCCACGAAGGCCAAGAAGGAGCCAGGGTCTTTCTGTCTTTCCCCTCCTCCAGCCTTAGCAGTGGCTGCCGTATCTCCAGCCCCAGGCCCTCGCTCCAGCAAGAGGAGAAAGTGACAGAAAAGGCGGTGCCAGCTGATTTCTGCCTGTGTCCCTGTTCTGCCTGTGGATAGAAAAGAGTCACATGGTCACTCCTGCCGCACAGATGTCTGGGAAAGTGGATTATTAGCTTTAGAATCTTGCCCTAGAGGACCTTCAGTGAGAGAATAGTTGAAATGAATGTTTAGGGAGCCATCCTACCACACTTAACTCCAGTCTCTTTTGCATTGATGGTGTGGACTCTGTTTACATTTTGCTTCAGCCAACACGCTGAGCCTTCCAGTAACCAGACTACCATGTGCAAGTCAGGGTGGCTTTTTGTTTTTTGTTTGTTTTTTCTGACACAGGGTCTTGCTCTGTTGCCCATGCTGCAGTGCAGTGGGGCAATCATGGCTCACTGCAACCTCAATCTCCCAGGCTCAAGTGATCCTCCTGCCTCAGCCTCCTGAATAGCTGGGACTACAGGCATGCACCACCATGCCTGGCTAATTTTTTATATTTTTAGTGGAAATGAGGTCTTGCTTTTTTGCCCAGGCTGGTCTCAAACTCCTGAGCTCAAGCAATCCTCCTACCTTGGCCTCCGCAAGTACTGAGATTACAGGCGTGAGCTACGCTACTGGGCCTGGTTTTTGTTTTTTGTTTGTTTGCTTTTGAGACGGGGATTTGCTCTGTCACCCAGGCTGGAGTGCAGTGGGGCGATCTTGGCTCACTGCAGCCTTGAGCTACCAGGCTCAAACGATCCTCCTACCTCCAGCCTCCCAAATAGCTGGGATTACAGACACACACCACCATGCCTGGCTAATTTTTGTATACATTGTAGACATGGGGTTTTGCCATGTTGCCCAGGCTGGTCTCCAACACCTGGACTCAAGTGATCCACCTAGCTTGGCCTCCCAAAGTGCTGGGATTGTAGTTGGGAGCCACCGTGCCTGACCTTTTTTTTTTTTTTTGAGACAGGCTCTCACTCTGTCACTCAGACTGGAGTGCAGTGGCTCAGTCTGGGCTCACTACAGCCTCAACCTCCCAGGCTCAAGTGATTCTCCCACCTCAGCCTCCCCAGTAGCTGGGATTACAGGTTTGTGCCACCAAGTGTGGCTAATTTTTTTTTTTTTTAAAGACAGGGTCTCACTCTGTTGCCCAGGCTGGTCTTGAACTCCTGGACTCAAGGGATCCTCCCGCCTTGGCCTCCCAAAGTATTAGGATTACAAGCGTGAGCCACCGCACCTGGCCCTTTAAGTTGAATTCATTTTGTTGTTTGATGGGGCAAGGGTGTGAAAGAAATTTCCGATTACATTTAGAGGAGCTGAGAAATACTTCTTTTTTGTTTTTTTGAGAGACAGGTTTTGCTCTTGTTGCCCAGTGCAGTGATGTGAACATAGCTCACTGTAACCTTGAATTCCTTCCTGGGCTCAAGCGATCCTCCTACGTCTCAGCCTCTCGAGTAGCTGGGACTACAGGTGTATGCCATCATGCCCAGCCAAACTTCTTTTTTTTTTTTTTTTTTTGAGATGGAGTTTCGCTCTTGTTGCCCATGCTGGAGCTCGGCTCACTGCAACCTCCGCCTCCCGGGTTCAAGGAATTCTTGTGTCTCAGCCTCCCATGTAGTTGGGATTGCAGGCGTGTACCACCATGCCCAGCTAATTTTTTAAATTTTTAGTAGAGACAGGGTTTCACCATGTTGGTCAGGCTGGTCTCGAACTCCTGGCCCCAGGTGATCCACCCGCCTCAGCCTCCCAAAGTGCTGGGATTACAGGCGTGAGCCACCGTGCCTGGCCTCAGACTTATTTTTAAAAAAACTTTTCGGGGAATTCAGGGAAGATCATATAGGTTTGACTGGTGAATCCTTAAGAACAGAAAGTGCTAAGCCACCAACTTCTTTCCCTCACTGATGTAGACCATTGGGGAGTCTCTTAGATTCTACTGGTGGTGAGTGAGCCATCAGAGGCTAAACAATGACACCAAGCTTCCGGATGGTGAACATCTTATATTTTTTGAGGATTTTAGTGGTCACCAAACCCTTATCCCTCATGAAAAAGGCCTTTTGTTTTGGCTTCTTGCACTTTCTGGAACCCCCAGCATTCTCACCATTTCTCCTCCTGGTAGTTTATGGTGAAAAACAAAAACAAAACTAAAAAATCCCATCCCAACAAATTTCCTTTCCTGTTTGCCTTTCCAGAAAGAAGCCTAAGTGCTTGTATTATTTTCCACTTTTAATCACTGCTCGACGGAGATGGAAAGTTAAGTCATGTAATTGCTTTTGTGTTGTATAGCTCTTTTCACTATTTTGGAAAAAAGAAATAGTTCAATGGATAAAATGTGGGTTTGCACCAAACCCCAAACATCACAAGCCTTAATGGCAACCATCTGTTATTCCTGAGAATATGCATCTAATTTATTTAAGAAAAAGAAGAAAAATACAGCACTGCTCAACTTAGACACAGAGTAAGCCAGAAAGTGCCAAAGACATTTGGGGACAGATTCGCTGTTTCAGGTATCTCAAAGTAAAAAATAGGTTTTATGAACATTTGAGATGTAGATTGCAACAGGAATATTTGAGGCAAGATTGTCTTCCCAAAACTCTTGAGTCATAAAACATGTGTCTCAGGGTTGGAAGGCTGGAGATGCCTGGAGGCACAGCTGGCCCATCCTGCCGCCTTCTGCCTGGATTGTCCACAAAGCGACGAGGCTGGCATGTGACCCTCTGAGCAGCTGCCAAGAAGAGGACACATAAACAGGTGGAGCTGCAGCAAGACTGTGCAGAAGAGGTCCAGTCCAGCCCCCGGCCCCCTGCACCTTCTTCCGATCTGTTGCAACCAGAGATTTCCTGCAGCCCTGGCCCTAGCAGTGCACACCCTGGGAATGGCATGAGGATGGGGGCTCTTCATGGAGATCGAGTCTTGGCCCAACATTAATCCTTCCCCTGAGAAGCCTCAGTGGGCTAGGGGTAGTAGAGGAATTAACTTAGATGCTCACTTGGTTCCTGGGCCTATGACTTTTTTTTTTTTTTTTTTTTTTTGGAGAGCGAGTCTTACTCTGTTGCCTAGGCTGGAGTGCAGTGGCGAGATTTCGGCTCACTGCAACCTCCGCCTCCCAGATTCAAGCAGTTCTCTGCCTCAGCCTCCCCAGTAGCTGGGATTACAGGTGCTTGCCACCACACCTGGCTAATTTTTTTTTTTTTTTTTTGAGACAGAGTCTCGCTCTGTCGCCCAGGAGGGAGTGCAGTGGCGCCATCTTGGCTTACTGCAAGCTCCGCTTCCGGGGTTCACGCCATTCTCCTGCCTCAGCCTCCTGAGTAGCTGAGACTATAGGCGCCCGCCACCACGCCTGGCTAATTTTTTGTATTTTTAGTAGAAACGGGGTTTCATCGTGTTAGCCAGGATGGTCTCGATCTCCTCACCTCATGATCTGTCCACCTCGGCCTCCCAAAGTGCTGGGATTACAGGCGTGAGCCACCGCGCCTGGCCTAATTTATGTATTTTTAATAGAGATGGGGTTTCACCATTTTTGCCAGCCTGGTCTTGAACTCCTGACCTCGTGATCCACCCACCTTGGCCTCCCAGAGTGCTGGGACTACAGGTGTGAGCCACCGTGCCCGGCCAGGCCTGTGACTTTTGACCACTAAATCACAGTTTCCAACTGAAAATGCCCATGCAGAGCTAGCCTGGTGTGCCCCAATTTAGTGTTTGCGCAGGGGCTCGAATCAGAGCTGTGTTTCCAAGTACCCCAGTCTCAGGTTGTAAAGTGGCTAGGAATTTTTGCTTGGTCACAAACTCTGGTGTGCAAAGAGCAATGCTCTTTATTTTCCTGAAACTAAACTTGGCTCTTGAGTCCCCATTTCCACTGATGATGGAAGAGGTAAGCGTGTCAATTCTAACCAACTCAAGTACTGCCAGTTTAAAGGCAGTCCCTTCCAGAGTAAATGGGATTCTCACTTGTCCTCCACCTCCTCCTTCCCTTCTCCCCTGGGGCAATCAAAAGCTGAGCCCTGGTTCTGGCATGAGGAAGGGACTCACCTGCCCCCACCGGTACTCACTGACTTCTGCCTGTCCAAGTATCTATCTCCAGCTGCATCCCAAACCACCCCAAAACTTAGCAGCTTAAAACGAACACAACAGTGATTTTTCTCATACAATCTGTCATTTGAGCAGGGCTTGGTGGGGACAGCTATCTCTGCTCCACGTAGTGTCAGCTGGGGTGGCTCGAAGGGTGGGTGCTGGGATCATCTGAGGGCTCTGACAATTGATGCTACTGTCATCTGTGACCTCCTCTGGGGCTGTCAGCTGGGACACATGGCCTCTGCTTGTGGCCTGGGCTTCCTCATAGCATGGCAGCTGAGTTCTAAGGGTCAGTGGACAGAGACAGAGTGGAGACAGCCAGGCAGAAACCAATTTGCCTTTCATGACCCAGTCCTCAGAAATCATGTGGTGTCACTTTTGTCACATTTGTTTGTCAAGGCAGTCACAAAGGCCTGCCCAGTTTCAAGGGGTGAGAGAAATAAACCCCACCTCTTGAGGAGGGAGTGGCAAGGTTCTGGAGGAGGATGTGAGGTCATATATAGTGGCAAGGCCACTTTCAGAATACAATCTGCTACAACCTCTCTTCTCAGTGCATTCTTACCACTGACTTTTTTAGATCTGTTATGGTCTCTGGTTCAGTTCATTCAGCCCACTAGGGTTTCTGCACTGCTACCCAGAGGCCTCTTGGTGTTCCAGCCTTAAAGCCATGTCTGTGCCCATCTTGAGGACAGGGAAAATTTGCAGAGTTCTTTTTTTTTTTTGTCCGAGACGGAGTCTTGCTCTGTCGCCCAGGCTGAAGTGCAATGGCACCATCTTGGTTCACTGCAACCTCCGCCTCCTGGGTCCTGGTTCAAGCAATTCTCCTGCCTCAGCCTCTTGAGTAGCTGGAATTACAGGAATGTGCCACCATACCCAGCTAACTTTTGTATTTTTAGTAGAGACAGGGTTTTGCCATGTTGGCCAGGCTGGTCTTGAACTCCTGACCTCAAGTGATCCTATGGGCAGAAAAGAGGCGGCCAGGCGCGGTGGCTCACGCCTGTAATCCCAGCACTTTGGGAGGCTGTGGCGGGTGGATCACGAGGTCAGGAGTTCAAGACCAGCCTGGCAAAGATGGTGAAACCCCATCTCTATTAAAAATACAAAAATTAGCCAGGCATGGTGGCGAGCGCCTGTAATCCCAGCTACTGGGGAGGCTGAGGCAGAGAACTGCTTGAACCCGGGAGGCGGAGGTTGCAATGAGCTGAGATCATGCCATTGCACTCCAGCCTGGGCAACAAGAGTGAAACTCCATCTCAAAAAAAAAAAAAAAAAAAAAAGACAGATATTTTTGGTGCTGCTGCCCCATCTCTCCGTCCCCCTTCCTGCCTTGACCGTGTTGTGTTGAGGAAACTGTCTCTAACCATGTTCTTCCTCTACTCTCACACCACAACTGTCAACACAGAAGACTTCTGTGACCAAATGTGGGAGGGGCTTCCCCACACACCAAGCAGCGGGCACCAGCTAGGTGTCCTCGAATTCAGTTTTGACACTATCTACCCGCGGATAATGTCAGATCCCACAGGTTGAGGGCTTAGTCCCCAAGACTGCCCCCCCCACCCCACACACACCAGTTGCAAACCCAGGCCTCTGAAACTTCTGACTGACTGGCTTCAAGTTAAAGTTCCCATGACCCCCTCTTTGGGTTTGATTAATTTGCTGGAGCGGCTCACAGAACTCAGAGAAACACTTATGTTTACCGGTTTATTAGAAAGGATATTGCAAAGGATACAGATGAAGAGACACGCAGGCGAGGTATGGGAGAAGATACATGGAGCTTCCATGCCTCCCCTAGGCGAGCCACCCTCCAGGAACCTCCATGTGTGCAGCTATCTGGAAGCTCGCTGGACCCTGTCCTCGTGGGTTTTTATGAAAGCTTCATGACATCAGCATCTCTTCCCCCAGGGTATAGGGGGGCACTCTGTCATGGCAGAGTCTTAAGACCCACAATCAGAAAGGTAGGAAAAGATTAGGATGGAAGGAAGCCAGAAGGGCAGAAGCCTGCCCCTGAGGCCCAATACACCCAACGTTATAACAAAAGACTGGAACAAGGGTGATGGAGTTATAAGCCAGGATCTGCGGATGAAAACCAATATATATCATAACACCACACTGTGCAAGAGCTACAGCAGCCATCTTGGGGCCTAAAGGAGAGGCCAAAATAATCACAGAAATGCTGATCTTGATGTTTTAAGTCACTGAACTCACATCTGTTGAATCTCATTTTGGACTTCTTTTGTAAGAAAAATAACCCTGATGCATGTTCAGAATGCTGTTCACGGAGTTCTCGGTTCCTTGCACTCTAACACATTCTTTGTTTTTTTGTTTGTTTGTTTTTTTGAGATGGGAGGTCTCACTCTGTCATCCAGACTGGAGTGCAGTGGTGTGATCTCAGCTCACTGCAACCTCCTCCATGTGGGTTCAAGCCATCCTCCCACCTCAGCCTCCTGAATAGCGGGGACCACAGGTATACGCCATCATGCCTGGCTAATTTTTTGTATTTTTGGTAGAGATGGGGTTTCACTATGCTGCCCAGGCTGGTCTTGAACTCCAGAGCTCAAGCAACCTGCCCACCTCGGCCTCCCAAATTGTTGGGATTACGGGCGTGAGCCACCGTGCCTGGCCACACATTCTTTTTTTTTTTTTTTTTTTTGAGATGGAGTTTTGCTCTTGTCGCCCAGGCTGGAGTGCAATGGCACCATGCAACCTCTGCCTCCCGGGTTCAAGCAGTTCCCCTGCCTCAGCCTCCTGAGTAGCTGGGATTACAGGTGCCTGCCACCACACCCGGCTAATTTTTGTATTTTTAGTAGAAACAGGGTTTCGTCATGTTGACCAGGCTGGTCTTGAACTCCTGACCTCAGGTGATCCACCCGCCTTGGTCTCCCAAAATGCTGGGATTACAGGTGTGAGCCACCACACCCGGCCTGGGCCATGCATTCTTAACTGATACAGTTGCTCAGGGTGCCAGAGTTAGTGGAAGCTGTTCGTAGATTTCCTAGTCACCGAGCCAGTGAGTCAGGCTTCTCTGTAACAGGCCAGCAAATGTTGGAACAGCACAGCCTCCCCTCGGCTGCAGAGTCCCAGTTCTCCTCTTTCCCCTCTCAGAATTCCATTTCGCAGCCGGGGACAGTGGCTCACGCCTGTAATCCCAGCACTTTGGGAGGCCGAGGTGGGCAGATCACGAGGTCAGGAGATCAAGACCATCCTGGCTAACACGGTGAAACCTCGTCTCTACTAAAAATACAAAAAATTAGCCGGGCCTGGTGGCGGGCGCCTGTAGTCCCAGCTACTCGGGATGCTGAGGCAGGAGAATGGCGTGAACCCGGAAGGTGGAGCTTGCAGTGAGCCTAGATCACGCCACTGCACTCCAGCCTGGGCGACAGAGTGAGACTCCGTTTCAAAAAAAAAAAAAAGAATTCTATTTTGCTAGCAGGATGCACAAGCCCCCTGGAGATGCTGCCTCTGGGTGACTGGCAGGGCTGGAGAAGCTGCAGTCCGCCTCCTGCCTTCTGGAACTTCAAGTGTGAGGAATGCAGGCAGCTTCAGACCACTAGCAAGTCTTTGGACTAAGGCCTGCTTCACTCACTTTCCAGCCTCAATTTCCTTCTTTTTCACTTAGATTTACAAAGAGAGCAAGCCCTGAAGGAAAATGAAAATGATCTATCCATATTTTGGGGACTAAACCCTGTTTCCCCTGTGAGTAATATTTCTTCTTTACTTTCTGTCTTATTTTGGCTTAGAATGCAAGCCCATGAAAAGTAGCCTTCCGGCTTTCTTAGACTGAGTTGTGTACAGTTGTTAACTGGTGCTTACTGAAAACCTAGATGACTCTGAGCTTGGGGAAATACCAAGGAAACAGATGACCTGTCCTGCCCTAAAACGGCATACAGTTTAGTTGGGGAGCCACACAGAAGCCATCCAAGAGAGCCTGGCCTTAGAGAGGCACTATTGCTTTGGGACTATGAGCATATATTTGCAAACCAATCAGCCTGGATTGAACAAGTTACTTAACCTTTTTATGTCTCATTTTTCTCCTCTGTAAAATGGAGAGAATAATCATATCGAGTCCTTGGGGCCATTGGTGCAGATTAATTAAACTAGCTATGGTGATGATGATGGAAGTTACGTGTTCGTTCTTCGTCTCCACACGTGCTCTGTGCATCCTAAAACTGAGGGGCTGGTTTCCCTCATTCAACACCTACCTGTGAGTATTTTGTTTGTACCAGAGGCAGTGTGAAGGGATCTAGGTACCCCCCGCAGGAGTCTGGCGACCACCTCCTGCAGACAACAGCCACGTGGGGAGATTAGCAATGGAAGATTAATTTCTCCTTGTCATTTCCCCAGGGGCCTTAAGCAATCTCGGGAGCAATTTTCCTCACCTAGAACACCGCCCTCGGGAAGCTGGCGGGGATCGACTGCCTGGCGGCGCCGAGCGAGTCCCGGGTTCCAAGCTGCGTCGCCAGCCAGAGAGAAATGTGCCTGCTGAACAGTCAGTGCCGTAATGCAATGGACGCCGAACACAACTTTGCTGCGTGTGCTTTCTATTTGGCTGGGGAGCGTGAAGGACGCCTGAAACGGAGCTCCCTGCCTCTCAGCGCAGACAGCCACGCCGAGCCGCGCCGGGCAGCCTTTGTCTCGGTTGAGATTGCTTTTCATAGGTGAGGCTCTGCCTGGAGGGCAGAGTGCTGAGTGCAAGAGAACTGTTTCCTCCTCCTGCTAAAAAGGAGCAAGAGGGAAGAGCTGTCGTGTGCTGGGGTCAGCGACCAAACCGCACTCCAAGAGGGGAAGCTGAGGTTAGAGCTTAGGAAGGACTTCCTGGCTGGAAGGGTAGTCTTCAATCTGGATTTTGATTAGAGGATTTTCCGTGAAACACACACAAAACGTTGTTGGGGATGCATTTGAAGATGCTTAGGCTGGGCATCGAAGGGATGTTCTGAGGATTGGGTCAGGGTGTGCCTCACACAGGATTGTGTTTCCGGGCCCCAAGATGGGCTGTGCCCTTCAGCAACTCAGCCGCACCCCGTGCTTAGGTGGCCATTCTCCCATCACATATTTGTGGTGCACTGATTGTGTTTAAAATATGGCTCCACCACTGTGACCTTGGATGGTCAAGTATTGTATTGACCTCTGAGGCTCCATTGCTTCATCCCTCAAATGGGCTTAAGAATGTCTTCCTCGGCCAGGCGCGGTGGCTCACGCCTGTAATCCCAGCACTTTGGGAGGCAGAGGCAGGCAGATCATTTGAGGCCAGGAGTCTCTACTAAAAATACAAAAATTAGCCCGGCGTGGTGGTGTGTACCTGTAATCCTAGCTACTCAGGAGGCTGAGACAGGAGAATCGCTTGAATCCAGGAGGCGGAGATTGCAGTGAGCTGAGATCATGCCATTGGCTAACATCTCTAAAGCAATTAATACGTTCAGCGAGGGCATCAGATGGGCTGCCTTCAGCTGCAAGGCATAGCAGATCGAACTCAAAGTAAGTGGCTTAAAGAAAAGGAGACTTGGCTGGGCGCGGTGGCTCATGCCTGTAATCCCAGCACTCTGGGAGGCCGAGGCGGGTGGATCATGAGGTCAGGAGATGGAGACCATCCTGGCTAACACGGTGAAACCCTGTCTCTACTAAAAATACAAAAAATTAGCCGGGCGTGGTGGTGGGCGCCTGTAGTCCCAGCTACTCGGGAGGCTGAGGCAGGAGAATCACTTGAACCCGGGAGGCAGAGGTTGCAGTGAGCTGAGATCACGCCACTGCATTCCAGCCTGGGCGACAGAGTGAGATGCCGTCTCGAGAAAAAAAGAAAGAAAAAAAGAAAAAGAAAATGAGACTTTGGCCGGGCGCAGTGGCTCACGCCTGTAACCCTAGCAGTTTGGGAAGCTGAGGTGGGTGGATCACGAGGTCAGGAGTTCGAGACCAGCCTGGACAATATAGTGAAACCCCATCTCTACTTAAAATACAAAAATTAGCAGGGCGTGGTGGCGCCTGCTTGTAGTCCTGGCTGCTCGGGAGGCTGAGGCAGGAGAATTGCTTGAACTCGGGAGGTGGAGGTTGCAGTGAGCCGAGATTGCCGCCACTGCACTGCAGCCTGGGCAACAGAATGAGACTCCGTCTCAAAAAAAAAAAAGAAAAAAAGAAAAGGAGACTTATTTTGTTTTGTTTTTGATTCAGGATCTCTGTCGCCCAGGCTAGAGTGCAGTGGTGCAGTCATGGCTCACTGCATCCTCCACCTCAGGAGCCCAGGGGCTCTGGTTGTCCTCCCACCTCAGCTTCCTGAGTAGTTGGGACTACTCACACCACCACACCTGACTAATGTTTAAAAAAGGTTTTAGTAGAGGTGGAGTTTCACCATGTTGCCCAGGCTGGTCTTGAACTCCTGGACTCAAGACACCCTCATCAGCCTCCCAAAGTGCTGGGATTACAGGCATGAGCTACTGTGCCCAGCCAAAAGGAGACTATTATCTCAGAAAAGAATTCCTGAGGCAGGATGGTTTCCAGGGGCTTCTAGCAATTAAGGGGCTTTCCATCTTTGCTCTGGTAGCCTTGGCTAATTGGAGGTGACTCTTCATGGTCTAAACACAACTGAAGCAGTTCCAGGCACCATATGTTCAGCATGAGAGAGATTGAGAGAGATTGGCATTGCCTTCTCTGTGAGTATTGTATTAGTGGATTTTCAGGTCCCATTGTCTAGGACTAGGTCACATGGCCTTGCTCCACCCATCTTTGGTAAGGGAGATGAGGCCACCGTGGTTGGCTTAGACCAAGCATGATTCACCCCGCTATGACTCGAGAGGAGGTCACCTTCCCTGACCACATTGGAAGGTGAACCCCAGAACAAAATTTGGCCTTAGCTACTGGGGAAGAAGGAGGGGGGTGGGGTTACAGGCCTAGAAGAGAATTGACCATGAAGTAGGCAACCCATAGTTTTGACAACAGTTAGTTACCTGCCTACCTACCTACCTACTTACCTTTTTATTTTTATTTCATTTATTTATTTTTATTTTTTTGAGACGGAGTCTTGCTCTGTCATCCAAGGTGGAGTGCAGTGGTGTGATGTCAGTTCATTGCAACCTCTGCCTCCTGGGTTCAAGCAATTCTCCTGCCTCAGCCTCCCTAGTAGCTGGGATTACAGGTGTGTGCCACCACACCCAGCTAATTTTTGTATTTTTAGTAGAGATGGAGTTTCGCCATGTTGACCAGGCTGGTCTCGAACTCCTGACCTCAGGAGATCCTCCTGCCTCGGCTTCCCAAAGTGCTGGGATTACAGGCATGAGCCACCGCGCCTGGCCACCTTTTTATTTTTGATCATATGCCATGTTTCCACTAACAGAGAAAATATAAAACCCTTGCTGGCGCGAAGCCTGTTTATTTTTATATTTCCCAGGCACATAGTAGGCACTTTATAAACATTTGTATTGATGATGATGACATGATATATAAATTATTGCAAACATCACGGAGCAATAGAGTTTGTGCATATTTCTCTTTTTTTGAGAGCTATCAAGGACTCTAGGAAACATAAGATTATAATTTTTTGAAGCAGTACTTAAAGGGTTACTCTGAAATTCATTAAGAGAGAAAGATCGAGGATGGTGAGAGGAAGTCAGGAGAAATAACAATAACCAGCATACATCTAAGGGAATATATATATACACAGACTTTTTTTTTGTCGGACTTTCACTTCCTGCTTTACCAAAGTACTCTATTTTTTTTTTTTTTTTTGAGACAGAGTCTCACTCTGTCGCCCAGGCTGGAGTGCAGTGGCGTGATCTCGGCTCACTACAACCTCCGCCTCGTGGGTTCAAGCAATTCCCCTGCCTCAGCCTCCCGAGTAGCTGGGATTACAAGCACCCGCCACCATGCCTGGCTAATTTTTATATTTTTAGTAGAGATGGGGTTTCTTCATGTTGATCAGGCTGGTCTTGAACTCCTGACCTCAAGTGATCCACCTGCCTCAGCCTCCCAAAGTGCTGGGATTACAGGCGTGAGCCACCATGCCAGGCCCAAAGTACTCTATGTTGAGGCTGTCCAACCCCACCCACCCAACGCCCCATAGTAAAGCATTTTTGCATTTTGGTTAACCAAACAAATCAATAGTGGCACCCAGTGGCTAGAAGGGTTAATCAGGGAATGGCAATTTCTCTTTGCGTCTCAGTTCTACCAACTACAGCTGTATTTAAAAATTAAACTGGCCGGGCTTGGTGGCTCACGCCTGTAATCCTAGCACTTTGGGAGGCTGAGGCGGGCAGATTGCCTGAGCCCAGGAGTTCGAGACCAGCCTGGGCAACATGGTGAAACCCTGTCTCTCTACTAAAATACAAAAGAAATTAGCCGGGCATGGTGGCTTGCACCTGTAGTCCCAGCTACTGGGGAGGCTGAGACAAAAGAATTGCTTAAACTCAGGAGGCAGAGGTTGTAGTGAACCGAGATCACGCCACTGCACTCCAGCACTCCAGCCTGGGTGACAGAGCAAGACTCTGTCTCTACAGAAACAAAAAACAAAAAAAAAAATTAAACCACTGAGTCAAGCATTTGAAGAAAATGTCTATTTGGGCTTAAACTCCTGGCAGCATTTTGCTTCCCACAAAAGCCTGTCCAACGTTCTCCTCCTTTTCCTTTCAGCAGCGGAGTCTGTGAAGGCCCATCCTCCACCTTAAAGCCCAGGGCTGGTGAGCGAGAAAACCTCAGTAGTCTGGCACAGTTATGGAGATTGTTAAAAGCTTATTTATTCTACCTCCTCTCTAAAATTGAACAAGTACAATTATGTGCATTGCTAGAGTTCCAGGCATTTCCTCAAGAGGACGTCCCCTCTTGAGAGGACGTCTGGTCCTTACTGGATTTCAGGAGGGACAGGAGCCAGAGGAAACCTAGACCTCTGCCAGTTAATGGGCTAATCAATGAACCAAACCAGTGAGAGGGAACACAAAAGTGCCCAGGCCTGGCTTTTGAGTTTCATCTTCATCTTTCCAGCCTACCATTAGTAAGGGATACATGTGATTTAGGCCGGGCCAGTAATTACTTAGTCACCAGGCTTTTCAAGGCTCTGAATCCTATTTATTAAGCTGTGTGGACTATGCCTCTGACTCAGAAGGGTAGGTAGGCCCTGGTTACACACTGACATAGAGAATGAATTGTTCCTTGTTCCAAACAAGCTGGAAGACCCCCAAGGCAGAGGTCATTAGCTATCCCTAAATAACTACCTCCCTACCCGCCACATTTATAATAGAATTTTAGCCAGGCACATGGCCTCCTAGAGAGAGAGAGAAAAAAAAAACAACCCTATATTTCCCACCCTCCTTTGCAAGCTAGGTGTGGCCATGTGATGAAATTCTGGCCAATAGAATGTAAGTGGAAGTCTTGCATCCGACTTCTGGGGAGTGGGAAGTATCCTTTTTTTGTTTTATTTTGTTTGTTTGTTTATTTATTTATTTATTTATTTTATTATTTTATTTTATTTTTTTTTTAGTATTTATTGATCATTCTTGGGTGTTTCTCGGAGAGGGGGATTTGGCAGGGTCATAGGACAATAGTGGAGGGAAGGTCAACAGATAAACATGTGAACAAGGGTCTCTGGTTTTCCTAGACAGAGGACCCTGCGGCCTTCCGCAGTGTTTGTGTCCCTGGGTACTTGAGATTAGGGAGTGGTGAAGACACTTAACGAGCATGCTGCCTTCAAGCATCTGTTTAACAAAGCACATCTTGCACCGCCCTTAATCCATTTAACCCTGAGTGGACACAGCACATGTTTCAGAGAGCACGGGGTTGGGGGTAAGGTCACAGATCATCAGGATCCCAAGGCAGAAGAATTTTTCTTAGTACAGAACAAAATGGAGTCTCCCATGTCTACTTCTTTCTACACAGACACAGTAACAATCTGATCTCTCTTTCTTTTCCCCACATTTCCCCCTTTTCTATTCGACAAAACCGCCATCGTCATCATGGCCCGTTCTCAATGAGCTGTTGGGTACACCTCCCAGACGGGGTGGCGGCTGGGCAGAGGGGCTCCTCACTTCCCAGACGGGGCGGCCGGGCAGAGGCACCCCCCACCTCCCTCTCAGACGGGGCGGCTGGCCGGGCGGGCGCTGACCCCCCACCTCCCTCCCGGACGGGGCGGCTGGCAGGGCAGGGGCTGCCCCCCACCTCCTGAACGGGGCAGCTGCCGGGCAGAGGGGCTCCTCACTTCGCAGACGGGGCGGCTGCCGGGTGGAGGGGCTCCTCACTTCTCAGAGGGGGCGGCCGGGCAGAGATGCTCCTCACCTCCCAGATGGGGTGGCGGTCGGGCAGAGACACTCCTCAGTTCCCAGACGGGGTCGCGGCCGGGCAGAGGCGCTCCTCACATCCCAGACGGGGCGGCAGGGCAGAGGCGCTCCCCACATCTCAGACGATGGGCAGAGACACTCCTCACTTCCTAGACGGGATGGGGCTGGGAAGAGGCGCTCCTCACTTCCCAGACTGGGCGGCCGGTCGGAGGGGCTCCTCACATCCCAGATGATGGGAGGTCAGGCAGAGACGCTCCTCACTTCCCAGACGGGGTGGTGGCCGGGTAGAGGCTGCAATCTCAGCACTTTGGGAGGCCAAGGCAGGCAGCTGGGAGGTGGAGGTTGTAGCCAGCCGAGATCACGCCACTGCACTCCAGCCTGGGCAACATTGAGCACTGAGTGAGCGAGACTCCCTCTGCAATCCCGGCACCTCGGGAGGCCAAGGCAGGCAGATCACTCGCGGTCAGGAGCTGGAGACCAGCCCGGCCAACACGGAGAAACCCCGTCTCCACCAAAAAATGCAAAAACCAGTCAGGTGTGGCGGCGTGCACCTGCAATCCCAGGCACTCTGCAGGCTGAGGCAGGAGAATCAGGCAGGGAGGTTGCAGTGAGCCGAGATGGCGGCAGTACAGTCCAGCCTCGGCTTTCACAACTTTGGTGGCATCAGAGGGAGACTGGGGAGAGGGAGAGAGAGACAAGGGAGAGGGAGAGGGAGGGGGGAGGGGGAGGGGGAGAGGGAGAGGATTTATTTATTTTTTTGAGACAGATTGTTGCTCTGTCACCCAGGCTGGAGTGCAATGGTGTGGTCTCAGCTCACCACAACCTCCACCTCCTGGGTTCAAGCCATTTTCGTGCCTCAGCCTCCCGAGTAGCTGGGACTACAGGTGTGCTACCATGCCTGGCTAACTTTTTCTTTTTCTTTTCTTTTCTTTTTTTTTTTTTTTTCCAGTAGAGACGGGGTTTCACCACGTTGGCCAGGCTGGTCTTGAACTCCTGACCTCAGGTGATCTGCCCACCTTGGCCTCCCAAAGTGCTGGGATTACAGGTGTGAGCCACCGCACCCAGCCTCAGGCAGCCATCTTGAATTCTGAGGTGGCACAGAATGGTCAAATACCCACAGAGAAGAAACCTGGGTCCTTGAGCATCAGGTGAATGCTCAGGCCCTAACCCAGACCTACTGAATCAGAACCTCTAGAAATGTGGCCTAGACATTTATGTTTTAACAAGCCCATGGTGATTCTGATGCACTTTACAGTTTAAGAACCATCGCCTTAGAATTTTTTTTTTTTTTTTTTTGAGACAGGGTCTCCCTCTGTCACCCAGGCTGGAGAGCAGTGGTGTCATCACAGCTCACTGTAACCTCAAAGTTCCAGGCTTAAGTGATCCTCCTGTCTCAGCCTCCTGAGTAGCTGGGACCACAGGTATATGCCACCATGCTGGGCTAATTTTTAAAAATTTTTGAGGCTGGACGCGATGGCTCACACCTGTAATCCCAGCACCTTGGGAGGCTGAGGCGGGTGGATCACCTGAGGTCAGGAGTTTAGGACCAGCCTGGCCAACGTGGTGAAACCCTGTCTCTAGTAAAAAATACAAAAATTAGCCAGGCGTGGGTGGCGGGTGCCTGTAGTCCCAGCTACTCAGGAGGCTGAGACAAGTGAATCGCTTTAACCCTGAAGGTGGAGGTTGCAGTGAGCCAAGATCACGCCGTTGCACTCCAGCCTGGGTGACAAGAGTGAAACTTTGTCTCAAAAAAAAAAAATTTTTTTTTGTTGGACAGAGTCTCACTATGTTGCCCAGGCTGGTCTCAAACTCCTGAGATCAAGTGATCGTCCCACCTCGGCCTCCCACAGTGCCCAGCCTGCACTAGACTATTATTTTCCCATTAAGGTATTTTTTCAATAATTTTCTCCCAAAATCTATTAAGAAAAAGTATTGAGAACAAGGACACCATAACATTCCTTTGTTTTTTCTTCTACTTATTTTCTCCCATCAGGTTTAAGGGGAGATGCTGTCAACATCAATAAAATTATAAAAACATGTAAGTTATGTATGGGTGAGGCCAGGAATCATTAAAACATCAAATTTAGGACGAGCAAGAGACACACTGGTACTCCAAGCTAAGAACATCCGAGAATAAATCAAGTTGAGTACAAGGAGGACAGTGTGATGGTGAATTGTATGTCAACTTGAGTGGGCCATGGGGTGCCCAGATATTTGGTGAAACCATATCTAGGGGGGAGGTCTGTGAGTGTATGTTTCTGGATGATACATTTGAATGGGTAAACTGAGTCAAGCATATGGCCCCCCCCAATGTGGGTGGACCTCATCGAGTCAACTCAAGACCTGACTAGAACACAAAGGGTGTCTAAGAGGGAGCTTCACTGGCCTGACCGCCTGAGCAAAGACATCAGCCTTCTCCTACCCTTCCACTACACCATGAGCTCTTCTGGTTCTCAGGCCTTCAGACTCAGACTGGAACTGCACTACTGGCTTTCTTAGGTCTCCAGCTTGCAGTTGGCAGATCATAGGACTTCTTAGATTCTACAGGTGCGTGAGTCAATTCCTTATAATCTCCATCTCTCTCTCTGTATGTATGTATACATCTCCAATTGGTTCTTCTGAGAACCCGTACTAACACAGACAGGAAGGCAGTGTGGCAAAGAGCAAAGACCCAGGGAGCCCTGTATTTGAATTCTGGTTTTATCACTAACTACTTATGATATTGCTTAACCTTTTGAATCTCACTTTCTTCATCAGTAAAATGGAGCTAACCCTACCTTCTTTTCTAAGATTTTGACAAGACTAAAAGAGATAAGGTTTGTAGAACACTTTACACAGTGTTTTTAAATTTTTTCTAAATTTTTAAATTTTTTGGAGACAGGGTCTCATTCTGTCACCCAGGCTGGAGTGCAGTGGGGCGATCATAGCTCACTGCAACCTTGACCTCCTGGGCTCAATTGATCCTCCCTCCTCAGCCTCCTGTGTAGCTGGGACCATAAGTGTGCACCACCATACCTGACTAATTTTTTATTTTTATTATTTGGAGAGACAAGGTCTCACTTTGTTGCCCAGGCTGGCCTCGAGCTCCTGGGCTCAAGTGATCCTCCTGCCTCAGCCTCCCAAAGTGCTGGGATTGCAGGAGTCAGCCACTGTACCCAGCTGATGATGGATATTCTTATGGTGGTGGTGATAAGACCAGATCCGCAGTGAATGAATATGGGAAGGAAAGACATATCCTGAATCTTTTTATTATTTTATTTATTTTTGATTAAGTGTACATTTGTTAGTAGTGCCCATCTACTTGGTTGTTGTAAAAATTGGGTGAGATCACTCAGTATAGTGATTGGTGAGATCACTTAATAGAATAAGCACTCATTTAATGGTACCTGCTCTAAACATGATCATCGTTACTACCATCATTATTATTACCTACCTGTCATATGCTGTTTAATCTTCACATAAGACACAATGATCAGGGAGTTCCCAGTCACAACATTACTAAGTGGCAGAATTTGAACCTGAGACCATTTGTCTCCAAAGTGCATGTTCTCCTTAGCTGAATCACTGAATTGTTTTAGATGTTGGTTCTTGGTTGGCATCTTTCTCAAAAGCCATGGGTAGGAGAGTCCATAATCTGTCTGACCTACTACCTTTGTTATTATTATGCATCATTGTATACTTATAGCGATGATGGGGGTGTGGTAGTCAGTCTCCAAGATGACCCCAGTGAGTCTTGTCTCCTGGTATTCCTGTCATTGTGCAATCCCTTTCGACTCTGAATCAAGAAGCTATACTGAATCTATTGTGACCAACAGACTCCTGCAGATGTGCCGGTGTGTGACTTTTGTGGTAAGTTATAAAAAGCATTGAAGCTTTCACCTTGTTCTTGGATTGCTTGCTCTGGGGGAAGCCAGCTGCCATGTTGTTAGGGCACTCAAGCAGCCCTGTGGAAAGGCCCACACGGGAGAAGAACCAACTTAGCAGAAAAAAAAAAATTAGCTGGGCATAGTGGCGTGCGCCTGTGGTCCCTGCTACTCATGCTACTCGGGAGACTGGGGCAGTAGGATCACTGGGGCCCAGGAGTTCAAGGCTGCAGTGAGCTATGATTGCACCACTGCACTCCAGCCTGGGCTGTTGACAGAGTGAGACCCCAGCTCTTAAAAAAAATGTTTAGGCTGGGCACGGTGGCTCACGCCTGTAATCCTAGCAATTTGGGTGGCCGAGGCGGGTGGATCACGAGGTCAGGATATCGAGACCATCCTGGGTAACACGGTGAAACCCCGTCTCTACTAAAAATACAAAAAATTAGCCGGGCATGGTGGCAGTTGCCTGTAGTCCCAGCTATTCGGGAGGCTGAGGCAGGAGAATGGCGCGAACCCGGGAGGCAGAGTTTGCAGTGAGCCGAGATAGCGCCACCGCACTCCAGCCTGGGAGACAGAGTGAGACTCCGTCTCAAAAAAAAAAAAAAAAAGTTTATACATTGTCATTGGTTGATATATATGTCTCTTCAGTCTCTCTTTTTCTTTTCTTTTCTTTTTTTTTGTGACAGAGTCTCGCTCTGTCGCCCAGGCTGGAGTGCAGTGGCATGATCTCGGCTCACTGCAAGCTCCACCTCCCGGGTTCACGCCTTTCTCCTGCCTCAGCCTCCCGAGTAGCTGGGACTACAGGTGCCCGCCACCATGCCTGGCTAATTTTTTGTATTTTTAGTAGACGGGGTTTCACCGTGTTAGCCAGGATGGTCTCGATCTCCTGAAAGTGCTGGGATTACAGGCGTGAACCATGGCACCCGGCCTCTTTTTTTTTTTTTTTTTTTGAGACAGAGTCTCATTCTGTCACCCAGTCTGCAGTGCAGTGGTGTCATCTTGGCTCACTGCAACCTCCATCTCCTGGGTTCAGGTTATCATCCTGCCTCAGCCTCCCTAGTAGCTGGGACTACAGGTGCACGCCACCACACCTAGTTAGTTCTTGTATTTTTAGTAGAGAGGGGGGTTTCACCATGTTGGCCAGGCTGGTCTTGAACTCCTGACCTCAGGCGATCCACCCTCCTCAGTCTCCCAAAGTGCTGTAATTACAGGCATCAGCCACCATGCCTGGCCCTCTTCAGTCTCTTCTAATCACTACATTTTTCCTCCCTCACACCCAGCCAAGTGAGTGAGCCACCACAGAAATGTATCATCTAGCATCCCAGCTTCAACTCCTCCAGCTCCAGCTGAAGCCCCAAACATTGTGAGCAGAGACAATCCGTCCCTGCTGTACTTTATCTGAATTCCTGACCTACGGAAATTAAGAGATAGAATACATTGTTATTGTTGGTTTATGCCACTACATTTTTGGGCAACTTGTTATGCAGCATTAGATAACTAATATGGGGGTGGGTGAGTTCCCTCAGAGCTGTCACAGCTGAGTGTGTTCACAGAAGTTAGTGGCAAGCCTAGAGGGCACATGTCTCACAGCCTCCAGGCAGACAGAAGAAGTCACTAAAGAATCATCTGGCCAGGCGGTGGGTCACACCTGTAATCCCAGCACTTTGGGAGGCCAAGGTGAGTGGATCACTGGAGATCAGGAGTTTGAGACCAGCATGGACAACATAGTGAAACCCCATCTGTACTAAAAATACAAAAATTAGCCGGGCGTGGTGGTGGGCATCTGTAGTCCCAGCTACTCGGGAAGCTGAGGCAGGAGAATTGCTTGAACCTGGGAGGCGGAGGTTGCGGTGAGCTAAGATCGCGCCACTGCACTCCAGCCTGGGTGACAGAGCGAGAATCCATCTCAAACAAAACAAAACAACAAAAAAAGAATCATCTATTTCCCTTGAATAAGTTCCCATTACCATGTTACTTAAGCTTACTTTTAAAAATCTAAGTATTACACAAGATTTTAAGATATTGTCTACAGCCTTGGCAACATAGTGAGACCCTGTCTCTACAAAAGAAAAAAAAATGAAAAAGTTAGTTGGGCATGGTGGCATGTGCCTGTATTCCCAGCTACTTGAGAGACTGAGGCAGAGGATCACTGAAGCCCAGGAGTCCGGGGCTGTAGTGAGCCATGATTGTGCCACTGCACTCTGGCCTGGGCAGCAGAGTGAGACTTCGTCTAAAAAAAAAAAAAAAAAAAAAAGTTATTGTCTCAATAAGAAAACCTAAAGATACTTGAGAACTAATTTGTAATTAAGTTGTAGCCTCAGGAGACCAAAGCCCTAGATTTGTATTTGTATCAGTTAGGATTAGTTTGGGATGGCCGGGCGAGGTGGCTCACGCCTGTAATCCCAGCACTTTGGGAGGCCGAGGTGGGCGGATCACGAGGTCAGGAGATCGAGACCATCCTGGCTAACATGGTGAAACCCCTTCTCTACTAAAAATACAAAAAATTAGCTGGGCGTGGTGGCGGGTGCCTGTAGTCCCAGCTACTCGGGTGGCTGAGATAGGAGAATGGCGTGAACCCGGGAGGCGGAGCTTGCAGTGAGCAGAGATTGCGCCACTGCACTCCAGCCTGGCTGACAGAGCAAGACTCCGTCTCAAAAAAAAAAAAAAAAAAAGGATTAGTTTGGGATACAAGGGACTGGAAACTCCGAATAACAGGGCTTTAGAAAGAGAGTTTATTTCTTTCTTTCTAAAGAGAAGTCCAGAGTAGGCAGCCCAAAGCTGGTAGGGTGGCTTCAAAAAGTTGTCAGAGACTCAAACTCCTTCAGTCACGTGGCTCTGACATTCTCAGCAGGGGCTGTAGCTCATGACCCAAGATGGTTGCAGAACTCCGGTTATTGCACTTGCATTCCAGCCAGCATGAAGGAGGAAGGGATAAAAAAGGATGCACAGGGTCTTCATTTAAGGACACTTTCTGGAAATTGCACCTGAAGTTTTTGCTTGCATCCCATTGGCCAGAATTTAGTCTCATGGCCACACCCTGGCATTTAGGGTCTCACTAGGCTATTGGCTGGAGGCTGTCCTTAGCTCCTTGAGGCCACGTGGGATTTCCCCACATGGCTGCTTGCTTCCTCAAAGCCAGCTAAGGAGAGAGAGACTCCATCTCTCCCAAGGATGCAAGGGACGTGGGGAAGTATAGTCTTTGCTTCAACAGCTTTCTTTCTTCCTTCTTTTCTTTTCTGAGCTTTGTCGCCCAGACTGGAGTGCAGTGGCATGATCTCAGCTCGCTGCAGCCTCAACTTCTTGGGCTCAGGTGATTCTCCCACCTCAGCCTCCTGTGTAGCTGGGACACAGGCACGTGCCACCACATCGTGCTACTTTTTAAAATTTTTTTGTAGAGATGGGGTCTCATTTTGTTGCCCAGGCTGGTCTCGAACTCCTGGGCTCAAGCGATCCTCCCACTTTGGCCTCCCAAACTGCTGGGATTATAGACACAAGCCCCCACGCCCGGTCGACAGCTATGTTTCTAGAATGGATACTGGGGGACTCTGAGTTCATACTCCCACATTATATCAGTAGGGATTAGTTTCAACTGTGCATGATTGAAAACCCTAAATAACAATGGCTTAAACGAGATAGAAATCTAGTCACATAAAAGTCTGAGGAAGGCAATCCAAGACTGATATGGTAGCTCTTCTTTATGCAATGCTTCCAGATTCAGACATTTTCTACATCCTTCTAGGAATCTGTGGTGCGTGTCCTCCATTCCTAAGGTCATCCTATGGTTCAGTGGTTAAACATGCTGCTCAGGCTCCAGCCAGGACTTGCTACATAAATTGTGGGGCCTGGTGCAAAATGAAAATGCAGAGCCCCTTGTTTAAAAGATTATTAAAGCCAGGCGAGGTGGCTCATGCCTGTAATCCCAGCACTTTGGGAGGCCGAGGTGGGTGGGTTACCCGAGGTCAGGAGTTCAAGACCAGCCTGGCCAACATGGTGAAACCCCCCCCCCCCCCACTAAAAATACAAAAAATAGCCGGGCATGGTGGTGCATGCCTGTAATCCCAGCTACTCGGGGGGCTGAGGCAGGAGAATCACTTGAACCCAGGAGGCAGAGGTTGCAGTGAGCCAAGATCGCGCCATTGCACTCCAGCCTGGGCGAGAGAGTGAGACTGTCTCAAAAAAAAAAAAAAAATCATTAAGAATTTCAGGCCGGGCGCGGTGGCTCACGCCTGTAATCCCAGCACTTTGGGAGGCTGAGGCAGACAGATCACGAGGTCAGGAGATCGAGACCATCCTGGCTAACATGGTGAAATCCCGTGTTTACTAAAAGTACAAAAAAAATTAGCCAGGCATGGTGGCGGGTGCCTGTAGTCCCAGCTACTCGGGAGGCTGAGGCAGGAGAATGGCATGAACCCGGGAGGCAGAGCTTGCAGTAAGCCGAGATCGTGCCACTGCATTCCAGCCTGGGCAACAGAGCAAGACTCTGTCTCAAAAAAAAAAAAAAGAATTTCAGTACAGTAGCAGAGCTTTCAGCCAAACACAGGGACCTTTTGAGTGTGTTGCCCTTTGTGGCTTATGCACCCATGTAGTTGGCCCTGTCATTCCAGCCAGGAAGGAGAAAGGAACTAAGATCATTGTGGCAGTAGCACGTAGCTACAGGCCACATCTTGCAGAGCACCTTCTGTGGAAACAAAGGGAAAATACACTCACTGCTATTGTTTTTGCCTATGCAGCTTCCATTCCCCCTCCCTTTGGTAACAGTACCTCTTCCCTTTCTTCATCACTGCACAACAAATACTCTAAAACTTAGTGGCATACAATAACCAAAATACCAACTGATGAATTCTGACGGTCAGGAATTTGGCAAAGGCTTGGAGGGGAGAGTTTGGTTCTTTCCCGTGATGTCTGGGACTTCAGCTGAGAGAAGTCGAACAGCTGGGCCTGCAGGATCTGCTTCCAAGATGGTGCCTTCCTTCCTGGCTGAAGGTCCGACTCAGCTGTGACTTTTTTTTTTTTTTTTTTTTTTTGAGACAGAATCTCACTCTATCACTCAGGCTGGAGTACAGTGGTGTGATCACAGCTCACTGCAACCTCCACCTCCCAGGTTCAAGCGATCCTCCCACTTCAACTTCCTGAGTAGCTGGGATTACAGATGTCCGCCACTGCACCCAGCTAAGTTTTTGTATTTTTGGTAGAGATGGGAGAGGGGGTGGTCTCTTCATGTTGCCCAGGCTGGTCTCAAACTCCTGGGCTCAAGCAATCCACCTGCCTCAGCCTCCCAAAGTGCTGGGATTACAGGCGTGAGCCACAGCGCCTAGCCTCAGCTGTGACCATTGACCAGAGCACCTGCACGTGCCTTCATCAGGAGGGCAGTCTCATCAGGTCTTCATCAGGTCTTCATCAGGAGGGCTAGAAGGACATATTCATTTCCCAGGGCTGCTGTAACAAAGTACCACAAACTGGGTGGCTTCAAACAACAAAAATTGATTCCCTCACAGTTCTGGCAGCTTGAAGTCCGAAATCAAGGTGTCAGCGGGGCCGTGCTCCCTCCAAAGCCTCTAAGGGAGGATCCTTCTTTACCTCTTTCTGCTTCTGGTAGTCCTAGGCATTCCTTGGCTTGTGGCAGCATCACTCCATTCTCTGCTTTCATCTTTGGATGGCATTCTCTCTGCAGCACGTGATATTCTCTCTCTCTCTGTCTCTGTGTGTGTGTGTGTGTGTGTGTGTGTGTGTGTGTGTGTGTGTGTGTGTGTGTGTGTCTGCATGCAGATTGCCCTGTTCTTATGAGGACACTAGTCATATTGGATTAACGGCCCACCTTACGCCAGTGTAACCTGGTCTTAGCTGGTCCCAGCTGTACCTGTACCCACTGTTTCTTTTTCTTTTTTCTTTCTTTCTTTTTCTTTTCTTTCTTTTTTTTTTTTTTTTTTTGAGACAGAGTCTTGCTCTGTCACCCAGGCTAGAGTGCAGTAGCACGATCTTAGTTCACTGCAACCTCTGCCTCCCAGGTTCAAGCACTTCTCCTGCCTCAGCCTCTCGAGTAGCTGGGACTACAGGCACATGCCACCATGCCCGGCTAATTTTTGTATTTCTAGTAAAGACAGTGTTCTGCCATGAGGTCCGGGCTGGTCTCGGACTCCCGACCTCAGGTGATAGGTCTCCCAAAGTGCTGGGGTTACAGATGTGAGCCAGTGAGCCTGGCCTACCCACTCTATTTCTAAGTAAGTTCACATTCTGAGGATTAAGACCTCACTATATCTTTTAGTAGGGCACAATTCAACCCATAACAAAGGAGTTCTTACTTAGGACTGCAAAAGAGTAAGTGTCCCTCCAAACAAGGCAGAATCTGTATGGCCTTTTCTTACCCAGCTTTGGAGCTCTGCTGTTGGTGGAAGCAGTCAGAATTCCATCCATCAGGGGCAGGTGTCCTAGCTTGCTCCTGCGGCCGTAACACAATACCACAGGCTGGGTGGCTTAAGCAACAGATAGTAATTTTGTCACAGTTCTGGAAGCTAGAAGTCCAAGATCAAGGTGCTGTCAGGATTGGTTTCTGATAAGGCCTCTCTTCCTGGCTTATAGATGGCCGCCTTCTCACTGCGTCACCACACGGCCTTTCCTGTGTGCATGCAGAGAGAGATCTCTCTGGTGTCTTCCTCTTCTCATAAGGACACCAGTCTTATTGGATTAGGGCCCCATCCTATGACCTCATTTAACCTTAAATTATCTCCTTAAAGGCCCTATCTCCAAATATAACCACACTGGGAGTTAGGGCTTCAACATATAAATTTGAGGGAGTTGTGCAAATCAGTCCATAACAGCAGGGGCCATAGACCTGACCTCTTGATGGCAGAGGTGTTAAAGAATTTGGGCCGTATTTTACAACTGTCGTGGTCCCTTAATTTTCCTCTGGGAACCCATCCTTCCCCCCTTCAATCCACATGCTTTGATCAGAGCTTATTTCTGTTCTACCTCTCAGAGTGAGCTATGTATCCTGGTTGGTCAATTAAAGCATCACATTCCCATGGCCACAGTGATAGTTTCTGAGATGGGTATGTGACCTTGATTGGTTCAGTTGCCCACAACAGACACAATTCCAGTTAGTTTAAATAGTGTATCAGTTGCCTATTGCAGCATAAGAGATCACTCCCAAAACTCACTGGCTTAAAACAACCACCATTTATTTAGCTCATGGTTCTGCTTGGACTGCACCAGGCTGGGTAGATCTCAGCTGGTCTTATTCATGTGGCTCTGTGTAATTGGCAGGTTGGTTGGGACTGGCTAGTCCCAGATGGCCTCACTTACACATCTGGAGGTTGGTTGGCTAGCAGCTGGGGTGACTGTGCCATGCATCTCTCATCTTCCAGCAGGCTAGCTCTGGCATATTCACACATTAGTAGTGTTCCAAGAATGGCAAGTGCGCAAGCCCCTATGCACAAGCACTTTTCAAGGCTCTAATTTGGTCACTTTATTAATACTTTGTTTACCAAAGGAAGTCTCATGGCCCACACAGATTTAAAGGGTGGTGGTGGAGGATTTGATAGACAGATGTTTAGATTGCTCCATGATTCCCCTCCTGGAATTCATGCCCATACATAAACTTCTCTCCTTCAGTGTGGACACAACCTGTGACTTGCTTCTAAGCAATAGAATACGGCAAAGGTGATGGGATGTAGGTGATTATGTGGCTACATTATAAAAAAGTGTAGCACCATCTTGGTGCAGTCTCTCACTCCTTTGCAGGTTTTGAGAAAGCAAGCAGCCATGTTGGTAAATTCCATGTGGCCTCAAGGAGCTTCAGGGCAGCCTCCAGACAACAGCTGCAAGAAACTGAAGTCTGGCTGGGCACCGTGGCTCATGCCTATAAACTCAGCACTTTGGGAGGCCAAGGCAGGAGGGGAGATCACTTCAGCCCAGGAGTTTGAGAGCAGCTTTGGCAACATAAGGAGACCCTGCCTCTACAAAAAGTTTAAAAATTAGCCAGGTGTGGTGGTGCACACCTGTACTTCCAGCTACGGAGGAAGCTGAGGTGTGAGGATCACTTGGGCCTAGGAGGCCAAGGAGTGAGCTATGATCATGTCACTGCAGTCCAGCCTGGATGACAGAGTGAGACCCTGAGAAGGAAGGAAAGAAGGAAGGAAGGAAGGAAAGAAGGAAGGAAGGAAGGAAGGAAAAGAGAGAGGAGGGGAAGAGAGGGAAAGAGAGAAAGAGAGAGAGAGGGAGAGAGAAAGAGAGAAAGAAAAAGAAAGAGAGAAAGGAAAAGAAAGAAAGAGAGAAAGAAAAAGAAAGAAGGAAAGAAAGCAAGCCCTACAACCATGAGGAACTGAAATCTGCCAACAACCAATGATCTTGGAAGCAGATCCTTCCCCAGTCAAGCTTCAGATGAAAACACAGCCCCAGCCAACATCTTAACTGCAGCTTTGTGAGACTCTAGGCAGAGGCCTCATCTGAGCTGTGCCCAGATCCCTTAACCACAGAAATGTAGGTTGTTCTAAGCTGTTAAGTTTGTGGCCATATTGTTACACAGCAACAGATAACTAATACAGAGGGCAAGACTCTGGCTATTTTTGTTATGTGAGTCGATTATTACGTTGTCTGTACTTTATGGATTAGTAGGCTTGGGCTGCCATAACAAAATACCACAGACTGGGTAGTTAAGCAACAGATATATGTTTTCTCATAGTTCTGGGGCTGAACATATAAGATCTATGTCCTGGCAGGGTTGGTGTCTGTGAGGCCTCTCTTCCTGGTTTGTAAATGGCTTCCTTCTTTATGTATCCTCACATGGCCTTTCCTGTCTGTGAGTTTGGAGAGAGACAGCTCTCTAGTGCCTCTTCCTCTTCTTAAGGACACCAGTCCTTTTGGATTAGGGCCCCACTCATAACCTCATTTCATCTTTTTTTTATTTTTTTATTTTTTTATTTTATTTATTTATTTATTTTGAGACGGAGTCTTGCCCTGTCGCCCAGGCTGGAGTGCAATGGCACCACCTCAGCTCCCTGCAACCTCTGCCTCCTGGGTTCAAATGATTCTCCTGCCTCAGCCTCCCGAGTAGCTGGGATTACAGGCGCCTGCCACCACGCCCAGCTAATTTTTGTATTTTTAGTAGAGATGGGGTTTCACTATATTGGCCAGGCTGGTCTTGAACTCCTGACCTTGTGATCTGCCTGCTTTGGCCTCTCAAAGTGTTGGGATTATGGGCATGAGCCACTGCGCCCGGCCAGCCTCATTTCATCTTAATTACTTCCCTAAAGTCCCTGTCTCCAAATGCAGTCACATTGGGGTTAGGGTTTTAACCTCTGAATTTTGGAGGGACATAGTTCAGTCCATAATGAAGTACTTCAGTATAGATTGTGCGATATGTATGTATATTTTTGTTGTCTTAATGTATACTGTAGAAGAGGTGGGTTAACACTAAAATACCTTAATGAAGAATGCTTAGTTAGCATCTGAAAAGCTCAAATCAGAAATCCACACTTCAAAGACAGCTACCAGAAGCACATTAGCTACCTAAATCTATACCATAGGGTTGCCAGGCATGGCAGCTCATGTCAATAATCCTAGCTACTCAGGAGGCTGAGAGGCAGGGGGATCTCTTGAGGCCAGGAGTTCAAGACCAGCCTGGGCAACATAGCAAGACCCCATCTCTCAAATACACAAATAGATAAATCTGTGCCAGTAGGTTCACCAAATAGCATAAAGAATGTTAGAAATAGGCTAGGTGCGGAGGCTCACGTCTGTAATCCCAGCAATTTGGGAGGTCAAGGCGGGTGGATCACGAGGTTGGGAGATAGAGACCATCCTGGCTAACACGGTGAAAACCTCTCTCTACTAAAAAAAAAAAATACAAAAAATTAGCCGGATATGGTGGCACGTGCCTGTAGTCCCAGCTACTCAGGAGGCTGAGGCAGGAGACTTGCTTGAACCTGGGAGACGGAGGTTGCAGTGAGCCAAGATTATGCCACTGCACTGCAGCCCGGCAACAGAGCGAGACTCTGTCTCCAAAAAAAAAAAAAAAAGAATGTTAGAAATAAATATTCATTGATAAAACAAGCGGCATTCAAGACATGGGGATTGACTTAAAATACTGTACTACCACGTCTGCAATTATCAGAAGCAGATCTATGAATCTAGCACACCAAACACTCTCAGGAGTCATATTCCAGGCCACAGATTTTGTTTACTCCTTTGGCCTGCCATCCAGCAGAAGACATTGAACCTGTTCTAACTGGAGGGTTAGTTGAATCCTGCTACTTAAATATTGTCACATCTATGCCCAGTGTACCTTTCATGCAAGGTACTTGTTGGCATGCCTAAGGGCAGAGACTTGGCACTTCACTACGTTACAAGAGCATATTGCATGACTGTTTTTGTGCCAGTTTGTAAGAAATGTTGTTACGTGTGACTGCTAATGCTGTTGGAGGCTGGCTATAATTTTTTTTATTTTTTTAACTTTTTATTTTTTTTAGAGACAAAGTCTCACTCTGTTGTGTAGGCGTGATCATAGTTCACTGCAGCCTCAACTTCCTGTGCTCAAACAAGCCTCCTGCCTCAGCCTCCCAAGTAGCTGGGACCACAGATGCATGCCACCACATGCAGCTTTTTTTTTTTTTTTTTTTTTTTTTTGAGACAGGGTCTCACTCTGTAGCTCAGGCTGGAATGCAGTGGTGCAATCATGGCTCACTGCAGCGTCAATCTCCCCAGCTCAAGTGATTCTCCCATTTCAGCTTCCCGAGTAGCTGGGACTGTAGGCACATGCTACCATACCTGGGTAATTTTTTTATTATAATTTTTGTATTTTTTCATAGAGATGGGGTTTCGCCATGTTGCCCAGGCTGGTCTCAAACCCCTGGACTTAAGTGATCCGCCCACCTTGGCCTCCCAAAGTGCTGGGACTACAGGCGTGAGCCACCATGCCCAGCCTTGGTTATGATCTTTTGAAAAATGATTTTTAACAGAACACCTGGCAGTGAGGTTGTGAAGGACAGGACAAATAGCCCTTACCTTTCTCTAGACCAGAGGCTCTTAACCTGAGGTTCAAGGATAGAATTCATGGGGCAAAATGACATCTTCATTTTTACTAGCCTCTAAGTGAAATTTGGCATTTCCTTCTATTACAAGTGTAGGCAACAAACCACAGTAGTATTAGCAGTACCTGTGAATTTGTCCCTGATCAAAATCATATTCCTGGCCAGGTGTGGGGGCTCACGTCTGTAACCCCAGCACTAAGGGAGGTCGAGGCGAGTGGATCACTTGAGATCAGGAGTTCGAGACCAGCCTGGCAAACTGGTGAAACCCTGTCTCTACTAAAAATACAAAAAAAATTAGCTGGGCATGGTGGCGCACCTATAATCCCAGCTACTTGGGGGACTGAGGCAGGATAATCGCTTGAACCTGGGAGGCAGAGGTTGCAGTGAGCCAAGATCTCACCACTGCACTCCAGCCTGGGCGACAGAGCAAGACTCCATCTCAAAAAAAAAAAAAAAAAAGAAATATCATTTATGCTCATCAACACTATGAAATGATTGTAGTTATTAGACGAGCTATAGGATTTTGTTATTGAATGATTTAATAAAACAGCACCTATGTTTCTAATATATCACAACTTTTTTTTTTTTGAGATGGAGTCTCACTCTGTCACCCAGGCTGGAGTGCAGTGGCAAGATCTCGGCTCACTGTAAGCTCTGCCTCCTGGGTTCATGCCATTCTCCTGCCTCAGCCTCCCGAGTAGCTGGGACTACAGGCACCCGCCACCACGTCCGGCTAATTTAATTTTTTGTATTTTTTTAGTAGAGACGGGGTTTCACCGTGTTAGCCAGGATGGTCTCGATCTCCTGACCTCGTGATCCACCTGCCTCGGCCTCCCAAAGTGCTGGGATTAGAGGCGTGAGCCACCGCGCCCGGCCTCACAACTTTGTTTTAATAATTTGATAATGCTTTCAATGTCACTGGTTTCCTTTGTAATCCGATATATTTATTTATGGATAAGGACTGGATTCTGGAGGCTTCTGCTGTTCATCAGATAGCCCAAACATATGACGTACACTCAAGGCCAGGCTGATTAAAATGGTGGGATTGGAAGCTCATGTTTCAAACTGTCTTTTGATTTTTTTCAATTTGAGGGCCGGTTTCATCTCAGAACTTATTAGATTATGGTTGCTTTTGCCTCATAATGTGGCTGACAAAGCTCACACTAGGCAAAACATCTGCTCTGCCTCCATCTTGTTCGGGCGTGCTTGTATTATTATTATTATTATTATTATTATTATTATTGTTATTTGAGACAGAGTCTCGCTCTGTCGCCAGGCTGGAATGCAGTGGCGCGATCTCGGCTCACTGCAACCTTCGCCTCCCGGGTTCAAGTGATTCTCCTGCCTCAGCCTCTCGAGTAGCTGGGACTACAGGCGCCGGCCACCATGCCCAGCTAATTTTTTAATTTTTAGTGGAGATGGGGTTTCACCATGTTGACCAGGATGGTCTCTATCTCTTGACCTCGTGATCTGCCCACCTCAGCCTCCCAAAGTGCTGAGATTACAGGTGTGCACCACCAGGCCTGGCCATTAGTATTTTAACATACGGTTTCTTCACAGGAATCCTTTTAAGCTCCATGGCTCATTTGGGAGTTAAGTTAAAACTAGGTCAAATGATCAGTAAATCCTCATCACTAGGCACCTGTAAGCTGCAATGCGTCACAGTATGCTGACAGTGGAGGAGGAAGCAGCCTTCCAGCTCTTCTGTTACAGTCACGCAGGTGCCACCTGTGACCACGACTCACGGTTTATGGGCCAGATAAGGGCATTCACGAGTGGCAATCTGCAATGGCAAGCATAAATGGAAGCTACTCACATGGATTTGAATCTACAAATTAAAAAGGAATTAATCTCAATACTTTCATTACAACTTTATGTATAGTTCTTATACTAAACACTAAGAAATTAGAGTTGTAAGGTTGTTCACACACCTCAATGGACAGCATAAGCCTTTGGTATTAGCATTTTTTTGGCAATCACATGACACAATAACTTCATGTGGCATTTACAAAAGCCCCTAGGTCATATTCACTCATGCATTTATTTTATTTATTCATTCACTTATGCATTCATTCATCAAGTATTTATTTGTCACTCTTCCATGCTGGCTTCTTCACTAGCTGCTCAGATTCCAAGATGAATAATCTATATTCTCCACCTTCCCTTGGCCACGGTCTAGGAGAAGATGAGCAGTGACCAGTCCTGGAACACTGGGAGGAGGGTGCCCACATAGAAGGGTATGGGGGCAGGGGGCTGCTGGCCTGGGCATGGGCTTAAGTCAGGAAGTGACCCCTTGTCTGGATAGAGGGGATGCATTGGGAATGGGCTAGGAAGCTGGAGACAATCTTCCAGACTCACAGAAGGAACTCACAGTGGGATGTTGGGGCAGTTGCTCATTATGGCTGCTGGGTGCATGGTGAGTGGCAGGAAGCAGGGTGGGGCCAAAGCCTGGAATACAAAGCTGTATTCTCCTTTGGAGGACTCAAATATACCATACAGCAGTGGTCCCCAACTTTTTTGGCACCAGGGACCGGTTTCGTGGAAGACAATTTTTCCACAGACAGGGAGGTGGGGTGGTGGGTGGATGGCTTCAGGATGAAACCATTCCACCTCAGATCACCAGGCATTAGATTCTCATAAGGAGTGCGCAACCAAGATCCCTCACATGCACAGTTCACAATAGAGTTCATGCTCCTATGAGAATCTAATGGCACCACTGATCTGAAAGGAGGCGGAGCTCAGGCTGTAATGCTTATTCGGCCACCACTCACCTCCTGCTGGGCAGCCCAGTTCCTAACAGGCCACGGACCAGTAGCGGTCCTCAGCCCGGTGGTTAGGGACCCCTGCCATGGAGTGATGGGATAGATTTTTTAGTGCAGAATATAGTTTTTTGGATCACAGACAGAACTTGTCATTTATTTTGACCTGTTGAGATAGTTTTCTATCCATCCTGATTGGTCCTACATGTTACACCATGAAAGTGATTGATTAGGATTGTGCTACCTAATGGAAATCACTAAAGGCAACAAATTCTACTGAAGGGAAATGTGCAAGGTAACAGACGCTTACCTGCGCTTCGGCTCTGGGTAGCGATAGGGAGAGAACAGTTGAACCACTTTCTCTCCATTTTGGTGTTATTTCAACTTCAAATAAATAGCTGAGGAAGTGAAAAATCCCTGGCCAGAAAATACATTCTGCCACGCTATGGTATAACAGCAAAAACCTTCCCTATGAAAACAATGAAAGGCCAGGCACGGTGGCTTATGCCAGTAATCCCAGCACTTTGGGAGGCCAACGTGGGCGGATCACCTGAGGTCAGGAGTTCAAGACCATCCTGGCCAACGTAGTGAAACCCCATCTCTACTAAAAATACAAAAATTAGCCGGTGTGGTGGCTGGTGCCTGTAATCTTAGTTACTCGGGAGGCTGAGGCAGGAGAATCACTTGAACCTGGGGAGGCGGAGGTTGCAGTGAGCTGAGATTGCTCCATTGCACTCCAGCCTGGGCGACAAGAGCGAGACTCTGTCTCAAAAAAAAAAAAAAAAAAAAAAGAAGAAGAAGAAAAAGGAATCTGTGGCATCTAATTTTCCTCCAGCAAGTTCTTGTTCAATAAAGCAATGACCATTGCCAATGACCAGTTTCTCTTCTACACATGACAGTGTCCAGATTTAGACATTTGGAATTTCCCACTTGGGAGACTCTGACACCATTTGAAATAATGATAGGGAGTTGAAAAGTTGATGTTTCTTTTCCCGTTTTAGTATGGTAAAATTGGCCCAGGTATTTTTGTCTTCCCAAATATGCACAAGGATGTGGCTGCTGGTGGAGGAAGGGAGAGGCGAGAGCCCGGCCTTTTCATCTTTGCATGGACGATTGGAATTCCAGCCAGGTTGTGGTCACTGAGCTTTACTCTCATCTTCTTTTTTTTTTTTTTTTTTTTTGAGACGGAGTCTCGCTCTGTCGCCAGGCTGGAGTGCAGTGATGCGATCTTGGCTCACTACAACCTCCGCCTCCCAGGTTCAAGCGACTCTCTTGCCTCAGCCTCTCGAGTAGCTGGGACTACAGGCGCACGCCACCACGCCCAACTAATTCTTGTATTTTTAGTAGAGACGGAGTTTCAGCATGTTGGCCAGGAGGGTCTCGATCTCTTGACCTCATGATCTGCCCTCCTCGGCCTCCCAAAGTGCTGGGATTACAGGCGTGAGCCACTATGCCCAGCCTACTCTCACCTTCTATCTGCTGCTAGGTAAGAGAAGATTGCTGCAATGCAAACGCTTTCCCAATGTACCAGGTCTCATCTCACTGTGTCTCAACACACCTGTTCTTGTTCTTGGGGATGCCTTACCAGAAGGCTTCTGAGTAGCTCCAATCGAGACTGGTTGCTTCTTTTTTTTTTTTTCTTGTTGAGACAGAGTCTCGCATTGTCGCCCAGGCTGGAGTGCAGTGGTATGATCTCAGCTCACTGCAACCTCTGCCCCCAAGGTTCAAGTGATTCTCCTGCCTCAGCCTCCTGAGTAGCTGGGATTACAGGCACCTAATTTTTTCTATTTTTTTAAAATAGAGACGGGTTTTCACTATGTTGACCAGGCTGGTCTCGAACTCCTGACCTCAAGTGATTTGCCCGCCTGGGCCTCCCGAAGTGCTGGGATTACAGGCTTGAGCCACCACACTGGGCCTGGTTGCTTCTTGTGATTGGGGCATAACTGTCATTCTGGGGCCTCTCTTCCTCATTGTGGAGATTCCCTCTGACTCCATCTTCCAGGGGATGCCCAATTTTCCGGATCTCACATTTTCCTTTTTCTTGATTTTTCCTAACATTTTGGCAGATCATCTTTTCCAGTAGCTTCCTGAGAAAGAATGCATGAGCAGCAGGTTTCTGAGACCTTGTGTATCAGAGAAATATTTTTCTATACTCAACCGATAGTTTGGCTGAATATAGAATTCTAAGTTGAGTCATTTTCCCTTAGAATTGTGAAGGCATTTTTCCATTTTCTCCCAAATTCGTGTTGCTGTTGAGAAGTCCAAAGTCATTCTGATTCTTGAGCCTCTGTATATATAGTTTTTTCTTTAGACACTTCTAAGATCTTTGTTCCCAATGTCCTGAAAGTTCATGATGATATGCATTTTTTTTGAGACAAGGGTCTTGCTCTGTTGCCCAGGTTGGAATGCAGTGGTACAAACATGGCTCACTGCAGCCTCAATTTCCTAAGCTCAAATGAGCCTTCTGCCTTAGTCTTCCATGTGGCTGGGACCACTTGCACGTACCACCATGCTTGGCTAATTTTTTAATTTTTTGTAGAGATGGGGTCTTACTGTGTTGTCCAGGCTGGTCTCAAACTCCTGAGCTCAAGTGATCCTCTCACTTCAGCCCCACAAAGTGCTGGTATTACAGGCTTGAGCTACTACTGTACCCAGTCAATGATATACATTTATGTGGGTCTATTTTTCCATTGTATTAGGTATTCAATGATCCTTTCAATCTATAAAATCATGTCCTTTAGGTATGGGAAATTTTCTTGAACTATTTCTTCGATGTTTTCTTCCTCTTTGTTTCTCTGTTCTCCCTAAAACTTTCATTTGGACTTTTGGACTAATCTTTTTTTTTTTTTTTTTTTGAGACAGAGTCTCACTCCGTCACCCAGGCTGGAGTGCACTGGTGTGATCTCGGCTCACTGCAACATCTGCCTCCCAGGCACAAGTGGTACTCCCACTTCAACCTCCTAAGTAGCTGGGACCACAGGCATTTGCCACCACACCGGACTGATTTTTGTATTTCGGGTAGAGATAGGGTCTTGCCATGTTACCCAGGCTGGTCTCGAACTCCTGGGCTAAAGTGACCTGCCCATCTCGGCCTCCCAAAGTGCTGGGATTATAGGCATGAGCCACTCTGCCCGACCTGGACTAATTATTTTTAAAAAAACTTTTCTATTTCTCATCTCATTTTCTTTTCTCTATTTTTTGGGAAATGTTCCCAACTTCACATTCCAATGCTTCTACTTAATTTTTCATCTCTGCTGTCATATTTTAAATTTCTAATAACTCAAATTTTATTCTCTGAATGTTCCTTTATATTCCCTGAATGCTGCTTTTTACTGCTATTAAAATAATGCCTCTTCTGGGACCTTATTGATAGCGGGGTGTGTGTGTGTGTGTGTGTGTGTGTGTAGGTTACATTTCTCAGCATAGTCTCTGTTTCCTCCAGCTTGCTTTTATCTGCTTGTTTGGGTCTTGATCATGTATGTTAGAGGCTTTCCTTGTGTGTGTGTGTGTGTGTGTGTGTGTGTGTGTGTGTGTGTGTGTGTGTGTGTGTGTGTGTGTGTGAAGGTTACATTTCTCAGCATAGTCTCTGTTTCCTCCAGCTTGCTTTTATCTGCTTGTTTGGGTCTTGATCATGTATGTTAGAGGCTTTCCTTAGATTAGATGCCTGGTGACCCCCAGTTACTGGTCCACATTTTACAGTAGGGCACTTGAAAACTGAGGGGAAGCGTATGTGTGTAGATAAGCCTTGCCAATTGCAGACTTCACTCTAGAGCAGTGCTTTTCAAAGTGTGTTCCCGGGATGGGCAGCATCAACCGCAACTGGGAACAGCTAAGAGATGCACATTCTCAGGCCCTACCCCAGATTTACTGGATTAGAAATCCTGGGGGCAGGGCCTGGCAGTCTGTGTTTTAACAAACCCTCCAGGGGATTCGAATGCAGCCTCACATTTAAGATCCCCTGCTCTGTGGTGATCTGGACAAGCCTTTTCCTTGGGAAATCTCTGATGTCAGTATCAGTCTCCTTCTGAGAGGGTCTAAGCCTGAATGTCAAGTTCCTAGGAGCTGAGGGGGCAGGAGAACTTGGCTGGGGGCACAATATTCAGTATGACAACTTACACCTAATTTCCCTGTTTCCAATTGGGCATCCTATCCTTAACTATGCCTAGTCTCTCTATCTGAAGACACTCCCCCACCCCCCTTTAAAAAAAAACAAAACCCTCCACATAATAAAAGTCCTGTCCAGGGCAGGGGGTGGGGGTGAAGGAACAGTTCCTCGGGTATACAGAGCAGGGAATGGCATCCGAATATCTGACTGCTGCTTAAATGGACTTTCAATGGATCCTCCTGTTTTGGGTCCTGGTTTCACCTTTACTTCCAGAAGCACCTGGTGTTGCCACTTCTGAGTCTTTGGGAGGGGAGAGGGGATTCGAACAGCTTCTCACCTATCCCCAATACCACATTGGGTCAGCTTCTTCAGCCCTGCTATAAGTTAGTTACCCTGCAACTTTCTGCTCTCCAGTTTCCAACACTCTGGTCTGTTTTCTCTTTTTCTGTCCTCCTTATATTTACAGGTGAATGCCCTTTAAAAATCCCTTTACTGGACGGGCGCGGTGGCTCACGCCTGTAATCCCCAGCACTTTGGGAGGCCGAGGCGGGCGGGTCACGAGGTCAGGAGATCCAGACCATACTGGCTAACAAGGTGAAACCCTGCCTCTACTAAAAATACAAAAAAATTAGCCGGACGTGGTGGCGGGCGCCTGTAGTCCCAGCTACTCAGGAGACTGAGGCAGGAGAATGGCATGAACCCGGGAGGCGGAGTTTGCAGTGAGCAGAGATTGCGCCACTGCACTCCAGCCTGGGCAATAAAGGGAGACTTCGACTCCAAAAAAAAAAAATTCCTTTACTATTATTTTAATGAAGCTTTGGAATGAAGCAGAGGAATGAATGCATGGGTTCGATCCTCCATCTTTAACTAGACATATCGTTATTCTCTTTGGGGCCTGGGAACTATAAACCATCAATGAGAGAACAGGGTTTCCAAAGTTGCTCCGTGCTGCTGCTACTGTAATCGGTGCTGGGGGCTCTGGCTGTACTGTGGCCTATCTGGGCCTCCTGGGTACAAGGGCAAAGGATCTAGGGCCTACTGTCATTTTGGCAGAGGACACTTCTGAACATAAGGCTCTCATCACTTGCTCAGAGGCCGAGCGTTGCCCCTTGCACCCCCAAGCCCCTCCATACACCTCCCCGCTCTCACCTCCCTTCTCCGGACCAAAAGCACTGGGGCTCCTGCCCCTGCCTGTTCCCTCACACCTAGAAGGGCCCCTCTCTCCCCTTTGCCTGACCAAACCCTGACCAATCCTTAAAGTCCAGATGAGGTTGGCCGGGCGCGGTGGCTCACGCCTGTAATCCCAGCACTTTGGGAGGCCGATGCGGGCGGATCACGAGGTCAAGAGATCAAGACCATCCTTGCTAACACGGTGAAACTCCGTCTCTACTAAAAATGCAAAAAAAAAAAAAATAGCCGGGCGTGGTGGCTGGCGCCTGTAGTCCTAGCTACTGGGGAGGCTGAGGCAGGAGAATGGTTGGCGTGAACCCGGGAGGCGGAGCTTGCAGTGAGCTAAGATCGCACCACTGCACTCCAGCCTGGAGGACAGAGCGAGACTCCGCCTCAAAAAAAAAAAAAAAAAAAAAAGTCCAGATGTGGCACCGCTCATTCTCTATGTGTGCTTTGGCTTCTCTCTGACTTCATGAACTTGTAGTCAGCATCACATAACTTAGCCCTACAGCATCACTCCACGAAAACAAGAGCCATCTCTGACCTTTCTTCTGGGCCCAACATCACGCTGGGAACACCATGGAGACTAAAAATATTTTTTTCATTCATCGGTGAGGACATACTGTGATAATCTCATACATTATTGCAACCTCTGCCTCCCAGGCTCAAGCAATTCTCCTGTCTCAGCCTCCAGAGTAGCTGGGACTATAGGCTTGTACCACCACGCCCCAGCTAATCTTTGTAGTTTTCTTTTTAGTAGAGACGGGGTTCTGCCATGTTGCCCAGGTTGGTCTCGAACTCCTAGCCTCAAGTGATCCACCCGCCTTGGCCTCCCAAAGTGCCAGGATTACAGGTGTGAGCCACTGAACCCGGCCATCTCTTATATTCTTGATTATCAATATATATCCATTATTAATGATGTATTAATATATGACACATAATATGTATTTTAGAAGCATTCTTTTTTTTTTTTCTTTTTCTTTTGAGACGGAGTCTTGCTCTATCACCAGGCTGGAGTGCAATGGCACGATCTCAGCTCACTGCAACCTCCACCTTCCTGGTTCAAGCGATTCTCCTGCCTCAGCCTCCCGAGTAGCTGCGACTACAGGCACACACCACCATGCCCAGCTAACTTTTGTATTTTTAGTAGAGCCGGGGTTTCACCATGTTGACCAGGATGGTCTCGATCTCCTGACCTCATGATCCACCCACCTTGGCCTCCCAAAGTGCTGGGATTACAGGCGTGAGCCACCATGTCCTGCCTCATTTTTCTTTTTTTTTTTTTTTTTGAGACGGAGTCTCACTCTGTCACCCAGCCTGGAGTGCAGTGGGGCGATCTTGGCTCACCGCAACCTCCGCCTACTGGCTGCAAGTGATTCTCCTGCCTCAGCCTCCCAAGTAGCTGGGATTACAGGCATACGCCACCATGCCCAGCTACACAATATGTATTTTTAAAGTGACAAGCAGTATCGTCAATTTCTCTTTCCTCATACTTTTTTCTTTTTTTTTTTTTTTTTGAGACACATTTCACTGTGTCACCGAGGCTGGAGTGAAGTGGCAACTGCTGTCTCCTGGGCTCAAACAATTCTCCTGTCTCAGCCTCCTGAGCAGCTGGGACTATAGGTTCATGACACAACTCCTGGTTAATTTTTGTATTTCTTGTAGAGATGGGGTTTCGCCATGTTGCCCAGGCTAGTCTTGAACTCATGGCCTCAAGTAATCTGCCCACCTTGGCATCCCCAAGTTCTAGGATTACAGGAATGAGCCACCATGCCCGGCCCTCTTATACTTATTCTCTTGGTACAATCTTGCCCCAGAAGTCTTAAGACTAGTTAACAGTCTGTTTTTTATAACAGAATTTCTACCTGACAGGTTTTTCTTAAACGCATAAAGGAATACGTTGTACAAACTGTGTTTGAACAAGTTTTTCAGAAATCAAAATGAATTCACTAATAGTCCCATTATAACACATTAAACAGCTTTCATTTTTCCATGTTTCCTTTCAATCTCCTTCTAATCCACTGTTCAAAAAAACTGAGACAAGCCGGGTACAGTGGCTCACACCTGTAATCCCAGCACTCTGGGGAGGCCAAAGTGGGAGGATTACTTGAGCCCGGGAGTTTGAGACCAGACTGGGCAACATAGTCAGAACCCATCTCCACAAATAATTAAAAAATTAGCCAGGTGTGGTGGCATGTGCCTGTACTCCCAGCTACTTGGGAAGCTGAGGTAGGAGGATGGCTTGAGCTCAGGAGCTTGAGGTTATAGTGAGCTATGATCACACCACTGCACTCCAGCCTAGGTGACAGAGTGAGACTCTGTCTCTAAAAAACAACACAAAACTGAGGCAAAATTCACATAACACAAAATTTAGCATTTAAAAGTGAACAATCATGGCATTTAGTGCCTCAAGAATGTTGTGCAACCATCAGCTCTTTCTAGTGCCAAAGCATTTTCACCATCCCTAAGTTAAACCCTGTACCCATTAAGCTGTTATTCCCTATTCACTCTCCCTCAGCCCCTGGCAATCACCAATCTGCCTGATCCACTTAAAAAAGTAGTTTCTGATTGTAAAGGATACGTAACATAAAATGGTTACTATCCTAACCATTTGAAGTGCAGATTTGTGGCCTTAAAGTACATTCACAAAGTTGTGCAACCATCACCATTATCCATCTCCAGAACTTTACAACTTCTCAAGCAGAAACCCTATCCCCATTGAACACTAACTCCCCAATGCCCCCTTCCTCAGCCCCTGGCAACCACCATTCTATTTTTTGTCTCTATAAATTTGCCTGTTCTAGGTACCTCGTGTAAGTGGAGCCATACAGTAGTTGCCCTTTTGTGTCTGGCTTATTTCACTTAGCACAGTATCCTCGAAGTTCCATCATGTTGTAGCATGTGTCAGAACTTCTTTTTGAAGGTCGAGTAATATTCCATTGTATGGTTACACCATTTCTTGTTTATCCATTCATCCACTGGTGAATACTTGGGTTGCTTTCACCTTTTTGCAATTGTGAATAGTGCTGTATGCTGGAGTCTCTGCTGCTAGTATACCTTTGACATAGCTGTGACGGTACCTTGGACAATTTGGAGTTCTGATATTTCATTTAATGTTATAGCACTTATGCCTTTTTCCAATTTGCCATGCGGTCTCTACAGTCATCCTTCTCCATAGCTGCATGATAGTCCATTTGAGTAACTCATTTTTTTTTTTTTTTTTTTTTTGAGACTGAGTCTTGCTCTGTCGCCCAGGCTGGAGTGCAGTGGCGCAATCTCGGCTCACTGCAAGCTCTGCCTTCCGGGTTCACGCCATTCTCCTGCCTCAGCCTCCCGAGTAGCTGGGACTACGGGCGCCCGCCACCACACCCAGCTAATTTTTTATATTTTTAGTAGAGACGGGGTTTCACTGTTTTAGCCAGGATGGTCTCGATCTCCCGACCTCGTGATCCACCTGCCTCAGCCTCCCAAAGTGCTGGGATTACAGGCATGAGCCACCGCTCCCGGCCTCTTTTTTTTTTTTTTTTTTTTTTTTTTTTGACGGAGTCTCGCTCTCTTGCCCAGGCTGGAGTGCACTGGCACGATCTCAGCTCACTGCAGCCTCCACCTCCCAAGTTCAAGCAATTCTCCTGCCTCAGCCTCCTGAGTAGCCGGGTTTACAGGCATGCAACACCACGCCCAACTAATTTTTGTATTTTTAGTAGTCGGGGTTTCTCCAGATTGGCCAGGGTGGTCTCAAACTCCTGACCTCAAGTGATCCACCCGCCTTGGCCTCCCAAAGTGCTGGGATTACAGGCGTGAGCCACCACGCCCAGCCTTTTTTTTTTTTGGCAACTCAATTTCCAGAAAGAAATGAAGGGCCAGTTTAGACAACTCTTACAGACCTTTGCATCCATTCAAAAAGGTTTAGAGTGGGACATACTGTGTGAGATTTTAATTATTTTTTTGAGAGAGAGGTGTCTCGGTATGTTGCCTAGGCTGGTCTTAAACTCCTGGCCTCAAGTGATCCTCCTGCCTCAGCCTCCCAAGTAGCTGGGATTACAGGTGTGTGCCACCATGCCTGGCTAAAAGTGGGGCATATTTGAAAATCTCTCCCTAGGAGAAGTTTGAGCCTATAGCACAGACACCCCTTGCAGAGCTCTCTTCCTCTGATCCTCCCCCAGCCCCATTCCCATCAAAGCTCCAGAAAAGCGAAAGGAGACAAAACAGATAACAAGCTGAACAACAGAGAGGAGTTTCTCTGAAGTTCAGTGCTGAAAATAAGAGGGGAGAAAAAAAGGAGACAAGAAAAAACTTTAAGAAAAGCAGAAGTGAATTCCAATGAGTTTGCATTCAGCTTCAGTGAGTAGCCGCAAGGCTTGCCAGGGAGGCGAGCTGGGTGCCAGGCCCTCGCTATTTCTGCCTTCACCTGCGCCCTTCGTGCGCATCCGTGGGTAGCACCCGTAACGCAGCGGGAACGCCGACCTCCCGGACTTGCCTCCGCTCATGTCAAGTGGTAGAAGCAAGACTCAGGCTCCTTCAGGTAGGAGGGCGCAACAGAGGCATACAACAGCTTTAGAGAACCCAGGGACCCCTGCTGACAGCCCAGGGTGCCTGGTAAGGAAATAAAGTGTTTTGTTTGGCTTTGTTTTGTTCTGCACAGCCTTCTCTCCCAGCCCCATTCACCTCTACAATATCACTTGAAGCAACAATGTAGCTTAATTATGCTGCCTTTATAAAACTTTGAACTAGGCAGGCTCCTTTCCTTGTGCTAAAATCCTTTCCTTCCTTTCAGAGCTGAAAGAGCTTCCCTGCTCAGTCTGGTTTTAAAACCCTCACATCAAGCATGGAAAATTCTATAAATACCAAATGCATACCTGGAGTTTAACCTTTAATTATTCTAGCCTCCAGCTCAACCTCCTGATTCTACCATTTTCTTTCTGCACATATGTCCTCTTTAAGCTCTGTCCAGAGTTTGACCAACATTAATAATAGTAAAAAAATCTTGGGAAGACTTTCAGAGCTGTCTGAAGAGGAACAGAAATTGTCAAAGTGGGTGCGATCTTTGGAGAAACACTCATCTGGCAGCCTGTGGCGCCGTATTGATGTTGGAGGTTTGGTTCAGTTTGGTGGCCTGAAATCACCACAATCCCATGCAAAGGAAGTAAAACAGATATATACTGACTTGGCTCCATTTTCCCCCAGGTAGTCTCCTGGATGCATTTGTTCTGATGACCACTGTTCTGGTTATTTATTGCTGCATAATAAACCACCCCAAAATTAGTGTCTTGAAACACCAATCATTTAGTTTTGAAACCAAACCCATAGTCCCATAGACAGTTTTCTTTCCTTTTTTTTTTTTTTTTGAGACAGAGTCTCACTCTATTACCCAGGCTGTAGTGCAAGTGGCATGATCTTGGCTCACTGCAGCCTCTGCCTCCCCAGTTCAAGCAATACTGCCTCAGCTTCCTGAGTAGCTGGGATTACAGGCACACACCACCACACCCAGCTAATTTTGCATTTTAGGTAGAGACAGGGTTTTGCCATGTTGTCCAGGCTAGTCTCGAACTCCTGACCTCAAGTGATCAGCCCACCTCGGCCTCCCAAAATGCTGGGATAACAGGTGTGAACCACTACTCCCAGATGACAGGTTGTTTTTTTTTTTTGATAAACATAGAAATTGACCCTTCTGGTCTTAAAGCAGAAACCTTTATTTGTTTTATCCGAGTTCCTTCCTCAGGAAAGGACCTCCAGGCCTCTCAAAAAGTATCAAAGAACTGAAATTCACCAGATCATCACATCCAGACAAAGAGATGCCAGGCTGCTCATTCATCATGATTGCTTCCTTACCCCTCCTGAGTTCCTGTTTTCTCACGTATAGTTACATTTCTTCCTTGCTAAATAAACCTTAATTTTAGTAGGTCGAGGAGATGGAATTTTTTTTTTGTTTTTGAGACGGAGTTTTACTCTTGTTGCCCAGGCTGGAGTGCAATGGCGCGATCTTGGTCATTGCAACCTCTGCTTCCTGGGTTCAAGCGATTCTCATTCCTCAGCCTCCCGCGTAGCTGTGATTATAGACGCCTGCCACTACGCACGGCTAATTTTTGTATTTTTAGTAGAGACTGGGTTTTGCCATGTTGACCAGGCTGGTCTCCAACTCCTGCCCTCAGGCAACCTGCCTCCCTTGGCCCGCCAAAGTGCTGGAATTACAGAGGAGATGGATTTGACACTGATCTCCCATCTCTTTGGCTGCAGCACCCAATTAAAGACTTCTTCCTTGGCAATACTTGTTTCAGTGATTGGCTTCCCATGCAGGAACAGCAGGACCTAGACAGAACCCCTGGTGTTTTGGTAACAGATTGCTCCCAAATTTGTGATCTGGGCAGAGTCGGTGGGACCAGTTTGTCTTTGCTCCATGGAGCATTCTCTGGGGTGGCTTAAAGGATGGGGAGTGCTCGATGGCTGGGGGCCAGAATCAGCCAAATGCTCTGTGATCTAATCTCTCACAAGTCTGGTGTCGATGCTGGCTGTCCAATGGGACGCAGCTGGGGTTGTTGACTGTAGGCTGTCTGTGTGGCCTCTCTCTGTGGCTTCTTGGCTTCCTCATAGCATGGAGGCTGGGTTCTAATCATGAGTGTCCCAAGGCCACAAGGTAGAAGTGCATGGCATTCTCATGGCCTAGTTTCAGAAGTCACATAGCTTCACTTTTAACATGTTCTAGTGGTCCAGGCAGTCATGAAGTCCTGATTAGGTTCAAGGGGAGCAGGTGTAGACCCCACCACTGGAAGGGCCATTGCTATTGGGGTGTCATTGTCACATTGTAAGAAGAGTCTGTGGGATGGGAGATTGTGGTAGCTGTCTTAGTTTGCTTAGGCTGCCATAACAAAATAGCATAGATGGAGTGGCTTAAGCGACCAACATGCATTTCTCAGTCCTGAAGGGTAGAAGTCCAAGATCAAGGTGTCAGCAGGGTTGGTGCCTGTGAGGCCTCTCTGGCTTGTAGACAGCCGCCTTCTCATTGTATCCTCACATGGCCTTTCCTGTTTGTGTGCACGGAGAGAGAGATTTCTGGTGTCTCTTCTTATAGGGACACCAGTTCTATTGTACTAGGGCCCCACTCTCACGACCTCACTTAATCTTAATTACCTCCCTAAAGGCCCTGTCTCCAAATATAGCCATATTGGGGTTAAGGTTTCAACCTATGAATTTTGAGGGGGACACAATTTAGTTCATAACAGTGGCCATCTTTGGAAAATGCAATTTGCTACAAGCCCTGAGCTGTGTTCCTCTCTTTGGGTCTTTCAAGCTGAAATCATCCTTTTTGAGTGATAAGCAGGTCAAAAGGATAGTGTTGAGTTTGACCTGTAGGTGAGCTTTGGAAGATGTCACTCTGTAAAGGTCTTTTTCTTCCTGAGCCAAGTCTACCTGCCAAGCCTGGGACAAAGAAATATTTGAGGACTAGCAGCACAGTCTTCCTTTCTAAACTAGCTGTGTCACAGGGCCACAGAGGACACTGTGTTGATCAGTTTAAACCTTGACTTCTGTCGCGGTTTTGTATTGTGTCACCTTGCCTAATCTGCAGCAGTGTTTCCCAGAATCCACTTCCTTTTATGGCTCCAGATTAGAGTTGGTCAGAAGACAAACTTACACAACATTTGGAAGGTGGAGGAGAAGCAGCTGTCACTCCTTTCTAGTCATCTGGTTAGATGCAGTGAAAGACAGAAGGTGCTGGAAGGTACTAGCATGTCCTTATTCTCTCCTGCTCTGCATCCAGCTCTTTTTCCCAACTACCAGCCCTGCTGAGCCACAGCCACTGTGGGCCACCACCAGACGTAGAGCCGCAGTCTCTATGGGCTTCTTTCTCCTTGAGCCCCACTCAGGCAGTTGGACCTCCCTGGCTTCGAGAGGGCTGGCTAATGAATATTTTCTGATCCTCCAACTTCTCCTTTCAGACCCTTCCTCTCCCACACTCTCCCAGAATTGTGTAGAGGTAAAGTCTTAACTCCTACTCGAAGCCCTTACAGCATAATACTCATAGAATCTGTTTCCCTGCTTGGACCCTGACTGGTATAACTCTCCTCATCCTCTCTGCCTCAGTCTCTTCACAGAAATGCCCAGGTATGGGTGGCTTCCCATGAATTTGATGAGAATTATTCATAATGGAGACCTCAGGGGCAACCACTGTCCCCCCTCCACCTGCAAACCGCAAAACCACCTTTTGATTTGTTCGTTTCTTTTTGAGACAGGATCTTGCTCTGTTGCCCAGGCTGGGATGCAGTGGTATGATCATGGCTCACTGCAGCCTCGACCTCTTGGGGCCAAGGGATTCTCCCGCCTCAGCCTCCCAAGTAGCTGGGACTATAGGTGCATGCCACCATGCCCAGCTAATTTTTAATGTTTTGTAGAGATAGGGGTCTCACTATGTTACCCAGGCTGATGTTGAACTCCTGGGCTCAAGTGATCCTCCCACCTCAGCCTCCCAAAGTTCTGGAGCTGGGATTACAGGCATGAGTCACCACGCCCCAGCCCTTTTTCCCCTTTTTTTTTTGCACACAATCACCTTACACTTGCAGTAGTCCCAGGAAAAACCTGGGGAAAACGATCACACACATGCACTCCATTCCCTCAATAGGTTCTACCCTCGCAGGACTGTAGGACACTGGTTCTCCCCTCCCTGAGGCCTGGCCATCCTTGAGCTAAGATACACACACTTTTCACTTTAAGTAAGGATACTTGAAGACAAAATGGATTCAGCCTTGTACAGGAGAAAGTACATAGCAAGAGTTTAAGGGACAAGGTGTAGGCTGGTGCAAAAGTAATTGCGGTTTTTGTCATTACTTTTTTTGTTTGTTTGTTCTTTTTTTTTTTTTTTTTTTTTGAGATGGAGTTTCGCTCTTGTTGCCCAGTCTGGAGTGCAATGGCGCGATCTCAGCTCACTGCATCCTCCACTTCCTGGGTTCAAGCGATTCTCTTGCCTCAGCCTCCCTAGTAGCTGGGATTACAGGCATGTGCCACCACGCCCCGCTAATTTTTGTATTTTTAGAAGAGACAGGGTTTCACTATGGCTGGTCTTGAACTCCTGACCTCAGGTGATCCACCCGCCTCGGCCTCCCAAAGTGCTGGGATTACAGGCGTGAGCCACCATGCCCAGTCCACATTATCTTCTCTTTATGTGTGTCTGTGACCTTGACTGATTTTCCCTTTTTATAAGGACACCAGTCAATATTGGATTGGGCTCCACCCTAATGAGCTCATTTTTTAAATTAATTTATTAATTTATTTATTTATTTTGAGACAGGGTTTTGCTCTTGTTGCCAGGCTGGAGTGCAGTGGCACGATCTCGGCTCACTGCAACCTCCACCTCCCGGGTTCAAGCGATTCTCCTGCTTCAGCCTCCTGAGTAGCTGGGATTACAGGCTTGTGCCACCACGCCCAGCTAAGTTTTTGTATTTTTAGTAGAGAAGGGGTTTCACCAAGTTGGCCAAGCTAGGCTTGAACTCCTGACCTCAGATGATCCACTTGCTTTGGTCTCCCAAAGTGCAGGGATTACAGGTGTGAGCCACCGCGCCCGGCTACCTCATTTTAACTCAGTTACCTCCTTAAAGACCCTATCTCCAAATAAGGTGACATTCTGAGGTATTGGGTTTAGGACTTCAACCTAGGAATTTAAGGGAGACACCAAGGCAGCCCCTAACAGTACCACTCCAAGGGTTGTCTTGCATACCACTTTGCATGTGCGTTCCCCAACCCTGGGGACCTTCTGGCATAATGACCAGTGCAGAAACTTCTCTTGCCTCTCACTTTCTCTTCTGCTGGTCATGACTGATGCCTCTCAGCCCAGGTTTGAGCAGAGGACAAAGGCACCAGACTTAAAGACCCCACCCACAGCCCCAAGATGGATCAGGAGAAGCCCTCACCTCTTTGACCACACCACACCCAAGCCTTAGGTTGAGTTCACCAACGTGGCTCACACTCGCTTTGCTAGGGGAAAAGAAACCTGTTCTGTTGGCTATAAGGTGTCACCAAGGCAAGACTTGCATGTGCCTCTTACCTTGTGTGAAATTAGTAGTTTGACTCCCTTTAATGGGGTGTTGTGATGTTTAATGTTTGCCAGAAGAGCCCCAGAGAAAAGGGTAGAGTAAATCCCAATGATGATTCTGTAGAACAATCTTGCTTTTCTTATTCATGCTCAGGAAGGGGTCTGGGACAAATGACTGAATTCAACACAAGTTCATGTTCCAACGAGCAGGGCCGCATGTACGCACGCAGTAAATATCTTTAACACTTTATAGGAGAGCAAAAGGAGGCAATTCTCTTAGCAGACTGCCCTGTAATGCTGGTCTGATTCATTCCTGACTGATGTGGCCCACATGTGTTCCCTGCGACAGCAGAAACAAGTGGCCTTTGTGCCCTGTCAGCGTTTTCCGTCCTGGCGTAAATTAGTTACACTCCAGCCATTTCATTAAGAAATTATGTCTCTGATGTGACGTGTCAGATTTCCAGAGGTGGACAGAAAAGCCTGCCTGTGGCTGGGGACGGCCTTTTCCCCTGAATACAATGACTGTTCCTGTGCCACTTGATCATTAGGGAGAGAGGGGGAGGGACAAACAGCCATACTAGACACGCCACTACCACAGCGGAGTCGGACAAGAATGTAACAGAATTATCGGAGGCTTCATAGTCGTCCTCCTCACCCCCATGCCTGGGGTTAGAATATTACAGACATCTGGAATTATGACTGGTTAAATGCAGTCAAACACAGATTTCTTTTTGTGGAAATATTCTGCTCTAAGACCCAGGAGGGCAGGGAGATTGGGTAATTGCCATCCTTGCAGTAAACATATTATGGAAGTTTATAAACTTGGCCTATCTCTTTGGCTGCTTTAGGCTTCTGGTGCGCCTGGGATGGCTTTGATTTTGAAATTACTTAGACGATAGGCAGACTTTTCCTCTCCTCAAATTCGCAGCTCAATCTGATAAACACATCTGCTGCAAGTCCTGTTTTGGCTAGTTTGGGGCACACCAAAGGACAGCGTACTTTTTATGAAATAAATATCTAAAAAGCATTTATGTGACCCAACCGGAGTTGGGAAGAATGGAAAGTATCACAAGATATTCCGTGCACACGATATCTAATCTCCTTTTTATACAGAAGAAATTCAAATGAGCCTCTGCCATTAAAACTTTGATTATCAGAAACTTCGTTTTAATCAGAGCTTGCCATAAACGCCGCGTGCTCAGCTGACTTGTGTATTTAACATTCTTGATATTATACGCTGTTCCAATTATCCAAATTTTTCTTAAACTCAATTTCCTGGGGCCTCTTGGTGTTCAGCTAATCAAGCTTTAACTTTTTAAAAAAGTGTTTATCTCTGGGCTTTCTCTATACACATTGTGTATATATACACACAGGGACCAGATCTAGGAAGATGCCAGGGTGCATTTTTCAGGCTGCCAAATGCACACCCATGGTGTGGGACTTTGCTGATAAAGGAAAAACGCTGGACAGTTGGAAATTTAAATGCTGCCAGCTTTATTCTCGACCACCTCAATGCCCTGCCTGAACAATTGGCCTCATATTCATACCGCCAGCCTGGACCACTCCACACTCCCCCGTGGCACCTGGTACTGACCACCGGAGGCAGATGGCACACTCTATGGATGCAGATTTTGCTGGCTGCCTGCTTTCCTCTGCTGTCTTCCCAGTCGCTCAGAAAGATTAGCTTTCAGTGATGTGGTTAGCACACACAGCACTCATAACTCAATCCAGTATATCACACAATCACAGGAAATACCGCGTGTCATTACAACGTGCATGCTTCTGAGGCAATCCCCCTGCACAACACACGTCGTGGCATATGCACATGCACATATTGCACCCAGACACACACACCCTGCATTCTGCACCCACGATTCATTGTGCAGGCTGTTGCATATTTGGGCAACAGAGCAGTTTGGGGAGAGGATCGACTTTTTTTTTTTTTTAATCTTTGTGGCTACTTTGCTTTCTATTCTAGGCTCGGTCCACAGGGGTCAAGAATTGTTAAGAAAGTCCATCTTGGCCTCAGTCCATTCTAGCCACTGGAAGTGTTGGAGCCAGTGATTGTGTTCTTTCACTTGAGGGAGGGCAGGTCAGCTACAGCAGGCCCCCCGCTGCCTGCCTCGGATCCAGCATGATTGCATCCCGCAGACTGGCCGCGCCAAGCCAAGCCAAATGTCCACTCAGCATCTTCTGCGCATGCCTAGCAAGTCCCTTTGCCCTTTGAACCAAGCTCTTTTCTGCCATCGGAATGTTCTTTCCCCCTTTTTCTGTCTATTGAAATCTTCCCCTTTTCTCAAAGCCCACTCAAGCCCCACCTCCCTTGAAGAGGCCAGCTGGAAATGATCTCTCTCTCATTTCAGCTCCTCGAAGCCCTTATTCTCTATAGCACTTCTTAGATCCAAAGTAAACACTACCATTGGGTGTTTGGGGTGTTTTTTTGTACGTGTAAGAGCAGGGACATTGCCTTGTGCTTCTCTGCCTCCTGATGGAGACTAAATATGATGACTTGCACATAATAGGCATTCAACAAATGTTTGTGGTTGATGATACTGCTACTAGCAGCTACTGTTGATTGAACACCTATTGTGTGCCACGCATTCTCTATAGATAATTCTATTTCATCTTTTTGTTTGTTTTTGAGACAGAGTCTTGCTCTGCTTCCCAGGCTGGAGTGCAGTGGTGCAATCTCGGCTCACTGCAACCTCCGCCTCCCAGGTTCAAGAGATTCTCCTGCTTCAGGCTCCCAAGTAGCTGGCACTACAGGCACCTGCCACCATACCCGGCTAATTTTTGTATTTTTAGTAGAGACAGGGTTTTGCCATGTTGACCAGGCTGATCTCGAACTACTGACCTCAAGTGATCCACCACGTCGACCTCCCAAAGTGCTGGAATTACAGGCGTGAGCCACTGTGCCTGGCCCTTTTTGTTTTTGATTAAATAAATTTTACATACTTGATGCTTTAATATGTTCTCCTTACAAAGAATTAAAATTTAATGCGTAGGGTAAAAAGTGAACGCTTCGGCTGGGCGCAGTGGCTCACGCCTGTAATCTCAACACTTTGGGAGGCTGAGGTGGGTGGATCGCCTGAGGTCAGGAGTTCAAGACCAGCCTGGCCAACATGGCAAAACTCTGTCTCTACTAAAAATACAAAAATTAGCCAGGTGTGGTGGCACATGCCTGTAATCCCAGCTACTCGGGAGGCTGAGGTGGAAGAATCGCTTGAACCTGGGAGGCGGAGGTTGCAGTGAGTCGAGATCGTGCCACTGCACTCTAGCCTGGGTAACAGAGTGAGACTCCGTCTCAAAAAAAAAAAAAAAAAGTGAACGTTTCTCCCATTCTGTCCCCACCTTCTTTATGCCCCCACCTTAATTTCCCTCCCCAGAGAAACCCACTGTTAATAGTTTGGCCTACCAGACTTTTGCCTAATATATACAACTGTGATTCACAGTTTAAACTTCACAAAATCTTAAAAAGTATTATTATTATTTATTTATCTTTAAATATTTTATTTTAAAAAATAAATAGAGATGGGGATCTCACTGTGTTGCTCTGGCTGGTCTCAAACTCCTGGGCTCAAGCGATACACCTGCCTTGGCCTCCCAAAGTGCTGGGATTACAAGCGTGAGCCCCCGCACTCAGTCTACTTTTATTTTAGAGTTGAGAAAAATTGAGTCGAGAGGTTAATGAACATTTATTTCCAAGGTCACACAGGTAGTAAGTGGAAGAGCCAGGATTTGAACCTGGACTTTGCACTCGCATCTGAATCATTGTGGGGCTTACAGAGTTGCCTCTGGACTGCCTGTATTGTAACAGTCCCTTACAGGTGATTCCAGTGTATGCAAAGGTTTATGAAAATACTGCTCTAAAAGCATCCAGGGCGGTCTCCTGCCTTCTAGCACCTGTCTACACTGCCCCATCCCACCCCCACCTGCTAGAAGGACAGCCAGAGGCAGTAGAGTGATGGTGTTGCCCACATGAATCACACCATCTGGGTTCAGATCCTGGCTCTTCTACTTCCAACTGTGTAACTCCAGTAAATTAATTAACCTCTCTGGGCCTCATTCTCCCCATCTGTAAAATGGGGATGGTAAATAATAACACCTTACCCACAAGGTTGCTGTGAGGATTAAATTAGGTTAATGGACATAAGGCATTTAGAATCATACCTGGCCAAGTAGCAGCTGTACCCTTTGCTGCTGTTATTAGAGCTCAACTAATCTGGAAGCTTTCTGGGGAGCCCCTTAGGTCTCTCAGGCCATCATTTGACAGTAGGATCACAAATTGTAGTTCTCAGTGACATTCTCAGATTGGGTCTTTTTTGAGCTCAAACATCCTGCTTGTGACTGCCTGGAAAGAACCACGTGAGTGGAGGCCATTCTCTATCCAATCCCTTCCAGTGACAGGCAGCTGGAAGGAGCTTCAGAGCATCCAGTGGCCTCCAGAGCTTTTTCTTATGTCTATCCTACTTCTCTCCTACTGTCTTTTGAGAGGCCAGCCCTTCGTGGGTGCCGTTGGCGTCCAGCCAGATTCCCTGTACTGGCCGGTGCGTACATCCCCAGACAGATGGCTTGCGGAGTCAGCTTTCTCTGGGGAATTGCTATCAGCCTCACCCAGGGATGACCACTTGGGCTTATGCCCTCCTTTTGCCCTCATGGGGGTGGCCTGCAGTCAACCAATGACTAACTGATCTAGGGGACAGAAAAGCCTGGCTGCCTTGTGTCAAGTATGGGGAGGAGTGTCGCTATGATGCCATTCATAATCCAGAACCCCCACCCCACCCTCAGTCTGACGCTAGACTTTGGCCAAATCCCAATCTTTGCTTGCCTTCCCCACCCCCAGTCTGCTTCTCTCCATCCTTACCTTTATCTCCCGAGAGCCCTCCCTCCTCCATCTTTCACTTGCACAAGAATCCCTGTCTAAGGCTCTCTGCTTCCAGGGAACCTGACCTAAGATACCACTGGTCACCACGGCCTGCAGTAATAACCCTTGCAATGCATGGAGACTGTTACCAAGCCATTCCTTGGCCTCTCCGTCCCCACTTAAGTAATTAGTTCCCTCTCAGGGCTTATTTTCTAACCCTCTAATCAGAAGCTGGCATCAGAGGGAGAGGATGATAAATGAAATAGGGGGTGGTGGTGCCGCGTGGAGCTGAGCAGCACAGTCACCTGGGAGCCAGGAGCAGCAGGAAGCTCCTACTCAAACCCGAATGTCAGGACCACTGGCTGAAGACACTAATTTGCGTCTCCTTTCTGCACATTTGCACCCTGAGGTCAGGAGCCTTAATACCAAGAAAATAACATTAGTTAGTTCTGCTTGCTGCAGATACATTAAAGCCAACAGAGAGAAGGTTGGATATGTGGGAAATACAGAAGAGACTGTTCAACCTGTTCATGTCGTGCATCGTAGATTTGGAGGGGCAGGAAGGCGCTGAGTGCACGCAGGCCAGGGAGGTGTGTCTGCCCTGGTCTATCACAGTATCACAGAAACAAAGCAGTTGCCAGGAACAGCTGTCCTGCCCCACTGCCTTTTGGTCCAACACTTTCTCGATAAATATCTGTTGACATCAGAGCCTTTGTCTTTCTCTCTGCAGTGCAGTTCCCTGAACAGTATCTCTCCAGAAACTGTTTTCTTTTTTTTTGAGATGGAGTCTCACTCTGTTGCCCAAGCTGGAGTACAGTGGTGTGATCTCGGCTCACTGCAACCTCCCCCTTCTGGGTTCAAGTGATTCTCCTGCCTCAACCTCCTGAGTAGCTGGGATTACAGGCGCCCACCATCACTCCGGGCTAATTTTTGTATTTTTAGTAGAGATGAGGTTTCACCATGTTGGCCAGGTTGTTCTCGAACTCCTGACCTCAAGTGATCCGCCCACCTCAGCCTCCAAAAGTGCTGGGATTATAGGTGTGAGCCACCCATCCCAGCCCAGAAACTGTTTTCTAGGGAGCTAATACTGCTATAACGGTGGACGTTTCCCTTTTACCTTTCCTAATTCTCCGAAAGAAGCCAAGTGATATGTGACCTATTCCTTCCCTTTGGAGGTCAGGGTCTGCCAGTGGGTAGGGGACTCACAGCCAGATTTACAGCAATAGGGTAACTGACATGGCCTAGAAAGGGAACAGCAGATATCATATTAAGGACACTTTTTGGTTATCTAAAAATTATTTATGATTTAAATACAAAACATGATACACTAGGGGGAAACATCAAGAAACACAAACACCTAGGGGCAATTCTAGCAACTTTCTGTATAAATTTTATTTCACAAATAAATGCTTACTCGTCCTTTTTTTTTTTTTTTTAAAGACAAGGTCTCATTCTGTCACTTATGCTGTAACACAGTGGTGTGATCACGGCTCACTGCAGCTTTGACCTCCAGGGCTCAAGTGACCCTCCCTCCTCAGCTTCCCAAGTAGCTGGGAGCACAGGCACATACCACTATGGATGGCTGATTTAAAAAATTTTTTTGTAGACACAGGGTCTCGCTATGTTACCCACGCTGAAGGAGAACCTTTAATTTACTCTCAGCTAAGTTTTACTGAAGTTTGAAAACCATCAGTCCTGGGCAAATCTTCCAAACTCTTTCATAACTGGGTGTGTCCATGAGGATGATCCAACATCATTTACTGTTTTCTCTCTCTCTCTGTCTCTCTCTCTCTCTATATATATATACACACACACACGTACCCCCACATACATACATATACCATTAATAGGTTTTATTTTCTAAAGCAGGTTTAGGTTTACAGGAAAACTGGGCAGAAAGTTTAGAGTTCCCATCTAGTGCCCCCCAGTTTCTGCTATTATGAATATCTTGCATTAGAATATTGGTTCAATATTGATGAACCACTATCGGTACTGATTATTAACTAATTGCTGACACTTCTTAACTAATGCCCATAGTTTACATCAGGGTTCACTCTTTGCGTTATACATTCTACAATTTTCCACAAATGCATAATCACCATTGCAGTATCACACAGAATAGCTTCACTGCCCTAAAAATCCCCTCTGCGGCCGGGCGTGGTGGCTCATGCCGGTAATTCCAGCACTTTGAGAGGCTGAGGTGGGCAGATCATGAGGTCAGGAGATCAAGACCATCCTGGCCAACATGGTGAAACCCCGTCTCTACTAAAAATACAAAAATTAGCTTGGCGTAGTGGCACGTACCTGTAATCCCAGCTACTCGGGAGGCTGAGGCAGGAGAATCGCTTGAATCAGGAAGTGGGAGGTTGCAGTGAGCCAAGATCGCGCCACTGCACTCCAGCCTGGCGACGGAGCGAGACTCCATCTCAAAAAAAAAAAAAAAAAAAAAAAAAAACACAACAAAAAAACAAGCAAACCCCTCTCCTTCATGAGTTCATCCCTCCTGCCCTGCCCCATAACCCCTGGCAACCACTGATCCTTTGACTATCTCTATGGTTTTTCAATTTGCAGAATGTTATATAGTTGGAATCACGCAGCATATGGCCTCTCCAGGTTGGCTTCTTTCACTTAGTAAGTGGCATTTAAGTTTCCTCCATGTCTTTTCATAGCTTGATGGCTCATTTCTTTTTGGCCCTGAATAAGATTCCATTGTCTGGATGTATATACCCCTTGCTATGTACTAGACATTGATGTCAGAGCTAAAGAGATTCAGAGGAGGCTAAAAATTGGTTTCTACCTTCGAGGAACTTCTAGTCAAGGAGAGAAGACATGTACCCATGCAATGTCATTAACATGAAACAGTAAGGCAGACACATCAGAAGACACACGTGAATGAAGAACTGCTGTGACACTTAGAAGGAAGGAGGGGTGACTGGGCACGGTGGCTCAGGCCTGTAATCTAAGCACTTTGGGAGGCCGAGGCAGGTGGATCACGAGGTCAGGAGATCGAGACCATCCTGACTAACATGGTGAAACCCCATCTCTATTAAAAATACAAAAAATTAGCCGGGCTTGGTGGCGTGCCCCTGTAATCCCAGCTACTCGGGAGGCTGAGGCAGGAGAATCGCTTGAACCCGGGAGGCAGAGGTTGCAGTGAGCAGAGATCGCATCACTGCACTCCAACCTGGGTGACAGAGCGAGGCAGAGGACGGAGATGGGCTTTGAGGAAGGCAGCGCTTGTCTTGGGGCCTTCTTAACTTTCTTTTTTGTTTTTGAGATGGAGTCTCGCTCTGTCGCCCAGGCTGGAGTGCAGTGGCGAGATCTCGGCTCACTGCAAGCTCTGCCTCCCAGGTTCACGCCATTCTCCTGCCTCAGCCTCCCGAGTAGCTGGGACTACAGGGGCCCGCCACCATGCCCTGCTAATTTTTTGTACTTTTTAGTAGAGACGGGGTTTCACCGTGTTAGCCAGGATGGTCTCGATCTCCTGACCTCATGATCTGCCCGCCTTGGCCTCCCAAAGTGCTGGGATTACAGGCTTGAGCCACCGCGCCTGGCCCTTTTTTTTTTTTTTTTTTTTTTTGAGATCGAGTCTCACTCTCTTGCCCAGGCTGGAGTGCAGTGGTGCGATCTCGGATCTTGGCTCACTGCAGCCTCCGCCTCCCGGGTTCAAATAATTCTCCTGCCTCAACCTCCCGAGTAGCTGGGACTATAGGCGAGTGTTACCACACCCGGCTAATTTTTTGTATTTTTAGTACAGACGGGGTTTCACTGTGTTAGCCAGGATGGTCTTGATATCCTGACCTCGTGATCTACCCACCTTGGCCTCCCAAAGTGCTGGGATTACAGGCGGGGGCCACTTCTCCAGGGCTAAACTCTTTATCTCTTTATTTGTTGGGGAAGGGGTTGGGAGTCCTGTTGCCTATACAGGATATGAACTGTGAGTGAACTCAACTCTGCTTGTTAGAGGCCAGCCTTCCCACCTTTGACAGTTCACCTGTGGGGCCTGTCGTTTAAAATATGGAGAAAATGTTAACGTCCCTTCCCTACCCTTCCCTGCACTGCACTCTTCTTCCCCAAAGGTTATGGATCCTATTTGTTCATGTGTAAAATGTTCTTCTAAATAGTTAAATGCACACATATATTCGCATATAGTTGTGCCTTATCTTTTGTTAATTCATTTGTAAAATGGCAAGCAAGTCCAAAATACAGGGGCCCCAAAGCCAGAGTTGGGGCAAGGACTGTGCCACCCCAGCAGAAGAGGGCTGGGTGGGTACTGGTAGGGGTATGGCGGTTGGGGGATGGGGGTGACCAGAGGGCCACAGAATTCGGAGCCATTCTTCATGTTTTCCTTTTTCTCCCACTTCTGGTAGCAAGATTTTTTTGTTTTTGCAGCTCGTTCCAGTGTCTATTGTCAAGCACATACAAGACAAGGCAAAGCTGAGGCCAAGGCCTGGTGGATCCAGCTGCTAAAGATGCAGTAGCCATTTTTAGACTCGAACAGTTCATTACTCACATAAACAGTGAAAGGAGGCCGGGTGCGGTGGCTCACGCCTATAATCCCAGCACCTTGGGAGACCAAGGTGGGAAGATCGCCTGAGGTCAGGAGTTCAAAATCAGCCTGGGCAACATGGCAAAACCCCATCTCTACTAAAAATACAAAAATTAGCCAGGCGTGGTGGCAGGTGCTTGTAATCCCAGCTACTTGGGAGGCTGAGGCACAAGAATTGCTTGAACCCAGGAGGTGGAGGTTGCAGTGAGCTGAGATCACACCACTGCACTCCAGCCTGGGTGACAGAGTGAGACTCCGTCTCAAAAAAACAAAAACAAACAAACAAACAAAAACAGTGAAAGGAAGATTAGCCAAAGGTGCCAGCTCTCCTGGGTCCTTGTCCCACACCAAAAAGAATGACCCTGAAACAAAAGGGACAGGATGACTGCAACAGAAGTTGAGGGCTGCCCCATTGCCTAAGGGTTCATTCTAGACTGGCTGTATCCAACTGGGCAACTTGATAGGCCTGCTGTACTAACAGGGGGTGGGGCAGGAAGCCTCAGACCTCCTCAGAACCCAGGTGAAGAGAAACTGTCTCCTGACAGTCTCTAAAGAGAGATAGGGAGGCGTTGTGAGCTAAACTGTGCCCCCACCCCCATTCATTCATATGTTGAAGTCCTAACCCGCAGGATCTCAGAATATAACTGTATTTGGAGACAGGCTTTTTACGGAGGTGATTAAATTAAAAATGAGGTCGTGAGGATGAGCCTTAATCCAATCTGACGGGTGTCCTTATGAGAAGAGGAAATTACGACGCAAACACACACACGCAGGGAAGACCATGTAAAGACACAGCGAGAAGCCAAGGACAGAAGCCTAGGACAGATCCTTCCCTCACAGCCTTCACAAAGAACCAACCCTGCCAACACCTTGATCTCAGACTTCCAGCCTCCAGAACTGTGAGACAATAAATATATTTTGTTGAGGCTACACAGTGCATGGTACTTTGTCATGGGAGCCCAAGCGGACTGCTCTAGGAGGCGAGTGGAAGATGGCCTCTGAGCAATTCCTCACAGGCCTCCTGTCTTCTTGTGTTCTGCCAAGAGCAGATAAGTTGCAGTTCAAGCCTTTGCCTGCATGGCCTATGTGGATATGTGCAAGGTAACTGGGGTGCTATGGTAGAGCCCTTCCCCCAGCTGTCACCAGCTTTGTGGATAGTGAGAGATGTTGTGCTATCTGGCAAATATTTCAATGCACACGTGTATTCACTCATATTATTTTAACTTGTTTTTGTTTTTCTTTTTGAGACAGAATCTCATTTGGTCGCCCAGGCTGAGTGCAGTGGTGTGATCACGGCTCACTGCAGCCTCCACCTCTCAGGCTCAAGTAATCCTTCCGTCTCAGCCTCCCACATACTTGGGACTACAGGTGTGCACCACCACACCCAGCTAATTTATTTTGTGTGGAGATGGGGTCTCACTCTGTTGCCCAGGCTGGTCTCCAACTCCTGACCTCAGGTGATCCACCCACCTTGGCCTCCCAGAGTGCTGGGATTACAGGCGTGAGCCACCACACCTGGCCCTAATTTTTGTATTTTTTAAAGTAGAGACAAGGTTTCACCATGCTGGCCAGGCTGGTTTTGAACTCTTGACCTCAAGTGATCCAACCTCCTTGGCCTCCCAAAGTGCTGGGATTACAGGTGTGAGCCACCTCGCCTAGCCTTATAGTGTTTTTTTAAAAATATTTTTTATATTTTAAAATTTATTATTATTATTTTTTAGACAGGGCCTTGCTCTGTCGCCCAAGGCTGGAGTGCAGTGGTGCAATCACGGCACACTACAACCTCAACTTCCCTGGCTCAGGTGATCCTCCCACCTCAGCCTCCTAAATAGTTGGGACTACAGCTTCTCGCCACCACATTTGGCTAATTTTTTATTTTTTATATTTATTTTTTGTAGAGATGAGGTCTTGCCATGTTGCCCAGGCTGGTCTTGAACTCCTGGCCTCAAGTGATCCACCCACCTCAGACTCCCAAAGTGCTGGGATTACAGGCGTGAGACACCGAGCCCAGCTAGAACTCATAATGTTCTCTGTCTTGAGCTATACAATGATTACATGAATGTGTCCAGTTTCTGAGCCACACACACTTACGATTTGTATACTTTTCTATATGCACGCTGTACTTCAATAAGAAGTTTATTTACCTGAGAGGCCGAGGCGGGAGGATCTCCTGAGGTCAGGAGTTCGAGACCAACCTGGCCAATGTGGTGAAACCTCGTCTTTACTAAAAATGCAAAAATTAGCCGGGCGTGGTGGTTGGTGCCTGTAATCCCAGCTACTAGGGAGGCTGAGGCAGGAGAATTGCTTGAACCCAGGAGGCGGAGGTTGCAGTGAGCTGAGATCACACCACTGCACTACAGCCTGGTTGACAGAGCGAGACTCCATCTCAAAAAAAAAAAGTTTATTTACATTTCTTTAAAGGTATATATAATTAAAATAATGACGAACTGCCAAATCACCCTCCAAAAAAGATTGTACCAGTTTTCACGCTCACCAATAACACACACAAGTTATCTTTTCCCACATCTTTGCCAACAGCGGATGCTGGAAAGCTTTTTGATTTTGTGCCAGTTTGATGGCTTTTTTTTTTTTTTTTTTTTTTTTTTTTTTTAAAGGAAAGGATCCTCTCAATTTCATTGGCATTTTTCTGGTCACCCGTCAGTTGAGCATCTCTCATGTTTATTGCGCATTTGCATTTCTTTTTCTATGACTTACCTGTTTATAGTCTCCCCTTCCCCATGTTTCTATTGAACTGTTTGCCTGTTTTTTGTTTATATATAATGGATATTCACTTTTTGTTGGATGTGTAGCAAATGTAGTCTCCTGAAGTATCTTTTGTCTATTCCTTTTATTTATGGCAAATCTTGGGCAAGCAGCACAAATAAGTGAAGCAGATGTGGAGGGCAACTGTCTAGGATTGGCAGCCCCTCCTGGGCTCCAGCCAACCACTGCTGGGTGGGAAGGTGGAAACCTGTGTGCCAAATCTTCTGATTTTTCAGGAGATGCCGTATATATGGGTTTTTACAGGAACATTTCCAATTTTTTTTTTTTTTTTTGAGATGGAGTCTCGCTCTGTCAACCAGTCTGGATTGCAGTGGTGTGATCTCGGCTCACTGCAACCTCTGCCTCCCGGTTCAAGCAATTCCCCTGCCTCAGTCTCCCGAGTAGTTGGGATTACCGGCACCCGCCATAACGCCTGGCAAATTTTGTAGTTTTAGTAGAGATGGGGTTTCACCATGTTGGCCAGGCTGGTCTCAAACTCCTGACCTCAGGCGATCTGCCTGTCTCGGCCTCCCAGAGTGCTGGGGTTACAGGCGTAAGCCACCACGCCCAGCCAAAAATTCCAATTTAAAAACCCTGGCAACTCGTTCAAAAATGTGTAAGCACTATAAAAGACACCACCTGTTTGGGCTGGGTTGCATTTGCAGGACAGCAGTTTGCAACCTCTGGTTGATGATGTATTTTTGTTGCACAGGAGTTTTTTGTTTGTTTTGTTTTTTTAAAGAGTGTTCTTGCTATATTGTCCAGGCTGGTCTCGAACTCCTGGCCTCAAGTGATCCTCCCACCTCAGCCTCCCAATGTCTTGTGATTACAGGCATGAGTCACCACACTTGGCTGCAAAGTTTTGTGTTGTCACATCTGTCCATCTTTTCCTTATGACTTTGGAGCCCTGTGTTATTCTTTTTCTCTTTCTACCATTCTTTTTTTTTTTGAGATAGAGTCTTGCTCTTTTGCCCAGACTGTAGTGCAATGGCACAATCTTGGCTCACTGCAACCTCTGCCTCCTGGGTTCAAGCAATTCTCCTGCCTCAGCCTCCTGAGTAGCTGGGACTAGGAGTGCATGCCACCACGCCCGGCTAATTTTTTGTATTTTTAGTAGAGACGGGTTTCACCATGTTGGTCAGACTGGTTTTGAACTCTTGACTTCAAGTAATCGGCCGGCCTTGGTCTCCCAAAGTGCTAGGATTATAGGCGTGAGCCACTATGCCTGGCCCTTTCTACCATTTTAGCATTAAAAAAAAAAAAAATCTTTAAATCCTTCTATTTTAAGGATACATACAGAAGCTTTCATGCTTTTTATTCATGTGTCCTTAATGAGAAATAAAATAAAGTGCATACATTACTGGGCTTGGAGGGTAGGGCAAGTCCTGACCTTGGGGACTTGGGTGGCTAGGCCTTGCGATGGCTGAAACACCAGTATTAGAACTCCCATCAGCTTCCCATTTTCTTTTCCTTTTTTTTTTTTTTTTTTTTTTCTTTTTTGAGACAGGATCTCCCTCTCTCACCCAGGCTGATCATAGCTCACTGCAACCTGGCACTCCTGGGTTCAAATGATCCTCCCACCTCAGCCTCCTGAGTAGCTGGGACTACAGTAGCTGGGACTATAGGCATGCATCACCATACCCAGTTAATTTTTTTTTTAAGTTTTTTTTTTTTTGTAGAGATGGAGGATCTTTCTTTGTTGCCTAGGCTGGTCTCGAACTCCTGGCCTCTAGTGATCCTCCCATCTCAGTCTCCCGAAATAATGGGATTACGGGCATGAGCCACCTTGCCCGGCCTCCATTTTATTTATTTTTTTTCTTTCTTTTTTTTTTGAGACAGGGTCTCACTCTGTTGTCCAGGCTGGAGTACAGTGGCACGATCTCGGCTCACTGCAATTTCTGCCTCCCAGACTCAAGTGATTCTCCCGCCGAAGCCTCTGAAGTAGCTGGGGCTACGGGCACATGCCACCATGCCTGGCTAGTGTTTTTGTATTTTTTTTTCTTTTTTTCTTTCTTTTCTTTTCTTTTTTTCTTTCTTTCTTTTTTTTTTTTTTTTTTTTTTGAGATGGAGTCTCGCTCTGTCGCCCAGGCTGGAGTGCGATGGCGCGATCTCAGCTCACTGCAACTTTTGCCTCCTGGGTTCAAGCAGTTCTCCTGCTTCAGCCTCCTGAGTAGCTGGGATTACAGGCGCCTACCACCACACCTGGCTAATTTTTTGTATTTTTAGTAGAGACGGAGTTTCACCATTCACCAGGCTAGTCTTGAACTCCTGACCTCAAGTGATCCGCCTGCCTTGGCCTCCCAAAGTGCCGGGATTTCAGGTGTGAGCCACTGCACCCGGCCTGTATTTTTTTTTTTTTAAGTAGAGACACGGTTTCACCATATTGCCCAGGGTGATCTCAAACTCCTGAGCTCAAGCAATCCACCCATCTCAGCCTCTCAAAGTGTTGGGATTACAGGCGTAAGCTACCATGCCTGATCTTCCATTTTCTTATTTAAGGCCAAAGACCCCTGACATGGTGACATTTCAGGGGGAAATAATAAAGCTTCTCATTCCACGATGAAACCAGAGGCCCTGGGACACTTAAATTCATACTAAAGCGTAAATGACTTACCTCAAACTCTTTCTTGGGAGTACATGTGTGAGTTAGAGCAGGGAGAGAGCAACTAGGCACTGTAAGCCTGAAAGTGCAGGAGGGCAGAGGAGTTCAACTTGAGCCCCACTCCTCCGCCTGGGGGAACTTCCCCATTCCCAATTATGCGAGGCCCTCCCTGCAACACTTGGCTTCCACTCTGGATTGGTGCTGGCATAGCTCCAAGCAGAGTGGATGGGAAGCAAAACAAACACCCCCAACCATCTGGGGCTGTTTTATGGCCTTTGGTGGCATCATCTGGGCATTTGTCACCCATCATAATGCACAGCTTGCTTTGGCCAAAGCAGCCCATCCTAGAAATTCCTCCAAGGGTTATTCGGCTGTGTAGAAGGTAGGATCTGATGAGGGGCAAGACAGGAGATCACTGGCTGGGGATGGGGCAGGGCTCATTCCTTTTTCTGGCACAGGATGAGAGAGGTACTGGGCTCACCCAAGAGAGTTGGTGCTGATGGGCATGCATTTATTCCTAATGATTATAATTGCATTTATTGAGCACCTAGTGTGTCCCAGAAGCTGTACTAAGCACTGGATATGCACCACCTCAACTCCTTTAATCCACACCCAGCTTTCGAGGTAAGGCTGCTACTATATATGTGATAGGGCCCAGTGTAAACCAGGAAGCATGCATGAGCCTGGCCTCTCAATGCTAATTCCAGCCCAGGGCTTCCTGTCCTCCCCACCCCAGGCAGGCAGGAGTGGCCCTCCATTCCAGCAACCTCTCCAGCAGGGCCTTGCAGGGCCCTGGTCCCATCTCTCCAGTCCAGAGGAGGGTGGGAAACAGCCCTAGTTGCTCACTGCGCAGGCTCCATCCTCGCTGGCCCCACCCCTTTTGCCTTCCTGGTTGCTGTTGCTCCCTGCCCATCTCTCCCCTTGTTGAGGACTAACATGTCCTGAGCCACTCGCTGATAATCCAGGTGTGAACCAATAATGAAGGTGCTGGATGGGAAGGGTTTTAAGGTGTGACTTTTCCAAGCCTCTTGGATTTGTAAAAAGCAGCACAGACAATAACAGTTTATGTCCTGATTATGAAAGCAATTCATGGCCTTCATAGAGAAGTCAAAGATACAGAAAGATATAAAGAAGGAAAAACCACATCCTACCACTTGGAGGTAATTATCGTTAATATTTTCAGGTGGTTCTTGCCAGTCATTTTCATATATTTATATATAATTATATAATTTTAAGCAAAATTGAGATCATTCTAGCAATATACTTTCGGATTAGCTCTTCCCACAAATTGTATCGTGTGCGAGCACTTCTGAAAGGGACCCCTTGAAGGTAAAAGTCTTTTGGGGGCCGGATGTGGTGGTTCACACCTGAATCTCAGCACTTCGGGAGGCTGAAGTGGGAGGATCCCTAAAGTCCAGAAGTTTGAGACCAGCCTCGGTGAGACACTGTCTCTACAAAATAAAAATACAAAAAATTAGCTGGGCATAAAGGTGCATGCCTGTGGGCCCAGCTACTCGGAAGGCTGAAGTAGGAGGATCACTTAAGCTTAGGAGTTCAAGGCTGCAGTGAGCTGAGATTGTACCACTGCTACATGCCTGCCTAGGCAACAGAGAGAGACTCTGTCTCTCAAAAAAAAAAAAAAAAAAAAATTCTTCCTGAGTCAGATGGGTAGAATCAAGGAAAGGAGAGGATGTGGAGGTTTGATCAGCTGGGGAGCCCTCACCTCACCTTCACCCTGGACCTCTGCCTGGGGTGGAGAGTGGAGAGTGACGCCATCAGCTTGGGATGAGGGTGAGGGTGAGGGAAGAACCCTCTGCCACCCTGTTAACTCACCAGTTCCAGGGAAGTGGGGAGCCTCCCTGTAACATTCACCTGCCTTTGAGGTAGGGACCTCTGGTCATGTCTCACCCCCACCCCATTGTAAGCCAGGCGCCCCCTCGCCCTGCACAGTCATCCCCTCCCCCGCCCTGCCTCCTCTGTGTGTGTGTGTGTGTGTGTGTATGTGCGTGTGTGTTGAGGGAGCTATGTCACACAGGGACAAATGGGCTGGCTTCTGGATCCTTGAGGCACTCTAGTGGCAGGGGCAGGGCACCCTTGGCCAAGGCATTTCCTGTCTCTTGAGAAACAAGCTGCCTTTTGGCCCTGACCAACCCACAAAATGGGGTGATAATATTTGCTGCCAAAAGTTAGGAGTAAATTTAAGACACAATAATGATCATTTATGGAGTGCCTGCTGTGTTTCAGGTACTGTGGGAGATGCGGAATGTATGCCATTTAAAGCAGAACTCAGAGGGGTTAAGTAACTTGTCCAAGGTGGCCCAGCCAGGGTCAGAAAGGTTCACCAGTGTTTCAGTTCCTTTTTGCTGTGCAAAAATCACCCCAAATCTTAGTGGCTTAAAATGACAATTAATGATAATTTCTCATAATTCTGTAGATTAATTGGGTGGTTCTTGGGTTCCATATGGTGTCAGCTGGATCTCTCATGGGGATACAATCAATTGGCAGCTAGATTGGGCTGGAAGGTCAAAGAAGGCCTCTCACATGACTAGGGCCTTGGTGCTGGCTGTTGGCTGGGTGGCCTGAGCTCTCTTCTTCACGACCTTTTCATCTGGCTGGCTTGGGCATCTTCAAGTATGGCAGCCGGGCTTCAGGAGGGAGTGTTCCAAGAGGACAAGCCTCAATATGCGAGCAATTATCCTTCCTCTGCTTTTCGTCATGCTCATTAATATTCCATTAGCCAAAGAAAGTCACATGGCCAAACTCAGAGTCAATACATGGGATGTGGGAGGTACGGCTCCTTGAGGGCTGCCTGTGTAACAGTCCAGCCACAAAGGCTTGCCTCGGATGCCACAGCCATTGACCGGTATAGCTGGGATTTGAACCCAAGCCTGTCCGACTCCAGATCCACGCTCCTTCCTCAAGTATTGGTTGAGGCTGGCGTTTGTGGTTCCACTGCCTGAGCCTAGTGGTTAGGCGATTTTCCATCTTGTCTCCAGCCCACCCGTGTCCCTGGTACTCTCTGTGATGTTCTCATCGTACCTCTCCTGCTCCCAACAGAGGGGAGAGAAGCACCCTTCTTCTGCTGGGCTCCCCCTGCCCTTTACTCCTCCATGTTGACTGCAGAGAGCTACTCCTGCTTCCTCCAGAGTCCCAGCCAGGTCGGTGGTGGCCCCATCCCTTCTGACCCCTCCTGCAGCAGCAGCAGCCTGGCTCTGTGGGCCTCATGACCCACATGCCCTTCTGGGCCTCAGCTCAATTTTCAAGGGTACTTTTATTGGGAAAGCGAGGGATCACGAGAACAAAGACAACATCCTTGAGATAAGCCCAAGTTTACAGCACGCTGTCGTCATCCCAGTGGACTTCCGGTCTGCCTACCAGCTGGGCCGTCCCCTGAGATGGGCCCCCTCCCCTGACCCCTGTCTACACTCAGCCAGAAGCTGATTTGAGCTGGTCCCACGGTGCTGCCTGTGGGAACCCAAGCCCTTCCTGCTCCTATCTGCCTCTGGCTGGATGACGCCCCGGGCAATTCCGCCCACTGTTTTGACCCCAGGCCCCAAACCTAGGTGAGGAACGCCCTCCTCACAGTCCTTCCCTGCTCCCAGTTCAGTGTTGACAGTGAGTAGTGCTCGCTTTGCTATGGCTAGGCCCTCACTCTCCTCTCTTTTCAAGGCCCCAAGAGAGTAAGCCATTTATTCACACCCTATCTTGACAGCAAAGCCGGGGCCTTGAACCTGGGGCACTGCTTTCAGCCATTATTCTTGCAGAGGCCCCAGAGCTCCCAGCCTGCATTTTTGGAGTCTGAGCAGGGCCCACAGCTGTTTTGCCTCAGCTAGGAGTGAAGGCTGACAAAGAGCAAGGTCTCTGGAGAAGGAGGAAATGTTTTCTGGATGCCAAACTGGTGACTGTGGGGAGGTGTGGGGCAGCGGGGAGGGAGGAGCTCTCACTTGTGCCTAGGGAAAGGTCATGGTCAATGAGAAAGCCTTTGATGGGGAGAGTCTGAGATGGGACCCAGGAACATCACCATGAAGCTGTCCAGGATGGATGTGGGACCCTCTGTCAGACCAGGCCAGTTCTCTTAATGTAAGATCAGCAGGCCAAGGTCCTGGGATATGGGAGCTCCCAGGAAGTGGACTGGGATGCCTGAGGGATCCAAGAATTAGCAGTGTCCTGTGTGGTCTCGCTGAGGGAAGCCAGGCAAAATCTAGCGGCTCAGCTGTAACAGCCGGAGCTCTTGGCTCCCAAGCAACAGGAAACAATTCTGGCTTATTTAAGCAGAAAAGGACTTTATCAAAAGGATCTTGGGGAACTCACAAAATAACCAAGAGGGCTGAAGAATCCAGTTTGGTGAGTTGACCAAGGAGGCTGCACAGCAGTCAGGACCACAGCCAAAGTCAGGCAATCCAGGGATGACCTCGCTGCCAAGTCCAGGACTTCCTGGCATACACTGCCACCTTGGAACGTGGACATGGTCCCTGTTGCCCCAGGAAATGGAATGCCATTGACTTGGCGACTGCCACCATCCACCAGAATGGACTTCTGTGCTCCTTGCATCTCTGTATTATCAGCTCCCAACTCCAAGCCTTTGATGGGGGTATCTGATGGGTTGAGCCTAAGGTAGGAGCCTATACCAACTGCAATGGCAGCTGGGAAAGTGCCCCTATCTGGGATGTTTAGCTTTTCTGGTGGGAGGCAACTAGGAAGATGAAGGATTCTCCAAACGTGGGAGGAGAGGCTGGAGGCTAGATACCTCACCTGGAAAAATGCAGGGCAGCTGAGTGTTGAAGAAACATGTCTCCAGAGACAGCCTGCGTGTGTATTCCCCCTCCTCCAGATGTCGATGTTGGGGGGCAGGGAGGTGAGGTCAGGAAGTATACGTGGAGTTAGGAACCCTGGGTTCGATTATGAGTCTCCTCTGTCAACCTGAGATAAGCTATTCACAACCCTGGGGCCTCAGTTGTACCTCAGTGCCCGCTGTCCAGCCTTTGAGCATGCAGGAGGTGTGTGCTAGCTTCTGCTGTCGTGTGGGCCCTCTGGCCGAAAGATGCCCCAAGACTGCCAAAGCCCCAAATGGAATGGGGCTGTTTGCTCAATATAATGATTGAAAGTATGGGTTTTGGAGTCAGGGAGATTGGGGTTTACCAGCCATGTGCCCTTGGATGTGTTCTTTAACCTCTCTGAACCTTAGTTTCCTTATCTGCAAAATGTAGGCATGGTGGCAGGCACACAGCCTCCCTTCCAACCTCGTCCTATGGTCTGCAGAAACTGGAAGGCTAAAAACTGGATTTCCCAGACACCTTTGCAGCTGGGACTGTGGATGAGAATTCAGTTTCACCAGTTAGATGCACTCGTGTGAAGTCTGGCTGTACCTGCTAGAGGTGTGTGTGTGTGTGTGTGTGTGTGTAACATTCTAGTGTTTGCTCAGTTACCGGCTTTGTGGGTGTTGAGAGGGGTTGTGGTGGCAGTGGCTTCCTGATCCTTGGATCGCAGCTATGGTAGTGCACTCTGGAAATCTACATTTCCAGAGGCAGGCTCCCTCACGCCCCACCTTCCTGATGGTGGCAGAGATGGCAGTAGTCTTGGCAGACCAGTTCAGTGGTGTTGTTTTGGGAGTTCAGAGACTGCTCCTCCTGCACCCTTCCAATAATTTTGTCAGCACCTAATTTCCTGTGTTAAATCTCTTCTTGTTTAAAATAGCTGGAGAGGTTCTCTCTTTCCTGCAATTGAACTCCAACTGCTGTCAGGGTAACCCCCATTTGCTCACTGATGGAATGAAACGAGATGGTAAAGCCCTTTATGTATGCTAGGTGTTTTTCTTTTTCTTTTTTCTTTTTGAGGCGGAGTCTCGCTCTGTCGCCCAGGCTGGAGTGCAGTGGCGCTATCTCGGCTCACTGCAAGCTCCACCTCCTGGGTTTAGGCCATTCTCCTGCCTCAGCCTCCCGAGTAGCTGGGACTACAAGCGCCCACCACCACGCCCGGCTAATTTTTTGTATTTTTAGTAGAGACTGGGTTTCACGGTGTTAGCCAGGATGGTCTCAATCTCCTGACCTCGTGATCCGCCCGCCTCGGCCTCCCAAAGTGCTGGGATTACAGGCGTGAGCCACGGCGCCCGGTCTGCTAGGTGTTTTTCAAAAACGGGTGTCTTTTTTCAGAGGTAACTAAATGTGATAGAAACCCTTGTGACAAGCCACCCTAATTTGTACAAGCTCTCAGCCAGTTGTTTTACATACAGTTGCTGGGGCAGGAAACAACCTGAAAGAATTCAGATTCTTTGAGTGGGTCGCCTGCTTTCAAAGGCTCATCAGATCCTTGTACTTATTCAGGGGGAGTTCTGCCTCCCTGCCTACCATTAGAGCAATGACTGGCACCACAGGCACGGCACAGGCAGCTGGGAAAGGTGACAGGCTTCCTGGTGTGAGCCCAGAAGGTCAGCTGCCAGAGATCCTCCCCCGTCTGTGACTGTGCTCCACCATGATCGTTACTAGTTCGTGTTGAAGTGCACTGTTTAGGTTGGGCGTGGTAGCTCATGCCTGTAATCCCAGCACTTTGGGAGGCCGAGGTGGGTGGATCACTTGAGGCCAAGAGTTCGAGACCAGCCTGGCCAACATGGTGAAACCCTGTCTATACTAAAAATACAAAAATTAGCAGGGGTGGTGTCATGCGCCTGTAGTCCCAGCTACTCAGAAGGCTGAGGCAAGAGAATTGCTTGAACCTGGCAGGCGGAGGTTGCAGTGATTGCGCCACTGTACTCCAGCCTGGGCAACAGAGCGAGACTCCGTCCCCGCCCCCGCAAAAAAAAATTTAGCTGGGCGTGGTGGCGTGCACCTCTAATCTCAGCTACTTGGGAGGCTGAGGCAGGAGAATCACTTAAACTCGGGAGGCGGAAGTTGCAGTGAGCAGAGATGGTGCCACTGCACTCCAGCCTGGGTGACAAAGCAAGACTCTGTCTCAAAAAAAAAAAAAAAAGCACGTTGTTTAATTCCTGACTCCTCCCCCAGTTAATCTCCACGTGATATTTACAAAACCTTCCCTTCCCCTCCCATGAAGAACAGGCTGACAAAGGATCTTGCTTTCTGTGGTGAAGAATGTTCTCATGGCCATGGCATTGGCCGCCTGAGTTAAGAGTTTCCAGAGAAAACAACTGAGAGGATGTAAATTGTACAGGGACGGGTTGCTTGGGGAGAAGTTCAAAAGACAAGGCTGGGCTTGGAGGACTGGGCCACCCGTGCAGAAGGGCGCTGGGTGCCGTGAAAGGAGAGGAACAGAACTGGAGAAAGGGTGTGAAAGTAAAGGGGGGGATCTTGGAAAGCCCCCCCACCCTGTTCAGTGGACAGAATGCTTCTCTCCCCTCATAGATCCAACTCCCTCATCTTCCCATCTCACCCTCTTGCTGTCATTCGATTTTCTGCCACAAAATGGGGACCCTCTGTGGAGTGAGGAACCAGGCAGGTGGCCCAGGGGGCCGCCAAGCTGGGTGGAAGCTGGGCTGGGGTTGGCTGCCAGAACAATCCAGGCTCCACTCCAGCCCATCAGGGGGCTTGAGGCTGGGTGGGTGAGATAAACTGTTTCAGTGGTTTTCAGGAGCCCTAACCAATTGCGAGGCAGAGCAAAGCCCTCTGCGGACAGATAAAGCCAGTCCTGCGTCGGTGCCCAGTTGGAGTTTGTGTGGTTTAAACTTTTGTGTGGTTTGGACAAGTTCGCCGGGTTTTGCTGGGGCGGTTTATTCTGTTTCCAAACTGCAGTAGAGGGAGGCAAACGGCCCTTGGACCCTACAAGCCACTCCTGAAATACGATAGGTGGCCTGTCCTCTCTCCCGCATGGTCCCAAAGGCTCAGGGAAGAGAGGCCGGGCAGGTCCGGGCCACACCCCGCCCTCCTGGTTCCCGCCGGTGGCTCCGGGTGTAGACATTTCTAGAAACGCTCCCTTGCCCAAGGCTGGCTAGACCTTCGCGTTGGGGAGCTGAGCTGCTGCAGGTTTGATTGTCTTCTCCTGCTTCCAAACTAGAAAGACGAATGCCCACTTTCGGATTCCATCTTCTGCCGCGGACGCCTCCGGGACGCGCAGCCGCCCGGCGCAGAGGAAGCCCGGGACGCTGGGGACACCGCCTGGAGCCTCCGCGCATAGCACCGGGGCGTTTTTTCCTTCCAGCTGGAGGCTTCCCATTTAACCTCTAAGGTGCCAGAAGATCCGGATCCCTCGCGGGCAGGCCTTTGGCTGGCTCCGGGCTAGGCTGGGACCCCAGATCCCAGTGCCGCTGGCGAGCACTCGGCGTGCAGATGTCTGGCGGGCTGTGCGCGGGAGAGGAAGTCTGCCCAGCGAGGTGGACGGACACTGGGCCCGCGGGGACCCATCTGACAACGCCCGGTCCCCAGGGAAGCCTGTGCGAGCCTGCGGGGGACCAGGGCAAAATAGAATCAGGAACATGTGTTGTTTGGGAGGGAAGCCGGGGCGCATGGCATGTCTCAATAGTGCTGGCACCCTCCAGGGACCTTCCTGCTTCCACAGAAGGTGGGGACGGGGAGGCGAGCATGGAGAGAGAGAAAGGGAAGTGGGAAGAAATTGGTCACGGAGGAAGCTATTTTTATGCTTTGCTACAGCTGCGTGCGTTTCTCTGACCAACTAGGCAGCGAAAATTAGACCGGCTCCGGCTGAAAACAGGCCCTAAACTTCTCGGGGGGTGGGGGTAGTGGGACACGCGCAGGAAAGGGAAGGAGAGGGGGAAATCCCCGTGGATCTGGCAAACCCCAGTGTCCCGGAAGCTGTCAATGCGCAGAGAACAAGCTCCCCTGCCCTCCCCGACTCCAGATGCCTCAACCTTCACCTTGGATGTCAGAGGCATCCTTTCCCCTCTGTGTGACATCTTGGGCATGACACAGCCAAGACTGAGGGTTAGTTCATCAGTGTCTTCTGCTTTTAGGCCTCAGAGGACTTATCCTTTTTGGCAGGGGACCAGACCTCCTGGGTGGCCTCCGTCACCACTAAGTCACTTGGGCACCTGGAGAAATGGCAAAGGTCCCAAACAGGAAACCAAGATTGGGAAGTGAGGGCCCTAGAGTTAGAATCTTTTGGGGTCTATGCTTGTGTAGGTCAGCAGTTCCCAAAGTGTGGTCTGAGGATCCCTGTGGTTCCCTGAGCCCTTTTCAGACTGTCCTTTTCTAACTGCAAAGCTCCATTAGGCTGGATTTTCTTCAACCAAAACAATGTATCACAACGCATTGGATGCCCAAGCCACTATGAGGAAGCAGCTGTTTTCAATTAAGCCAGATATTAAAGAGGTTTGCAAAAATGTAAAAACGATGCCACTTTTCTCCCTAAACTTTTTTGTTTGTTTTGGAAAATACGGTTATTTTTAAATAAAATTGTGCTATCAATGTTACCATGCATTTTATCCATTGCCGTGTAACAAGTTACCCCCAAAACTTAGTGGCTGAAAACAACAGACATTTATTATCTCACACAGTTTCTGTGGGTCAGGAATCTGGGAGCAGCTTAGCTGGGTGGTTCTGGCTCAGGGTCTCTTAGGAGACTAATCAGGGTGTGTTCCAGGGGTAGGAGCATCTCAAAGCCCAGCCGGGGAAAGATCCACCTCCAGACTCACTCATGTGGCTGCTGGCAGGCCTGGGTTTCTTGCCACGAGGCCCTCTCCACAGGGTTGCCTCGTGACAAGGCAGCTGGCTCCTCCTAGAGAGAGAAAAGAGGGCACCCAAGACAGAAGGCACAGTCTTTTTGTAATCCAATTTTGGAAGCCACATCCTTATAGGACAATAGATCTATTAGGAGTGAGTCTGTAAGTCCAGCTAGCGTTCAAGGGGAGGGAATTACTCAAGGGTGTGGGTGACAGAAGGTGGGAATTACTGGGCACCGTCTTAGAGGCTGCCCACCACACATGTAATATATTCATAATTGTTATTTTTAGATCAATACATAAATATTAAAAATGTTCCTGTTTTCATTTTTAATGTGGGAAATATTGACAAGACCAATATAACCAAAAGCATTTTGGAGTCCTCAATAATAAATAAAAAAGTCAAGGAGTCCCAAGACCTAAAGGTTTGAGAACTGCTGGTCTAGGTTTGTGGTATTTACAGGAGAAGTACCTTGGTACTATGTGGGGGCCAATCCATCCACCCACCCATCCACCCATCCACCCATCCATTCATCCATCCATCCATCCCTCCATCCTTGCATCCATCTCAGCTATCCACCCACACATGCAATCAAAATATTCCAACTACTGGGCTAGGGCTGGTGCTTTAACAGTAAACAAGACCGCCAGTGATTGTCCTATGGAGCTATAACATGTTAACAGATGACACAATTAACAAATAAATAAGATAAATTTTAAAACAGTAACTTCAAGTTGTGATAAGTTGGGCCCCCAAAGCCTAGACCCTAGAGAAGCAGGTACTCTTGAATTGACACCATTTTGGGGGGCATCATAATAGGTGGCCCACACTGGGGGTGAGGTGGGCCCAGACTGCACGGTCCAGGGAGAAGGGAGTATGTCCCAGCTGTGGCCAGATAAGTGTAAAGCCCTAGTGAGCCAGAATAATCTGGTATCTCCCAGGTTCTTCATGCCTAGTTAATTTTTGGCCCCCCACCCACAATGAGTTTTTCATAAAAGTCCAGCTTCCTTTAAGTCTCTAGTCTTCCTTTAAGCCTGGGGGGAAATCATCCAGGTTTGTCCTGGAAGCCAGGGTACTGGTGACTGTGAGACTTAGGGTGAGAGGCTCTCAAATGGAAGATGCAACCCATATGGGCAGAATAACTGGGACTACAGGTGCATTCCACCATGCCTGGATAATTAAAATAATTTTTTTTTTTTGCAGAGACCCAAGCTGGTCTCAAACTCCTGAGCTCAAGTGATCCTCCCATCTCGGCCTCCCAAAGTATTGGGATTACAGGTATGAACCACTGCTCTCCACCTGATAGCATTTTGATAGGAGGAGTAAGGAATAGTCTGGGGCAGAGACAGGCAGCAATCCCAGGCTGGAGACACAAGGAGGCCAGGCTGTGGGACAGGAGAAGCAGGGGTGGGTGGCTGGGATGGGAATAGAGCATAAATGACAAGTAGTGGCTGAGCGCAGTGGCTCAAACCTGTAATCCCAGCACTTTGGGAGGCCAAGGCGGGCGGATCACTTGAGGTCAGGAGTTCAAGACCAGCCTGGCCAACATGGTGAAACCCTGTCTTTACTAAAAATACAAAAATTAGCCAGGTGTGGTGGTGCACGCCCACGCCTGTGATCCCAGCTACTTGGGAGGCTGAGGCAGGAGACTTGCTTGAATTCAGGAGGTGGAGGCTGCAGTGAGCCGAGATCACCCCATTGCACTCCAGCTTGGGCGACAGAGCGAAACTCTGTCTCAAGGAGAAAAAAAAAAAGACAAGTAGTGACCTTTCCTACTTCAAACCGTTGCCTAGGCCAGCCCTGCTCTGAGCATCAGCTGAAAGACTTCGAGCATTTTTAAAGAGGAAATGTGCCCCCTCCCGCTCCCCTCAACCCGTGGTTTCACAGTGTAAATTGTGCTTCAGAAGGCAGGGCTCACCCCCTCAGGGGACACAGCAGCTTTAATCTGTTACACCTGCTTTTAGTGACCAGGTCCCAGCGCACAGCAGGCTCCAGAAAGACCAGGCCAGGCCTCTGTGGAATGACATGGAGCAGAGGTGCTTTTTTCTAGGGTGGGTGGGTCTTTGCGGACCAGGCACAATTCTGCTTCCAGAGCAGTCTTCACCATAATGGTCCGTTGGTGGCTTCAGCCTCAGGTTTGAAGGTGGGCTACATCACAGCAAAATGCTAAAACCTGGTGAATATTTGTATGCAAGTTCAAGCCCTATTTGGCTCTTGACCCCTTTTAAGAGAGAACGGGGTGTTGCCATTGGTTTCAGGTCTCATCTGTGGATTAAATTTGTGAGCTAATAATAACCAGTTCAACTGCCCCTGATATCAGTGGTTCTCAAAGCATGGTCCTGGCCCAGCAGCATCACTGGGAAGCTTGTTAGAAACACAGATGTTGGGGGCTCACACCAGACTGGCTGAGTCATACTCTTCGGAGATGGGCTGAGGCCTGGGGATCTGTGTTTTAAGAAGCCCTCCAGGTGATTCTGATGCCCATTCAAGTTTGAGAATCACTGTTTATTAAGTGTATTATCCCTATTTAACAGATGAAGAAAATGCAGTTCAGAGGGGGATAAGTAACTCTACCAGGATCAAGCTGCCAGCAAGTGGAGTGCCAGGACTCAAACCTGGGTCTTTCATTGGAGGAATTATGTGGGCCGAGCGTGGTGGCTCACGCCTGTAATCCCAGCACTTTGGGAGACCGAGGAGGGAGGATCTCTTGAGGCCAGATGTTTGAGACCAGCCTGGCCAACACAGCAAGACCCCCATCTCTAAAAAAAGAAAAAAAAAAGAGAAGCTGTTTTTTCTTTTGATTCTTCCCATCCATCCATCCATCCTCTTTCAGCCTCGATTCTCTCTCCTGGGGTTCTCAACTTGGCTGCATATTGACACCAGCTGGGGAGCTTTAAAAAATAATATTGACGCTAGGGCTTCACCCTAGGAAATGGCATCTGCAGGGGGTGGCTCCAGCATCCGTACTTTTTTCTTCCCTGCTCACAGGCAGCTTCACCCAGGTTCCACTGCCATTTAAAATGTTTCTTGGCCGGGCACGCTGGCTCATACCTGTAATCCCAGCACTTTGGGAGGCCGAGGCAGGCGGATCACAAGGTCAGGAGTTTGAGACCAGCCTGGCCAACATGATGAAACCCCATCTCTATTAAAAATACAAAAATTAGCCGGGTGTGGTGGTGGGCGCCTGTAATCCCAGCTACTCAGGAGGCTGAGGCAGGAGAATCGCTTGAACCCGGGAGGCGGACGTTGGAGTGAGGCGAGGTCACGCCACTGCGCTCCAGCCTGGGTGAAAGAGCGAAACTCTGTCTCAAAAAAAAAAAAAAAAAGTTTCTGATGAATGCATTTGCACTAAAGTGTGCGTAACTGAATGTGTTACCTTTCTGGGGTATCTGCATTTGAAAAAAGAAACCAAGGACATAAAATAATGAATTGCATAAGCATCCCAGCAAGTGGGAGAGGCCGGCTTTTGATCCCGATTCGCACTTGCAGTAGATTGATTGCTCTTACGCACCCTGCTGGAATGTACCCGGCAGACCTGCTCCTACCCAGCCTTATCTGAGATTTCTGAATATGTTGTGTCTTTTCGAGGGGTGTTTTGGACTAGAAGAACTTGCATGAATCATTCTTGAATGCCCTTAAGCCATCAGCCTTGCCCACACAGTGCTGAGTTTCCCAAACGGCCGGTCAGTTCCATTCTAACTAGCCAGCAAAACCAAAATCGTTTTTAAAAGAACGTTATTTTTAAAGCATTCCAGAATGAATGCTAAGGACCTGTTTCCTCAGGCCTCTTCCCATGTCCATCCAAACATATTCTGCCACAGAAATTGCAGCGGCACCCAAGTCATAAGTTAGAGAAGAGTAATTCCCCAGACCCCAATTCAAACCAATTGTGTGAGACCCGTAGTGCGGGTAACTCTAGGACTTGAAAAGATTTAGATGTTGACCTAGGCTGCAGGCTCCCTCCACCCCCTTTAATTTTAAGTTGTGATCAACCTTTGGTCTTTAAAAGCAAAGAGAAAGAAAAGCCCACCCTAAAATGATTTTTTTTTTTTTTTAATGGCAGCGACAGTCTCTACCCTGTTTCCCGCACCTGGTGGGGGACACAGAAACACCTCCGCCCTTCAGGAAACAGCCTACTTGTCAGCAGCTGGGCTCCCAGGAACAAAGGCCTAGGTTCATTACCACAGTATCGACCCTGACACGTTCCACCCGGGCCACCTCCCCCAGAGTTCCTCAATTCACACCCCAAATGAAGTGTAATTGGACCTGGACACCTTTGAAGTCCTCTAGCAGATTGCCAGCATTTTGAAATGTCCTTGATTTGCATGGTGAAGACCTGGTTGGAGGTGACATTTTCCTTCCCCTCATCCCACAGTTTTAAAGACAGAATTATTTTAAATGACATTCTCCAACCAGGAAGAGTTACCATGGAAGAAATAAAAATTCTCAAAGCCAAAAAAAAAAAAAAAAAAGAAAAAAGAAAAGAAAAGGAAAAATGTCCGATGATTTGATTAATTTCTGATTCACACTTTGGCCCAGTCATGTATCTAAGGGTGCCACATAGGGAAGCCATGGTTTCCTCCCCAACTTCTCCCCAGGTCTCCAAGCTGGGGGATGACAAAGACCCTGGAGACTTGGCTAGGAGATTCTGACGGCCAGCAGGCCACTTATCAGACCTGAAATCAGAAAACAAGCGCAGCTGCAGGCCCTTGGGTTGGTGAGGGAGGCGGTGTGTTGATTGCAGACCATCTATCTTCCTTCCCAGCTGAGCCAGGGCTGCTCTGCGGAAATCACGTGCACTCCCAGAAATAAGCATGCCTGTGTGCACCATGAGTCTAAAGCTTGATGGTTTCCTGCAAGCCAGAGGAGGAAGGGCCTGCCTGGTGGAGTCATGCCTGCAGACACGTGTCGAGCCTAGGAGGGGCCAGCTTGGCAGTCCATTTTGCTCTGGGAAGCGGCCAGCACCCAGTTTGCAGCCGCCCCCCAACTTGTCTGCTGAGAGCTTCCTTGGGGGCAGCCATCCTCTGAAGCAAATGACCCACTTTCCCCCAGAGCAGCGCTGTCCGACAGAACCCTCTGTGAGCATGGAAAGGTTTTCTATCTGTGCTGTCCAACAGGGGAGCCACCAGCCACATGTGGTTACTGAGCACTTGAGATGTGGCTGGTGTGACTGAGGAACTGAATTTTATATTTTCTTTGAATTTAATTGAAGTAGCCACATGTGGCTAGTGGGCAAGTGGGACGGCACAAAGACAGATGAACAAATAAAACCCATAAGAAGGCCGGGCACGGTGGCTGACTTCTGTAATCCCAGCACTTTGGGAGGCTGAGGCATGAGGATTGCTTAAGGCCAGGAGTTTGAGACCTCATCTCTACCAAAAATTTTTAAGAAGTAGCTGGGTGTGGTGTCGCACACCTTTAGACAGTTGCTTGGGAGGCTGAGGCAGGAGGATTGCTTGAGCCCAGGAGGTTGAGACTGCAGTGAGCTGTGATTGAGCCACTGTACTCCAGCCTGGGGGACAGAGCAAGACCCTATCTATAAAAACAAACAAACAGGCTGGACACGGTGGCTCACGCCTGTAATCCCAGCACTTTGGGAGGCCGAGGCAGGCAGATCAAGAAGTCAGGAGATCGAGACCATCCTGGCTAACACGGTGAAACCCTGTCTCTACTGAAAATACAAAAAAATTAGCCAAGCGTGGTGGTGAGCGCCTGTAGTCCCAGCTGCTTGGGAGGCTGAGGCAGGAGAATGGCATGAACCCAGGAGGTGCAGCTTGCAGTGAGCCGAGATCAGGCCACTGTACTCCAGCCTGGGCAACAGAGCGAGACTCCATCTCAAAACAAACAAACAAACAAACAAACAAAACACCCAAGAGTGGAAGTCCCAGTTTGCAGGGTATATAATGTTGACTATCAACTCCCCAAAAAAGACCATCAGAAAAAATCAAGCAGTGCTAAGTTTATTAGACCTGCTTCAATAAGAAAGAGCCCCCTTGACAGAATGTTACTAGCGTCTCAAAGTGGGGAAACTGGGGACATGTATTTATAGTGTTTTAGAGCCCAGACTAGGTGATTTGCAAATTGGGTCTTTCAAGGCAAGAAATTTGGACTGGGGAGAGTTTATGAAGAAATAGCTTTCGGCTCCTGAACACAGCAAGGCCAAAGTGCTGTAGTAACCCTTGATTGGCTAGCTAGCTGTTGGTCTTGACAACAAGTTATTTTAGTTGGTTCCATCTTATCTTTCAGAAGCAAGTATTTCTTAGGGCAAGTAGCTAAGTTATTTTTGCTTGTTTTCAGTATTATTTAAACATGGGGACATGAGCATATGCCTGGTCCCAGTATTGTTTAACATAGGGAGAGGGAATAACAAATTACCCCACAACTTTGTGACTTAAAACAATAAACATTTATTATCTCATAGTTTCTGAGAGTTAGGAATTTGAGAGTGGCTTAGCTGGGTGGTCCTGGCTTGGGGTGTCTCATGAGGTTGCAGCCAGGGTATTGGCCGGCACTTCCAACAGTCATCTGAAAGCTTTCCTGGGGCTGAAGCATACCCACTTTCAAGGTGGCTTACTCACATAGATGGTGCAATGGTGTTGGCTGTTGGCAGGAGGGCTCGGTTTCTTGCCACGTGGGCCTGTCCAATGGGACTGCTTGAGTGCCCTTATGGCATGGTAGCTGGCTTCCCTGAGAGCAAGTGACTCAAAAGAGAGCCAGACTGAGCCCACAATGTCTTTTATCACCTAACCTTGAAGTCTCAGTTTATCATTTATACACTATCTTATTGGTTATATAGCTCGGCCTCATTTAATGTGGGAGGTGACTGCACAAGGAGTTAATATCAGGGGGTGAGAATCCCAGGGAGAGGGAATAATGTGGTTTCAGTTCTCAGTGGTAAGTGGGGATAGTAGTATAAGGGGGATGGAGGTTTCTGGTTTTCAGAGCTGAGAAGCAGTGGTGGCAAATCTGAACATGTAGGTTGGGGGGACCCACTGACTGACCCAACCTTCCACCCACTTCTTATGGTATATTGTTCCAGTTATTGTTGCTACATAACAAGTTACTCCAAAATTTAGTGACTTCAAACAAACATTTCATTATGCTTGTGGACCCTCTGGGTCAGGAATTTGTGCAGGGCACAATAGGGGATGGCTTGACTGTGCCCTGCGATATCTGAGGGCTCAGCTGGAAAGACTCAAAGATCAGAGATGATGTGATGCTTAGGAGCTGGGGTCATCTGAAGGTTCCAGCATTTACATGTCTGGTGCCTGGACTAGGAGGACTCAAACACTTGGACTGTGGATTGAAGAGTTTTCAGGTGACCTCTCCACGTAGCTTGGGCTTCCTCACAGCATGGCAGCCTTAGCATAGTGGGACTTCTTACATGGCAACTCAGGGCTTCAAGTGTGGTTGTTCCAAGAAACGCAGCGGAAGCTGCATGGGCTCTTATGACCCAGTCTTGGGAACTTCCACAGTGTTGATTGAACGAGTCACAAGCCTGCCTGGATTCAAGGGAAGGGGACACAGACCTCATTTCTCAATGTCAGTGGAGAATGTCAATGTCACATTGTTAAAGAGCACATGAGGTGGATGATATTGTTGCAGCCCTTCTTGGGAAATACAGTCTGCCATGCATGACAATTTCCTAAAGCTTTTGTCTGATGGGTGGGAGCAGTGGGGGTGGGAGGAATTTGGGCCCAGGGCATCCTACAGAGCTATCTTTGTTAGACAATGCTTGTTCTGCCCTAATCATAGCTTGCTGGCTGCAATGGTATAAACATTTGTGTCCCCCTAAAATTCATATGTTAATATTAATCCCCAGTGCAATAGTATTAAGAAATACTAATACCAAAGGCCCAGAGGATGGGCCTTTGGGAAATGATCAGTTCATGAGGGCTCTGCCCTCATGGGATTAGTGCCCTTATAAAAGAGGCCCAAGGGAGCTTATTTGTTCCTTCCACCATGTCCTCACATATAGAAGGTGCCATCTATGACACAGAGGACCCTCACTAGACACTGAATCTGCTGGTGCCTCGATCTTGGACTTTCCAGTCTCCAGAACTGTGAGCAATAAATTTCTGTTGTTTATAAGCCACCCAGTTTATGGTATTTTTTTATGGCAACCTGAACAGACTAAGACACTGGCCCAAGCCCAAGCTGACGGGGACACACAAGGAGGAAGAGATGAATCTAGGAAAGGTGGTTCTTCACACAGGCCCATGGGACAGTGTCCCAGAGGATGGTGCCAGAGAGAGCTCTGCCACTTACTGACTGTGTGGCTTGGACAAGTGGCTTGACACTTGTGTGCCTTACGTCTAAATTGGGAATGATAAGCCCTGTCTCAGGATTTTTTTTTTTTTTTTGAGGTGGAGTCTCGCTCCATTGCCCAGGCTGGAGTACAGTGGCTCGATCTTGGCTCACTGCAAGCTCCACCTTCCGGGTTCACGCCATTCTCCTGCCTCAGCCTCCCGAATAGCTGGGACTACAGGCACCTGCCACCACGCTCAGCTAATTTTTTATATTTTTAGTAGAAACGGGGTTTCACTGTGTTAGCCAGGATGGTCTCGATCTCCTGACCTCGTGATCCGCCCACCTTGGCCTCCCAAAGTGCTGAGATTACAGGTGTGAGCCACCGTGCCCTGCCAGGATCTTTGTAAGGAGCAGGTTACGTACAGTGGGTCAAGTTATAGCAGAGTGGCTGGCACAGAGTGGGCATTCAAGGGATGGTAGCTGCCATCATGATATCATGATGACTTCCCCACCCCTTATCCAATCTGAGTCCAATATTCTGTGGCATAGTATTAGATGTGGCTTGGTAACAAATCACCCCAAAATTTAGTGGCTTAAAATAATGAAAGTCTTTTTTAAAACAAATAAACAAACAAACAAAAACAACTGCCCTTGTTCTTGTGACTCAGAATCCAGAGCTTGGCTGGGCAGGGTGGCTTAGGATCTCTCAAGAGGTTGGCTTCAGAAATTGGCTCGGGTGCAATTCTCTGAAGGCTTAGCTTCAGAGGTGGTTCACTCATGTGGCTGTTGGCTGGGAGCCTCAGTTCTCTTCACATGGGCCCTCTGCAGGGCTGTGTAAGTGTCCTCTAGGCATGATGGCTGGCATCCCCTAGAGCAGGGCTTCTCCATGATGGCAGAATCTGCATCTGTCTTAGTCCTGCTAGATCTCCAGAGCTCAGCCTGGTGTCTGGCCCAGAGCATTCTGTGAGGTTCCAAAGACTGAGAGCTGCCTTAAGTATTCTGTCCTAGTTCTTTACATTCTTCTGCAAGGTCTTTTGGTGTCTCTGCCTATGTTGGCAGTGAACTCCGGTTTTAAAGAAGATCCACACACCTCTGATTGGGAGAACCTTGGGGGAAAGAGAAAATTCAGGCCTGCCAAGTCTCAGGCCCCGCTGCTCCTCCTTGCCAGAGACTTTCCTTCTAGAGCTCAGCCTTGGGCTTCTGAGTACATTCTAATAGAGTCCACATTCATAGAAAACCAAATAACTGTTCCACAAGGCAGAGGGCTGTGTGGGCCCTGCGAGAAAGGTGAGAGCATATAGGAAGGAGCTCACATCCTGCAAAGGGTAGCTGAGGGGCCCAGTGTTCCTGCTGGGCCAAGAAGGACTGGTCAAAGTTGCTGTTCTGGTTAAGTAGCATGTGCAAAGGCCCTGGGGTGGGCAGATAAGGAACAGGTTCTGGGGCTGCTGAACAGCAGGGATGGGCTGCGAGAGTAGGGACAGGTGAGACCGGAACAGCCTCCAGAACTGTGAGCAATAAATTTCTGTTGTTTATAAGCCACCCAGTTTATGGTATTTTAAAGCCGAATCAAAGGACGGTGATAACTGAGGCAGCCACAAGAAGGAAAATGGGGCTGGGGTGAAGAAAATGAAGCAGAGAGCTGAACCAAAGCCACAGGCCTGAGAAAGCGATGATGTAAGGGAAGGAAAGACGCACCGGGGAGAGATATTTAGATGTAAATCTGACCAGACTAGATGTCCAGATTAGATTAGAGGGGAGGAGGTGGGACGGGTGGGTGAGTGGTTTTCCCTCTGAATGTTTAGAGGCAGCTGTGTTTAAGGAGGCTTAAGGTGTTTACTCAGTGTCCTGGGACCAGAAAGAGACTCCAGAAAGCCTGGGGCCCGGCAGAGTTTGGGCCATGATGTCATTCACACAGGGAGTCTGGCTGCAGCCTGTCTGGGGTGAGGTCCCCACTGCGGCTTGTCTCCTAGGCAACCGACTCTGCTGAGAAACACGCAGTAATGACTCTCTAGATTTGCAGGTTACCAAGCACTTGCACATATATCTTTGTCTCATTTAATTGTCCCAGTGGGAATTATCCCCATTCTACAGATGAAGCTACTGAGGCCTCAAGGCTCAGAGAGGTAGGGTATCTTCTCTCAGGCCAAGGAGATGGCAGAGCCAGGCCTGGAACCCAGTGGTCCTAATCCCTAGCCAAGTCTTCTCTCCAACACACTTTCCTGCGTTCTGGTCTCATAGCTCCCTTAAGAGCTATTTCTATTGAATCCAGTTCACAAGTATTTGCAGAGCTCCTCTGTGAGGTGGGCAGGTGTGGCACACTTCAGGTGAAGTTGCAGGCATCTCTGGGTTTTTGGGTGGGGGATCCTGAGAGAAGTGTGTTAAGAGTGTGAGTAGTATGATGGGCTGAAAGTGGAGGGGAGGGTCACCAAGATCAGAACCATCAATCAGAAACAGGTCCCTGAAGGCAGACCATCAGGACGACAAGGATCATGGGCAAAGGCCCATCAAGGCAAGTGTCAAGTTCACAGATAACTTGATAACAGGCCTCTCTGCTATCTCCCTCTTCTGGTGCCAGATGTTCATGAACTTGACCTCACCGTTCTGGTTTTGTTTTGTTTATTGTCCCCACCGCACTGCAAGGACCTCCCCTCCCCCTACCACTCCCTTCTTTGTCCGTTCCCTCTTCCAGGAATAGGTGGCCAGGGTAGTACCAGGACCCAGAGAGGAGCTATTAATTCCAGCCTCTTATTTCCTTCCTCAGCTCCCTTTGCCTCCGGAACACCTAAGCGCTTTCTGTGACAAGCTCTCTAAATGATTGGAACTTTCTCCCAAATCAGCACTTTTTCATGCTACATTAGCGTTTATTGGTTTGATATTTACATTTGGCAAAGGAGCACCCAGTCCCTGGGTCCCTGGGAGCACACACCATCAACTGAAACAGACGCTAATTGCCATTCATTCCTCTCCCTTCACCCCCTCAGCCCCGCCTCCATCCGCCATCTGTTTTGTCCTCCCCCCACCCCCAGTCCAGTAAAAGAAAGTTCTGAAGGGTTACCTTTACAGACCAAAAGTTCTGCAGGGGCCCTGCAGAGAGGAGAGAGGTATTCCCTACACAAAAGTCCTGGCAGGACCGATCTGAATTTGCATTGCAGTAATGCATGTGTATGATAGCTCTCCTTTGGAGTATAATTTCCTTGAGGGCAGGAATCTATTTTGGTTCTTTGAATTTTTCCACATTCCCCTCCAAGACCAATGATCAAGCTGTCAGAGGTGTTTGAAGCAGAGCAACTCGACGTTGAATAGGGGCTCGGTAAAATAAGGCTGAAACCTACTAGGCTGCATTCCCAGACGGTTAGGCATTCTTTTTTTTTTTTTTTTTTTTTGAGACGGAGTCTCGCTCTGTCGCCCAGGCTGGAGTGCAGTGGTGCAATCTCGGCTCACTGCAACCTCTGCCTCCCTGGTTCAAGCCATTCTCCTGCCTCAGCCTCCCGAGTAGCTAGAACTACGGGCGCCCGCCACCATGCCCGGCTAATTTTTTGTATTTTTAGTACAGACGGGGTTTCACCGTGTTAGCCAAGATGGTCTCGATCTCCTGACCTCGTGATCCGCCCGCCTCGGCCTCCCAAAGGGCTGGGATTACAGGCGTGAGCCACCGCGCCTGGCCTCCCAGACGGTTAGGCATTCTAAGTCACAGGATGCGATAGGAGGTCAACACAAGATACAGGTCATGAAGACTTGCTGATAAAACAGGTTGCAGCAAAGAAGCCAGCTGAAACCCACCAAAACCAAGATGGCCACCAGAGTGAACTCTGGTCCTCCTCACTGATACACTCCCACCAGCACCGTGACAGTTTACAAATGCCATGGCAACATCAGGAAGTTACCCTATATGGTCTAAAAAGAGGAGGCATGAATAATCCACCCCTTGTTTAGCATATCATCAAGAAATAACCATAAAAATGGGCAACCAGCAGCCCCAGGGCTATATGGGGTATATATGGGGTAGCCATTCTTTTATTCCTCTACTTTCTTAATAAACTTGCTTTCACTTTGCTCTATGGACTCGCCTCGAATTCTTTCTAGCGTGAAATGCAAGAACCCTCTCTTGGGGTCTAGATTGGGACCCCTTTCGGGTAACAAAGCTAGGCAAATAGTAGTTTCTCTAAGAGCATTTGTCTACTCTGAAATTAGTAGAAAGTTCCTCCCTCCCTCTGTCTGGCAGCTGCAGTGAAAGACAGTGAAGGAATTATCCAGGGAATCACTAGGAGAATGGAGACCACATGGAAAGGAGGTAAGTTCTCCCTTTTCCCTTTCAAAATCCCCTACAGATTTAACCAAGGAGCCTAGCCCTGCAAGGTTGTGGTGGAAGGAGGAAGCTGTGTGGTAATGTGGTTAGAGCTCAGCTAGAACTGGCTCCAAAAGTCGGCGTTGCTATGTGACTAGTGCTGGGCTGTTTACTCCACCTCTCTGGGCCTCAGTTTCCTTTTTGGTAAAATCACACTTCTGATCGTTTCTTTCCTCATGGGCTGGTGGTGAAGATGAAGTGAGATCAGGCATGTATGTAATGGGCTTAGGGCACCCTGCCAGGCACACAATAGGCTTAGGAGATGTTGGTTCCTGGTATTTCTTCAGACCTTTGGGCCCCATGCCTTGTGAGAGTGGAGTCTAAGTGTAAATTATAATTCCCAAGGGTGTCTCAGTATATTTATGCTGTCCCCTGTGGTTTTGAAGGGCAGGCTCTCACATCAGCCTCAGAGCCTTGCTACTCAAAGTAGGGCCTGCAGACCAGCAGCAGCAGCTTCACCATCACCCAGGGGGCTGTTAGAAAGGCCCACTCTAGACCTGCTGAATCCAAATCTGCATTTTAAGAAGATCCTCCAGTGACTCATATGCACATTAAAGTTTGAGAAGCACTTTAGAAACCCCCTGTGAGATATGCAATGTGGAAATGACTACTCCCAATTTGAGGATGCAAAAATTTCCTCAAAGAATTGATGACATACTTTCCCCAATGCTATGAACATCTAGAAGAGAGAAGAGGGTTTGTAACTCCTGTGTGTCCTGGAAACTTCTCTCTACCCATGATTCTTCCTTGAAGGCTCAGCACACTCCAGTGAAAGGCAGAGATGAGTGGGCAAAGAGACTAGGGTTTCATCTGCAGGCACATATCCAGGAAGCGGGCAGGGATGCCTGCCGGCTGTCTGTGTCTGGAGTTCACCAGGAAGAGTTTGGGATATTGGCCTATCGGCTTGAGTTGGGATAACAAGAAGGCAGGAGAAAAACGTCATGTCAACAGACACAAACATTTTTTTGTTAAAATAGAATTTTCAAAAAGTTTAAAAAACTTGACTCTCATGCAAATATAAAATGATCACATGTCAAAGATTTGATTTAGCTCATTAATTAATGAAGAAACTTGCAAGATGTTAAAACTTATACCCATGAAAATGGGAGTAACTAGTATTTATAGGCAATTTAATAGAAGAATGTTAGGATGAGATGGCTGGGTTGGAAATTATTTGCATTTCTATCGGACAAAATGTAAAAGTTAACCTCTGCCCCTGCAGGGGCAATCAAGAGTGCAAGCCCAGCTTTGCACTGCAAGAACACCCAATAATCTCTTTTGCCTATTTCCAATTTGGGTTAATTTTTTCTGACACTACCCTCTGCTAGTCCTTGAGAATCCGGAAATAGCTGTTGCTTGAGAATTACCCTCGGAATGGAATGTGGGCCTTGGAAGAAAGGGGGAAAGAAAAGATGAACGAACCCCTCTTCTACCAGATCTGGAGTGTCCTTACCTGTCTACCTTCTCTGAGTCCTTCAAAGCACAGTGCAACTGCTCCCAGAGGGCATGAGATGGCATCATGCAGAGGGGAATGATGGCTCACAGGAGGGACACAAGGCAGCCTGCTCCTGACTCCTATTCTCTGTAACCTTGGCCGTTGCGCAGAGGGAGATGATGTATCTGCAAACATATGCAGCCTTGTCCAAAATATTTTCCCCTCCTATGTAGTTCTTGCCAATATTGTTAATCTGTGGGTTGACTTCAGACCAAAATAAATCTCCAGGCCCTGGCCACCAGCTAGCTAATTTTACTTTGTAACCAGGGAATAGAAAGTGCGGGCCCTCAGCCGACCATTCTGTGTTTATTTTGTTTTCTCTCTGCTGCAGTTTAAAATCACATTTGGAAAAGTAGACCCTTTATGCAAAAGAACAGACACTGAGAGAAACAGCAACAGAGATAGATGGATTAAAAATGGCAAGTTCTATCATCGCCACCCCCCCCCCCCCCACCATACTTTTCTCTCTTTTCAGGATTCTGATGGTGCCTGTTGGCTGCTTCCGTGATGTCTCGAGTTGCAAAATGTGCCAGAAAGCAGAAGGATACACCGCTATTCAGAAAGGATTTTCTTAGGGACTTGAAGAAATTGACCTCAAAATTTCAGTAGATGAGAGGACTGTGGCTGGCCTGTGTCTTTGGCACTGGGTACATTCTGTCATTCTTGTTGTACCTACATAAGAGAATTTAACTCTGGGTTCTCCCTGACTAATTCCAGAGGAAGTAAATGGGTAGACCTTTAACACTTCTGTGCCAGAAGTGGGACAGAAGGGACCTTGGAGGGCATCTAGTCCAACCTTGCCAGCTGAGAAGCAGGATTACCTAGTGGTTGGGAGCACAGACTTGAAGCCACATAGCCCCAGTTTGAAACTGACTCCACCGCTTACTAGCAGTATGACCTTGGACAAGTTACTAACCTCTGCCTCAGTTTCCTCATCTGTAAGGTGGGGATGGCAATAATTGTCATTGCATCATGGGACTCTAGTGGGGGACTAAATGAGTTAATACATGTAAAGCACCAAGAACCTGCAAGGCATACAGTAAGCCCTTGATAAGATAAAGAAATGAGGCTCAGAGAGGAGGAGCAACCTCCCCAAGGTTACTCAGGGAACTGGCAAACTTAATTGGATTCAATGAAAAAAGAAAAAAGGTTATTGCCTCTTGGAAATTTTGACTAATAACTGTTTTCTTTGCCTGTGTTACATCATCCTGGCCGAACACTTGGAGAGAATTCTAATGTGGAAGTCGGGGCAGTGCATTCTGTTGCGGGTGCACCTCTCACTGATGGTGGCCCTAGTTTTGGGCTGGATGGTCTCTGGGATTCCTGTCAGTACTAACATCTTATAATTCAAAATCAGGGTCTGCAGTCTCCATTCAAGCCAAGCCTGTCTTTTCCTACAACACTCTTTGCACTCTTTGTTTCCCTCCCCTGCCAACCCCCACCATTTTCCTCTGACATTTTGCCCACTGTATCTCACAGGCATCAACAACCAGTTTCCCCTTGGCTTTCTGACTCTGCCCCCCTCCTCATTATTCCCTCCCCTTCTCTCCTCTGCTAGGGCAATTATGGTCATCAACTGCCCCACACCTTAGCCCTGCAGTTGGCATATTTAAGTTGATTGTACATGATCAGTCTTGTAGGTTCCTTGAAAGTTACCATGTTGGCAGTTTGAAAGTAGGGATTTCATTTATTCCTTATCATGACCCACTTTAAGGGCCTGATAGAGTGCCCTTGGCAGCGTTATCCTTTATGGTTTGTTGACTGACTCCAAAACGATTTGAAATATTGGATTAAATCTTACATTATCAAGACTCTAGTACATTCAGTACAGCTGTCATTGATGTCCTTTGTTTGCAAGGAAGCCAGTATCGTCAAACTCTAAAACCCAACAAAAAGGATATTTTAGAACAATTATAATTTTAAACTTGAAAATGTCCAGCTGGGACACAGGAGTACGTTAGATACTTCTCCTGCCACCCTCCTTTCTCCTCAACATCATCCCACCCCACTCTCCCTAATATACAGGCCCAAGTCAAATGTTACATTACCACCTATTGGTTAAATGAGCCATTGCAGCCCAGCTCTACAAGACATTGTAAATTTCTGGGTAGCAGTGAGTGGTGTAGATCCTTTTATGGTTCATAAGTATGTTGATTATGTTTTCATGCTGTTGTGTGAGATGTACCTCCCTCAAACCTTGTTATGATGTCAGCACATTATCCGTCTGACGTGAAAAAAAAATGGTGAGTGGAGAGTGAAATGCTGGGAGCTGAGAAGGTAGAGTCAGGTATGGCCCAGAGAAATATATTTTGGATTAGGCAGATCCCAAGGAAATAGTGAGGGCTAATAGCAGAGGGAGTCGTAGAGTACAAAAGAAATGACTAAGCACTTTAGGGGCTGCAGAGGAAAAGTAAACAGCTCTTTGGGGACACCAACTTCTGCACTGCATACTAATACTAGTGTAAATATAGCAAGGCCCAGTGTATATATAACAATGCAGATATAGTTGGCTGACCACCAATGTAATCCTGCTTTTCCCAAACCTTTTTCCCTAAAGTTGTTGGAGCCCAATTAAAAATTCTACATTGAAGACTAAGGGAAAAAGAGGTTTCATTATAGAGCTGGGACTGATTGCATTTTCAAAAGGTGGCTGCAACAATATCCCACACACTTTTCTGCTGTATAATCTACCACTTCTCCATCAAGTAGAGGAGACAATTTCTCCCCTCCTTTGAATCTGAGTGAGTTCTGTGACTGTTTTGACTGATAGAATGATGTGGAAGACAGACTGTGTGACCTGAAAGGTGAGGTCACAGAAAGCCTTGCAACTTCCACCTGGCCTGTGAAGAACACTTGCTCTTGGGATACTCCTTCTTGGAACCCAGCCACCATGCTGTAAGAAGCCCAATCTACATGCAGACACCACATATAAGGCATCGTAGTCAACAGCCACAGTTAAGTTCCCAGCCGGCAGCCAACATTAACTACCAGTCTTGTGAGTGAGCTATCTTGGACATCCAGCTTGGTTAAACCTTCAGATGACTCCAGCCCCAGCTGACACCTGACTGCAACCACATGAGAAACCAGGAATGAAAATCCACCAGCTGAGCCCAGTCAACTCATAGAACTGTGAGAGATAATAATAAGTTGTGGTACTAAGCCACTAGGATTGGGGCACCATGCAATAATAGGTAACCAAGACAGTAGCAACTTTGGTTAGACACATGAGCCATGGGATGACACATAATTAGGTATATTTTTAAAAACTTGGATTCATCTTTAGGGCAATGTGTCCCTAACATAGAGAGGCACTATTTCAGTTCACATCTGCAGCCTCTGATCAAAACACTCTCTTGTACTTCCAGAGAGAGAGAGAGAGAGAGCAAATGTGTGTATTTACTGACAGGTGTCCCTTTGTGTCCCCATCTGTGTGACTGTGGAGCTCAGTGTCTCTCACACATTCTAGTATGATACTTGGTGCCATATTTGCAGGTCCTGAGGTAAGAACCCATGCTGTCGTCTTCAGAGAGTTTCATGGGTTGGACTGTGCCATATATGGGTAAAAATCCACCCACACGTTTTCTTTTAATCACTTTTGTGGATGTATAATTTACATATATACTTTTTTCTTATTACTTTTTATTTATGTAATTTATTCATTTTTTGAGACAGGGTCTCACTCTCTTGCCCAGGCTGGAGTGCAGTGGAGTGATCATGGCTCACTGCAGCCTTGACCTCCTGGGCTTAAGCAATCCTCCCACTTCAGCCACCTGAGTAGCTGGGACCACAGGCACACACCACCACTCCTGGCTAATTTAAAAAGTTGTTTGTTTGTTTTTTTTTGTAGAGACAGGGTCTCACTATGTTGTCAAGGCTGGTCTCAAACTCCTGGGCTCAAGCGATCCTAGTGCCTCAGCCTTCCAAAGTTCCGGGATTACAAGCATGAGCCACCATGCCTGGCATCTTTTGTGGATGTATAATTTACATACATACAATAATATGTACCTATTTTAAGTATACGGTTTGATGAGCTTTGATGAATGTAGCCCACGAAACCACCACCATAATCGAAGTATAGAACTTTTTTTTTTTTTTTTGAGACGAAGTCTCTCTCTTGTCACCCAGGCTGGAGTGCAATGGCATGATCCCGGCTCACTGAAACTTCCGCCTCCCAGGTTCAAGCGATTCTCCTGCCTCAGCCTCCTGAGTAGCTGGAATTACAGGCCCCTGCCACCACGCCCAGCTAATTTTTGTATTTTTAGTAGAGACAGGGTTTCACCATGTTGGCCAGGCTGGTCTCGAGCTCCTGACCTCAGGTGATCCCCCCTCCTCGGCCTCCCAAAGTGCTGGGATTACAGGCATGAGCCACCGCGCCCGGCCTATAGAACATTTTAATCACCCCAGAGATGTGCCCCCTGTGCAGCCAGTTCCCTCCTCTCACCCCCCAGCCCCTGGCAAGCATTGATTTGCTTTGCCACTATCAATTTTTGTCTTTTCTGGTATTTCATATGAATGGAATCATATAGGATAGATTTTTATGTGACTACACACTATTTTAGCATAATATTTTTGAAGTTCTTCCATGTTGTTGTGTATATCTATAGTTAATTTCTTTTTCTCACTGAATTGTATACCACTGTATGATGTATCACAATTTGTTTATTCATTCTCCCGTTGCTGGACATTTGGATTGTTTATTGTTTGGCGCTATTATGAATAAAACTGCTATGGATGTTTATGTACAAGATTTTGTGGACATACGTTTTTATTTCTTTTCGGTAAATATCTAAGAGTGCTATTACTGGGTATATTAGTCCATTTTCATACTGCTATAAAGAACTTCCCAAGACTGGGTAATTTATAAAGGAAAGAGGTTTAATTGACTCACAGTTCAGTACGGCTGGGGAGGCCTCAGGAAACTTATAATCATGGCAGAAGGTGAAGGGGAAGCAAGGCATCTTCTTCTCAAGGTGGCAGGAAGGAGAAGTGCCAACTGAAGGGGAAAGATCCCCTTATAAAACCATCAGATCTCTTGAGAACTCACTCACTATCATGAGAACAGCATGGGGGAAACTGCCCCCACAATTCAATTACTCTGCCTGGTCTCTCCCTTGACATGTGGGGATTATGGGGATAATGGGGATTACAATTCATGATGAGATTTGGGTGGGGACACAAAGCTTAACCATATCACTGGGTTATATGATGTGTATATTTAACTTCATAAGAAACTGACAAATTTTTTACATACCAGCAAAGTATGAGAGTTCCAGTTACTCCATATTTTTATCAACACTTGACATCATCGGTCTTTTTACTCGTGGCATCCTTGGTGAGTCTAATGGCACCTCATTTGCCCATAGGTTTTTAACTGCCTACCCAACTAGGATGTCAGCAGGGATTTTTTTCACTGTTACATCCCCAGCCCCTGGAATAGCATGTAATAAATATTTTTGGAATGAATGGGTTCATGTCTCTGAGCTTCTGTGTTTTTCTGAAATATTGATTTCTCTAAGGGGTATTGTGCACAGAGGATTTATGTACTTATAATTGTGAGAGATACTGTCAAATCGCTTGCTTTTTAAAAAATGCTGAACCAACTTACTCTCCCAGCAACACTGGTTATTGTAAATTGTTTACATTTTTCTGCCAATCAAGTTAAAAATAGTATTTCATTGTGGTTTTAATTTTGCATTCCCCTTATCATTGGGCAAAATCAAGCATCTTTTTGTATGTCTATGGGTCTTTTATACTTCTTCATCTGTGATTTGTGTTCCTATATTTTGCTTATTTCTTATTAGACTATTTTTCTAATTAATTTATAGAAATTCTATGCTTATTGGTGATAGTAACATTTTGTCTGTGATGTATGTTGCAAACATTTTGTAGAGTGACAAGCAGAATGGTCCAGTGATGACTCCAGAACCTTTCTCATGTTGCCTGCTTGAGATGAGAGTCCCTCCTTCCCCCTAGTTGAAGTGGCTGTGACAAACCCAAATTGTTCTGGACTGAGGGCTCTGCTTTTTCCAGCATGTTTGCTCCCATATCCTGACTGTTTATTCCCTGTATGCAAAGCCACTCCAAGCTTACACAATTAAAAGATGGTGAACCAGGGTGGGGAGGCATGGGCCTCTTCCCTGGATCACAATGGGCTGTGCTTCATGCTGCCGAGTGTTTACTTGAAAACTTCCCCAATAAAACCTGCTCCTTACACATGGTGGCATTTACCTTTATCTTCTCCAGGCAGTTTCTTCCAGTCTGTCATTTATTGTAGACATTGTTTATGCTTCTTTTTTCATACACAAGGTTTTACTTTTTTTTTTTTTTTTTTTTTTTAAAAGACAAGGTCTCACTATGTTGCTCAGGCTGGCCTCAAACTCCTGGGCTCAAGCAGTTCTCCTGCCTCAGCCTCCCAAGTAGCTGAGATTACAGGCACATGCCACCACACCCAGCTTAAGGTTTTGCTTTTATATAGTTAAATCTGTCAGTCTTTTCCATGACTTCTGGATTTCATGGCTTGCCTAGGAAGGCTTTTCTCACCCCTATAGTGTAAAAAATTATTTTGTATTTTTCTCTAGTACTTTTTGAGGTTTCTAATGTTTGGTTCCTTCATCTGTCTGGAATACACTATTGGATGTAGGGATGCCAACTTTCCAGGGATCAACAACAATGTTTCTGTCCTTGGAGCTGATTGTAATGTTACTGTACTCCACTTGTTGTTTATTGCTGTATGACATATTATATCAAAATTTAATGGCTTAAAACAAAACAAACATTTATTACCTCATAGTTTCTGTGGGTTAAGAATTCAGGAGCAATTTAACTGGGTGGTACTAGCTCAGGGTCTCTCATGATATTACAGTCAGGATGTTGGCTGGGGCTGCTATCATTTGAAGGCTTGACTGTGGCCAAAGGATCCACCTCCAAGATGGTTCACTTCCACTGCTCTTGGCAGGAGGTCTCAGTTCCTTACCACATGGGCCTCTCCCTGGGGCTACTTGAGCATCCTCACAATATGGCAGCTGGCTTCTCCCAGATAGGTTGATCCATGAGAGAACAGGGCCAAAGCCAAAAAGTCTTTGAAAATTCGGCCTCAGAAGTCATACTCATAACAACATCCTATTGGTCAGGGAAGGAATACACAAAGGCATGAATAACAGGAGGTGGGGATCAGTGGCCATCCTGGAGATGGGCTATCACATGCCATCACATGCATTGTCAGGCCAACATTCTTGACTCTGTGATTCTTAGCTGTGGGTCCAAAGTACACTCAAGAACATGAAGAGCTATCAGATAACTACTCTAAATGTCTGAAGAGGAAATTGAAAATTCTGGCTATGAACATATGGGCCCCAAAGACTCTTAATTTTGCTGTTTTTGATCCAAGGGGAGAGACACATTTTTCCAAGTGAATCAATCTGAGTGACAGATGGGGCCAAGGCTTGATCCCAGCGTTTCCGATACAAATTCTATGATCTCCTACGCTCTCCTGCAAGCACTCATTGGTCCTTGCTAATTATATTGGTCAAAGTCCAGTCCAGAAAACAGAAACTACTCTAGGTATTTTGAACAGATGGGATTTAATGCAAAAAATTATTTACACATATGACAGAGAAGCCGAAAAGGCAAATAGGAGACCGTGAGACAACCCAGAGATAAGTTAACTGCAGGAAGCTTCAATCGCCCTAAAGCTGGAAGGATTTCGCGAAGAGCCAGGTCACTGGAGCCCAGCAGCTGGGGTCAGCAGGCAGAAGCTAGAGATGCTGTGAGCCTGTCCACTGGGATCTGGGGCCACAGAGGAGCTCCAGCTGCTGAGGCCGAAAGCCAAAAAGAAGAAATACCCTGGCTTTTCCCTTCCTCCTGTCCTCCAGTCTCCTTCTAGTGCCTTCGACTGTTGAATGCAGCTAGATGCCAGGAAACATGTAGACAAAATAGAGAAGGGGAAGAGCAGGGAGGGGGCATCTGAGGGCACGAGGCCCAGGACTGGCATGTTGGTGTTGGGCTTGTGGCAGATCTTATTTTTCCAAAATGACCAAACAATATTTCCAGCCCTACATGTTCATTTAGAACCATGACAGTCTTCTATTGTGTCAGGCCATTATTGAATTGTTATAAAGAAATACCCGAGACTGGATTTACAAAGAAAAAAGGGTTAATTGCCTTGTGGTTCTGCAGGCTGTACAGGAAGCATAGCAGCATCTGCTACTGGGGGAGCCTCAAGAAGCTTCCAATTATGGCAGAAGGCAAAGGGGAAGCAGGTGCATCACATAGCCAGAGCAGGAGCAAGAGAGAGAGAGAGAGAGCAGGGGTTAGATGTCACACCACACACTTTTAAACAACCAGAACTCACTATCACAAAGACAGCACCAAGCCATGAGGGATCTGCCCCCATGATCCAAAAACCTCCCACCGGGCCCCACCTCCAGCACATTGAGGATTACAATTCAACATGAGATTTGGGTGGGGACAAATATCCCAACTATATCACATATCAACAGGTGGAGTCTGAATCCCCGTCCTTCATCCTGGGTAGGACTTTGCTATTGCCAGGATGAATAGAGTGGGGCAGAAGTGTAGCTCTGTGACTCCTGAGGCTGAGTCATAAAAGGTGATTCAGCTTCCACCTGGCTCTCTCTTGCTTTTGGGATGCTCTCCCTTAGAATTCAGCCACCATGCTGTGAGCAAGTCCAGATCAGCCCAGCAGACAGTGCATGTGGAAAGGTAGGGTGTCACCAGGAGAGAAACTGAGGCTCCAGATGATAATCAACATAATCCTTCAGCAACCAGCCTCCATGTCTTCCATCTGAGGCTCCAGATCTCATAGAACAGAAACAAGCTGTCTCTGCCATTCCCTCTGTGAATTGGTGGCCATAATTATTTTTATCCTTTTGCCACAAAGTCTTGGGAAAATTTGTTACACGGCTATTATAACCGGGACAGCTAGGGAGAAGGGCAGGAGGAGTTTGGGTGAATAGTTGGGGCTCAGAGCAATATCAGCCTCCTCTTGGATCTTCTCTGTTAGAGTAGAATCCCAATCGATAATTGCATTTGGTTGGAGAGCCTGTGGAAGTTGGTCTCACCCCTCTGCAAATTCTTAAAACCTTGCTTTTTGACCCACCCCCTTAAATAATTCATTACTTGACTTAACACATATTTCCTGGGTGCCTAAACTGTGCTAGACAATGGGTATACGCTTGATTTAAATAAAACAGGCACAGTTCTTAACCTTAGACATAAAACAAATTACCTTATAAGTAAATATATAATTACAAATTGAGAAAATGCTCTGAAGGGAAAACATTGGATGCCAAGAGACAGGATAATAGAGGGTCTGGATTTTGTTTGGGGTGTTAGTGAAGCATCTCTTAGGAAGCGATATTTCTCTCTCTCTCTCCTCTCTCTCTCTCTCTCTCTCATCCCTCCCATCCCTGCTCTTGCACACTCTCTCTCTCCCCATTTATCCCTTAGCTTTCCTAAACTTACTTACTTCTTTAAAGCAATGAAATGTTTTATAATACACTTTTTTTTTTTTTTTTTTTTTGTGATAGAGTCTCACTCCGTCGCCCAGGCTGGAGTGCAGTGGCATGATCTCAGATCACTGCAACCTCTGCCTCCTGGGTTCAAGTGATTCTCCTGCCTCAGCCTCCTGAGTATCTGGGACTACAGGCACACACCACTATGCCCGGCTACTTTTTGTATTTTTAGTAGAGACGGGTTTTCACCATGTTGGCCAGGCTGGTCTCGAACTCCTGACCTCAAGTGATCCACCCGCCTTGGCCTCTCAAAGTGCTGGGATTACAGGCATGAGACACCATGCTTGGTCTATAACACACTTTTAAAAGTTAGCAAAAGGAAATTTTTCATTGAGAATGGCAGTTGGATATACATACATTAAAAAGCATTTACCCGGCTGGATGCGGTGGCTCACGCCTGTAATCCCAGCACGTTGGGAGGCTGAGACGGGCGGATCACGAGGTCAGGAGATCGAGGCCAGCATGGCTAACATGGTGAAACCCCGTCTCTACTAAACAAAATACAAACAATTAGCCGGGCGTGGTGCCGGGCGCCTGTAGTCCCAGCTACTCGGGAGGCTGAGACAGGAAAATGGCGTGAACCCAGGAGGCGGAGCTTGCAGTGAGCCGAGATGGTGCCACTGCACTCCAGCCTGGGTGACAGAGCGAGACTCTATCTCAAAAAAAAAAAAAAAAAAAAAAAAAAGCATTTACCCACAAGAAACCAGAGATCACTGAGCGTTTGCGGGGAGACACACGAAAATTCGGGACTCCCTCCCCCAAAAAATGGTCAGCTGTGCCAGTGCACTGAGTGTGCCATAGAGTTTTAGGGGAATGAGTCTTAGTCCCTGGGAGCCAGGGACTGCAGGTTATAGGTTATGTGTGGCTGGTCTCAGCTGTGACCTGTTTCCAGAAAGCAAGCACAGTGGAATTGGCTCCAGGAAAAGAGAACGGGGTCGGTGTTAAAGGATGCAGGCGGGGCCAGGCGCTGTGGCTCATGCCTGTAGTCCCAGCACTTTGGGAGGCCAAGGCGGGTGAATCACTTGAGGTCAGGAGTTCAAGACCAGCTTGGCCAACATGGCGAAAACCCATCTCTACTAAAAATACAAAGATTTGCCAGGCGTGGTGGCACACGCCTGTAGTCTTAGCTACTCGGGAGGCTGAGGCAGGACAGTCGCTTGAACCCAGGAGGTGGAGGTTGCCATGAGACGAGATCACGCCACTGCACTCCAGCCTGGGCAATAGAGTGAGATTCTGTCTCAAATTTAAAAAAAGAAAAGGATGCAGGGGGATGGGGGGGGGGGTGCTGCACCTCAGACTCCCAGGGGAGGGAGGACTGAGTTGCAGAATGGGGACAAGCCCAAGGAGCAAGTCAGGTCCTCCTCATAGCCACTGTGTCATGCCCTGAGTCTGTCAGTCACTGCATAGAAAGATGGAGGGAGATCGCTACTTGCAGCAGTTCCTGTGGGGAAAGGCGCAGGTCTGAGACCATTCCTGAGGCTCTTGATTTCTGTTTCACCAGCGAAAGAGGCTTCCCATGGAGACGGGCCTGAGGTCTTTACATCTGACTTCTCTCTTCACAGGGCCCTCCTGCCTGTGGTGCTATCTGTCTGGTCAACCCACAGTAACCTCACACACAGCACTCTTCCAATTGCATTGCAAACGTAGACTTGATAGTGAACATTGATGGTTGGTTATTCCACCTCTTCTAGGAGTGGTAATGGTGGCTGTTGATGCCGGCTGCATCCCCATAGCCTGACACCTAGAAGGTACTCCCTATAGGTTGCTTGCAGAGATGTTTCTGAAACACGAAGCCAGACTTTTTTTTTTTTTTTTTTTTTTTTTTAATGAGACAGAGTCTCGCTCTGTCACCCAGGCTGCAGTACAGTGGCACGATCTCGGCTCACTGCAAGCTCCACCTCCTGGGTTCACGCCATTCTCCTGCCTCAGCCTCCCGAGTAACTGGGACTACAGGTGCCCACCACCACACCTGACTAATTTTTTGTATTTTTAGTAGAGATGGGGTTTCACTGTGTTAGTCAGGATGGTCTCGATCTCCTGACCTCGTGATCCGCCTGCCTTGGCCTCCCAAACTGCTGGGATTACAGGCATGAGCCACGATGCCCGGCCGAAGCCAGACTTTTAAAGCTGCAGTCCTGCTTCCCGATGCTATGAGGAACACCCAGGGCTCTTGCAATAGATAGGAAAATATGAGTGGGGGGCTTTAAGCCATGGCTGCCTTGATGGTGCTGCTTGGGCTCACTTCTGGCTCACTCCATCCAGGTGTGCTCCCTAGTCTGATGATTTCCTCCCCAAAGACATGAAGACCAGACTTACTAATGGATGATCATCTCAGACAGGGTCACCCTTAACTTTGTTGGGATCCGGTCCAAGAGTGCACCCAGAAGCCCACATACCATATCAGTAAGTATTTTATTTTATTTTTTTAAAAGGAGTTTCACTCTTGTCGCCCAGGCTGGAGTGCAATGGCACGATCTTGGCTCACTGCAACGTCTGCCTCCTGGGTTCAAGTGATTCTCCTCTCTCAGCCTCCCAAGTAGCTGGGATTACAGGCACCCGCCACAACACCTGGCTAATTTTTGTATTTTTTTTAGTAGAGACGGGGTTTCACCATGTTGGCCAGGCTGGTCCTGAACTCCTGACCTCAGGTAATTCACCCGCCTCAGCCTCCCAAAGTGCTGGGATTACAGGCGTGAGCCACTGTGCCCGGTCTATAATACGCTTTTAAAAGTTAGCAAAAAGAAATTTTTCTTTTTTTTTTTTTTTTTTTTTTTTTTTTTGAGATGGAGTCTCGCTCTGTCGCCCAGGCTGGAGTGCAGTGGCGCGATCTCGGCTCACTGCAAGCTCCGCCTCCTGGGTTCTCGCCATTCTCCTGCCTCAGCCTCCCGAGTAGCTGGGACTACAGGCGCCCGCCACCACGCCCGGCTAATTTTTAGTATTTTTAGTAGAGACGGGGTTTCACCGTGTTAGCCAGGATGGTCTCGATCTCCTGACCTCGTGATCCACCCGCCTCGGCCTCCCAAAGTGCTGGGATTACAGGCGTGAGCCACCGCGCCCGGCCAAAAAGAAATTTTTCATTGAAAATGGCAGTTGGATATACGTACATTAAAAAGCGTTTACCCACAAGAAACCAGAGATCACTGAGTGTTTGCAGGGAGACACATGAAAATTCGGGACTCCCTCCCCCAAAGAATGCTGTAAATGTTTAAAGACTAAAATAAAGCTTCCAAACCATTATGTCCAATCTGTTGATGAATATAACTTCACAGTGATAGGAAAGGCTAGGTTTGAATTTAGACTGCTTGGATTCCCCCATGGTTCTGCATGGGAGCACAGCAGCGTGGGGAGAGCCGGCTCCTGGCCCGTCTGTTCCCTTTTCTTGTCCTACCTCTGAGGCTCTGTCTCCCACTGGGAGAGGCCTTGTGTGCATACATGCATCTCCCCCACTGGCCCAAATGTCTCTGCTCTGTCTGATTCCCTCCCTCTACCCCAAACACCTCCCCTCTAAACAGTCATGTCTTGGCTACCACTCCGACTTAAGGGAGGGCTGTGGTTTGAATGTGTCCCTCTCAAATTCGTATGTTGAAACTTAATCATCAATGGGATGGTGTTAAGATGTGGGGCCTTTAGGAGGTGATTAAGTCATGAGGGCAGAGCCTACATGAATGGGACTGTGACCTTATCAAAGAGGTGTGAGGGAGCTGTTTGTCCCTTCTGTTATGGGAGGCCAAAGCAAGAGGTGCCATCTGGGAAGCAGAGAGCAGCCCTCATCAGACACTGAATCTGTGGGTGCCCAGATCTTTGATTTCCCGGCCTCCAGAACTGTGAGAAAATAAAATTCCATTCTTTATCAGTTACCTTGTCTCAGGTATTTTGTGTTATAGCAGCAGAACAGGACTAAGATAGGGTGTGAACAGACAGTGACATGCCCCCTTGGGACATGGGGAGGCCTGGGAATCCCCTAATAGTGAGCTTAGGACTTTCAGGTAGGGAATTCTGGGTCCTAGGATCCCAGAGTGTTTCCAGAAGGGGAAAACGGGCTCCAGGCGGGTGTCCCTTTCTTCCTGTAGACTACGTGCCCACTGGGGTGGCCAGAGCAGGGGCCTCTGCAGCATGGGACCCAGTTCTAAGGGTTGCTCTTGTCCTAGAGAGCAGACTAGGCCTTGCTCAGTAGAAGTGCTGTGTCCTTTGAGCTATCACTCATTTCCTTTCCCTTTTTTCCTGAGCAGCTGCTAGAAACCCTTGTTTGAGCTATTCACTTGCCTGGAACCCATTCTTCCAAGGGTGATGTTTCAAATATTTTCGCCACTGTATAGGATAGGCAGTGGCCCATCGGAGCAGATGCCTACTTAGTGCCGAACCCTCTGCTGCGCCAGGCATTGATCTTTCTGTTGCTGGGTCATGGGGAGATAGAGGAGGGGCCCGAGCCACAAGGAGAGATATTGAAGGAGAGGCTTGGGGAAGGGGCCATTTATTATCAGTAAAAATATTTCAATATTTTAACAACTATCCCACTGTACCTGTGAATGTCAGCTCTGCATTCTCTGCATCCTCCTTGGGTTTTATTAGGGGCAGCACTGTGTTTAGCTAAAAGACTATACCCCCAGCTTCACTTGAAGCTTAGAGGTGGCTGACGATACATAAGGGCAAACCTTCAAAGAGGCTCCTTGAGCTGGGAGGATCCCTTTTGCCCGTTGCGGTTCTTCTTCCTAAACCTGTCTGCCTGGAATGATGATGGCTGGAGCTCTAGTAGCCATCTTGTCATCTTGGAGATGGAAGCCCCATGCTAATGAAAGCAAAACAGAAATATCCAAGGAGGCTGGGTCCCTGGTGACTACCATACCAACCCCAAACTGCCCACCTCTGGACTTCATTTTATCAGACATTAAACCTCAGATTTGGCTGGGTGTGGTGGCTCAGGCCTGTATTCCCAGCACTTTGGGAGGCCGAGGCGGGTGGATTGCTTGAGGTCAGGAGTTCGAGACCAGCCTGGTCAACATGGTGAAACCCCATGTCTACTAAAAATAATAATAATTTAAAAAATTAGCTAGGCATGGTAGCGCATGCCTGTAGTCCCAGCTACTCGAGAGGCTGAGGCAGGAGAATCGCTTGAACCTGGGAGGTGAAGGTTGCAGTGAGCCGAGACTGTGCCACTGCACTCCAGCCTGGGTGACAGAGCAAGACTCCTTCTCAAAAAAACAAAACAAAACGAAACAAAACCCCCCTCAGATTTGTGTAAGCCTCTGTAGTTAGGTCTCTGTTATTAGCACCTGAACTCAAGTGCTAATTCATTTCCATGCCAGTCCTCAATGCCCATGTCTCCTCAGGGCTGGTCCAGAGTCAGAGATGCAGATGGAAAAGGAAACTTCATTTGGCGAGCACCTTCCATGGGCTCGATGTGTTTTGTCAGCTAATCCTGAAAACCATTCTGGCCATGAGTGTTGCTCTCCTCAGTTTGACAGGTGAGAAAACTGGTCTGAGAGGTTACATGGCTTGACAGTGGGGAGGAAGGAGCAGAACTGGGGCCAGGGCCTGGGTCTCACAGCCTGTCTGCTCCACCACAACTGAGGTCCCCTTCGTGTCCCTGAAGGAGTGCCCTGGGTGACCCTCTGAGGCTGGGCATTGTTGGCTTGGACTGATCCTCATTGGCACCCAAGTGGACGTCTGTCTGTCCAGAAAATTAGGGGAAATGAGTGTCAGAAAAGAGCCTTTATAAATCTCCTGTCTTTCCTCATTCTTACTCATGAGAGAAAACTCCAGAAAACTTCAATGAGGATAGGGGCCAGAGGGTAGGGAGGAGCTGTGAGGCAGGCAGGCAGTCTTCTGCCCTCTGTGCTCAGGGAATCACAAATCCCTCGGCAGAGGAGGAGGAGGAAGGGACCCATCTCTGAGGCAGGGGCCTCTGAGGGGCCTGAGAAGGTGTTCAGGCTTTGAAGGCTTGGAGGCTGCGGTGTCCTCGGCCTGGAACACTTGTTCCCTGTGAAACCTGAAAGTCCACCTTCTCCCTGACCTCTAAGGGCAGCTGCAGCAGGAAGATAATTTTCTGGGGCAGATTTATTATCTCAAAGGTCACTAGTAAGCACCGGTGAGCCCAGCTCCTGGAAGACAGGTCCTCCCGCCGCTCTGCCTGACTCACTTCCATTTCTAGTACATTTTGAGGAGAGGGAGAATTTTCCAGAAGCCCGAATTCTTCCTTTAGATCTCCCTGAGTTCTACATTTCCAGTTTTCCTCTTCAGGGGCCAGGGCCTCTCTTTCCTCCCCCTCTCCATCTGCCCAGGAACTTGCAGAGGTGAAGCCCAGCCCCGACACCCCTGCAGAGCGCAGCCCTGACACCCCTGCAGAGCGCAGCCCCGAGCAGGAGAGAGGAGCAATGGATTTCTCAGCACTGGAGAAAGAGCGAGGCAGACGCAGGGCAAGAGCACAGGCTGGAGGCTCAGAGGACCTCCTCAGGGCCCTGGCTGCCTCTAACAGCCTCTCCCTGTCCCTGACTCCCCTCGGAAAATGTGACCGGCCAGGCCCTCCGGACAAGCCCCCGACGCGCCTCCCCCTTCACAGGCTCTCAGGCGGAGGAGATGGAAAGCAGACCCTCCCGAATGTTTAACTTCAGCGGAGATGATAATAACTTTCCCATGGACGCAACTGTATCCTTTCCCTGTGTTCCTTCGGGGATCCCGAAACTCCATACGGTTCTCATTTGCAGCTCGTTCCTGAGGAGGCCTCATTTCCTCGCCACACACCCCTGATGTGGTCAGGGTCTCCCTCCCACAGCCCGGGCGGGGGCGGGGCGCGGGTGGGGGAGGGAGCTTCCCTGAGCTTTTCTCTAACGCCTGCCCCCACCCCACTTTGCCAGCCCTGGCCTCCCCGATCCCTCCCTTAGCCTCTGCCCTTTCCCTACCACGGCCCCCAGCTCCAACACCTCAGGCCTTTCAGCTCCTGCTCTCCACGCCCAGGGACTGCGGTCAGGGCTGGGGCTGTTCCCTAGGCAGAAGTGTCCTTTCTAGAATTTTCTAGCACCCAGCCCGATGGGCATGTGGAATGACTCCAGGGGTCACCATTAGCACTGTATCCTATGTGAATGGCGCCTCCTGGAGTTATAAGACGAATGGTTCCCCTGCTAGGTCCTAAAAGGAGAGTCGCTTCCCAGCCCCTTTCCAGCCAGGAAAAGACCCCAGCGGCTTTTTCCCACACCTCAACCCCCTCTTGCCAGCCAGCTCTGCTCCTTAAGCTACTCCCACCGCACCCCTCTCATAACTTTGATTTGCAGGAAGCCAAGAGGAGTCCGAAGAGGAAAGAAAAAACAGGAGACTCTCACTTTGCCTAGCACTTTGGTTTGGTTGATATTAACACTTTCACATTTACTGTACCTTTCAAGCTTCAAAACACCCCTGTCGGGGGCTTTGGGGAGGAGGTTTGTTATCACATTTGACAAAAGAAATGAGCAAGCAGAGACCCAGAGAGCATTAGAGGAAGAGCCTGGGTCCATTAGGTCCTGTTTCTGCCCCTCCATTTCAGAGGTCAGGAGGCAGGAAAGGAGGAAACGGAAGGTGAAGTCTCCTGCTCCAGCATATGTCAGCTGTGTAACCGCGCATGAGTCACGTAACCGCTCCGTGCCTCGGTCTCTTCATCTGTAAAATGGGCACGATGATAGCATAGCTCTGGGTTAATAAAGGGGAAGTATTAAGAACAGTGCCAGGCATGAAGTAAATGCTATTACTATTCTTGCTGCTGATATTATGAGATGTGAATGAAAGATCACGGAACTCTGCTTCTCTTTTCCTCTCAGTCCCCAGTCTCCAGTATCCACAGTCAGAGAACTTGGATGACAAGTAAACCCCGTTGATGGTGCTGCTGTCTTCTCTGCATCTGGCTGTCACTTCAGATCTGGCCATCATGTTTGGTTTTCCAGGCCTGGTTCCAGTGCATTCGATCCCCCTCTCCCCGTTGCCAGCCGACCAGGGTCCACCTGGGCCTCAGGGGTCCCAGATTTGCCTTCTTGGTTGCCCAAGGTCTCAGTAACCCACAGAGAAGCTCAGGAGCCAGGCTTGCCCTCAAAGGCCGGCCCTTCAGGGCGGTTCTTTTGTCTCAGGCTGGACCCAAGATAAATAGATGTGATTAGGAGATCAAAGCCTTTTTCATGGGTTTGGCCTGAGGGGGCCCTTTGATCGGCCAGCCACCCCTTCACTGCCACCCACATCACCCCCACCACCCCTGTGTCCTCTCTGCTCAGAAACCCTTCCCTGCTCTCCAACTGCCGCCTCTGCTCCCCAAGCTGGGCCAGGCAAGCCTTGCCTGGTGAAGGGTAGCTGGGTTTCCCCACTCCAGGTTGTTTACTAAATCACCAGTTGGAAGCCGAAGCCAGCACGCTGCAGCAGGTCTGCAAAACCCAAATGGTTTCATTTTGAGCCTCAGTTGCAAAACCTGAAATCTTGATATGCTTGTAAATGATGGGCGGTGAATCACGCTCTCCGGGTATCTAATTAGATGCACGTCCTGCCCGGTCGCCTAGAACTTCACCCAGTAAAGAGAGGGATCATTACGAGCATTCTTTCTTTTTCCTTTGAAAAGAGTAGGCATTCCCGTGTAAGTGCTTATTGTGGAGAACCTGTGGAATTTTCCTTAATTGCTCAGAATGTACCCTCTGCCATTGATGGGCTCCTGTTCAGGCTGTGCAGGCAGCTAAGCCCGAAACTAGAAGGGATGTATGTTTATTACTGGGCACATTACAGGACAGGACACCTCCTTGCCATCAATACAGGCCATAGGGGTGTTGGCTGGCCTGTCCCTGGGGCTGTCGTCCCTCTGTCTTAACACCATAGTTCTCTGGGCCCTGCTCAGGGAGTTGACAATGTGCAGGGCAACTGTGTGTCTGTGAGGGGAGAATTTCCTTGTAAGAACACAGTTGTCTGGGAGATGGAGGAGCATTTCAGGAGAGAAACTCTAGGGGGGAGGGACACCCCTGCTCTGAAATTCCCTCGGGATGGGGGCAGACAAATGAGGAGCTCTGGCTGCTTTTATACTTTCATCTCCAGAATGACAGGCCTTGGGGAAACTGTTTTTCCTAATCCAAGAGGGATGGATAACCTAAGTTCATTCGTTGAACAAATATTTAGTGAGTGCCTACCATGTGCTAGGAGCTGGTCCAGGCACTGGGGATATATCAGTGAACAAGATGGATACAAGATTTCATCTCTCATGGAGTGGGAACAGGAAATGTAATCACTGAGTAAATTTTCTCATCTGCTAAAAAAGGAGAGATGTGCTATGGACAAAAGTAAAAGGATGGAAGGGGAAGCGGGGGATTTGGCAAGTGAGCTGGGGTGGTGGCTGTATTGATAGGGCGGTCAGGGAGGTCTTATCAAGAAGGCGACATCAGCTGGGTGCGGTGGCTCACGCCTGTAATCCCAGCACTTTGGGAGGCTGAGGAGGGTGGATCACTTGAGGTCAGGAGTTCGAGACCAGCCTGGCCAGCATGGCGAAACCCCGTCTCTACTAAAAATACAAAAATTAGCTGGGCGTGGTGGCATGTGCCTGTAGTCCTAGCTACTCGGGAGACTGAGGCAGGAGAATTGCCTGAACCCGGGAGGTGGAGGTTGCAGTGAACTGCAATTGTGCCACTGCACTCCAGCCTGGGCAACAGAGTGAGGCTCTGTCTCGAAAAATAAAATAAAATAAAATAAAATAAAATAAAATAAAATAAAATAAAATAAAATAAAATAAAATAAAAAGAAGATGAAGGGCCAGGCGTGGTGGCTCACACCTGTAATCCCAGCACTTTGGGAGTCTGAGGTGGGCGGATCACGAGGTCAGGAGATCGAGACCATCCTGGCTGACACGGTGAACCCGTCTCTACTAAAAATACAAAAAATTAGCCGGGCGTGGTGGTGGGCGCCTGTAGTCCCAGCTACTCGGGAGGCTGAGGCAGGAGAATGGCATGAACCCGGGAGGCGGAGGTTGCGGTGAGCTAAGATCTCGCCACTGCACTCCAGCCTGGGCGACAGAGCGAGACTCTGTCTCAAAAAAAAAAAAAATAGAAGAAGATGAAGAAGGTGACATTGGCACAAAGGCTTGAAGGAGGTGAGAAATTAGACCAGGCTAATTATCTGGAGTAATAGTGGTTCAGGCAGGGGAACTGACGGTGCAAAGGCCCTAAGGCAGGATTGTCTGGAATGCCTTAGAAATAGCAAGGAGATCTTGGCTGGGGCAGAGGGAGAAGGAAAATGGGAAATGCAGGCCCAGAGGTGAGGGCTGGGGCAGATGATCGTACCATCTTGATGGCCATTGTCAGGACTCTGGCTTTTACTTAGAGTAAAATGGGGAGCCACTGCAGGGTGTTGAGCAAAGGGGTGACATGATCCAACTTAGGTCTTAAAAAGATTACCTTTCTTTCTTTCTTTCCTTCTTTCTTTCTTTCTTTCTCTTTCTTTCTTTCTTTCTTCTCTCTCTTTCTTTTTTTTTTTTTGAGACAGAATCTCGCTCTGTCGCCCAGGCTGGAGTGCAGTGGGGCGATCTCAGCTCACTGCAACCTCCGCCTCCTGGGTTCAAGCGATTCTCGTGTCTCAGCCTCCCGAGTAGCTGGGATTACAGGCACCGGCCACCATGCCAGGCTAATTTTTTTTGTTTTTTTTTTTTTTGGTATTTTTAGTAGAGACAGGATTTCACCATGTTGGCCAGGCTGGTCTCGATCTCCTGACCTCAAGTGATCCTCCTGCCTTGGCCTCCCAAAGTGCTGGGATTACAGGCATGTAAAAGGACTACCTTTCTAATACACACTTTTCAAATTTCTCATGCAGAATAAAAGGAATAAGCATTATTAAATTTCAACACTGAGTTTCTAATATGTGCTAAGCATTGTGTGTTCCAGATGCTAGAAATATAGCAGGCTCTTCATTCAGGGAACTCACTGTGTTGTTTGGGAGGAGGATGTCCTGTTGGAGACAGGAAACAAATTCAATTACAACACTAAGTGAAGAAGCACAGAGATGACAGGTGAAGGGAGTAAATTGCTTCCTGGGCTGGGAAGAGTCAAGGAAGGCTTCCTGAAGGGATATCTGACCTGGGTTTTGAAGGCCGAATAGGAGTTTTCCAGGTGGACAAAGGGGGAAAGGTCATTTCAGCAGAGAAAACTACCTGTGGAAAGGAATGGAGACTTGAAAGAGCAGAGAACTGTAAGTAATTCAGAGAATGAGTGGACATTGTATTGTGGAATGTGCTGGAGGGGGTGGCAGAGATGAAGTTGAAGAGATAAAGGAGAGTGAGAGACAGAAAGAGTGAAAGAGAAGAAATGCCCATCTCCTTTTCCATGGCAGTTGAAGATGCAGTCTCTGCCCAGGTAATATGGTTTGGCTCTGTGTCCCCATACACATCCCATGTCGAATTGTAATCCCCACGTGTCAGGGAAGGGGCTGGGTGAGAGGTGCATGAATCATGGGGACGGACTTACCCCTTGCTGTTCTCATGATAGTGGGTGAGTTCTCATGAGATCTGGTTGTTTGAAAGTGTGTGGCACTTCCCCCTTTTCTCTCTCTCTCTCTCCTGCTCCTCCACGGTAAGATGTGCTTACTTCCCCTTCACCTTCTGGCATGATTGTAAGTTTCCTGGGGCCTCCCAGGCATGCTTCCTGTTAAGCCTGCAGAACTGTGAGTCAATTAAACCTCTCTTCTTCATAAGTTTAACTCAGTCTCAGGTAGTCCTTTATAGCAGTGTGAAAACGGACTAATACACTAGGCTTCACATGGCAACAACCATGTATCTGGTTGCTGATATTTCACCAGATCAAGTCTGATATGTTGTCTGTGATGTATTTCTTCCTAGTGTGGGTTCCCCCAGAAGCAGACCCTGAGTGCAAGGAGTTTATCTGAGGGATGATCCCCAGAGACACCAGCAGGGGCACAGGGGACAGAGATAAGGAAGGGAAGCAGAGCTGTAGAGGGTGAGTGAATGGCAGGTGGGAAACAGCCTTAATCCTGCCAGGGTCCCCTGGGAACCAGCAAGGAATTTGCCCCAGAGTTGTCTCACTTGAGGGGTGAAGGGGCTGGGGCATTTATCCTCCTGTCCCATCACTCATGAGTTAAGGGCTGTTGCCTGGGGTTGATGATTCCTTGGCCCTCCCAGCCTGCCCTGCAGCCAGGGCCACCCCCATGCAAACAGCTGGAGATATGAAAGTGAGTACCTAGGGTGTATGCTTAGGCACCTACCACGTCTGTCACAATTTTTTCAAGGACCCACTAGGTATGCACCACTGTGCCAGAGGGGCCTTGGGCCCACCTGTGGCCAAGGAGGACGCTGATATGAGTAGAGTCAAAGGGAGACCAATTGAATCCCACCCTCGGGCGTTGGGGGCTCCATCTTGCTGCAGTCCACGTGACATAGGCTCAGAGGAAAAGGGAGAGAGGGATGAGGAAAGGGCTGGCTGGGACATTGGTTCTGGTGTTAGTTGTAGTAGAAGAGTCAAAAATCTCTTTCTTTTAGGCTGGGTGTGGTGGCTCACACCTGTAATCCTAGCACTTTGGGAGGCTGAGGCGGACAGATCACCCAAGGTCAGGAGTTCGAGACCAGCCTGGGCAACATGGTGAAACCCCATCTCTACTAAAAATATTAAAAAATTAGCTGGGTGTGGTGGTGGGTGCCTGTGTTCCCAGCTACTCGGGAGGCTGAGGCACAAGAATCGCTTGAACCCACGCGGCGGAGGTTGCAGTGAGCCAAGATTGCTCCACTGCACTCCAGCCTCAGTGACAGAGCAAGACTCTGTGTCAATAAAAAAACTCTATTTTTAAATCTTGGTTAAATATATATAACATAAACATTCACATTGTTCTATAACCATTAGCGCCATCCATTTCCAGGACTTTGTCATCTTCCCAAATAGAAACTCAGGACCCTATGAACAGAAGCTCCCTGCTGCCCCCTTACCCCAGGCTCTGGTAGCCTCCAGTCTACTTTCCGTGTCTACTTGACTACTTAGGTATTTCATATAAGTGGAATCATACAGTATTTGTCCTTTCATGTCTGGCTTCTTTCTTTCATTTTTTTGAGATGGAGTCTCTCTCTGTGCCTGGGAGTGCAGTGGTGCCATCTTGGCTTACTGCAACCTGCACCTCCCTCCCAGGTTCAAGTGATTCTCTTGCCTCTGCCTCCTGAGTAGCTGGGACTACAGGCATGCATCACCACGTCCGGGTAATTTTTGTATTTTTTTGGTAAAGACAGGGTTTCGCAATGTTGGCCAGGCTGGTCTCCAGCTCCTTACCTCAGGTGATCTGCCTGCCTCAGCCTCCCAAAGTGCTGGGATTACAGGCATGAGCCACGGCGCCCAGCCCATGGCTTCTTTCACTTAGCATACTGTCTTGAAGGTTCATCCATGTTGTAGCATGTATCAGAATTTTCTTCCTTTTTAAGGTTAATAGCCCATTGTATGAGTATACAACATTTTGTTTGTTTATGGACATTTGGGTTGCTTCCACCTTTTGGCTATTATGAATAAGGCTGCTATGAACAAGAGTGTACAAATATCTGTTGGAATCCCTGCTTTCAGTTCTTTGGGATATATGCCCAGAAGTGGCATTGCTGGATCATATGGTAATTCTATGTTTAACTTTTTGAGGAACTGCCACGCCATTTTCCACAGTGGCTGCACCTTTTCTCATTCCCACTAGAAGAAATACATGAGAATCTCTTAAAGACAATGGTGCAGCTCTCTATGCCAGCTGGTGAGGCGGGGACAGGATGAGGACCACCCTCTACCTGGAGAGATTTTGGCAGAGTCACTTGAGGACACACCCAGATTGACAAGGCAAGGCCTAGTGACAGTGGAAGGGACCCTTTTGGTCTTTGAGTTTCCTGTTCATTCCATGCATAGCTGCATCACTTTGGTTGGATTATGTCATAGTGTTGAACAGCGAGAAGGACATGGGTTTGAGTCCTGCCTTTACTGTGGCTGTGTGACCTCAGGCAAAGGACTTCATCTTTCTGAGCCTTGGTTTCCTTCTCTGTACAAATAAATCAGAAGAGTAACAGGGTTGGGGTGGGCACTCAGTGAAGTAGTGCAAGTACAGGGCTTAGTGCAGGTCCTGGTAGGTGGCATGTGCTCAGTCAGGGGGTGCCATTGTCATTATGATCTATTCCTGGGGAGTCCTCTGAGGGCAAGCCTCTTGGTGACAACTTATGCACCTAAAGCCCAAGGTTAAGAGCCTATGTGGTATCCATTACTGTGCTAGGATTTGAGGCTGGAGTGCTGCAGTAGGGGCTGTGAGACGTCACCCAGACCCCCTTCAAGGAAGGACTTGCTGTCCCACTTTGCGGGGGTGCTTTCAGGGGCCCCCTCCAGCTGTTGGCACCTTCAGGGTCTGCCTCAGCTACAGAGAGTGCCTTGCTCAAAGTCACACTCTTCCAATGACCTTTTAATATGGGGGAATAAAGGCTTAGTCACCTCTGGACATATCTGGACAACTCTATGGTGGGCTGAATAATTTCTCCTCCTTCCCGCCAAGATGGCCGTGTCCTAGTTTCCAGAACCTGTGAATGTGTTCGTTACCTTACAGGGCAAAAGGGACTTTGCAGGTGTGATTAAGTTAAGGATCCAGAGATGAGGAAATTGTCTGGCATTACCCTGGCTGGCCCCATGTCATCACAGGGGTCCTTATAAGAGAAAGATAGGAAGATCAGAGTCAGAAAAGAAGACATGACAACAAAAGCAGAGGTCAGAGTGAATGTGATGGCCGGCTTTGGAGGTGCAAGAAGGGGCCACAAGCCAAGGGATGCAGGTGACTTCTAGAAGTTGGAAAGGGCAAGGAAGTGGATTCTCCCCAGAGCCTCCCGAAGGAATCAGCCCAGCTGACACCTTGATCTTAAGCTTCTGATCTCCAGAACTGTAAGAGAATAAATGTGTTGTAAGCCCGTAAGTAAGTGGTCATTGGTTCCGCAGCCGTAGGAAAGGAGTCCAACTCTCCAACACTGAAGGGCTGTCCTAGCTGCAGGGCTCCCCAGGGTCTGGCGGTCAGCAGAGGCTGTCACTGAGCCTGCCTCACAGCTGTCAGCTCCCTCTGTCCAATCCTGCTCTCTTCCCCTCCCTTCCCCAGGTCATGGTGCCACAGGATCTCCCTAATAAACCCCCTGCTCCTTAAACTGCATCTCTTAAGTCTGCTTCATGAGGAACCCACCCTGAGACAGTTGGCAATTTTTTTTTTAAGGCTTTATTGTGGAAAAGTTCGAACATATACAAAAGTAGCCAGAATAATGTACTGATCTCCCATGATCCCATCACCCAGCTTTGACAATCGTGTTTGCTCTATATGGCAATGGTATCTTTATTTTTTTTATTTTTATTTTTTGACACGGAGTTTCACTCTTGTTACCCAGCCTGGAGTGCAATGATGTGATCTCGGCTCACGGCAACCTTCGCCTCCCAGGTTCAAGCAATTCTCCTGCCTCAGCCTCCCAAGTAGCTGGGATTACAGGCATGCACCACCACGCCTGGCTAATTTTTTTTGTATTTTTAGTAGAGATGGGGTTTCTCCATTGTTGGTCAGGCTGGTCTCGAACTCCCATCCTCAGGTGATCCGTCCGCCTCGGCCTTCAAAAGTGCTGGGATTACAGGGGTGAGCCACTGCACCCGGCCAGCAATGGTATTAATAGCTTAACGGGAGAAGCAGAGCTCCTGCCCCAGAGATGACGACGGTCTAGGTGAGGAGTGAAGATGTTGCAGACACCTCAAGGGCCAAGAATGCCCGGCAGCAGCGACCACGCCAGCCAGGACTGTCAGGCCAGGGGAGCAGAGAAGCATCCTTGTGGACAGGCAGCAAAGGAGAGAGCCGGCAGGGTGGGCCATGTCATTGTGAAGGAGTGGCTCCTGTGGTCCTGGGCACACCTGAGTCTGAGGCAGGGGGCATAGAGCCCTTAGAGAGAGTAGATACAGCATCACCCGCTTTTGTTTTTCATTCCATTGTCTTTCTAATCTGTTTTTGTTTCATTTTAATGGCCCTCCATCTGTTTCTCCGGACTCTGTTAATAGCAACCATGCTAGAATACTGCCAGGTACTAGGCTAAGCACTTTCCACAGCTTATCTCCCTAATCCTCCCAACCGCCGGAGGAGGCAGATACTATTTTTATCTCCATTTCATTTATCCCTATTTCATTGAGACTCAGTGAAGGAAGGCCACTTGGCCAGGGTTCCATGGATGGCGCCTTCATTTCCTGGGGCTGCTGGAACAAAGTACCCCAGATTAGGTGGCTGACAACAGGCATGGATTCTCTCGCTGTTCTGGAGGCCAGCAGTCTGAAATTAAGGTGCCGGCGGGGTCACACCCCCTCTGGAGGCTCTCGGGGAGGATCCTTCCCTGCCTTGACCAGCTTCTGGGGGTTCCAGGTGTTACGTGGCTGTGGCTGCATCACTCCAATCTCTGCCTTCGTCTTCTTGCCACCTTCTCTCCATGTGTTTTTCCTCTATGTGTCTCTTACAAGGACCCCTGTCATTGGATTTAAGGCCCACCTGAATAATCCAGGATCATCTCATCTCAAGATCCTTAATTGCATCTGCAAAAACCCTTTTTCCAAATAAGGTCACACGCACAGGTTCTGGGGATTAGGACACGGGCATAGGTTTTTTGGGGCCACCATTCAACCCACTACAGGTCCCATGAGGCAGAACAGGGGTCAGAACCCAAGAAAAAGGATAGTTGTCACTTCAGTGTGATAGGATCTTGTTGAGAAGGGCTGCACCAGTAGGAATCCCTTGTGGTGGTTTTAAAACCTTTCCACAAATTCTTTAACACTCCTCCCACCAAAATGTGGCATCTCTGCCCTGCCCGTTGAATCTGGGTGGGCTTGTGACTCACTTGTAACCCAAAGAACGTGGCGAAGGGATGCCACGTGACTTCCAATGGTGGGTCAGAAACTATGATGCAGTGACTGCCTTTTTCGAAGAAACATTTACCTTTGGAGCTCTGAGCTACCATATGAGCCGTCTGACTGCCCTGCAACAACCATGCTGGGAGGAAACCCAGGTCACATGGAGAGGTCACCTGTAGGTGTTCTTTCTTTCTTTTCTTTTCTTTTATTTATTTATTTTTTCTTTGAGATGGAGTCTTGTTCTGTTGCTCAGGCTGAAGTGCAGTGGTGTGATCTTGGCTCACTGCAACCTCTGCCTCCCGGGTTCAAGCGATTCTCCTGCCTCAGCCTCCTGAGTAGCTGGGACTACAGGTGCCCACCACTGCCCCGATAGTTTAGATGTTCTGATCTGCAGTCTAGCTGGGATCCCATTGACAGCCAGCATCGTCCCCCAGGCCTGTGAGTGAAGAGACCTCCACATATTCCAGCCCCACCCCCAGCCATGGAGTCTTCCCAGCTGAGACGCCAGACATCATGGAGCAGAGATAAGCAGTCTCTGCTGTCCCCTGGCTGAATTCCTGCCTCTCAGAATCTGTGAGTCTAATCAAATGGTTGTTTTCTGCCACTTAGTTTGGGGGTAGCTTGTCACACAGCAACAGTAACCAGGACACCTCTCCTTATTGGGAGAGAGAAAGCCTCAAATTGGGGGTTAGCAGTTCCTGAGAAATAGATCAGATTGAGAGACAAAAACAAATCTCCAAACAAAACAAAACAAAAAAACAAAAAAAAAGAAAAGATCTCTTGTGCGCAAACCCTCCCCTCACCCCAATTCCCGGTGGTTCTGAGAGATGAGATGAGGTGGGGAGGGGGCACAGAAAATGGAAGCAGCCCCTCTCAGCATGAGAAAGCATCCCTCAGGCCTTCCACAGCTGTCTTCCCTCCAGCCCCAGCCGGAGAGAGGCTCGCAGCCCCTGAACGTGGGCTTCGGTGGAGCCCAGCTGCAGTCACAACTTCCCACGCAGCTGCGGTGGACTAGAGGCTCCAGCCACATTCCTTCCCAGGTCCTGGCCACCTGACTGACCACACCATCCCCAAGGTCCAGGCTCCCCTGCAGCAGGGGGCCAGCTGCTCCCCAGTCCTGTCTTTGCCAGGGCCCAGGCTTGTGTGCAGTGCCGGCCGCCAATTACAGCAGAAGCCCATTCATTTGCTGGATTGGATTTTTTGGATTTTGTCATTTGCTATGCGGAGGTTTTCTTTCTGACTAATTTGTTTACCAGGTTTAATTCTTCAATCATGTTTTCATTTTAGGAGATTTCAGGGTAATTATGAACTTTGAATAAATCCATCTGAGGCACCAAAGTGCTCTGAGCACAGCTCTGTCAGGGCCTGCCATTTCCTTGCTACGTTGAGGCTTGGTGGGAATAGGACCTTTCCTGCCCACCCCCACCTCAGCTCCTGCAATTGGAAACAGCTGGGCCTCTAGGAGAGGCCAAGGTCAGGATTTGGGAAAAGCCCCAACTGAAAACCACACTGGGGTTGGGGAGAAATGGAATCAGGCCGGTGTGTGAGTGAGGCTGCAGAACCTTCGAGAGTCCGGGGCCCCACCCCACCCACCTTGCCAAGGCTACTCCCCAGGGCATGGAGCAGAGGGAGCGGAGACTGGGGCTGCCTCAGCATTGCCAGCCGCGTGTTTGTCGAAGCAGGGTGCAAGGCATTGTTGGGGAGGGAAAAATGCTTCCCTGCACCCACCTAGATTCTTTAGCTGGGTTATGAATTAAATTGACATGAAACAGATTAGCAGGAGAAAAATTTTTATTATACACATTTTAATTATACACATTCGTATGGGAGTCCCATAAAGCCATGAGACCCAAGGAAGGGCCAGATGATGGAAGCTTGCATCGTATCATGAGCTACAGAAAAGAATAGCGGTTCCAGGCTTTTGGGGGGTGCTGGAGACAAATTTTGGGCGGGTGAGAAGAAGAAATGTCCGGAGAATAAAGGTTGCCTTGTTATGCAGATAAAAGTCTCTCAGGTGATAAAAGTTGAGCAGCTCTCTTCCCGCTACTGATACTTTTACTAATGAAAATGTCCTTTACAAAATGGGAGTTTTTCAGAGCTACTGCTGTGTCTGCAGTTTCTCAAACTAACCAGCTTGAAATAATCAATATGCCAAAGAGGTATATTTTGGGGTGGCATTTTCTGGTTTCCTACAGTCATGTTTTGGGGTGGTGTGTCCTGAGCCCCAGCAGGTGTAGAGACCAGAGGCTACAACTCTAGTTTCAGTAACGTAGCCCCTGAGCAGTGGGGCAGAGAGCGTTTCTGAGCCCTCAGGAGTAAAATAGAAATATATCAAGGATGATGATGTGATGAGGACAATTTCTGTTCCATCAGTTTGCAGACTTGTCGCAAAGAAGCTGAGGCAGGAGGAGACACTCTGTAAACTGTATCACGTGGCACAGTTGTGACGTGGTGGTGGTGCTGTAGAACAAGGTCTCTTGGTCATAACAGCAGGGTCACACTGGCAGGCTGGGGAGATGTGATACCCAATCAACCAATATAAAGGTAGGAAATGCCACCAGGCCCCCAGATGTCTTGACTCTGTCACTGTTTCTCAACCCAATGGGTCTGGCTCCTGAGTGTGCTAGGATGGTCTCTATGGGAGTATGTGAGTGTATAAATTGGGTTCTGGTCTCAGCACCTTAACAACACCACACAGGAGGGCTGTCTGTGTCCGGAATCTTATTAGCACTAACAAATTAGGGTTGCTTAATCTGCATATCCATATCAAACCTACAGCCAGCTGGGTGGATGTGTGGTGCAGAACTGGCATGTGCACTAATCATAACTCGGATCAATGCATTAGGCTTAGCTAATTTACATGCAGCCAATCACAGCAAAAGTGTAAAGAGCAAAACTGCCAAGAGAACCAATCACATACAAGGAATTCTTCACTGCAGAGTGTAAGACCCCTGAGCTCCTAGAGCTTTATGGCACTTGTTCCCACCACAGAGTATAGGCTGAATGGGAACTCCAGACTTGCTCTGATGAGAATTCGGCAGTAGATCAGGTCCACAGTGACAGTGACACCCTAGGCAGGGGCTGGTGCAAGGGAGGGAGTGTCCATACTGTCTTCATTTGGGTTCTCCCAGAATCAAGCCTTGGAGAAAGAAACGCCAGCAAGGGCATGCAGGTGTAAGGCAGGACAGCTAACGAAGGGTGCACGATCAAGCCAGGTACTCCTGTGGGAAACTGCTATGGCTGAATTCTGTCCCCCTCCCAAATTCATGTGTTGAAGTCCTAAATGCCAGGACCTCAGAATGTCATCTTATTTGGGAACAGGGTCCTTAAAGAGGTAATTAAGTTAAAATGAAGTCGTTAGGTTGGGCCCTAATCCAATGTGACTGGTGTCCTTTTAAGAAGAGATTAGGATTCAGACATGCACAGAGAGAAGACCATGTGAAGATGCAAGGAAAAGACAGCCATCTACAAGCCAAGAAGAGAGGCCTCAGAAGGAACCAACCCTGCTGACACCTTGATCTTGAACTTCCAATCTCCAGAGCTGTGGGAAAATACATTTATGTTGTTAAAGCACTCCAGTTGTGTGGTGCTTTGTTATGCTGGCCCTCGCAGACTAAGACAGCGAATACGACCCCTTTCCTTTGGGGGAGACAGTGTAAAACACAGGCTTCTGAGTTATCCCACCTGAGAGGTAAGGAGGCTAGGGTGTTTATCCACCAATTTGTATCAGTCATTTCCTGGGGGTTGTTCTCAGGGGGCATTAACTCCCACACTTACAGCCTGCCGCAGGGGCAGGCAAAGTGGTTTGGCAACCGGTGGAAGCCCCCAGATGAAGAAATGCAGGGATGGCCACTGGGAAGCTGAGCCTGAATGCACTCAGAAGTTAAGAGCAAGGGGATTTGTAAGAGGCAATGATGATGGCATCTGCTACACAGACCTATGAGACAGTGATGGACTGTCTTAGGTACCCGCCCAGAGGGTAAGGTGCTGTAGACTTTTACCTCTAACCCAAAGGAATATGCATGTGTGCGGTGTGTCTATTACTAGGGAGATTTTGTCTAGATAGAATACAGACGTTTCTATTGGATGATCCTGTGTAACGTTGTATAACCCTATAATAAATGTTATTTGCAAAGGTTACCTCTGGTTAGTTTCCATGCCAAAGCTGGTGAATTCAAGGGAACATGTACTAGGGTTCACTGTGGTCTTGGACCCCAGTAACTTTGCTGGTTTCGCTAGTGAGGCCTAGAGCAGTTCACCGCCTCTTGCTAATTTTAGACTTGTGTACTGGGCACAGCTAAGATGAGGGTGCTTTCAGTTAGGTTTCTTGGTTTCAAGCAGCCGAAACCAACAATAGCTGACTTCGATGGGAAAGGGATTTCTGGAAGACTGTGTTCACAGACCTGAGGGAAGGTAACAGGACTCACAGCCAAGAACACTCGGGTGGAGGGGTGCATGGAGGGAGGGGACTTTTTAGCATAGTATCTGTAGGACACTGTCACTACTCTGGACCCTGGAGGTTGCCACCATGGTGACATTGTCCCTGCTTCTTTATGATGTTCAGTGTTAGTGGGGATGGAGATCTTAGCTGCTGGGAATGGGGGGTTTAGGGAGAGGAGCTTGGCCATGAGCTTCTCTAAGGGGGATCAGAACATGTGTTTCCCCCGTATTACCCAAACCAGGGCATGCCTCCCAAATGGGATAGACACTTGTCTTTGTCACGTGGGTGGGGGAAAATTCCAGAAGGGAGGGAGGAGTAGGGCGAGGATTTGTTCCTGTGACTCCTGGCTCATTTGCTCAGTTTCAGGTCAGGCTAGTGGAGACAATGGGTAGATCTGAGGTTTGGCTGGGTGTGGGGTGGGTTCCCTTGACTGGGGATCCCTGTGGGCCTCATTTGCCACCAAGGGGCAGAAGCAGGAAGACTGAGGGATGCTGGGTGGTCTTATCTACTACTGCACAACAAACCACTCCAAAATAGTGGCTTAAAACCATAGCAGTCACTTACGTTGCTTACTAATCTGGGCATTGACTGGGCTCAGCCAGGCAGTTCTCACTAGGGGTCGCTAGGGTTGCAATGGCCTGGTGGCTAGAGCTGGAGTCATCTCACTCACTTGTCTGCCTCCTGAGCTGGGAAGACTCAAACTGCCGGAGTGGAACCAGATGGGGACTCTTTGTGCCTCCTTCTCTCTGTGTGGTCTTGCCACATGGCCTTTCCAAGATGGCAGCTCAGGACAATTGAGCTTCTTACATATCAGCTCACGGCTTCCAAGAAAGAGAACCAGACAGCCGGGCGCAGTGGCTCATGCCTGTAATTCCAGCACTTTGGGAAGCTGAGGAGGGTGGATTACCTGAGGTCAGAAGTTCAAGACCAGCCTGGTCAACATGGTGAAACCCCGTCTCTACTAAATATACAAAAATTAGCCAGGCATGGTGGCAGGCACCTGTAATCCCAGCTACTCAGGAGGCTAAGGCAGGAGAATCGCTTGGACCCGGGAGGTGGAGGTTGCAGTGAGCCGAGATCGCACCATTGTGCTCCAGCCTGGGCAACAAGAGCGAAACTTCATCTCAAAAAACAAAACAAAACAAAACAAAAAAAACCAAAAAAAACCAAACCAGACAAAAGCTGTATCACCTTTTATGACCTAGTCTTGGAAATCACTTCCAAGTGATGGAGTGGAAGCAGCATCACTTCCACTGTATTCTATTCATTCCATGTGAGTCAGGAAGGCCAGCTTTTGCGGAGGGGCAGGGGATTAGACTCCTCCACCCTTTGATGAGAGGACTGCCACAGAATTTGTGGACATGTTTAAAACCATCACAGTGGGCTGGGCAGTGGCTCACACCTGTAATCCCAGCACTTTGGGAGGCCGAGGCAAGAGGATTGCTTGAGCCCAGGCAGTTCGAGACCAGCCTGGGCAACATAGAGGGACCTCCATCTCTCAAAAAAACAAAAACAAAAACAAAACAAAGAGAGAGAAAAAAAATAAAGTAAACCACTACAGTGGCTAGGAGATGGTGAACAGCCACTTCACTTGACGGTTTGACTGGACCAACACATTTTTCATTCTCAATTTTCTAACTTGGCTGCTTGTTTCCCACGCTGCAGAAAGGCCAGGGCTCAAACTCCCCAGCAGCATATTAGTAACTAAAATGTTTGCACTTAGCGGGCTGGACTCTAGTTAATCCAGCTTCATCATTATGCCAGGAGAGCTCATTCCAACTGAAATTTGACTATTGGTTTTTAATTTTGGTGCCATTTTTCAAGCTGATGGCTCTTCTGGCTGACAGTGAATTACCCGGGGTGCAAATTAAATACAATAGAATTGCTAATCAGGCCATTAGAATACATGGACAGGAGGAAAGCTACAAGTTGTCAGACCTGGGTGGGTTCTCTCCTTGCTTTTTGGACATAATTTGTGTGACTGAATGGGCTTATGCATAGAACTGGTACAAATATTGGAAACAGACGCCTGCAGGCAGCGAGGGGGACAGAGCAAGTGGCTGCAAAGCCTGCGATGGTACACTGGTTTGGTTGGTTCCCCTTTGCAGGAAAAATCTTGTCCTATAAGTACTCATGTCCCTGGGGATTGCTGTCTAATGTTCCATACACTCTTCTCATGCAAGGAAGTGTCGAGATTTAATTCTCAACCTCCAGGCCCATAAGGAAGGCACCAAATATCTGACATAATGAACAGTGTTTTCGGATTTCTAAATTTAGAGGGAAGGCGAGAATGCACTAGTTGTTTTTCTCATGTCTAATTCTAAGCAAAGACAGAAAGACCGTCAAATACTTCATGTAGCGCATTCAGTCACAGTTTCTTTGTGTGTGTGTGTGTGTGTGTGTTTCTTTAACCCCCACAAGACTAACTGAGAAGAAATAGATTCAGGAGCCACTTCCTAAGGAGGCAGTGCTTGATGCCAAGAGGTAGTTCAGTAAATCAGGAAGTGTTTGACCATTGGAGAAGATAGAATGTGGTCTTCAAGGGCAAAGATGCAAGCCAGGATGCTGTCCAGTAATGCTGCTAGGAGTGGGGGTGAGCTGGGGATCATATCTGCAAGTGAGGGAGGACTCCTACTGAATCAATCACAGCAAACACTTACCAAGGCCTGCCAGCCATGTCTGACCACTTGAAGTGCTTGCAGCATTTAATTTTCACAGTAGCCATCTGAGGTGTGGATTATGATCACCCCCATTTAATGGATGCTAACTTGGAGGTTAGGTAACTTCCTGGAGTGTGTTAGTCAGTTTTGCATTGCTATAAAGGAATACCTGAGGCTGGCTAATTTATCAAAAAAAGTACGTTTCTGCAGGCTGTATGAAAAGCATGACACTGGTGTCTGCTCCTGTTGAGGACTCGGGAAGCTTCCAATCATGGCAGAGAGCAAAGGGGGAGCTGGTGTATCACATGGCAAGAGAGGGAGCAAGAGAGAGATGGGGGAAGGTGCCAGGCTCTCTTAAACAACCAGATCTTGTGTGAACTCATAGAGTGAGAACTCACTCATCACGGCAAGGACAGCACCAAGCCATTCACGAGGGATCCTTCCCCATGACCCAAATACCTCCCACCAGGCCCGCCTCCAACGTCAGAGGTCACATTGCAACATAAGATTTGGAGGGGACAAAAACCATCTAAACCACATCACCAGGGTCACCCAACAAGTTCATGGCAGAGCTAGTGTGTATTAGATTGGGTTCAGCTATCAGAGACAGGAGAAAAAATCTGAGTAAGGCATAAACAAGATAGACATCCTTTCTTACAAAAACAAAGATTCAGGGCCAGGTGCGGTGGCTCATGCCTATTATCCCAGCACTTTGGGAGGCCAAGGTGGGAGGATCACTTGAGGCCAGTGATCTCAACATAATGAGACCCTGTCTCTACAAAATTTAAAAAGTAGCCAGTTGTGGTGTGTGCCTGTAGTCCCAGCTACTTGGCAGGCTGAGGAGGGAGGATCACTTTAGACCAGGAGTTGGAGGCTTCAGTGAGCTATGATTGTGCCACTGCACTCCAGCCTGGTTAACAGAGTGAGACTCTGTCTCTAAAAAAGCCCCCAAACCCACGATGTTTTGAGGTATACAGTCTAATTCCAGTACAGCAGCTCCATAACCATCTGCCACCCAAGTTCTTCTTTCTTGTTCCTCTACCATCTTCAACACATGATCTCTGCCTTGGGTTGCCAGATAAAATACAGGACAGCCAGTTGAATGTGAATTTCAGATAAATAACAAATAATTTTTTTAGTATGTGTCCCATGCAATATTAAATAATCAAATGACATTGTTTTGTTCTTGTTTGAGATGGGGTCTCACTCTATCACTCGAGCTGGAGTGTAGTGGCATAATCGCGGCTCACCACAGCCTTGACCTCCTGGCTTAGGTGATCCTCCAGCCTCAGCCTCCTAAGTGGCTGGGACTGCAGGTGCACACTACCATGCCTGGCTAATTTTATGTATTTTTAGTAGAGACAGGGTTTCACCATGCTGCCCAGGCTGGTCCCGAACATGAAATCTTAAAATTAAATGAAGTATTAAAATTGTAAAATATTAAAAAATTAAATATTTTTATTTGCTAAACCTGGCAATCCTATCTCTGCTTCATGGTTCAGGATGGCTGCTTATGCTCCAGCCTTCAGGACGACCATACCTCAGGCAGCAGGAGGAAAGGGGATTAAAGAAGGGCCTCCCTTCCTTTGAACACACCTCATGGGAGTCATACCCAAATCAATTTATCAACTCACATTGGCAACACATGGGTTTTAGGGAGGCTGGGAAATATGGTTTCTATTCTGGGCAGCCACAAACTCAGCCAACAATCAGGGCTTCTATATTAAGAAAAATGGGTATCAGGGGTCAACTTAGTTTCTGTCACAGCTTTCGAGTCTTGGGGCTTAGTCACCCTGCTGTTCTGCCTTTTCTCTATTTCATGAAAGAAAGGGTAGAGAAGACACGTGTGTATTTCACACAGACTTCTTTGGTTCCTTTTGATGATTTCTGCGTGCCTCTTCCCTGATTCCTCCTTGTGTTTGCTGCTAACAGCCTGCCCATGTGAAATGCTTCAGAGCCCTGCCCTTGGGCTCACGGAGTCATGTTGCCTACACCTGGGAATTTGGATGGCCCTTAGCAAGTGACTTACTCTGTGGGAGCACAAAAACCCAGCTCCCTTGGCTGGGGTCAGGACGAACACGTAAGTGTAATTTACACCCCAGAGCCCATCTGCAAGATCAGGCTGAGGCTGGGACTCCCCTGAGTGTGTGCCCTGACTTGGCTTCTTCTCTTCCCTGTCTTGTTTTCTTGACTTCTTTACTGGTCTGTCCTGGAAGCACTTCCTTCATAAATCATGTGCACACAAATCCTGGTCTCAGTGTCTTAGCAGGCTCAGATAAGGGTTTACCCTGGAAAATATAAATAGGAAGTGGGCCAGCACTTTTGAAGACAAAGCTCTTCAGTTGCTGCATACCCCTCTGTGATGAAGAGGCTAAAGTGACTGGCAAAGCCCTTGAGTTTGAATCAGGTCACACCCAGCCTTATGGGGCAAATCCTGAGCTGTGACAACTTCTACTTAGTTGGACATTTAATATTTATTTCAATCTTCTCCAAGCTGTATGTTTTCTAAGAGAATGTGTATTAGTCAGGATTTGGTCAGGAAAACAGATGGCACTTGGAATTTCAAATAGAGAGGGATGTAACATGGAAGGTTAGGTACTTACAAACCAGTTGGGAGAGCTGGAAGAGCAAAAGTCTCTCAGATTTCCTCCCAACTTCCAGAGCATCAGAAAGTACAGTGAAGAAAGAGCCCGCCAGCCTGTGGGACCAAGATAGCTGATTCTCGGGGAAGTGCCTGGAGGTGGCTGCAAAAGCTGTACTTCCTGTGCCCCTTGTGTCTGTCTGCTGTTGCAGGAGAAGCAATAATAATCATGGCTTCTGCTTCTCCGGCCTTCCAGGTCTTGTGCCAGTACAGTCAATCCTCATTATTTGTGGGTTCCATATATGCAAATTCACCTGCTCACTAACATTGATTTGTAACCCCAAAATCAATACTCACAGTCCATTCATAGTCACTCTCGGAAAGAGCTGCAAAAAACTTGAGTCACCTAAAGCCCACGTTCCCGGCTGAGCTGAATAAGGGACCTCTCTGCCTGGTAGTTTGAGCTCTCGTACTGTAAACCAGTGTTATTTTGGCCGTCTGACTACCGCCATGTTTTTCACATTTTTGTGCTTTTTGTTGGTGATTTCACTGTTTAAAATGGCCCCCAAGTGTAGTGCTACAGTGCTGTTTAGCGTTCCTAAATAAGAGAAGGCAATGATGTGCCTTATGGAGAAACTGTGTGTTAAAAAAAGCTTTGTTCTGGCCAGGCGTGGTAGCTTGTGTCTGTAATCCCAGCACTTTGGGAAGCCGAGGCGGGTGGATCACTTGAGGACAGAAGTTCGAGACCAGCCTGGCCAACATGGTGAAACCCCATCTCTACTAGAAATACAAACATTAGCCAGGCGTGGTGGCAGGCACCTGTAGTCCCAGCTACTCAGGAGGCTGAGGCACGAGAATCGCTTGAACCTGGGAGGTGGAGGTTGCAGGAAGCCAAGATCACGCCACTGCACTCCACACTCCAGCCTGGGTGACAGAGCAAGACTCCATCTCAGGAAAAAAAAAAAAAAAAAAAGGAAAGGTTTTTTCAAGCATGAGTTATAGCGCTGTTGGCTGTGAGTTCAATGTTAATGCACCAACTATATATATTAAATAAGGTGTCTTTAAACAGAAACACACAAAAGACAAAGTTACATATTGACTGGTTCACAAAAATATTGTGACCAGAGGCTTGCAGGAACCTAACTGCCTATCTCCCCTAGGAGCAATTGTTCAGTATTTGCTAATTCAACGTTTGAAAACTGAATAGATCGTAACTACTGTGAATAATGAGAATCAATGATACTTCTCATTGATAGAATCTAACTAGTAACCTATTTGGGAAGGAATGCTGGAAAATGTAGTTCCCCAGCTTCCAGATGCTGTGATATATGGAAGATCATAGAACGAAAAAATGGTGCTAAGTTTTTGACAGACAATCCAGAGCAGTATGTTAAATTATGTAATGCTTTCAAAACGTTTTAAAGGGTTGCTCCAGGGTTTACAATATACATATTTCATTAATCAATATCTAGCTTCAAATAATAATATACTATTTCATATGTAGTATAAAAACATTGTAAGAGTGTACTTCTAATTCCTCCCTCCCATCCCACAGTACATTTACATATCCTATAAACACACAATGCATTGCTGCTGTGCTGACTTTAGACAGTCATCTTTTAGAGCAATTTAAACATTTTAAAAGGAATTTTTATTTACCTTTATTTGTTCCATTTCCAGCCCTTTTCATTTATTTGTGTAGATCCAAGTATCTGTATCATATCATATTCCTCCTACCTATAACATTTCTTATAGAGCAGTTCTGCCAGCAATTAATTCTCTATTTTTGTTTGAGAGAGTATTTCTCTTTCACTTTTGAAATATATTTTTTGCCGGGTATAGAATTTGGGGTTGATGTGTTCTTTTGTTGTTGTTTAACATTTTGAAGATGTTACTTTATTGTCTTTTGACTTGTATGGTTTCTGATGAGAAGTATGCCATGATTCTTTGTTCTATTTTATGTAATATGCCTTTTTTCTCTGGCTGCCTTTATAATTGTTCTCTTTCTTGGTTTTCAGCAGTTTAAATATGATATACCCACATTTTTGTTTGTTTGGTTTTGCTTTTGGTTTTTGTTTTACCCTGCTTGGTCTTTTCTGTGCTTCATGGATCTGTGGTTTGGTGTCTGCCATTTATTTTTGGAAAACTCTTAGCCATTATTCGCCCAAATATTTCTCCTGCCTTGTTTGCTCTTCTCCTTCTGGGATTTCGGTTACATGTACTTCAAACTGTTTGATAATTTCCCACAGCTCTTTGATGCTCTGTTCTGTTTTTTTCCCTCCATTCACTTATCTTTGTGTTTCAGTTTGAATAATTTCCACTGACTTATCTTCGAATTTGCTGATTCTTTCCTCAGCTGTATCAGTCTCTTGATGAGCCCATCCAAGGAACATTAGTGTTTTTCATTTCTTGCATTTCCATTTGATTCTTTCTTATAGGTTTATTCTCTCAGCTAAAATTACCCATCTGATCTTCCATGTTGTCCATAAGTGTTTATTCCCAACTCTCCTTGGAGGCACCTGTCTTTTCTTACTTAGAGTTTGGGTTAGTTGGTTGCCCTGTGACTTCGGCTGTCTGATAAGTTCAAGGTAAGTTGTGATTTGCAGATTGTCTTTCCTTTTTTGTTGTTGCTGTAAGGGTGGGCACAATGCTTTTACCAGCCTCCTACATTAGAAGCAGACTGCTGCTATTCAGAGACAGATGTTTCTGTAGAAAAAGTACAAGACTTAATTTTGTGCCTAATTCCTGGTTTCTTTCAGATCCTCATGCTATGCACATATAACCAAATCAAGGCACCAGTATTTACTGTGGAATTCAAGAGGAAAAGCTCAGTCTCTGTGGGAATGGCTTAGAAACAGTGGTAAGTGGTATAAAATGACAGATCAAATGTAATATGTTACCCCTAGTTGCAGGTGTGGTAGGTTCTTAAAAACAGCCCCCAATGAATCATGTCTCCCAGTGTTCACATCCTTTGCAATGTTTCTTTGCAGCTCTTTCCATCATGAGGTGGAGTTACTTCTCCAGCGTTTGAATCTGCTGTTTTGATCAACAGAATATGGCTGAAGTGACATATGTGTTTGTGCCTGGGTGAAGATGGGGGGCATTTAAGTCCAGGGCTTAGGAGTTCTGGTAGCTTCCACTTTTGCCTGGGGGGTTTCCAGCCACCATGTGAAGAAGCTCAGATTAACCTGCTGGAGACAGAAGCCACTTAGGAGGAGAGCCAAGCTCCCAGATATATTAGTGAACCCGGCTAACCCCATGAAAAGAGAGAGGCCCAGCCACCCCAGTTAGCCCCAGCCATGTGAACCACCCCAACTGAGCCATCAGACATGTCAGTGTGGCCATTTTGGGTTTTCCAGCTCCAGTCAAGATATTGCAGCCCCAAATTCCTGAACCACAGAACTGTGAGATGTAAAAAGGTAGTTGTTTTATGCTACTAAGTTTTGGGGTGGTTTGTTAGGAAGCAATAGCTAACAGCAGACACTTGTAGTTGCTCCACAATATCCCTTCTCCCCCTTTTCCTCTTTAAAAGAAAGGCTGAGTTTTCTAGCTGGTTAAATGGCCACCTAAAATAAAAATTACATTTCTCAACTTTCCTTGCCACTAGATATAGCCATATGACTAAGTTCCAGTCAATGAGATGCAAGTAAGAACGGGTATATGCAACTTCCAGCGTAGTATTTATTTTGGAGGCCTTTATCTTACCAATATGTCAGAGTCTAGCACAGGAAAGATAAGAATACCATGACCATCTTTCCTTCCTACCCTACCCAAATGAGATATGGGTTGCTTTGGAGTCTGTTAGGAAAAAAACAAGAGCAACAGCAACCCAAACACTGTAGTGTAGACAGGCCATGAGGATCAAAATGTCAATGGAGAAAAAAAGGAGCTAAAAATGATACGGTGAGCACCAACTGAAAAGACTATCTTTAACCCACTAACAGTTTCTAACATTTTGAGTACCTTGAAAAATAAGTGGTGGTGAATCTTCTCATTGAAAATGAATTTAAATGAAGACATTAGGCCTTTTGACTTTGGGCATAGAATGTTCTCAGGGTAATAACACAGGTCTGGTACTTGCACCTTAATTACCCACAGATGGCTGTGGGTAATTACCCACAGATGGCTGTGATCTTGCTGTAGCAGAACTTATGGAAATCTCCTTGCCATATCCTGGACCCAGGTAAATAGTCCTTCCAGGTGTGGTAGAAAGTTGAGAGGTTTGGTTAAAACACTGCAAGGGAAGCCAAGACTAGCATAGATGCCTTCCTAGGGCTCCTCTTCCTGTTAGCATTAGGCTTTGTGCATTCTTCATCTCTCTTGATTCTGTCACGTTCTCTTTCTCTCTCTCTATGGCCACTTCCCTGTGTTCAGCCTTCACAATTTCTCTCTGGGGCTCCCTGTCCTCATGTTGTCACCTCGAATCCATTCCTCACTCTGCACCTAAAGTAATTTCTCTGGAGAGTATATCAGATTCATGACATACCTGTGCTTACAATCCCAGCAAGTCTCCTCAATCCTTCCATAGGAAGAAGAACGCCACGCTCGGGCTCTGTGTGATCTAGCACCACCTTTTTTCCTTCCCTTATCCTTCCATTCCTCCTCTTTCACATGCTGGATGACATGTCCAGCCACCCTGGATGACTTGAAAACTCCTGAAGCACCCCAGCTATCAAATCCTTAGAGCCTTTTTCCTGGCCCCTTCTTCTAAGACAATTCTTTCTTGCCTTTTAAGATTCAGATCATGGCCAGGCGCGATGGCTCAAGTCTGTAATCCCAGCACTTTGGGAGGCCGAGGTGGGCCGATCACCTGAGGTCAGGAGTTCAAGACCAGCCTGGCCAACATGGTGAAACCCTGTCTCTACTAAAAATACAAAAATTAGCCAGACGTGGTGGCAGGTGCCTGTAATCCCAGCTACTCAGGAGGCTCAGGCAGGAGAATTGCTTGAACCGGGGAGGTGGAGGTTGCAGTTAGCCGAGATCACGCCACTGCACTCCAGCTTGGGCAACGGAGCAAGACTCCATCTCAAAAAAAAAAAAAAAGATTCAGCTCAGGTGTTCAGCCACCCCTTTGAGAAGGTACCTCAGATTAGGGCCTTCTTTGTGTTTCAAGCATGCCTCTCGTCATTACATTTGTCAGGCTGTTTTTCTGATGATCAGTCTCCCCCTAAAGCTGTCAAGTGCTTAATGTGAGTGCAGCACCCACTGCCAGTGCCCCAGATCCTTCCAGCACTCACCATTTCTGCACCTAGCAGCACGGGGCAGGATGAAAGTGCCAGGGGCTTAATGCCTTCTGAGAGCAGCTCTCAACCAATGACTGATGGGAGTTGGCGTATAACTACCCCAGCTCCCTTGCCCTTGAGTGGGTAACACTGAGGCATGTGCTCTTGGCCATTACACAGAGTTCACCTGTGGAAATGAGCTCCAACTGCCCACAGTGGTAGTCAGTAAAGCCCACCATTTATTGCCTGACTTCCTTTCCTTGTCTCACTTCCCTACTTCTCTTCTGGTATTTCTTATCCCTCCCAAATAAACCACAAGCCAGCACTCATCCTTCTTTTTTTTTTTTTTTTTTTGAGAAGGAGTCTCGCTCTGTTGCCCAGACTGGAGTGCAGTGGCGCAATCTCGGCTCACTGCAAGCTCCGCCTCCTGGGTTCATGCCATTCTCCTGCCTCAGCCTCCCAAGTAGCTGGGACTACAGGTGCCCACCACCACGCCCGGCTAATTTTTTGTATTTTTAGTAAAGATGGGGTTCCACCGTGTTAGCCAGGATGGTCTCGATCTCCTAACCTCGTGATCCACCCATCTCGGCCTTCCAAAGTGCTGGGATTACAGGTGTGAGCCACCGTGCCTGGCCGCCAGCACTCATCCTCTTATCACAGGATCTGCTCTGGGGAAATCCAAACCATGGAGGTACCTGTCTTACTGTCTTTGCATCTTTCTACAGAACTGAGTTTAATCCCTGACACAAAGTAAGTCTTTGATGATAGTTTGTTGTCTGGCTGTGTCTGTCTTTTTGAGTGAATAACTGAATTAATTAATGGTTATGATGACAATTTTTCTGGTATTATCCCTTATCCCTCTTGTGGTAGACACAGAGATGTGTCACCAAATCTGCCTTCAATAAAGTTCTTGTTCACTTTGGGAAGCTGAGGTGGGCGGATCACTTGAGGTCAGGAGTTCGAGACCAGCCTGGCCAACATGGTGAAACCCCGCCTCTACTAAAAAAAAAAATACAAAACTTAGCCAGGCATGGTGGTGCATGCCTGTAATCCCAGTTACTCAGGAGGCTGAGGCAGGAGAATTTCTTGAACCTGGGTAGCGGAGGTTGCAGTGACCCGAGATCATGCCACTGTACTCCAGCCTGGGCAACAGAGCAAGAATCCAAGAAAGTTTTTGTTGTCCATTCATGGAGTGTGCAGAGAGCAGAGAGCTCCCAGCTGCCAGCAATTCCGGTCTGCCTCAGCTGCAGAGAGCCACCTCACTCCAGGCCACGGCCTCCTCAGGGCAGCCCACACCTGGCGACTGCTTTAGCAGAAATCATAAAAGGGTGTAAGAGTCTGGCCATTTCAGCCAATTGCAGGGAACCTCTGGCGGCCGATCCCTGCTCCAGAGCTCTCCACTGGGTTGGCCGAAGGTATGCGGGTTTGCATTACAGTTCAGCTTCTCAGTCAGCCCTATCTTGCCTTCTCCCATGTCTTTTTTTCCTCACAGAATTTGATCTCTAATAAACATCTTGCATCTCAAAAGCCATCCCATCATCTGCTTCTGGAGAGTCTAACTTGCAGAATCTTCCGTGGTGTATTAATCAGGATTTTCCAGAAAAGCAGATCCAATAGGAGATACATTTATGGAGATGAAGTGCTGATGTTCAAGGGCAGGAGAAGAGGGATGTCCCAGCTCAAGGACAGAGAGAGTTAATTCGCTCTTCCTCCTCCTTTTTGTTCTTTTCAGGCTCTCAATGGACTGGATGATACCCACTGTATTAGAGTATTCTTGTATTGCTATAAAGAAATACCTGTGACTGGGTAATTTATAAAGAAAAGAGGTTTAATTGGCTCACGGTTCTGCAGGCTGTACAGGAAGCATGATGCTGCTATCTGCTTGGCTTCTGGGGAGGCCTCAGGAAAGTTCCAATCGTGGTAGAAGGCAAAGGGGGAGCAGGCATGTCACATGGCTAGAGCAGGAGCAAGAGAGGGGAGAGGGGGTACCACACACTTTTAAATGACCAGATCTTCTGTCAGGAGGACAGTACCAAGGGGGATGGTGCTAAACCATTCATGAGAAACCCTTCCTCATGATCCAGTTACCTCCCACCAGGCCCCACCTCCAACATTGTGGATTACATTTCAGTGTGAGATTTGAGCAGGTACACTCATCCAAACTCTATCACCCACCGACATTGGTGAGGGTGATTTTTACTCAGCCTGCTGATTCAAATGGTAATCTCTTCCAGAAACTCTCACAGACGCACCCAGAAACAATATCTTATTAGCTTTGTGAACATCCCCTTAGTCCGGTCAAGCTGACACATAAAATTAATCATCACTCATAGATTCCATGCTTTGTCATCCTGATTCCCTGATTCACTGTCACCTCAACAGACTTTGTGCTTTTCTGACTGCACTCCATTGTTTATCCCACTGTCCACTCCTCTCTGCCATGTAATAATATCTGGACAATGCTTCATAGTCTAAGTATTTCTCCATATGACATCAGATTTACTCCTCAACAATAGCCCTGCAAGGTGGGTGTTCTTATTCCCATTTTTCTGCTGTGGAGACTGAAATTCAGATAAATATAGGGATTTTCCCAAGGTCCCCAGTTTCTAAGTGGAAACTGGAACTCAGAAGTCATTGGCAAGTACAGGAATGTCCGCAGGTAACTTTCCTCCCTCTGGGTGGGCCTTGGAGATATGGGCCCAACAATACTGTCTGCTACAGGAACTATCTGCGGTATTTGCTTAGCAGATGGGAGGTAAATCACCTATCTAATTCCTTTGGATTCACACACTGAAAGCTCCCTGTTGAATTTTCCTGGGAACTGTAATGGCCCCTAGTCCCTTAAGCTGAACTAATACGTGATTTGTTCTGGAGTCATCTATGGGGGTGAAACAGTTGTAGGAAAAGGCAGAGAGGTCCAGGACTGAGGGCTTGGGAGAGTTGCTGGTGGAGGCCCCTCAGTGCTTGTGGATGATCGTGGGCACTGAATGGGAGGAGGGGAATCTGTCATGACTTTGAGCTGTGGGCACTGAATGGGAGGAGGGGAATCTGTCATGACTTTGAGCTGTGGGCACACCAGCAATCTCTTCTTTTGCTCTCAGAGCTGCCTGGGAGTTGGTGTATAAATACACCAGCCAGAGGGGTTTGGGGGATTCCCATCTGGAATTTGACAGTTCCTCCCTCAGTTGACACAGAGGAGGGTCCCTGTGGAAGTCAGCTGGTAATCCTCCACCCAGGTGCTCCAGACTTGAGACAGATGAATGGGTGGCCTAGGTTGGGGAAGCACCCAAGCAAGCATTCCATCTCAGATAGTCTCGCAGGGGGTAGCCTCAGCCTGACTTGGGAGTGGAGGAGCTCTGCAGTGTGAGTTACAGGTCAGAGGGGTCCCATGCATAGGCAAGGGAACTGGGCTTTCATACTCCTCCATCCACCAGCCATTGGCTAAGGACTGCTTTGTCCTGGGGAAGCATACAGTTCCAGACATTTTCAGCTCTCCTCAATAAAGTTGCTCCAGTAGGCATGGGCAGGCCTCCAAATAAGTTACAGGTTTTGGAAACAAAGGCACACTGAAGCCAGGGGTGGTCAAAAACAGCACAGAAATAGCCAGGGGAATGCAGGTGTAACACAGACAACAAGAAATTATGGGGACCTCTGGCTTTTTCAGTGTGTGATCAATGCACCTCTTCTCTCTTTGTTTTTGCCGTGAGCTCCATGGGAGCAGAGACTGTGTAACTTTGTAGTCCCAGCAGTCAGCAGAAGGCCTGGCGTCCATGCCCAAATAACTGTTGCCAAAGGGGTGGAAGATGGAATGTTTTGTCCAAGAGTGTAAACGAATGCACAGAGCCAAGACTGAAACAGGGCTCTCTGGGAACAAGGCAGAGGTGTAGAGCCTGGACTGGGGCCTTAGTTGGCTTTGGAGTCATGGTTTTGAACCTGGGGCTGTTCTGCAGTTTCTCCATTATCTGCTAGCCTCTCCCTTTGAATGAGTGATGCTTTCTGGGGATGTTAAATATCTGTAGCTGTTAACTATTTGTGCATGGATAGAGTGGAGGGTTAAGAAACAAAGGTGCCTCAGCTCCCCCAGGAAAGCCCAGGTGGTTTGAAGAGTGAGATGTCTGGGTCAGAGGGAAGTGGAAGTGGACTTTTAGGTTAAGCAAGAAGTCTCCAGGGCAGAGCTGATTTAACTCTGAAAATAGCTGGAGGAGGACTCTAGTGGGTGCGTTTACCCCTGCTGTGGCCGGGGTTGGGTACTTATTATTCCCCTTTCAACTTCTGTATCTTATTCTTTCTAGGCCTGATTGTTACTCTCTTTCAGAAACAAGAGGGTGGGGGTGGTAGCTCACACCTGTAATTGCAACACTTAGGGTGGCAGAGGCTGGAGGATGGCTTGAACCCAGCCTGGGCAACATAGCGGGACCACCTCCACAAAAAGAAAAAAAAAAAGAAACAAGGACACTCTGGGGACTGACTCACGTTAATTAAAATCCCGAGATTGGTATTAAAAACTCAGGAAGTCATTATTAACTTACAGCAAGAAATTCAGTCGTTTATTCATTTATCCCATAAATATTTATTGATTGCTGACCTAAGCCAAATTGGTCATGCATAACCCTAAAGTTCTTTCTAGAAGGTAATATAGCCTCCTGTATGAGGCAGGAGACAAAAACCACAGTGGTTGTTTTAACAGAGAGAATTTAATATAGAGAATGGTTAGCTAAGTATAAGGAATTATTAACTAGTTATTGAAGAACTCAAAAAGCAAAAAAGAGAACTCTATGGTATCATGAAGGTAGCAATTTCTGGAAGCAGCTACCACCTCTGAGGGACAAAGGGGGAAAAGTTGGAATTATTAAAACCTAGAAGCTTGGAGGAGTGATCACATGGGGCTGAAACTCAGAAGCCTGAGGAAGGGGCACCTGCTGGCTAGTGCTGGTGTCTCTGAGCTCAGAGGAGGGGCCCCACGGAGGTGGAATCCAGACCTCTAAGGAGGATGAGCTGGCCAGCTGGCATCTGTGGGGTAGGAGATGATGAGGTTGGTTCTGTGGGCATTGCAAACCGGATTCAGCTGCTGCTACAGGAAGGGACTGCTGCTGCCATAGTGAAGAAGCATGGTGTGAGGGATGCCACTCACAGGATTAGAAAGCTAAGGGAAGAAGCCACTGGGAAGCCAGCAGAAGCCCAAAGGAAAAAAACAACTCCCTTCTCCCTCCTCTAGCCTTGAGTCTCTCTCTAGCGCTTCCTACAGGCAGAGCACAAGAGGGAGCAGCTGGCAAAGCAGAAAGGTGGTTTAAGTCCCAGCCCTAGCATCATAAAGAAGGGTGGGTTTGGAGCTGAGAGATGATCTCTTAATAATTGGCCGGGGGCTGTGGCTCACGCCTGTAATCCCAGCACTTTGGGAGGCCAAGGCCGGGGGATCACTTGAGGTTAGGAGTTCGAGACCAGTCTGGCCAATATGGTGAAATCCCGTCTCTATTAATAATACAAAAATTAGCCGGGCGTGGTGGTGCAGGCCTGAAATCCCAGCTACTTGGGAGGCTAAGGCATGAGAATCACCTGAACCCAGGAGGCAGAGGTTGCAGTGAGCGAGATCACGCCACAGCACTCCAGCCTGAGAGACAGTGAAACTGAGTCTCAAAAAAAAAAAAAAAAAAGAAAAGAAAAAATCTCTTAATAACTGATACATCTCCAAAGAGTCTTGAGGTGAGTGAGGATTAGCTAACCGCCCCCGGAAACCTCACCACCAGCTCACACAAAAGCAAATATCTGACCAAACTCTACCACATTTATTAAGCAAGCATTCGTTAGCAATGTGGCACAAACGCAATTGATGCAACCTTTTCTCTAGGCTTGAGGAAGTCCCAGCTCTCAGCCTACCCTTGCATGAAAGGTCACTGAAGGTGGATGCAACATTCCAGAAGCATCAGGGAACCAGAAATCCTCTAAAACTAAAGGTTGAATCAAGCCTCAGGTGCCATCTCTAAGGTGCAGGGCACAGACCTTGCTAGATTCTGATAATCTCTTTATCTAAAGGTGGAGAGTAGTATCTCCAATATATTCAAGTAAACCCATAGATCCTGAATACCTCTAACTTCACCAACAAGAGTCTATTTCTAACATTCGTCATGCTAATTAACAAGCCACCAATTTCATCAATGAAAACCCATTTTTGACTTTCACTTTGCTAATTAGCAAAGCCTCAGGTATTGATGGAGCCTTTGTGATCTTGTATTTGGATATGGTCTTTCTGATATAAAGCCAGCTGACTAGCTGGAGAGGGGATTTTTGGTGAAGGCAAATGACTGACTGCCCCTGGAACTGGAGTTTTAGCTGACACAGACATGATATCACACTGTTCAGATGGAATTACTTCAAAAATCAAATGCAGAGGTCAGGCGCGGTGGCTCACGCCTGTAATCCCAGCACTTTGGGAGGCTGAGGTGGGTGGATCACCTGAGGTCAGGAGTTCAAGACCAGCCTGGCCAACATGGCAAAACCCTGTTTCTACTAAAAATACAAAAATTAGCTGGATGTGGTGGCGCATGCCAGTAATCCCAGCTACTTGGAAGGGTGAGGCAAGAGAATTGCTTGAACCTGGGAGGCAGAGGTTGCGGTGAGCCAAGATCACGCCACTGCACTCCAGCCTCGGTGACAGAGCGAGATTCCTCCTCAAAAACAAAAAAAAACAAAAAAAAAACCAACCAACCAACCAAACAACAAGAACAAAAACAAACAAAAACAAAAAACAAAAAAAAAACTGCAGAGACTGTAACAAGTACTGTTTATACCAGGTGCCACTGTGATTCAGTGGTAAACAAGACACAGTCTTTGCTCTCAAGTGGCTTACAGCCTGGGAGATGAACAGTAAACAGGTGACTGCAATATGTGCAGAGTGTACCTATAGGGGTCGGCCGGTTGGTACTGGGTACTTCTCTGAAAACATCAGGAGGACCAAATTCTGCCACTCAGTTGTCAGCAAACCTTCCCTGTAGGTTGAGTTGCCAGATAAAATACAGGCTATCCAGTTCAATTTGCATTTCAGATAAACAATGAATACTTTTTTTTTTTTTTTAGCATAAGTGCTATATTTTATTTGCTAAATCTGGCAATTCTATTTCTAGGCAAAGCTAGAAGGAAAGCCAAACAGGGCAGAAGTCAGCTCAGTGAGTGTGAGATTAGTCAAGGCAGGAGGATGAGATAGCTTTAGGTTCAATGCCCGAGTTATCTATTTCCATCTGCCTCCCCAGACAAGCCCAAGTATTTTAGAGGTCAGGGGGTCGGCTTCCCTGAGCAGTGCTGGCCAAGACACACGTGGTCTCTCTGATTTCCTTTTATAAGTGCCACGCACATCTTCTTAAACAGACCCCTCTGCCAGCACATTCTTTCTTATGCAGATGCCGTGATGGTTAATTTTATGTGTCAACTTGGAGGGTGTTTTGGGATAAAATTAACGTTGAAATTGATGAACCGATTAACACTGAAATTGATGAACAGATCCATAGTGTGGGTGGGCCTCGTTCAATCAGTTGAAGGCCAGAAAGGAGGAAAAAGACCAGCCTCCCTGAGCAAGAGGAATTCTCCAGAATACACTGCCTTCAGACTTCATCTGCAGCTTCAGCTCTCCCCAGTCTCTGCCTACCAGCCCACACTGCAGATTTTGGACTTGCTGGCCTCCATAATCATGTGAACCAATCCCTTATAATCTCTCTCTCTTGCTCTATGTGTGTGTGTGTATATATAGGTATATGTGTATATATATATGCGTGTATATATATATGTATATGTGTATAGATATATCCATGTATTTATACATATATACACGCACACACACGTGTGTGTGTGTGTGTGTGTGTGTGTACATCCTTTTAGTTCTGTTTCTCTGGAGAACCCTAATACAGACCCCCAAATAGCTGATTAGGTTTAAGGTTCCATAATGACAAAGCAGTTTTGCTTCCTTCTTCTAAACAGGTTCCCTGAATGGGATTCGTTTGCTCATAGTCTTCATTTTTTTCTCCATTAATGGATGATTTCATTTTTCTCTTAACACTCAGAGAGATTAAGAAACTTGCCGAAGCCTGGCCAGCTGAAATTTCATCTCACCTCTAGCTTCAAGGCTTGTGCTTGAAGCTGTTCTGCTGTTCAGTGTCAGTCTATATCCTGGAAATTGTCTTCCTCGATACAGGGAGGTTTCTGTTGGGTAAAGTAAAGGATGCTGGGCTTGGAGTCAGAAGACTTTGGCCTTGTTCAGAAATGGAAACATCCCAGATGGGGTTAGCAGTTTGGAGAGGGCTTTGATGCTTAGGAGCTATGCATGCACGTTTAGCAACTCCTGCAGGTTGACCTGACAGAACCTCTTGATAAACTTGAACTCTGGGCATGCAGGGCGAGCCAAGGCTAGGTCTCATTAGTGATGTCACAGCCCCAGGCGGCACAACAATTAAAGGAGCAGCTTTTTGGGTCAAAGGCAGGAGATCCTGCTGGTGGGAACTCAGGGAAGGTGTGGGTCCCATTCAACCTCTGCAAAACCAGTCCTATTATTCTACCCTTGTCTCCAGGCAATGCCTACACTCATGTGGAAGCTTCAAGGGGATGGAGGGCAGGTTTCTGATCCTCCTGAGGCATCACAATCCTCAAATCCACCAGGCTGGGGCCAGAAACTGATGGCAGGGCGGGGCAGTTGGGGAGGGCAGGAGTTAAATAAACACAGGCTTCATGGCTAGCCAGGTGTGAAGGCAAAGTTTTTCTTTACTAGTTGTGTTCTGGAATATTATGTACTAAATATTTCTGTCCCTTCAAAATTCACATATTGAAGCCCCAGTCTCCATTGAGATGGTATTACGAGGTGGGGCCTTTGGGAGGTGATTAGGTTTAGAAGACATCTTGAGGATGGGACCCCCCATGATGGGATTAATGTTCTTATGAGAAGAGGAAGACCAGAGCACACTGTCTCTGCCATGTGAGTACACAGCAAGAAGATGGCTGTCTGCAAACCAGGAATAGAGCACTCACCAGGGAACTGAACTGCCTGGCACTTTGACCTTGGACTTCCCAGCCTCCAGAACTATGAGAAATAAATGTAAGTTCCTTAAGCCCCCAGCCTGTGGTATTTTGTTATAGCAGCCCGAGCTGACTAATACATAGAGTGACTACACAATGTCTCTTATTAGCAGTTTTCCCATGTAAAATCTCTTAGAAAATGTGTACTGCTTTGTGTACATGTATGTTTTTTAATTTTTAAAATCAACATTATTGATGTATAATTTACATACAATAACATGTACCCATTTTAAGTGTACAGTTTGATGAGTTTGGAGAAATATACATACCCGTTTAACCACACCCCAGTCAAGATATAGGTCATTTTCATCCATGATGGATCTTGGATCCATCACCAAGAATACAAGATTTCCCTTGTATTCTTTTGCAGTCAATCCCTTCTCTCCACCCTAGCTCTAAGCAACACTAATCTGCTTTTCCCACTGTAGATTAGTTTTGCCTGTTCCGGAATTTTATAGACATAGAGTCATATAACGCACACTTTATTGTGTCTGGCTTTTGTTCAATAGAATGCTTTTGAGATCATCCATGTTATTGCATGTGTCAATATTTGGGGATTAAAAAAATTGCTGTGTAGTATTCTGTTGTATGAATATATCACAATTTGTTTATCCATACTCTTAGGTATATTTTAAATTTATGTATATTCTGTTATATATCTCATTCCGGGTTTTAGATTTTTCACTAAGCATAGCTTTAAGATTCACTCATGTAGCTATTTGTATATCTAATTCATTGCTACTAAATGCTTCATATTACTCCATCATGGGCAGTCCCCAGGTTTTATCTAATCACCCCCTCAGTGATGGATGCCACTTTTCTACCCACCACACAAAAAAATACTGCACTGAGCATCTTTTACATGTACCTCATGGACCTCTGAATTTTCATGGGATATATACCCAGGAGGTGAATTGCTGGGTCATTTACTACATGTTTACTTAATTAATGTCAGAGATGTCAGCTTCTTCTCCAGAATGGCTGCACTAGTCTACACTCCTACCTGCAATGCCAGAGGGCTTTTTGTAGCCCTATAGCTCCCCAGCACTTGGCATTATACAGCTAACTTTTGCAGTCTAATATAAAAAAGTGATATCTCATTTTTGTTTTAATTTGCATCTCCCTGATTGCAAATAAGTTTGAGCACCTTTGCAGGTGGGTGTCTCTCTCTCTAAACTGCCTGTTCATATTCTTTGTCCAGTTTTCTACCAGGGATGCTGTTTTGCTTCATGTTGATTTGCAGGTGTTTCTCACATATTTGACATGCTCATTTCTTGTTTTAGAGATTGAAAACATTTTCTTCCATTTTGGGCATACATCTATTCCCTTTGTCTGTGGTGTGCTTCAATAAACAGAAATCCTTAATTTTGAAGTAAATACATTTCCCTTTTCACCTAATGGTTTTTGCCTTTGAAGTTTTATTTAAGTAGTCTTTCTCTGCCAATAGAGATCACAAAGATATTCTTCTACAGTTTCTCCTATTAACTTTATAGTTTTCACTTTCACTTTTAGTTCTTCAGTCTACAGACTCCCCAGTTTATTGGTGGTGTTAGCTTGGGATACAGTTTTAATTTTTTCCATTTGGTGCACCAGTTTTTGTTTTTTTTTCAGATGGAGTCTCGCTCTGTTGCCCAGGCTGGAGTGCAGTGGCGCAATCTCAGCTCACTGCAAGCTCCGCCTCCTGGGTTCACACCATTCTCCTGCCTCAGCCTCCCGAGTAGCTGGGACTACAGGCACCCGCCACCACACCTGGCTAATCTTTTGTATTTTTAGTAGAGATGGGGTTTCACTATGTTAGCCAAGAGGGTCTCGATCTCCTGACCTCGTGATCCACCCACCTTGGCCTCCCAAAGTGCTGGGATTACAGGCGTGAGCCACCGCGCCTGGCCCCGTTTTGTTTTAACTCCATGCAGAGGATCTTTAAAATCTTGGCTCTGGCCGGGTGTGGTGGCTCATGTCTGTAATCCCAGCACGTTGGGAGGCTGAGGTGGGCAGATCATGAGATCAGGAGCTCGAGACCAGCCTGACCAACATGGTGAAACCCCATCTTTACTAAAAATACAAAAATTAGCCAGGTATGGTGGCATGCACCTGTAATCCCAGCTATTCAGGAGGCTGAGGCAGGAGAATCGCTTGAACCCAGGAGGTGGAGGTTGCAGTGAGCCGAGATCATGCCACTGCACTCCAGCCTGGGCAACAGAGCGAGACTGTCTCAAAAAAAAAAAAAATATTGCCCACACCAATTCATGAAAATGTTTTCCTCTAAAAGCTTTATTATTTTATCTTTCCTATTTAGATCTACTATTCTTCTGAAATTGATTTACATGTATGGTGTGAGATAGGGATCCAGATTTATTTCTCCCCATTTAGATACAAAATTAACCCAGTGCCATTTATTTAAAAGATTATCTTTTTTCCACTATACATCAGTGTCATACTGTAATAAACCAGGTGAACTAAATGTGTGTCTGCTCTGGATTCTTGATTATTTTCCATTGGTCAGTTTATCTATCCTTGTGTAGTACATCACTGTATTCCTCAGAGAGGGCTTGTGTAGTCTTATGCTAATTTTAGACACTTTATAATTTTGTAGCTATTGTAAATGATTTTATTTTTATTACATTTTATAGTTTCTAGTTATTTCTGTAGTAAAAAGCAGCTACTGATTTCTGTAGGTTGATTTTCTAGTTAGAAACTTTATGTACATCCCCACTTAGAGTTGAGTTTATGGATTACATTTTTATTTCTAGATAGATGATCATATCACTTGCAAATAGCAATTTTATCTTTTTCCTTCCCAAAAGTGTATCTCCGTGATGATTAATTTTATATGTCAATTTGGCTAGTCTCTTGTGCCCAGTTATTTTGTCACACAACAGTCTACAGTCTAGGTGTTGCCACGAAGGTATTTTTTAGATGAGATTAACATTTAACTCAATGGACTTTGAGTAAAGCAGATTACCCTCCATAATGTGGGTAGGCCTTGTCCAGTCAGTTGAAGGCCTTAAGAAAAAAGATGAACATTCTTGGAGGGAGAGACAATTCTGCCTCTAGAATGCCTTTGGACTTAAGCTGCAACATCAGTTCTTCCCTGCGTCTCCAGCCTGCTAGTCTACTCTGCAGATTTCTGACTTGTCAGTCCACACAATCACGTGAGCTAATTCCTTAAAGTAAATCTTCCTCCCTCCCTCTCTCTTTCTCTCTCTCCTCCCCTTACACTCTTTTTCACTGTCTGCATACATCCTATTGCTTCTCTTTCTCTGGAGAAGCCTGACTAATACAACCTCTTAATTATTTTCATTTTCTAACAATGGCCAGGACTTTCATGCCATATTACACAGTAATGGTTGAGGACACATTTGTCTTATTTATAATCTTAAAGGGAATGTGTCTAAAGTTTCTCCATTAAGTATATTTGCTGTGGGTTTTTTGTTGTTGTTTCCGAGGCAGAGTCTCACTCCATCACCCAGGCTGGAGTGCAGTGCTGTAGTCTCGGCTCACTGCAACTGCTGCTTCCTGGGTTCAAGTGATTCTCGTGCCTCAGCCTCCTGAGTAACTGAGATTACAGTTGCCTGCCACCACACCCAGCTAATTTTTGTATTTTTAGTAGAGACAGGGTTTTGCCATGTTGGCCAGGCTGGTCTGGAACTCCTGATCTCAAGTGATCTGCCTGCCTCGGACTCTCAATGTGCTGGGATTACAAGTGTGAGCCGCCACCACACCCAGCCTTCCGTAGGATTTGATACATAACCTTTATCAAGTTAAGAAAATTTCTTTATGTTCCTAGTTTGCTAAGTTTACTGATGTTGAACCATTGTCGAATTTCTAGGATAAAACCTTCATCATGATGGATATATATATATATATCTCCATTTAAATATATATATCCATTTAAATATATATATATCCATTTAAATATATATATATTTAAATCCTGTTGAGTTCAGTCAGTAAATCTTTTGTTTGGGATTTATACATCTGTTTTCATAAATGAAAAAGCCCTGTAAGTACATTTTTAAAAATTTTAATTTTAATTTTTTTTTTTTTGAGACAGAGTCTCACTCTGTCACCCAGGCTGGAGTGCAGTGGCATGATCTCGGCTGACTGCAAGCTCTGCCCCCCGGGTTCATGCCATTCTTCTGCCTCAGCCTCCCAAGTAGCTGGGACTACAGGTGCCGACCACCACGCCCAGCTAATTTTTTGTATTTTTAGTAGAGACGGGGTTTCACCATGTTAGCCAGGATGGCCTCGATCTCCTGACCTCGTGATCCACCCGCCTCGACCTCCCAAAGTGCTGGGATTACAGGCATGAGCCACTGCGCCCGGCCATAAGCACTTTTTAAAAATTGTCACTAACTGGTTTTGGAATTAAGATTGCCTTGGCTTCAAAATGAGCTGGATGGCATTCACTCTTTTTCTAAACTCTGAAACAATCTGGGTAAAATAGGAATTAAGCATTTCTTTCTTTTTTAAAACAATTTATTTTTTTTTTTTGAGATAGAGTCTCACCCTGTTGCACCTGCTGGAGTGCAGTGGCATGATCTCGGCTCACTGCAACCTCTGCCTCCCAGGCTCAAGCTATCCTCCTGCTTCAGCTTCCTGGAATTACAGCCTCCCGGCTAATTTTGTATTTTTTGTAGAGACAGGGTTTCATTGTGTTGGCCAGGCTGGTCTCGAACTCCTGATCTCAAGTGATCTGCCTGCTTTGGCCTCCCAAAGTGCTGGGATTACAGGCGTGAGCCATCACACCTGGCCGGAATTAAGCATTTCTTAAAAATTTCATAGAACTCGCCTATAAAACTAAAAGGGCCATCAGTGATAGACTGGATAAAGAAAATGTGGCACATATACACCATGGAATATATGCAGCCATAAAAAAGAATGAGATCACGTCCTTTGCAAGGACATGGATGAAGCTGGAAACCATCATCCTCAGCAAACTAACACAGGAACAGAAAACCAAACACCGCATGTTCTCACTCATAAGTGGGAGTTGAACCATGAGAACACATGGACACAGGGAGGAGAACAACACACACTGGGGCCTGTTGGGCGGTGGAGGGCAAGGGGAGGGAGAGCATCAGGACAAATACCTAATGCATGCGAGGCTTAACACCTAGATGATGGGTTGATAGATGCAGCAAACCACCATGGCACACGTATACCTACGTAACAAACCTGCACATCCTGCACATGTATCCTGGAACTTAAAATAACATATTTAAAAAAACAAACTAAAAGGGCCTAAAGTTTTGGGGGAGAGGATGTCTTTGACTACCATTTCAATCTTTTCGTGCTTTGCCTGGAATTAGTCATCTTCTTGATCAAACTGTTGCATTTTATATATTTCTAGAACTTCATTTCATTTTTTTTTTTGAGACGGAGTCTCGCTGTCACCGAGGCTGGAGTGCAGTGGTGTGATCTCAGCTCACTGCAAGCTCCGCCTCCCGGATTCACGCCATTCTCCCGCCTCAGCCTTCCGAGTAGCTGGGACTACAGGCGCCCACCACCACACCCGTCTAATTTTTGTATTTTTAGTAGAGACGGGGTTTCACCATGTTAGCCAGGCTGGTCTCGATCTCCTGACCTTGTGATCTGCCTGCCTCGGCCTCCCAAAGTGCTGGGATTACAGGCGTGAGCCACCACGCCCAGACCCTATTTCATTTTTTTTTTTCAATTTTAGTAGTGCAGAGTTATTCATAATGCTTTTTTCTTTTTTAAATAATCACTTTTGTGCCTGTGGTTATCTCTTCCTTTTCTTTTTGTATTTTATTTATTCACATCCTCTCTCTTTTTTTTTTTTTTTTTGAGACAGAGTCTTGCTCTGTCACCCAGGCTGGAGTGCGGTGGCACATCTTGGCTCACTGCAAACTCTGCCTCCTGGATTCACACCATTCTCCTGCCTCAGCCTCCCGGGTAGCTGGGACTACAGGCGCCCGCCACCACGCCCGGCTAATTTTTTGTATTTTTAGTAGAGACGGGGTTTCACCGTATTAGCCAGGATGGTCTCAATCTCCTGACCTTGTGATCCACCCGCCTCAACCTCCCAAAGTGCTGGGATTACAGGCGTGAGCCACCGCACCCGGCCCATATCTTCTCTTTTTGATTCTTGATCACTGTTGCCAGAGGTCTGTCTTTAAAAACATCTTTTCATGGAACCAGTTTTTGACTTTTAAAATAATTCTCACAGTTTTTGTTGCTGTTCTGTTTCATAGAGTTGTGCCAGGACTGAGCCAAGCATTTGCAGTTGTTTTCAATAACAACTGAGCATGCAAACTAGAGGTCAACTCTACTTTCAATGTATCCATAATTGGTAACTGTATCTGTCACAATGTAGTCTCACCAAAGCTGTAATTATTCTAGAGAAGTGGCCAGCTTGTTACCTTGGCCACAGTACATAGATAAGGGAACTGTTCACAGGAAATCATGAGAATAGATGCAAATATTGGAATGATAGCAATATGGTTGACACGCCAGCACTCACAGTCTATTCAGCAAATGTACCTTCTTCTCTTTAGGAAGGGCCGTGAAATCCTGGCTGGGAATTTTGCAGGACCAATCAGAGACATTGCTTTCGATGCTCATTGTTCCATCTCAGACCCCTGCTCTCATGTGCTTAGGTCTTCAATGGGTGATTTCTAGCGTGGGTATGGCAACTCACTTATCTCTGCTAATGTGTCTGCCTGTGCCTCAGTTGAGTGTAGAGGATTTATGGACAGGAGCCTTATCCCAACGTTGCCATCCTCCCCCGTTGCCCCAAATAAATGGGCAGATGAAAAGGCTGGAACAGTGTGCCAAGGATGCTCTGAAGGAGATTGTTGGAAAGATGAGCCATAAGACATGCCAGGTTTCTGGCTGCTCAAAATGTCACACACTATTCAATTTTTACAGCCAGTCCTGCTGAATTACTGTGAGGCCATCCATCAAGAATGGTCTCAGCTGTCTCCACACAGATAAATAAGAATGATGTCTGAATGCCATTCTGTCTGTAACTATCTTTCACTTATTTTACCCTATGAGTTAGTCTTGTGGGGTTAAGCCAAGGGTGGGATCTGCTGCTAGAATAATGAATACCGGGACCCTCTGAGCACACTGGGTCCGTGTAACATTGTCTAATTGATCACTGGCAAAATCTCCCTCCCAGGGTAACTAGACGAAGACAGACCAATAGAAATGCCTCCTTCAGCGTCACTGGTGTTGATTTTTCAGACTCATGAGGATTCCTCAAAGCTGCAAGGAAGGAAGCAATAACTCCTCAGGCACTGCAGCTACACCCAGTATTTCACCTGGGTAGTGCCCAAGAGTACCACTGTAAAACAGTTTGTCACAGGCCAGGTTTCCTGGGAAACAGACTCTGAGATAGAGATTTGCATGCGGGAAGCTTATTGAGGCGTGATCTCCGGATCTACACCTGAGAGGGCATGAGCGATGCAGGACTGGGCAGAGAAAGAACCTGAACTGTGATGAGGTTGCACCCAAGGCCCATTTGACCCCATGGGGAGTTCTGGAGCTGGGATGATCCTTTAGAATTGTCTGCAATTGAGAGGAGGGGCCAAAGCCTTTGTTCTCCCACATTGGCCAGTCTCTGGATATGGGCTGCCCCCGGGAAGGGGACATGATCTTGGGTGAGGCAGGTATCTTCAGCTGAAGGCAATCCCCATGTAGGGATTCAGCGGCCAGCTGCCAGCTGTCAACACTCCCTGCAGCAGGGAGAATGAGTGCTTCAGTGGGACATTTGCGCAGTGCACCACAGCACCCATCACAGTCTTCACCCCTTGTGCCGCTCACACTCACTTGCTTCATAGAGTAAACTTGGAGCACAGCTCCTCCAGGTTTCAGGTGATCTTCATTTCCTGGAATAACTTACAAGAGGAGGGTCAGTGAGGCAAACTACAGACCCAGCTACTCCAACTGGTCTTGAGGCCTCAACTGATATTCAGTGTCTCCCTTCTCTACTACCTATTCTAGATTCTCTTCACCATTCAAGAACAACTGTCAGCATAGGTGGCTTACCTGCTGACACAATACAGATTCTCATCCCTGAAGGGTCTGAGCCCTGGTCACCATCCTCTTTTCAGACCAAGGTTGCTATATTTGTCCATTTCCTATCAAAACTGAGCAAGGAAGTATCAAGAGGTACCCAAGAATATCAACTGAAGGTCGAATATAATCCTTCCTGTCTCCCTTGTATAACAGAGCCCTACCTCCTCCTGAAGATCATGGTTAGACCTGCCAGGATAGTGACTCCTCTTATTGCCTGCTTGTCTGTTAGTGTGTGAAACCTAAAGTGACTGGGTAGAAGCAATAGTTTAAATTTTAGTAGGACTTTTTCTGAGCCCCTAGTGGAAGAGTTACCTCTCTAGGAACCAGAAGCTCCAAACCTGCAGAGCTGAGAGTTGCAGGACAAGAAGCACAAATTCAATAAGCACAGATTTCTTTTTTTGTTTGTTTGTTTTGAGACAGAGTCTCGCTCTGTCGCCCAGGCTGGAGTGCAGTGGCGCAATCTCGGCTCACTGCAAGCTCCGCCTCCTGGGTTCACGCCATCCTCCTGCCTCAGCCTCCCGAGTAGCTGGGACTGCAGGCGCCTGCCACCATGCCTGGCTAATTTTTTTTTTTTTTTGTATTTTTAGTAGAGATGTAGTTTCACCTTGTTAGCCAGGATGGTCTCGATCTCCTGACCTTGTGATCTGCCCGCCTCGGCCTCCCAAAGTGCTGGGATTACAGGCGTGAGCCACCACGCCCGGCCAATAAGCACAAATTTCAATAAAAACTGAGCAAGCAAGCTGGAGGTCAACTCCATTTTCTCTCTCTTTTTTTTTTTTTTTTGAGATGGAGTCTTGCTCTGTTGCCCAGGCTGGAGTGCAGTGGTGCCATCTTGGCTCATTGCAACCTCTGCCTCCTGGGTTCAAGCAATACTCCTGACTCAGCCTCCTGAGTAGCTGGGATTACAGATGTGTGCCACCACACCTGGATAACTTTGTATTTTTAGTGGAGATGGGGTTTCACCATTTTGGCAAGGCTGGTCTCAAATTCCTGACCTCAGGTGATCTGCCCGCCTCGGTCTCCCAAAGTGCTGGGATTACAGGTGTGAGCCACCATGCCCAGCCTCATCTCCATTTTCAATGCATCGATAATTGGTGACTATATCTGTCACAATACAGTCTCATTAAAGTTGTAATTATTCCAGAGAGGTAGCCAGATTGTTACCTTGGCCACAGTACATAGATAAGGGAACTGTTCACAGGAAAAGATGAGAATAGATGTGAATATTAGAATGACAGCAATATGGTTGATGCATGCCAATTTTGATGAAGTCCAATTTATCTTTTTGTTTTTTTTAGTCGCTTGTGCTTTTGGTGTCAAATCTAAGAACCTACTGCCAAATCCGATGAAGATTTAACCCTAGGTTTTCTCCTAATAGTTTCATAGCATTACCTCTTAAATTTAGGTTGCTGATCCATCTTGAGTTAATTTTTGTTTATAGAGTAAGGTAGGATTCTAACTTCATTCTATGGTTATAGAGTTGTTCAAGCACCATTTGTTGAACAAACTAGTTTTACCCATTGAATAGTTTTGACATCCATGTTAAAAAATCAATTGGCTGTAGATGTTTGAGTTTATTTCTGGACTCCCAATTCTATTCATTTATTTCTACATCTAGCCTTATGCCAGTACCACACTGTTTTGATTACTGCAGCATTGTAGTCAGTTTTAAAATCAGGAGGAGTAAGTCCACAAACTTCGTTTTTCGTTTACAATGTTGTTGTGGCTATTCAGAGTCCATGCAGTTCCATATGAGCATCAGAGCCAGCTTTTCCATTTCTGTCATTGCAGGTCCTTTTGATAGGGATTGTGTTAAATCTGTAAGTCTTTTGGGGAGGGGGTATTGCTATCTTAACAATATTAAATCTTCCAAACTATGAACATGGAATGTCTTTCTATTTATTTAAGTCTTCTTTAATTTCTTTCAGCAGTATTTCATAGTTTTCAGTGTACAAGTCTTTCAACTCCTTGGTTAAATTTGTTCCTTGGCATTTTATTCTTTTGGAGGTATTGTAAATGTAAATTTTTTTTTAGTTTCTGTTTTGGATTGTCCATTGCTGGCGTATAGAAACAAAACTGATTTTTTTTTAAAGCTTTCCTGTGCTTGCTATTATAAGTAATACTTTAAATTTTTTTTTTTTTTTTTTTTTTTGAGACATGGTCTCATTCTGTCACCCAGACTGAGACGAGTGCAGTGATGCGATCAAAGTGATGGCAGGGGCTGCTGCCATCATGCCAACTGCAGCAGGGAGGTGTGGCTGGAGCTGTACACTCCATGGAGCCGGTGGGAGCCCTGCCCCTTCTGAGTTGGGACTGGAGCTCCCTGTGCGGCTGCAGCCGCCCAAACCGCAGCTGCAGACCCAGGCCTCCTGCTCTACGGAGCAGGCAGAGCCCCGCCCTCTTGGGCACCACCGCCGCCCAAACTGCAGCTGTGGATCCGAGCCTCCCTGTGCTCTTGGGGGAGCCAGGAACAGGCAGGCTCTGCACTCCCTGGTGCAGCCGTAACCACCCAACCTGCTGCTGCAGGGCCTCCCGCTCCAGGAAGCAGGCAGGAGCCAGGGACAAGCAGGAGCCCTGCCTATTCAGGGTTGGTGGGGTGGGAGCTCCTGGGTGCAGCTGAGGCTGCCCTCCCAGGCACAGGACCTGGGCATCTCTGTAGCCTGCACCCTCGGGCGCCCCAGGAAGGAGCCCCCATCTCTGCAGGCTCAGGGGTATCTCCTCCCACTGCCTGGCCTCTCTCCACTCCCAGCACCAGCTCCGATCTCAGAGCGGGGTTGGAGCCAAGCCCCGGGGCCATGAATGGCAGCAGGAGGCAGACAGAGTCCTGGGCAGAAGGGGGTGGGATCCTCAGTAAGGCCCCACTCTCAAACCAGGGAGGGCCTGAAGGCTGGGGGCTGGGCTGCCAGAGTGAGGACTCGTGGTGCCTCTTCCAGGCCCACCCACGGCCGCCCACAGACCAATCTACATTCACTTCTTCCCCTCTGAGGTCCATAAAAGCCCTGGACTCAGCCAGAGCAGGGTAGAAGATGGCCAGAGGACAAAGAAGGCAGAGAGATGGCAGGAGGATCAGCTGCAGAGAGGAGTACCCTTTATGCTGAGAGCTGCAGAGATGACCTGCAGGCAGAGAGAAGCTACCCTCTCCCACTGAGAGCTTCAGAGACCTGCAGAAATGTCCAAACGACCTGCCTGCAGAGAGGAGCTATCCTCTCCAGAGCCTCCTCTCTGCTATGAGCTGAATATTCCATAGGATGACCTGTCTACACCGAGGAGCTACCCACTCCTCTGAGCTGTTCTAACACTAAATAAAACTCTTCTTCACCCTTCACTTGTCTGCATACCTCATTCTTCCTGGATGCAGGACAAGGACGTGGGCAAAGGTGCCATGACCACAAAGGTTTCCAGCCAGGAAAATCAACACCCCAGATATCCTGTAACAATAGCTCTCTGCAGTCTTGACCTTTTGGGCTCAAAGGATCCCCCTGTGTCAGCCTCTTGAGTAGCTGGGACCATAGGCACAGGCCATCACACCCAGCTAATTTTTTAAATTTTTGTAAAGATGGGGTCTTGCTATGTTGCCCAGGCTGGTCTCGAACTTTTGGGCTCAAGTGATCCTCCCACTTCAGCCTCCTAAAGTGCTGGGATTACAGGCATGAGCCACTCTGCCTGGTCCTACTTTCAGCTTTTTATCTGGTCCTTACTTTAGTATGTGTGTTTTAAACACCACAAATGTATCATCTCAGGGTTCTGAAGGTCAGCAGTCCAAAATGAGTTTTGTAGAGCTAAAATTAAGTTGTGAGCATAGCTACATTCCTCCTGGAGGCTCTAGGGGAGAATCAATTTCCTTGCCTTTTCCAGCTTCCAGAGGGTGCCTGCATTCCTTGACTTGTGGCCATTCATCCTCAAACTCACCAGTGTAGCATCTTCAAATCTTGCTCTGGACTGGGCACAGTGGCTCAGGCCTGTAATCCCAGCACTTTGGGAGGCTGAGGTGGGAGGACTGCTTGAAGCCAGGAGTTCAAGACCAGCCTAGGCAACAAAGTGAGACCCCTGTCTCTTTTTGTTTTTTTAAATTAGGTATGGTGGCATGCACCTGTAGTCCCAGCTACTGGGAGGCTGAGGCAGGAGGATCACTTGAGCCCAGTAGTTCAAGGCTGTAGTGAGCCATGACTGTGCCACTGTACTCCAGCCTGAGCAACAGAGTGAGACCCTGTCTCAAAAAAAAATCTTGTTCTGATCCTGATTCTGATTCCTCCGATTCTGTTTCTACCATCATATCTCCTTTATCTCTGACCCTCCTGCCTCTTTAAGAAAAATTGTGGTAATATATATATAACTTAAAATTTACCATTTTAACCATTTTTAAAGTGAATAGCTTGGTGGCATTGAGTACATTCAGATTGTTGTGCAACCACAACTGATTTTTGTATGTAGATCTTGTACCCTACAAATTTGCTGAATTTCTTTATTAGCACTAGTAGTTTTTTGTGTGTATTCTATGGGATTTTCTTTTTATTTTATTATATTATATTTTATTTTTTGAGACGGAGTCTTACTCTGTCACCCAGGCTGAAGTGCAGTGGCACAATCTCGGCTCACTGAAACCTCCGCCTCCCAGGTTCAAGTGATTCTCCTGCCTCAGCCTCCTGAGTAGCTGGGATTACAGGTGCGTGCCACCATGCCTGGCTAATTTTTTGTACTTTTAGTAGAGACAGGGTTTCACCGTGTTGGCGAGGATAGTCTCAATCTCCTGACCTTGTGATCCGCCCACCTTGGTCTCCCAAAGTGCTGGGATTACAGGCATGAACAACTGTGCCCGGCCTTCTGTAGGATTTTCTATATGTAGGATGATGTCATCTGCAAACAGAAATAGTTTCACTTTTTCCTTTCCAAGTTGGATGCCTGTTATTTCTTTTTCTTGCCTAATTGCTGTAGCTAGGATTTCCAGTACAATGTTCAATAGCAGTGGTGAAAGCAGGCATCCTTGCCTTGTTCCTGATCTTAGGGGAAGAGCTTTCAATCTTTTACTGTTGAGTATGAGGATAGCTATAGGTTTTTCATAAGGAATTCCTTTTTATTCTTAGTTTGCTGGGTGTTTTTTTCATGAAAGACTGTTGAGTTTTGTCAAATGCTTTTTTTTTTTTTTTGCAACCACTGAGATGATCATATGGTTTTTTTTCCCTTTGTTCTTTTAATGTGGTGTGTTATATTGATCTATTTTCTTATGTAGAACCACCCTTGCATTCGTGGGATATATCCCACTTGGTCACGGTATATAATCATTTTTATGTTCCATTGAATTCAGTTTGCTAGTATTTTGCTGAGGATTTTTCTGTCTGTTCATAAAGGATATTGGTCAGTAGTATTTTTTTGTTTGTGGCATCTTTGTGTCTTTGGTATCAGGGTCATGCAAGCCTTACAGAATATGCTGGGAAGTATTCCTTTCTCTTCCATTTTTTGGGAGAATTTGAGGTAGGATTGCTGTTAATTTTTCTTTAAATGTTTGGTAGAATTCACTAGTGAAGTCATCTGGTCCTAGACTTTTCTTTGCTGGGAGGTTTTTGATTACTGATTCAATCTCTTTACTTGTTAAAGATTTGTTGAGATTTTATATTTTTTTCTTGACTCAATTGTGATTGTTTGTGTGTTCCTGGGAATTTGTCCACTTCATCTAGATTATCTGATTTGTTGCATACAGTTGTTCACAGTATCCATAATCCTTTTAATTTCTATAAAGTTGTTTTTAAAATTTCTGATTTTACAAAAAATTTAAAAAAATAGATATTGGTGTGGATGCAATGAAAAGGGAACACTTCTACACTGCTGTTGGGAATGTAAACTAGTACAATCACTATGGAAAACAATGTGGAGATTCCTTAAAGAACTAAAAGTAGAAGTACCATTTGATCCAGCAATCCCACTACTGGGTACCTACCCAGAGGAAAAGAAGTCATTATATGAAAAAGATACTTGCTCACACATGTTTATAGCAGCACAATTCACAATTGCAAAAATGTGGAGCCAACTCAAATGTCCATCAATAATCAACAAGTGGTTAAAAAAACTGTGATATATATATATCTCCACACAAACACAATGGAATACTACTAAGCCATAAAAAGGAATGAATTAATGGCATTTGCAGCGACCTGGATGGGACTAGAGACTATTATTGTAAGTGAAGTAACTCAGGAATAGAAAACCAAACATCGTATGTTCTCACTTATAAGTGGGAGCTAAGCTATGAGGACCCAAAGGCATAAGAATGACACAATGGACTCTGGGGACTCGGGGGGGAAGGGTGGGAAGGGGGTGAGGGATAAATGACTACAAAAAAATTGGGTTCAGTGTATACTGCTGGGGAGATGGGTACACCAAAATCTCACAAATCACCACTAAAGGACTTACTCATGTGATCAAATACCACCTGTTCCCCAGAAACCTATGGAAATAAAAAACTAAAAAAGAAAGGGATTATATACTCCGGCCAACTGGCATTCATCCCAGGAATGCAAAGGTGGTTTAACATCCTAAAATCAATTAACATAACATACCATATTAATAGAATAAAGTATCAAAACCATAAAAAAATTTCTGATTTTAGTTATCTTTGTTTTCTCTCTTTTTCTTAGTCATCCTAGCTAAAGGTTTGTAAATTTTGCTGATATCTTCAAATAACTAACTTTTGGTTTGTTGTTTCTTTCTATTGTTTTTCTATTCTTTACTTCCTTTCTCTCTGCTGCCATCGATTTTTAGTTTGTGTGAACATTCCGAGCTTTCTCATCCATGAACCAAGCTTGGCTTTTTCCCTCTTCCATTAGCTGGTCACAAAGAATACCCCATGAAGCCCTAAGTGTGAGCTGGGGCAGAGGCACAGATGGAACAGAGGTAGATGGTTGAGGGGTCTGCGTCACTTGCTTAGCCACTTGCTTGTGCTCTCTGACTTTGCTTGTAACTGATCTACGTGTTCCACCTCCATCTTCTGAAGGACTGCTTTTTGGCCTTCCTAGACCTATGACTTGGTGGGTCTGACAGAACCCAGGTCATGATGGTTAGTTCTGGCTGTGTGATCACTTGATTCCCCTTGGTCAGGCACTTGTCTCTACCTGCCACCCACCTTCCTCTGAGAGTCGAGTGTCACCACCTACCATCTGTCATTTTGGGATTCCATCATCCTCATTGCTATCAGTGAGCTCCGTTCTGTAACAGCATATCCTACCATCATTCCCAACCATCCTGATGGATGGCCACTGAGTTTCTCATTGATGCTGACTCCCCTGTTACCCATGCATTGTTTATTGCTTTGATAAAGTGTGTCCTTGGGGGTCCTCCAGTGAGGACTTTATATAATACAACCCCTATATTAGTTGCTTAGGCTGCTGTACCAAAATACCACAGGCTGGGTGGCTTAAACAACAGACATTTGTTCTCTCATAGTTCTGGAGGCTGGAAGTACAAGATCAAGGTGTTATCAGGGTTGGTTTCTGGTGAGACCTCTCTTCCTGGCTTGCAGACAGCCACCTTCTTACTGTGTCTCACATGGCCTCTTCTCTGTATTTGCATGGAGAGCAAGATCTCTCTGAAGTCTCTTCCTCTCCTTATAAGGATACCAGTCCTGCAGCATTAGAGTCCCACCCTTGTGACTTCATTTAACCTTAATTACCTCCCTACGCTCCCTATCTCCAAATACAGTCACATTGGAGAGTAGGGCTACAACATATGAATTTTAGGAGGGCACAATTCAGTCCATAACAATCCCCTAGCATGCCTATTTTTCTGTGCTTTTTGGTCTTCCTTCCACAGCCTGCCATGGCAGTTCTCCCATTTCTACCTCATTCAGTGGTGCCCATTGGTTTCTCCAAGCTTCCAACAATGTGTGTAACACCATCTCCCAAGGGTCCTGCCAAGGTTTAAAATCTCATATCATAGATGAGTGGGCATCTATCAATAAACTCTCCCTTAGCCAACTTTATGGCTTACCTCCTGAATTAGTTTACTCGGGCTACCAGAACAAAATACTACAAACTGAGTGGCTTCCAACAACAGAAATTTATTGTCTCATGGTTCTAGAAGCGGGAAGTCTCAAGTCAAGATGTTGGCAGGGCCATGCTCCCTCTGAGACTCTGGGTAGGATCCTTCCTTGCCTCTTTCTAGTTTCTGGTGGTGCTGCCAATGCTTGGTGCTCCTTGGCTTACAGCTGCATTTAGCCTCTGCCCCATCTTCACATGGCATTCTCCTGTGCATCTTCACATCATCTTCCCTTTGTGTGTGTCTGTGTTCAAATTTTTTCTTTTTAAAGGACACCAGTTGTTTTGATGTAGGGCCCTTCTAGATGACCTCATCTTAACTTGGTTAAGTCTGCAAGAGTCCTTTTTCCAAATAAGGTCACATTCTGGGGTACTGGAGGTTTGGACTTCAAAATAGCTCTTACGGGAGACAGTTTTAGTCATAACCCCTCCCTTGATACAGAATCCTCAGAATCTCATCCATACTCTCTGGGCTTCTGCCATTACATGGTTTGCTCTTACAGTCTTTTGAAATATAGCCACTCTCCTCTCTTAGCAGGCCCGGCACTTTAGTGGCTGGGTAATGTTATGACTGAACCCTAGTTATTGACCTAGCAACCAGGAGGAATGGTTGGGGTAGATCCCAGTAGGGGATGGGCTATATGTTATCTTGCAGGTTAGAGGCCTCTGCACCGTCTTCAAACAAAAGGCTATCACTAGCCTTAAGTATAGTCACTCCACCTCTCTTTTTGGTTACTGTTTGCATGGAATATATTTTTTCATTCATTTACTTTCAATCTATTTGCGTTTTTGAATCTAAAGTAAATCTTTTGTAGATAGCATATAGTTGGATCATGTATTTTATCCATTCTGCTAATCTCTGACTGTATTGGAGAGTTATATCTATTTACATTTAACGTAATTACTGATAAGAAAGGACTTACTTCTGCTATTTTGTTATTCATTCCCTGTATGTCTTACTTTTTTTTGTTCCTCAGTTCCTCCATTACTGCCTTCTTTCATATCAATTGGATATTTTCTAGTGTAACACTTGAGTTCTCTTGCCATTTCTTTTTACTATACATTTTTGGGTTATTTTCTTAGTGGTTGCTCTGGCGATTATAACTAACATCTTACATTTACAACAACCCAGTTCATATCAATGCCAACTTAATTCCTTTTCTTTTTCTTTTCTTCAGAGACAGGGTCTTACTCTGTCACCCAGTGCAGTGAGGGTGCAGTGGCATAATCATAGCTCACTGCAGCCTCGAACTCCTGGGCTCAAGTGATCCTCCTGCTTCAGTCTCCCAAATAGGTGGAATTACAGGCACATGCCACCATGTCTGGCTAATTTTAAAACTTTTTGTAGAAATCAGGTCTCACTATATTGCCTAGGTTAGTCCCGAACTCCTGGGCTCAAGTGATCCTCCCACCTCAGCCTCCCAAAGTGCTGAGACCATAGGCGTGAGCCACTATGCCTGGCCTTAATTTCAATAGTATACAAAATTGTTCCTCCATATAGCTCTGTCCCCCTTCCCATGTTGTTATTGTCACAATTGTATGTTTATACATTATGTTCCCATTAACATAGATTTATAATTATTGTTTCTTATAGATGTCTTTTAAATAAGATAGGAAACAAGGAGCTACAAACCAAAAATATAACAAAGTTTTTTTATTATTATTATTATTTTTTAGACAGAGTCTCACTCTGTCGCCCAGGCTGGAACGCAGTGGTGTAATCTTGGTTCACTGCAACCTCCGTCTTCTGGGTTCAAGCGATTCTCCTGCCTCAGCCTCCTGAATAACTGGGATTACAGGCACCTGCCACCACGCCCAGCTAATTTTTGTATTTTTAGTAGAGACGGGGTTTCACCATGTAGACCAGGCTGGTCTTGAACTCCTGACATTAGGTGATCCACCCACCTCGGCCTCCCAAAATGCTGGGATTACAGGTGTGAGCTACCATGCCTGGCCAATACAGACTTCTATATTTGTCTATGTACTTACCTTTACTGGTGTCCTTTATTTCTTTATGTGGGTTTGAATTACTGTTCAGTGTCCTTTCATTTCAGCCTGAAGGACTCCCTTTAGCATTTCTCATAGGGTAGGTGTACTAGTGACGAACTCCCTCTGTTTTTGTTTATCTGGGCATGTCTTAATTTCTCTTTCATTACAAAAATCAATTATTTAAATTAGTTCTTTTAAAGAAGAATTTCTTTTTCCTCTGTTCCATTTGCTTAGTGGTCAGCTAAAAATTGTAGAGATTTCCTTAAATTTCTGTGTGTTTGCATGTCGGGGCACACCTTCAACACTCAGCCAGCCAGGCAGTTTAAAACTCTGCCTTAGCCTTCACTTCCTGCTTGTATGGAGCCTGAAGGGCAGCCAGAGGTGGGAACTTAGGGTCTTCTCAGGTCTTTTCTGAGCCTGCACATAGTCCTGGGCATGCATGCGGCCTTTTGGATTCCCAGGAATATGCCAGAACTTTTCAAAGCTCTTATTCCCAAATCAACTCATTCAGATTTTTCTCCCAAGATTTTTGGTTAGTCTATTGCCTGTCCCAACTATTATCCATTGCCTCAGATAGCAGTGACTAACACAATTACCTATAAATGTTTTCAGAGTAAGTTAAAATGCCACAAAGCTCATCATTCCTACTGAGGTTCAGCCTGTTTTTCTTAAGTAGTCTCCTGGTTGCTGCAAGCTTTGAGTTAATTTCCAGAGTTCTGAAAAAGTTGATTCCAACCATTTTTGCCTGTTTTTACATTGCATTTATGCAGGGATGAACTTTTGGCATTTCTTATTCCACCATTTTTGCTAGGCACTAGCCTTAAACAAGGTGGAGTGGGCCACTTCTGCAGGCCCAGAGGGTTTGGGGTATATGGTGAGTTAAGATTTTTTTGATAGCATTGATCCAGATGTCGTGTTCCATATCTCAAGGCACCACTCCTTCCCAATCAGGGCCCTGATCTTGGTACAGCAGACTCACTGGAGTTGAAAATTTCACTTTCTCTGGAGCTCTGCTGCTCTTATAATTAACTCCTAGGCCTGACTCTCAGCTTTTTCTGTCCACTGGCTACAGTAGATAAGGGTCTCTTTTAATGCAGCTGGCATGGGATACTGCTGGCAAGAAATTCACTGGCCTGGTGCAATGTCTCAGGCATTTAAGAGGTACAAGGGAAATAGTAATTATAAAGACTATTGAATTTTTGAAATATATAATACTAAGAGAGTACATTTCAAATGTCTAATCATAAAAAATGATAGGTAATTGAGGTGATGAATATGTTAATTTGCTTGATTTAATCAGGCCACATTGTATTCATATATCAACAGATCACATTGTACCCCATAAATGTAGATAATTATGATTTGTCAATCAAAAATAATATTGATAATAATTTTTTTAAAAACACATTGAACAAAAGATTATGGAATGGGAGGGATGTTTCTGGAAGCATCCAATGCATTGGAAAAAAATAATGAAAATTGAAGGTGATATCACTAATTAAATGCTAAGAATAAAAGCCATAGAGTCTCCTTAAAAATACTAATAAATGAAATAATATTGAAAACTACTAAATTGATCCAAATGATAGCATGACAAATAGCAAGCATTCATCAAGATGATTAGCTTAAAATTAAGTATATTGTAATTATATTACATGTAAAGTAACTGGTTAGATATGTATACAAGGAATACACCAAAGAAAGAAAGGAAGCCAATGTGACTATATTTTCAGACAAAAATGAGCATTATGGACAAAAGCATTACTACAGATAAAGAAGATGTTATCATGATTAACATGATTAAAAAATGTTCGATTCACCAAGAAGATATACCAGTTCTAAATGTGTATGCTTCTAATAAGAAGGCCCCAAAATAAAGCAAAAATTTAATTACAAAAGGAAAGCCCAGTCCTTGATCACGGTAGAGATTTTACTTATTTATTTGTTGGTTTATTTATTTATTTAACAGACAAGGTCTCACTCTGTCACTCAGGCTGGAGTGTAGTGGTGTGATAATAGCTCACTGTAACCTTGAATTCCTGGCCTCAAGCCACCCTCCCCCCTTAGCCTCCCAAAACGCTGGGATGATAGGCATGAACTGCCATACCCAGCCCATAGGGGAGATTTTGACAAACCTTGCTCAGTGACTGATAGTACAAACAGACAAAGGTATCAGTAAGGATATAGAACATTTGTACAACTCAACTAACAAACATGACCTAATAGGCATAGAAAGAATAATGTAGCCAACAAGTATAGAAAATAACTTCTTTATCAATTCCAATAAGATAGTTACAAAAAATTAACTGTAGATTGGGCCATAAAGCAAGTTTCAACAAATTTCAAAAAATGGTGCATGGTCTCTACCTCAATGCCAATAAGCTAAAAATCAATACTAAAAAGATAATGTAAAAGTCTCTTTGTGTTTGGATTTAAAAATTAATAATAATAATTTCAACTTTTATTTTAGATTCTGGGGGCACATGTACAGGTTTGTTATGGGGGTATATTGCATGGGGCTGAGGTTTGGGGTACAGATTCCCTCACTCAGGTAGTAAGCATAGTACCAAATAGGTAGTTTTTCAACCCACACCTACATCCCCATCTTCCCCCAGTAGTCCACAGTGTCTATTGCTCCCATCTTATAAGTGAAAACATGCAGTATTTGATATTCCATTCCTGTTATTATGATCTGCAGCTGCATCCATGTTGCTGCAAAGGACATTGATTTTATTCTTTTTTGTGGCTGCATAGTATTCCATGGTGTATACGTACCATATTTCATTTATCCAGTCCACCATTGATGGGCACCTAGGCCAATTCCATGTCTTTGCTATTGTGAATAGTGAAAATAAGACAATATTTTGAACTGAATGACAATGAAAATTCTATATACCAAAACTTGTGGGACACAGATAAAGCAGCGTTCATTAAGAAATTTATACCCTTAAATGTATGTATTAGAAAAAGGAGAAAGCCTGAGGCCGGGCACGGTGGCTCATGCCTGTAATCCCAACACTTTGGGAGGCCGAGGAGGGTGGATCACGAGGTCAGGAGATTGAGACCATCCTGGCTAACATGGTGAAACCCCGTCTCTACTAAAAATACAAAAAATTAGCCGGGCGTGGTGGCGGGCGCCTGTAGTCCCAGCTACTCGGGAGGCTGAGGCAGGAGAATGGTGTGATCCTGAGAGGCGGAGCTTGCAGTGAGCCGAGATCACACCACTGCACTATAGCCCGGGTAACAGAGCCAGACTCTGTCTCAAAAAAAATTAATGAGCTAAGCATCCATATCAAGAAGCTAGAAAAAGAACAGCAAATTTAAACCAAAGGAAGTAGAAGGAATGAAATACCAAAGAGTAGAAATCATGAAATAAAAAACAAAGATGTAATAGAGAAGTTCAACAAAACCAAAAGTTGGTTCTCTAAAAAGATTGATGAAATTGATAAATCCATGTCAACGCTGATAGAGAAAAAATGAGAGAAGACACAAACTCATTAGTGTCAGGAATTTTAAAAAAGATATCACTATAGATCCTTCTGATGTGACAAAGATACTAAAATGATATTTTGATCAGTTTTATTGCAATAAATTTTAAAAATTAGATGAAATGAGCAAATTTTTAGAAAAATAAAACATATCAAAAAGATGCGGCCAGGCATGGTGGCTCACATTTATAATTCCAGCACTTTGGGAGGCTGAGGTGGTCAGATTGCTTGAGCCTAGGAGTTCAAGACCAACCTGGGAAACATAGCGAGGTCCCATCTCCACAAAAATTTTTAAAAAGATGCAAGAAGAAATAGAAAATCTGAATAGTTCTAGAAATACTGAATAAACTGAATCTTTTAAAACTCCCCCACATCTCTCCCAGTGCGTCACCCATCACACCATAGAAACTCTAGTTCTAGATAATTTCCCCTAAGAATTCTACCAAACATTTAGAGGCAAAATAATACCAATATTATAAAACTCTTCTAGACAGTAAAAATGAGGGACCACTCCTGCACTCCTCTGGTAAAGCCCACATTACCTAGATAAGGAAACACAACAAGAGCATTATGAATAAGAAAAATTACTGGCCTGTCTTTCTCAAGAACATAGATACAAACTACACTAACAAATTATTAGCAGACCGAACCTAGCAATAGAACATGGGGAAAAATAAAAAGATAATATACTTTTACCATGTAAGATTTTTTTCAGAAATGCAGTTATTTTGATAGTAGAAAATCAACCAATAGAATTTGCCACATTAACAGGAAAGGCAAGAAATATACAATCCTCCTTAAAAATGCAGAAAAAAATGTGTGTTTTTTTGGTGTTTGGTTTTTTTTTTTTTTTTTTTTTTGAGACAGAGTCTTGCTCTGTCGCCCAGGCTGGAGTGCAGTGGCGCGATCTCAGCTCACTGCAAGCTCCGCCTCCCGGGTTCAAGCAATTCTTCTGCCTCAGCTTCCCGAGTAGCTGGGACTATAGGCGTGTGCCACCATGCCTGGCTAATTTTTGTATTTTTAGTAGAGACGGGGTTTCACCATATTGGCCAGGCTGGTCTCGAACTCCTGACCTCGTGATCCGCCTGCCTCGGCCTCCCAAAGTGCTGGGATTACAGGCGTGAGCTACCACACCCAGCCAGAAAAAATGTTTTATAAAAGTAACATTCATTTATAGATACGAACTCTTGGCAAACTTCTCTATTCTGATGGAAGTTATCTGCAAAAAACTTACAGCAAAAATTATACTTAGTGGTGAAATATAGAAATGGTGAAATATAGAAACTTTTTCTTTGAGATCGGGAGAAAGAGAAAGATCCCTACAATGGTGCCAGCTATTCCAGCAAAACAAGAAAAAGAAATTAAAAGTAAAAGAAGTAGACAAGACAAAGTAAAATGAATTATTTGTAGATAATGTTACTGGGTACATAGAATAGAATAACAAAGAGAAACTGAAATTCAGTGCTATTGACCACGGCACCAAAAAATATCAAGTACTCGGGAATGCCTTTTTTTAAAAAAAGCACAAGCTGTCCTGCAGAAAACTATTAAACATTACTGAGAGAAATATTTAAAAATAAACAAAAAAAAAGAGAGAGAGAGAGAGAGAGAGAAATATACCATGTTCCAGAATTGGAAGGTTCAATACTATAGAGATATAAATACTTCCCAAATTGATCTTCAGATTCAATGCAATCATAATCAAAATCTGAAAAGGTGTTTTTATTTGTCTGTTTGTGTTTGTGGAACTTGACAAATTAAAAGTTCATGGAAATTCCATACTAAAAGTTTGTGGAATTCAAAGGCCCAAGAACTGTGACATGCTTGAAGATTGAGACTTGCTCTACTCTGTATTAAGACTTATAAACTGACAGTATATACAACTGAAAATAATTGAAATAAAAATAAACCAGCATGACACAATAGAGGATCCAGAAACAAATCTTTGCGTATATGGAAATTTGATTTACAACAAAGGTAACCTTGTAAGACAGTGGAAAAAGAATGATCTTTTCAATAAATGGTACAGGGATAAAGTGATACCTGTATTTGCAGAAATGAAACTTGGCTGACCTGAGGTCAGGAGTTGGAGACCAGCCTGGCCAACAGGGTGAAAGCCCGTCTCTGTTAAAAATACAAAAATTAGCAGGGCGTCATGATGCGTGCCTGTAATTCCAGCTACTCAGGAGGCTAAGGTGGGTGAATAGCTTGAAACCGGCAGGCAGAGGTTGCAGTGAGCCGGGATCGTGCCACTGCACTCCAGCCTGGGCAACAAGAGTGAAACTCTGTCTCAAACAAACAAACAAACAAACAAACACTCCTACAAATCATTAAGCAAAAGACAGACAAACACAGTAGAAAAGTGGGCAAGAGATTTGAACAAGCATTTAGGAAAAGAGTGCAAATAAATGACAAAAAGGGGCTCAATCTTATTAGTGAGAAAGGAAATGGAAATGAAAACCACAAGGAGATACCATTATACTCCCACTAGAATGGCTAAAGTTTAAGAGTGACAATACTAAGTCTTTGCAAGGATATGGAACAACAGGAACTTTCACACTGCTAGTGGGAGTGTGAAATAGAACATTTTCAAAAATAATTGAGCATTATCTACCAAAGTGGAGGATATGCATAACGCTGAGAACCAAAAATTCCACTCCAAGATTTATACCAGTCAGAAATGCATGTACACGCATAAACTGCTCATAGCAGCAAATACTCATTAACAATAGAATGGGTAAGTACATTTTAATATATAAATGCGGCCGGGCGTGGTGGCTCATACCTGTAATCCCAGCACTTTGGGAGGCTGAGGCTGGCGGATCCCCTGAGGTCAGGAGTTCGAGACCAGCCTGGCCAATATGGTGAAACCCTGTCTGCTGAAAATACAAAATTAACTGGCAAGGTGGTGGGCACCTGTAATCCAACTACCTGGGAGGCTGAGGCACGAGAATCTCTTGAACCCGGGAGGCAGAGGTGGCAGGGAGCCGAGATTGTGCTACTGCACTCCAGCCTGGGCAATAGAGAGAGACTCCATCTCAAAAAACAAAAAAAATGCAATGGAACACTAGTGTACAGCAATGCAAATGAACCACCTGTAGCTTATATCCAACAACATAGTTGAATCTCGGAAACATAATGATGAGCAAATGAAACCAGACACAAAAGAACACTTTCTATGTTATCTCATTTATATAAAATTCAAAAACAGGCAAAACTGAACTAGTATGTTTAGGGATGCCTACCTAGGCTGTAAAAGTATAAGAGAATGCTAAGAAATTACTACCAAGAAGTTAGGTTAGTGGGGAGAAGAGTGGGAATGTGTGGGATACAGGGGGGTGCTTTGGTGGTGCTGGCAATGTTATGGTTCTTCTTTTTTACTTTTTCAAAAATAAATTTTTAAAGAAAAATTAGAGATGGGGTCTCACTATGTTGGCCAGAGTAGTCTCAAAATTTTTCTGGTTCTTGATTATAGAGTGGTCATTACATAAGTGTTTGCTTCATGATAACTCACTAAACTGTACAATTATGTTTTACAATTTTATTTTTAACAGCTTTATTAAGGTATAATTCACCCATTTAAACGGTACAAGTCTCTGGCATTTGGTATATTAAATTATTAATTTTTTGAAATTGTAGTAAAACATATATACCACAGAAAATTTGCCATTTTAACCATTTTCAGCATACAATTCAATTGCATTAAGTACATTCACAATGTTGTGCAACCTTCACACTACCTGCTTCCAAAACTTCATAAACCCAAACAGAAACTCGGTACCCATTAAGCATTAACTCCCCATTCTCCCCTCTCCCTAGCCTTTGGTAACTTTTACTCGGCTTTGTCTCTTTAGTAACTTCTATTTGGCTTTGTCTCTATGAATTTGCCTATTCTAGATTTTTTTTTTGGAGGCGTTGAGATCTGCTTATTCCAATTATTTAATACCCACAATGTCGCAACTGTGATCCCAAAGTGTGCAAAGTTAAAGCCTTAAACTGCAGCTGAGGAGAGCGCAGGAATGGCACACCTGGGGACGGTGGTGAGTCAGGAACGATGGGCAGGTGGACATGACCAGGGCAGTGTCCTCCCCAGGGCCAGGGACAGGGGAGTGGCCTGAGAAGCAGGACTCAATTGGAGCCCAGTGCCGGAGAAGCGGGCAGAGACCTCCCGCTGGCCTAGGTCAGGAGCTCAGAAGTGCCACATGGCTGAGGGGGCAGCAGCCTGGGAAGGGCCAGAGGCAGGGCCAGGAGAGCGCCATTTCTTGGGAAGCTGGGGGGCAGGGAGGTGTCCTACAGGAGAAGCCAGGAGGGGCGGCCTGCCCCTGGGGTGGGGGCCGGGCTGGAGCAGGCTGCAGCAAGAAAGACCTGAGGCAGGCGCAGGGCCTGAGAGCCTGGCTGGCTGGGCTGGGCTTCCCAGGGCAGCCTGGCCCAGGGAGCAGTCCTGACTCTGTGGGGGATGCCCAGCAAGGGGCAACAGTCCCCTCAGGGCCTCCCGTCCTCTCTCCCTGGAAAGGAGCTGGGGAACCCATAGTGTAAATCTGTGGATCACTCAGTTACGGAGGGAGGCTGTGCCCGAAGGGGGAAACCGGGGCACGCCCCTTCAACCACCTCGGCCTCCACCACTCTCCTCAGTACAGCCACTTCTCGTAAGAGTGCAGGCCACGAACGCCACCCTCGATCTGGGCCGACACGGTCGGCTTCTCAAACTTGAGCTCTCCTGAGTACATCATGGACCGAAGGACAGCCAGGCTTCGGGCCCTGATATCCTGGCAACTGTGCTGGATGCCCGCTATGAGGTAGGGCACGAACTTCTGAATGGACCCTTTGTCCTGGATGGAGCCCGAGATACCCTGCGCGAACTTCATCTTATCCGCCTCGCTGAAGTATCATTTCTGGCTGCTGCTGCTCTTCTCCATGGCATCCATAGAGCCCATGCCCTGATACTTCTTGAGCGGCACCCTGTCTGAGAAGAAGTATTCACCGGAGGCCTCCGTGGTGGCGGCCAGCAAGGAGCCCATCATCACTGTGGAGGCTCCAAGGGCCAGGGCCTTGACCACGTGCCCCATGGTCTGGATGCCGCCATCAGCTATGATGGGCACACCAAAACGCCAGGCATACTCGGCCACCTTGTACACAGCAGTGCCGTGGGTCCGACCACAGGCCATCACTTCCGGGGTGATGCAGATGGAGCCGCAGCCCATGCCCACGTGCAGCCCATCCACACCAGCGTTAATCAGGTTCTTGGCCTGGGCTGCTGTCACCACATTCCCCCCAATCACCTGGAGGTGGGGGTACTTCTGTTTGATGTAATGCACCATGGCAATCTGATACACCAAGTTCCCTTGGGACGAGTCCAAGACTATGACATCGACGCCCGCCCGGGTGAGCAGGCCCAGGCGGAATTTGTCATCTTCACAGGTGCCCACAACTGCCCCTCACAGCAACTGCTTGTGGGAATCCTTGGAGGCCAGAGGGTAGTCTCGGTTCTTCTTCAGGTCCGTGCGGGCGATGATGGCCACCAGCTCATCATGATCATTGATAACAGGCAGCTTCCCTTTCTTGCTATGCTGCAGGATCTCATTTGCCTCTTTGAATGTCACGCCTGCTGGAGCCACCACTAGCTCCATCCTTGGCGTCATCACCTCACTGAGGAGGGTGTGTGGTCCTTCTCAGCAAGGAAGTCAATGTCTCGGGAGGTGACGATGCCCACCAGCTTGCTGCCGATGGTGCCGGTCTCAGTGATGGGGATGCCAGAGAAGCCATGCCGCATCTTGGCCTCCAGCACATCACCCACAGTGTGCAAGGGGCTCAGTACCACAGGGTCTGTGATGAAGCCCTGTTCAAACTTCTTGACCTTCTGCACCTTGTTGGCCTGGAACTCTGGGGTGCAGTTGTGGTGAATGAAACCAATACCTCCCATCAGAGCCATCGCGATGGCCATGTCGGCCTCTATCACAGTGTCCGTGGGAAAGGAGATCAGTGGCGTCTTCAGCGTGATCTTCCGGGTCAGGGCTGAGGTCAGGTCCACCTCACCAGCTAGGAAGTCTATGAATCCTGGGAGAATCAGGAAATCGTTGTAGGTGAGGTCGTCAGCGCCGGCAAAGAGCTGCTGTGCGGTGAGCCCATCCTCGGGCTGGTAGCGGGGGCCGCCGCTGATGAGGTAGTCCGCCATGCTGCCAGCGACACTCTGCGACCTGACGTAAACACCCGCGGGGCCACCCGCCTCTAACGCAGCCGCCGCTGACGCCACGCTGCGGCCACGCCGCCGCCGTTGACGCCACGCCGCGGCCGCGCCGCCGCCGCTGACGCCACGCCGCAGGTAGGGCGGGCCCAGGGGGTTATTCTAGATATTTCGTATAAGTGGAATCACACAGCATTTGTCCTTTTGTGTCTGGCTTCTTTCACTTAGCATAGCATTTTTAAGATTCATCCATGTTGTAGCATGTATCAGAATTTCGTTCCTTCGTGTAACTAAATACTGTTCTATGATAGGGATAGACAGTTGGCTCTCGTATTGTGGGTTTGGCATTCTCAGATTCAATCAACCTCGGATTGAAAATATTGAAAGACTATACGTAGTGGCCCATGTCTGTAGTCTCAGCTACTTGAGAGTAATGCGGGAGCATCCTTGGAGCTCAGGAGCTTGAGACCAGTCTGGGTAACGTAGTGAGATCTCCCATCTCTAAAAAAATAAAAAGAAAATATTACCCAAAAAAAGCCCAATAAAAATAATACAAATAAAAAACAATATGCTATAACAACTGTTTACATAGCATTTACATTGTATTAGGTATGATATAAGTAATCTAGAGATGATTTAAAGTATATGTTATATGCAAGTACTACACCATTTTATTTAAGGGACTTGAGCATCCCAAGATTTTGGTATCTGCTGGGGTCCTGGAACCAGTCCACCCATGGATACTGAGGAATGACTGTATTATGTTTTGTCTATCCGTTCATCTGCTGATAGACACTTGGGTTGTTTCCACCTTTTGGCGATTGTGAATAGTGCTGCTGTGAATATTGGCATACAATGTTGGCATACTCTCTTTGAATCCTTGCTTTTCATTCCTTTGGGCATATACCCAGGAGTGGGATTGCTGGGTCCTATGAGTATATTAATGTTTTCAGCATTTTTCTACAAGCTTTACATTTCACAATGAAAAAAAGAGAGAGGGAGGTGAGAAGAGGAAAAGGAGACAGCAGATATAGACAATTCTTTTGAATTTTTTTTTTTTTTTTTTTTTAAGAGACAGGGCCAGACCTGAATTCCTGGGCTCAAGCATTCCACCTGCCTCAGCCTCTCAAGTAGCTGGGACTACAGACGCATGCCACCCACCTGGCCTCTTTTGAATATTTTGTTTCTATGGGAAGCAGAGAAGTGGGCAGTGGCTGCAGGAGGAAGTGGGCTCAAGGGAAAGTTTTTTAAGATAGGAGAAATCAGAAACGTTCTTATGCTAATGAGAGTGATGTAGTGAAGAGGGAATATTTAACAGTGCAGGAAAGGAGAGAATTGAGGGAGCTGTCCTTGCGTGGATGAGAGGGGATGGTGTTGGTTTGAGCTGAGAGCAGGGGCAGTTCATCCCAAGTGGCAAGTGGGAAGGCAGATTGGTGGGTACATATGGTGGCAGAGGCTGCCAAAGTCCTTTTTCATTTCTTTTCTTTTTTTTTTTTTTTTGAGACGGAGTCTCACTCTGTTGCCCAGGCTGGAGTGCAGTGGCGCATCTCGGCTCACTGCAAGCTCCGCCTCCCGGGTTCACGCCATTCTCCTGCCTCAGCCTCCAGAGTAGCTGGGACTACAGGCGCCCGCCACCACGCCCACGTAATTTTTTGTATTTTTAGTAGAGACTGGGTTTCACCGTGTTAGCCAGGATGGTCTCGATCTCCTGACCTTGTGATCAGCCCGCCTCGGCCTCCCAAAGTGCTGGGATTACAGGCGTGAGCCACCGCTCCCGGCAAAGTCCTTTTTCTATGGTTTCAGTTTGCTGGACAAGCCAGGAACAAGGCCATTGGTTGCAAGGGAGGAGGAGCTCTTGTAGGTGGCAGCGCATGGAGGAGGTGGGAAGTTGTCACCTAGGAGAGTGGAAGGGGGAATGGACTGGGGATATATAAGATGATAGCTGGATGGCATTTAGGGTGCAAATGAAAGTCGTGGTCAGATTCATTTACCCGTGGATAGACCCGGCTCCCTCTTGGATTAATTCCCGCTTCCCCAGAAGCCCTTAACTGCACCAACAAAGGTAAATGGCAAGTCCTCAGTACTTTGCCCTCTCCTAGCAGGAGTCAAAAGGGGGCTGCGAGCCTGGGACAAAAATCACACCCCCGCCCCAAGCCTTCTACCTGACCCCTTTCATCAGGGATCAAGAGGGGCCATTAAGGATTAAACATTTACTGGGCAACCACTAGAAGCCAGGTAATAGCACTAATACCTACTATTTACTTACCATAAGCACGGTGCTGAGTACTTTACATTTATTGTCTAGTTTAACCCTTTTAATAACTCCGTGAGCAAAGTACTATTAATTGACCCATTTTACAGATGAGAAAATTGAGGCTCAGAAGATTTAAACCCTTGTTTATAAATTCCAGAATCTAAACCCTTAAGACCTGGTGGATGACCTGAATATAAAATCCAGATCCAGTCCCAGACCTCAGGCATACAAACAAATTATTGAACTGCACTTTGCACATTTATTCTTTTGCCCTGGTCTCCCCAGTCCTCTTTCTACTTTTGATAAATGCAGACCCCACCCTCTCCCAGACCCCACCCTCTTCCTTTCCCTTTAGCTAAGCTAAGGTAACCAAAAGGCCAAGTTTGCCCAGGACTGATGGGTTTCCTGGGACTAGAGACTTTCGATGCTAAAGTTGAGACCATACCAGACAAAAGACCATTTCGTCTCCCTAGCTGCAGCTTACGCCTGAGTTGTTCCCCTCTCTCTCCCTCTTTCCCTTCTTCTTCAGTGTTTTTGTTTGTTTGTTTGTTTTTGAGACAGGTGACAGACTCGCTCTGTCGGCCAGGCTGGAGTGCAGTGGCGCCATCTCAGTTTACTACAACCTCCACCTCCTGGGTTCAAGCAATTCTCCTTGTCTCTGCCTCCCAAGTAACTGGGACTATAGGCACCTGCCACCACGCCCTGGTAATTTTTGTATTTTTAGTAGAGATGGGATTTTGCTATGTTGGCCAGGCTGGTCTCGAACTCCTGGCCTCAAGTGATCCACCCACCTCAGCCTCTCAAAGTGCTGGGATTACAGGCGTGAGCCACCGCCCCCAGCCTTTCAGTGTTTTTGCTTCTCATTTCAGGCATGGCATTTCTTTTACCTCCACTGCCTCCTTGGGGGCCACGAATACTTCCTGGGTACCTTCTGGGAACCCAGCACCCTGGTTGGAACAGACTAGAAGTTGCAGCAAGAGTTTGGGAAGGGCATTTCTTTTTTTAAAAAAATTTTGGGGCTGGCACGGTGGCTCACGCCTGTAATCTCAGCCTTTGGGAGGCAGAGGTGGGTGGATCGCCTGAGGTCAGTAGTTCGAGACCAGCCTGGCCAACATGGTGAAACCCCATCTCTACTAAAAATGCAAAAATTAGCCAGGCGTGGTGGTGGGTGCCTGTAATCCCAGCTACTTGTGAGACTGAGGTGGGAGAATTGCTTGAACCTGGGAGGCAGAGGCTGTAGTGAGCCGAGATTGTGCCACTGCACTCCAGCCTGGGCGACAGAGCGAGACTCCGTCTAAAAAAAAAAAAAATTAACTCCTGTTTTAGATTCAAGGGGTACATGTGCAGGTTTGTTACATGAGTATATTGCAGGATGCTGAGGTTTGGGGCATGATTGATCCTATCACTCAGGGTGGTGAGCATAGTACTCAATGGGTAGTTTTTCAGTCCTTTTCTCTCTCCCTCCCTTCTGCCTCTATTAGGCCCTGATGTCTATCGTTCTCTTCTTTATGTCCATGTGTACCCAATGCTTAGCTTCCACTTATAAGTGAGAACATGTAGTGTTTAGTTTTCTCTTTCTGCATTAATTCACTTAGGATAATGGCCTCCAGATGCATCCAGGTTGCTGCAAAGGACATGATTTCATTCTCTTTTATGGCTGCATAATATTCCATGGTGTATATGTACCACATTTTCTTTATCTAGTCCACCGTTGATGGGCACCTAGGTTGATTCCATGTCTTTACTATTATAGATAGTACTGTGATGAATATACAAGTATATGTGTCTTTTTGGTAGAATGATTTATTTTCCTTTGAATATATACCCAGTAATAAGATTTCTAGGTTGAATGGTAATTCTATTTTTAGATCTTTGAGAAATCTCCAAACTGCTTTCCACAGTGGTCGAACTAATTTACATTCCCACCAACAGTGTATAAACATTCTCTTTTCTCCACAGCCTCACCAATATCTGTTATTTTTTGACTTTTTGACTTTTTAATAATAGCCATTCTGACTGGTGTGAGATGATACTAATTGTGGTTTTGATTTGTATTTCTCTGATGCTTAGTGATGTGGAGCATTTTTTCATATGTTTGTTGGCTACTTGTATGTCTTCTTTTGAGAAGTATCTGCTCATGTTCTTTGCCCATTTTTTTAAAATGGAGTTTTGTTTTTTGCTTGTTGAATTGTTTAAGTTCCTTATAAATTCTGGATATTAGACCTGTCAGATGCATAGTTTGCAAATATTTTCTCCCATTTTGTAGCTTGTCTGTTTACTCTGTTGATAGTTTATTTTGCCGTGCAGAAGCTTTGTAGTTTAATTAGGTCTCACTTGTCAATTTTTGCTTTTGTTGCAATTGCTTTTGAGGACTTAGTTATAAATTCTTTTCCAAGGCCGATGTCCAAAAGGGTATTGCCTAGATTTTCTTCTAGGATTTTTATAGTTTAAGGTTTTACATTTAAGTCTTTAATCCATCTTGGGTTAGTTTTTGTATATGGTGATAGGTAGGGATTCAGTTTTAATCTTCTGCATATAGCTAGCCAGTAATCCCAGCGCCATTTATTGAATAGGGAGTCCTTTCTCCATTGCTTATTTTTGTTGACTTTGTCAAAGATCAGTTGGTTTTAGGTGTGTGGTTTTATTTCTAGGTTATCTATTCAGTTTCATTGGCCTATGTGTCTGTGTACCAGTACAATACTGTTTTGGTTACTGTAGCCTTGTAGTGTAGTTTGAAGTTGAGTAATGTGATGGAACAGGGCATTTCTTGAACAAGGCTTAGTACTTTGGGTGCTCATAGTTGACCTGAACATCATTCCCAAGTGGACACATTATTCACATAAACAGTGAGGATATTCTGGACTTGACTGACACCTGGGGAGGAAGAAAAGGACAATTCCTCAAGCAGGTTCCCCTTCAATTCCTTCTTTCCTTCCTTCCTTCCTTCAATACTTATTGAGGACCAATGATGCTCTAGATTCTTTTCTAGGCAGCAGTGAGTAAGCCAGATAGAATCCTTGCCATCATGGGACTTACATTCCCTGGTCCTTCTGTCTCCTTGAGGAAACATCTTGAGATAGGTGATCAAGTCTTCCCTGTATTTCAATTCCCAGCACCTTGCATGGGATCTGTTACATAGATGTTCAATAAAGGTTAACAGAATGGCTGTTTGAATGAAGGCATGAATAGATAAATAAGTGATGTTAATGCCTTAAGTTCCATCCTGAGAGGTCCACTAACTTTGATAAAGGCTTCCCATGTTGAAGGCAGGTATCACTGAGAGGAATAGTGGCCAACTGTGCGTAGTGCAAAATTGACAGCTGATGGAAGAGTTTGGGTCTTCAAGGGGCTGCAATGGAATGCCAAAGCAAAGGGGATGTATTAGGCCGTTCTCACATTGCTATAAAGAAATGCCTGAGACTGGGTAATTTATAAAGAAAAGAGGTGTAATTTTCTCATGGTTCTGCAGGCTGTACAGGAAGCATAGTGGCTTCTGCTTCTGGGGAGGCCTCAGGAAGCTTCCAATCATGGTGGAAGGCAAAGGGGGAGCTAGACGTCTCACAGAGCTAGAGCAGGAGAAAGTCGGTAGGGGAGATGCTCACACTTTTAAACAATCAGATCTCATGAGAACTCCCTGACTACCACGAGAACGAGAACGGCACCAAGGGGGATGGTGCTAAACCATTCATGAGAAATCCACCCCCATGATCCAACCATCTCCCACCAGGCCCCACCTCCAACATTGGGGGTTACAACTGAAGTTGAGATTTGGGTGGGGATACAGATTCAAATTATATCGGGGACTTTAGGGGAGCCAGGCCTGCATGTGGTCCTGAATAATTAGGAGACAACAGAAGGCATTGAGCAGCTGGGGAGAGAAACCCTGGAGGAATGTCAGGCACAAACAAAGCCACCCACAGCCACCCTTGTTGCACTGCTTTCCTGGCCCTGGAGGAGGCAGGGCTGGGAGGAAAGTGCTGGCAGGGGAAAGAATGCAGGATGTCCCTCAGAACAAATCCTGATCCCTACGCTGAACAAACTGCACCCGGGAAAGAACAGGGGCTCTGGAGCTGACCTATTGGCTTCAAATCCAGCTCCGTCACCAACTGTGCTACCTTGAGCAAGTCACTTAGCTCCTCTGTGTCCCACTTTCCCCACTCCTTAAATGAGGTAATGATGCTGATCTCAGAGGGTTTTTCTAAGGATCATCTAGGCTAAGTGATGTTAAAGGAAGAAAATACCTAATCTAAAAAGATTGATCATAGAAGTAGAGAGTATAATGGTGGTTATCAGAGGGTGGGGTGCTTAGCAGAGATGGGGAGAGGTTGGTCAGAGGATATATACTTAACAGTTAAGAGGAAGAAATGTCAAAAGATCTATCATACAGTAAAGTGACTATAGTTAATGACGATGTACAGATGCTTCTTGCGTGCTTTTGACTTGTGACATTTTCATTGGGATGTAACCCCAGTATAAGTTGAGTAGTAAGTTGAGGAGTGTAATGACTGTGTATCACTTTCACTCCACTGTAAAGTCAAAAAGTTGTAAATCGAACCATTGTAAGTCAGGACCGTCTGTACTGTTCTTGAAAAATGTAAAGAGAGTGAATATTACAGGCTGTTACCAGAAAGTGGTAACTGCAAAGTAATGCATTTGTTAATTGACTTGATTTAGCCATTCTACAACATATGTATTCTTCAAGACATCATGTTGTACATGATGAAAACATATTATCTGCCAATTAAAAAAATACATAAAACAAATTCAATGACACCTTGTTAAAGCACGCTAAGCCAGACTTTATTCAGGATCATCGAGATAGGTATAGGGAACACTACAATGGGATTTTGCAGTAGAGGAAAGAGATTGGGCTCATCCCCAAATACAGCATGGGCAAGTGAGAATTTACAGTCAAGGGGCAGGGTAAGGTCAGTGGATGGAAAATTACTAAGAAAGAACATCGTGGTACCCATTCTGCCTAAACCAACCTGACAGGACTCTTGCTGAAGGCTGGCCAGGGTGATCAGATATCACTCTGGGATGGTGGAGGGTGAGGAACTGATCAGATATTGAGAGTAGGGGGTTCTTACTAATATGAGTTTTTACAAGGATGGGCACAGATGGACCTAGAATAAGGTTGGGGAGCCTAACTAACATTTGGTCCAACAAAAAATCTTTGTCAGTGGTTCTCAGTGTGGTCTTCAGACGATGAGCAGCATCACCTGCGAACTCATTAGAAATACAAATTCTCAGGCCCCACCCCAGACTTGCTGAATCAGAGAGCCGGGGCTTTAACAAGCGCTCTAGGGGATTCTGATGCTTGCTGAAGTTTGAGAAACATTGTGCTATGTCAGCATAGTAACAAACCCTTTGTAAGTGAGAAATTCTTTTTCTCTGCCCTGATGACAGAATTAGGGGACTGGGTCCCAGGACTGCTCTCCGGGTGCACAGCAGAGTCACCTAGAGAGCTTCGAAATCTCCGGAAGCCCAGGTCTCTTCCCAGACCAATTATTTCAGAATCCTGGGAGATGGGGAGGGATGCAGACATCAGTAGTTTTTCAAGGTTCCCAGGTGATTCCCCAGCCTCTTGCATTGGAGCTCCCTGGAGGGCTTGTTAAAGCAAAGAGTACCAGGGCCCAGCCTGGAGCAGCTGATTCTGCAGGTCTGGGGTGGGGCCCGAGAATGTGCATTTCTAACAAGCTCCCAGATGATGCTGAGCCTGGTCTGTGGACCACACTGTGAGAACCACTGTTGTAGGGGGATTTGATCAGAAAGGAGGTGTGTGGGAGTGAGGAGGTTGGGGAGAAACCACTGCTTCCTCCACCTACCCTTCTCTCTCTGCCTTGAATTAAGCATGGGATAACTGGGTGTGAACTTTGCTTACACATTCATTGTTTTTATTACTCTCTGCCTGCACAGGAGGGATGAGATCATTTGACATTTGTGGAGAAGCTAAGTGGTGGCATGGACCTCCCTCAGAGAGAGCAGGGATTATCTTCCCCAGGAAAATAAATCAAAGGGAGCCACCTGGATTAGGATCCCTTGGGTGGCGTGTGGGACAACCTTGGGGATCCCTCACCGCCACCCCGGCCCTGGCCCTGGCCGCCTTGCCAGTGTTTTCCTAGAAGATGCTTTCTTTTATGATTTTATTTCACTTCCTCTGGATCCCAATCTCCCCTAGTGTGGAGGGGGAGAGGGAACCAGGAGATAAGGGATATTTTCTGTGGGGTTTTCTTTTATTTTTAAGTTTTTTTGTTTTGTTTTTATACAGGTAGGGTCTGTGTTGCCCAGGCTGGTCTTGAACTCCTGGCCTCAAATGATCCTCCCACCTCAGCCTCCCAAAGTGCTAGGATTGCAGGCATGAGCCACCACATGCAACCTTCTATGAGGTTTTCAGTTGCTCTGAATTCATTCATTCATTCAACATTCATTTCATTCAACAAACATTCATGCCAGCTCTAGGGGCACAGAGAGTTTTGTCTGTTTTGTTTGCTGCTATATGCCTGGTGCCTGGTATATAGTAGGTGTTCAATAAATATTTGCTCAGTGACAGAGGACCAGTTATGGGCTACTCCTTCCATTGGGCAAGGAAGATTCAGCCCCTGCCATCAAGAGCCAGGGGAGAAAGACACTAAATCCTCAACTACAGCCCCTGTGACAGGCCTGATCACAGCCAGGGGTCTAGGACCGTTTGTCAGTGGCCCCATCCCAGGCTTGGGGCAGGGGAGTGGGGAGGGGTGCCAGGAAAGGGTTCCCAGTGGGAGTGTGTTTCAGCCAAGGCTTGGAAGATGAGCACGAGGCAGCCGGGAAAGGACAGGAGAAAGATGCTCCAGGCTGAGCCTCAGACACTGCTGTGTGCAGTGCAATGGACTTCCTCGTGTTCTGGATGAAATCAAGCACTACCTATGTAAATTAAGCTCCCGGTTGTCCTGCCTTCCTGATCGCATCCTCCTTCCCTACTTCAGAGGTAACCACTGGATGAAATCTGCTGTTCCTAATTTCTATACATGTCTTCCCATTTTCATGACATAGCTGTGCATCACTGTGTAAAACGTAGTGGTGTGTGTGTTTAGGCATCTTGACCTCCCTGTTGATCTCGCCGAATTTCTTCTGCTGCTCTCTTAGCTTTGCAGTGTATCTGCTTGTGAGACTCCTCTGTGGGCATGTGGGTCTCTACCACATGTGTTTTTGCTGCTGTTTGGATTGCACTAGGGGATGGCACCACAATGAACGGACCTATTCTCTGCTAACCTTGTCCCATGGGCATCTCACTGGCTCCTCAGAATAACCCCACGAGGGAAGTGCTGGTATTAACCCACTTTACAGATGAGGAATCCGAAGTGTGGTTCAAGCAAAGTTGGTAACTGGAGATGGGGCTGACTCCCACCTGGCCCTGGAAACGCCTCCTGCCATGTCCTTTCCATGTTACCTTGGTTCTCCACTCCCGCTTTGGGGAATTTGGGCTCCACTCCACATCCCCTTTCCCCCTCCTTGGTGGCTGTGGGGCCTCTCCCCGTCCCCTGCCCCAGAAGGCAGTGCTTAAAAGGCAAGAGTGAGGCGCTTTCTTATCCTGGGCAGCACCCTTGGGGTAGGCAGGCCTTCAGGGAGCTGCCTGTAACCCCAGTTTGCCCAAGGATGGAGCCCTGGAGCCCTGGACCTCAGTTGCCAGATCCCCTGTGCTGCTCTCAGCGGAGCCTTCCAAGAAGGCCCTTCTGCTCAAAGGGCCTCGGGGCCCCCAACTGGCAGGAGCAACCAGAAGCAGGAAGGTGGACCTGCCGGGGGGCCTGGCCCTGCCTCCTGCTATGTGACCTTGGGCAAGTCACTTCCTCTCTGGACCTCAACCTTCTCATCTGAAAATGGGGGCTCTGCTTTCATGTCTAAGGTTCATGTTTAAGGTCCCTTCCAGCTCTAAAAAAACTTCTTTGCATCCTGGGCCACTACGGAGATGGAAGAAGAGATTCTGGAGTGTGCTCACAGGGTTTGGAGGTGAGGGGCTCCCGCTGGGGTAGCTTTGCTCCTTGTTGTTAAAGTAACCGAATGAATCTTCCTAAGAGGAAGATAATTTCTTTTTCTTTTTTTTTTTTTTTTTTTTTTGAGACAGGGTCTCATTCTGTCACCCAGGCTGGAGTGCAGTGGCATGATCTCAGCTCACTGCAACTTCTGCCTCCTGGGTTCAAGCGATTCTCCTGCCTCAGCCTCCCGAGTAGTTAGGACTACAGACGCATGCCACCACGCCCAGCTAATTTTTGTATTTTTAGTAGAGACAGAGTTTCACCAAGTTGGCCAGGCTGGTCTCAGACACCTGACCTCAATTGATCCACCCGCCTCCGCCTCCCAAAAGTGCTGGGATTAGAGGCGTGAGCCACTGTGCCCGGCCAGAAGATAATTTCCTTGTCTTTTTGGATTGTCATCTTCCAGGGGAGATCCAGGGCAGGGAATCCGTGAACCAGGGTGGCCTGCCACGCTGCATAGCTGGGAACTCTTGTACTCCCATCTTGATGAATCACTGGAACTCATTACTTTAATCACAATGAGAGGTGATAGCCCTGTGAACAAAGGATATCCAGGCTGACAAATGGAACCTGCAGCCAAAACAGGTGAAACCCAGGCCCGTCCCAACCACTGTGCCTCAGGTGAGCCTGGAGGGTGTGGCATGAAGGAGGGAGCTGAGCGCTGCTGCTCAGGGCATGGGCAAAGCTGTTTGCCTTATGGGAAGGGGCTGGCAGGAAGCCCTCCTTCCCACCTCAGGGGCTGACTTCCCGGCTATTGTGGGAGTGTCTGAAGTAGTGACTGAAGCTCTGAGACCCAGCACCTCTGCACTGACTCAGCCGTCTTGCCTCTTGGAGAAGTTCTTTCCCTATTCCAACTATCCTAAAGTGGCCCTTCTACAACCGGGCTGTGTTCCTGTCACACAAAAAGTCCTTTGTGAACAGAAATGGTCAAAAGGCTTTGCCTTCCATTTAAGGCCTTGTCCGGGCCAGGCATGGTGGCACTTTGGGAGGCTGTCGCAGGGGAATCACTTGAGCCCAGGAGTTCCAGACCAGCCTGGGCAATGTGGTGAGATCCCATCTGTACAAAAAAATACAAAAATTAGCCTGGTGTGGTGGTGTGTGCCTGTGGTCCCAGTTATTTGGGAGACAGGAGGATGGCTTGAGCCAGAGAGGTTGGGGCTGCAGTGAGCTGAGATCACGCCACTGTACTCCAGCCTGGACGACAGAGCGAGACCCTGTAAAAGGCCTTGTCCAATCCAGCTACCCCACATTTCCAGACTTACCTTTCCTGGCCCCACCCTCCCGTGTGTAGTGACATTTGCTGTAGCCACCCCAGCTCCCACCCCCTGCACTCACTTCCCACGTTGGGACATGGCCTTGCCAAAGTCTCCACCACACAGGAAAAGCTTTCCTGACCTCCCCTCACCTGTGTTGTCTTGGATGCTGTTCCTGACTAGCTTAAAATCCCATTATGTACCTTCAGCCCCTTTGTGCAACTTCCTGGCACATGGCTTCCAGTTGCGATAACTGCTGGCCTCTTCTCCTTCACTATCATCTGATGGCAATAAGCCACCTAGACCCTTTTCACTGCTGAGTCCCAGCACAGTGCCTGGCATGCAGCGGATGTCCAGTAAATATCTGATGAATGAGCAGATTTTTCCTGTACAAGAACTTTCAGGAGTGGGGATTACCATTACTGTTTTACTGATGAAGAAACAGAAGCTTAGAGAGTTAATTGCTCGGGGTCAGATAGACAAAGGGGGCCCACCAGGGCCCTGTTAAATAACCTCACCTCTCCAGAGACTCACTAGAAAGTGCTCTCAACAGTCCCCATGGTAGCCTTTGTCAATGGGTGGCAATAGCCCTTGGATGGGTAGCATTTGCCAGTGTAGGTGGGTGACATTTGGGGGATTTTGAAAGGTGTATGTATGTGTTTAGATATGGATGTGTACGTGTGTACATTTGTGTAGGTGTATATGTGTATGTATGCCTGCATATTTGTGTGTAGGTATGTATATGTGTGTATGTGTATATGCATATGTGTATATGTGCATATGTATATTTGTGTGCATGTGCGTATCTGTGTATGTGTCGATGTGCATGTGTATATGTATGTATATCTGTGTATGTGTATTCATGTTTGTGTGTGTATATGTTTGTATGTGTGCATATGTGTGCGTACGTGTGTATATATGTGTGTATGTGCATGTGTGGTGCGTGTATGTGTGTGTACACGTGTATTTTTGCATGTGTAGAGGTGTGTATGGGTATGTGTGTGTGCATGTGTGCATGTCTGTGTGTATGCATGTGTATTTATACATGTGTGTATGTGCATGTGTATAGGTGTGTATGGGTATATGTGTATGTGCATGTGTGTGTACACATGTGTATTTGTATGTGTGTGTGTGCATGTATATAGGTATGTAGATGTATATGTGTGTGTGTGTTTGTGTGTGTATGTGTGCGTATTTCCTTCTAAGAGTTTTCCCCCTTCCCCTTCCTTCCCTTCACTACTTCATGGACTTTGAGGATCATGACTAAGAGTTTGTTTCCCCAAACTTAAGGTGATTAAAGACATTCTCTCAGTTCCTGGAGAGAAGTTTCCAAATAAGCCAGTGCGGGAGTGAAGCACCAAGGAGAGGCAGACAGGAGAGGGAGGCCCCCCCAAGTGCTCTGGGCTAGGAAAGCTGGGTCCTTGAAGGAGACGTGGGGGGAGCCTGTGTATCTAGGGGCTAGAGGGGCAGGGCCTCTGTGATGGTCAATTGCATGTGTCAACTTGGCTGGGCCATGGGGCACCAAGATATTTGAACAAACATTATTCTTGGTGCTTCTGTGGGGGTGTTTTAGGATGCGATTAACATTCAAATTGATCCACTTTAAGTAAAGCAGATGGCTCTCCCTGATGTGGGTGGGCCTCATCCAATCAGTTGAAGACCTGAATTGAACAAAAAACCTGGCCTCTCCCAAGCAAGAGAGAATTCTCCACCAGACTACCTTTGGGCTTCATCTGAAACATTAGCTCTTCCTGGCCCTGCAGCAAATGTCATGAGATTGGAACTGCAGCATTGGCTCTTCCTGGGTCTCCACCTGCTAGCCCACCCTGCAGATTTTGGACTTGCCAGCTTTCATAATCCCATGAGCCAATTCCTTATCATAAATATCTTTCTCTCTCTTTTTATTTTATTTTATTTTATTTTATTTTATTTTATTTTATTTTATTTTATTTTATTTTATTTTATTTTATTTTGAGACAGAGTCTCAGTCTGTCACCCAGGCTGGAGTGCAGCAGTGCAATCTTGGCTCACTGCAACTTCCACCTCCAAGGTTCAAGCAATTCTCGTGCCTCAGCCTCATTAGTAGCTGGGATTACAGGCGCCTGGCACTACGCCTGGATAATTTTTGTATTTTTAGTAGAGACGGGGTTTCACCATGTTGGGCAGGCTGGTCTTGAACTCCTGACCTCAAATGATCCACCCACCTTGGCCTCCCAAAGTGCTGGGATTATAGGTGTGAGCCACCGCACCCAGGCATGAATCTCTTTTTCTATCTAGACACATCCTGTTGGTTCTGTCTCCATGAAGAACCCTAACTAATACTGCTGGCTTCCTGCCAGAGTCTAGGATGGCTCCAGGGTCCATGCCCTAGGGTGGGAGAGAAGCCTCATACCTAGTGTACCAGGATGAGACCCAAGACCTTGCCTCAAATCACAGTTTCTTGGGGCCTTAGAACTGGAGCTTCCCTGGTCAAACTGAGAAGCTGTTCATCCTGTTTGAGCCGTCTGTTTTGCTACGTCGCCTGCCAGCTTGGCCCTCAGACTCCAGAGCCTGGAGACAGTTGGAGCCTTGTGTTCTGCCCAACCTGCTAGGCCCAGAATTCAGCAGGAGGCTCTGCTGTTCCCTGCACCCTGGTTGCACGGTGACTTCCCTCCTGCCTTTGAAGGCATGGAAGGGCATTCTCTTTGGACATCCAGGGGGCCCAGATACCCTCTGTCTTAGTCTACTAGGACAGCCATAAGAAAATACCACAGGCTGGGTGGCTTAAACAACAGAAATTCATTTCTCACAGTTCTGGAAGCTGGAAGTTCAAGATCAAGGTTCCAGCAGGTCAGGTTTTGATGAGGGCTGTCTTCCTGGCTTGTAGATGAATACCTTCTTGTTGTATCATCACATGATGGGGAGAGAGAGACAGCAAGCTCTCTGGTGTCTCTTCTTACAATGTCACGAATCCCTTTAAATAGGAATCCACCTTTGCAACCCTTTCTAACCTTAATTACTTCCTTATAGGTCCTGTCTTCAAATACAGTGACACTGAGGGTTAGGGCTTCAACATATGACTTTTTGTGGGAGGTACAATTCATTCCCTAGCAGCCTTGCAAATGAATTCCACTCCTCAAAGGCTACTGTTAGGGGTGGGCACCCCAGGCTCTTGCCTGGAGAAAGGGACACGTGTTGAAGGGTGATCTGGGTACTTTATTCTAAAACCACTTGTAAATCACCAGTGAGCCCAATCTGTTACACACCCTGCCCCACTAATTGTCCTATTCAGTGACACTCCCAGGACCCACTAGGATGGCAGGTAGATCAGTGGGTGCACAGTGAATGCTGTGAGGGCCAGATGCAGGATTGGGGTTGGGATTGGGCCTAGGGCAAGGGGGGTTTAGTGAAGAGACTCAAGGTTCACTCTAACCCAAGGGGGGAGCAGAACTCCGTGTATGTGTGCGTGTCTGTGCGCGCGCACGCACACAGACACGCACGCATGAAGACTCAAGAGACCTCACCCATCATCTAACCCTATCCCTTCACTTCACAGATGAGGACATCCAGGTGCAGCAAGTGGAGGGGGTGCCCACAAAGGAGACATGTTGCTTCAGCACACAAGTCACAGAGTAAGCACACAGTAGGCAGCAATAGATAACTATAGCAGTGTGTGTGTGTGTGTGTGTGTGTGTACACGCACGTGTGTGGGACAGAGACAGAGACACAGAGTGTGTATTTGTGGTGGAAAAGTGTGTGCTACCTGTGTGCAGACTATTTAAAAGGATTTTACAGATGGATCTTTCATCCAAAGGGCATTTTTCTTCTCAAATTTTCTGCCTGCTGGCTAAAACTTCTGGATAGAGTTGCCAGATAAAATGCAGGATGCTCAGTTCAACTGGAACTTCAGTGAAACAACAAATAATATTTTCACATACTGATGTACTTAACATCAGTATAAGTATATCCTGTGCAGTATTTGGGGGTATACTTGTACTAAAAAATTACTCATTGTTTATCTGAAATTCAAATTGAACTGGCACCCTGTATATTTGTATGCTAAATCTTGGAGCCCTACTTTTGAAGGGTGGCCAGGTAGCACATGGGGATGCAAATCAGGGAGTATTAATAGATAACCAGGCCAGCACTGCGGGTTCAGCAAGTAGGCAAGCAAACCCCAGGTTGTAGGAGGAGCAGCTGCTGTCTCCAGAGACCCTTGGGAAGGAAGCAGGCATTGCTCAGCTCACACCTACACTGGTGGCTACTGCCCCCAACACCTTGCTCATTTCAGGGGCTTCGATGCACAGATAACTTTTCCCATACGAGCCTTTAGGAAGGGCTAACCTTGCCTGGCCTTTCGCTAACCCATGGCTTAGGGCAGGGCAGGCTGTTTGGGAACCTCTGTTCAGCACTGGGGTTTGTAGATACCCTATGTAGTTTCATGGAGGGGTAAAGGAAGTGTCAAAGCTGAGGGGTTTTTGGTGACCTCTGCTCATTCTACCTTTCAGGTAGACCTATAACAAGGGTAAGTCAAGGGCAAGTCCCCCTTGGACTAAAGGTCATAGGGGCGTGGCCTCTAAGGGGGAAGCAGATTGTAGGAGAAAGAAGCAGCTCAGCCTTTTGTTAGTGAGTTGGGATAGTGACTTTGTTTCTCTGAATCTTAACCTGCCCTTCTTTGCAAGGGGTTATACAAATATTTTCCTAGTATAATAGTTGTAAGAGTTCGGTGGAAATGATATATAAAAAGAACTTGGCCTAGTTACTGGACAAAGGAGCTAGGGGAAGGGGAGCCAGGCCCTCAATGGTTCCCAGTACTCACAAGGTGCCCTTTCTGGCAATGTGTTTCCATTGGCTCTGAGTGTAGGACTAAGGTGGACAATATCTCAGTGGAATCTCCAGAAATAAGCCATCCAAGACTGTTTCAGAAGCCTCTAGTTCACTGAGGCCGGGCACGGTGGCTCACGCCTGTAATCCCAGCACTTTGGGAGGCTGAGGCGGGCAGATCGCCTGAGGTCAGGAGTTCGAGACCAGCCTGGCCAACATGGTGAAATCCCGTCTCTACTAAAAATATAAAAATTATCCAGGTGTTGTGATGGGCGCCTGAGGCACAAGAATCGCTTGAATCCAGGAGGTGGAGGCTGCAGTGAGCCGTGATTGTGCCATTGCACTCCAGCCTGGGCGACAAGAGTGAGACTCCATCTCAAAAAAAAAAAGCCTCTAGTTCACTGAATACACAGTTATTTACTCATATGAGGGAGAACAGTCAATAGACTGCTCTCAAGGAACCCAGGCAAAAATAGGATCTACGAAAGAGAGAGAGAAAAACCCTGCAGATAATCTGGGAACAGTGAGTCTTGCACTTTTGCACTTTTTTTGGGTAAAATGATTCAGTGGCAGCTGGCAGGGAGGCCAGTTTGGGTCATCTGCCTTCAAGCAGACCAAGTAGGGAAGCAAAGAAAATAATTTCAATAGTTTATGACTTCCCCTGAAAACCTTGAGAATGTAGCTGTCATGGTAGGTGGAGTTCTAAGAAGGCCCCAAGGATTCCCATCCCCTGATGTACACAGCCTGAATCATCCCCTCTTCTTGATTGTGAATGGGATTTGAGAACATCATGGGATATCACTCCCATGATTATGTTACATGGCAGAAGGGATTTTGCCAATGTAATTAATGTCCCCAATCAGTTGACTTTGAGTGAATCAAAAGGGAGATTATCCTGGGTGGGCCTGACCTAATCAGGTGAGTCTTTAAAGTCAAAAAGGTAGAGCATCAGCAAGACTACCTTGCTGGCCTTGAGGAAGAAAGTAAACAGCCACATGTGAACTGCCTATGGAGGAGGCCACAGGGCAAGGACCTGAGGGTGGCCTCTAGAAGTAGAGAGAGGTCCCCAGCGAACAGCTAGCAGTCCTACAACCCCAAGAAACTGAATTCTGCCAGCAACCAGTGAGCTTGGGAGAAGACTCCAAGCTCCCAAAAGGAAGACAGTGGGCAGACACTGTGATTGCAGCTTTTTGAGACCCTAGGCAGAAAACCTAGTTCTGCCTGGCTTGGACTTTGACCCACAGAAGCATAAATGTGTGTTGTTTTAAGCTGCTAAATTGTGGTAATGTATTACATAGCAATAGAAAAGGAAGGCAGCTGTGGTGTATTTTGAGAGACTCCAGGCTGTCTTTGTGTACCACCTACCAGCATCCTACCAGCACCTCCACTTTTTCTGTCCCATTTCCTCCGTCAGAGTTTCACAATAGGCACTCAGATAATTTTCTTTTTCTTTTCTTTTCTTTTTTTTTTTTTGAGACAGAGTCTCATTCTGTTACCCAGGCTGGAGTGCAGTGGCATGGTCTCAGCTCACTGCAACCTCTGCCTTCTCGGTTCAAGCAATTCTTGTATCTCAGCCTCCCAAGAAGCTGGGATTACAGGTGTGTGCCACCACGCTCAGCTAATTTTTTTGTATTTTTAGTAGAGACAGGGTTTTGCTATGTTGTCCAGGCTGGTCTTGAACTCCTGAGCTCAGGTGATCTGCCCGCCTCAGCCTCCCAAAGTGCTGGGATTACAGGCATGAGCCAACACGCCCAGCCTACTGAATTTTCATTGCTCCCTCCTTCCTCAAATTCTTATTTTCCAACAGATCATTCCTCCCATCCTGCAACTATATACAAGTCTCCCTGTTCTGAAACAGTGTTCCTTTAACTCTTCTTGCTCAACCCAGATAGTGTCGTTTCTTGTTTCTTAGCAGTGTGAAATTTCTTGAGAGAGTAGCACTCACCTCCTCCTGCCCACTTACTGCATAGCTCACTGCAGCCAGCATGGCCTCCTTCTGATGACCATGTCTAATAGTCCCCATGCACTCTTCACCCTTCCAGAATAGATTGCTGTGGCCAACACTCATTACTTGCTCACCTAGCTTCCATTTGCCTTTCATCACAGCACCTAGAGTGTCCTTTGCAGATGCTTTTTCCTCATTGTCCAGCAACCATGTGATTTGGGAGACTTTGATTCTTGCCTCCCACACTGCCCTCCATGATGGGTTCAATTGGCCAAAGCCAGTCAGCATGATCCTATCTCTTTTACTGCAAGTGTTTGGTTAAAGGATGGGTGGGGTAAGATGAAAAGATACCAGGTCTTTGGTGATAGCATTAAACTTCTGGATCAAACTTGTCCTGAAGCCTCTTCTGATTATGCACTTTCTAGTTACATGAGCCAACCAATCTCTTCAAGGCTTATGCTAACATGAGTTGTCTTTTCTGTTCCATAAAGGGCCCTCACTGACACATCTTTATAGTGTTTGGTACTATTGACTGCCTTCTGCATGAGTAAAGGAAAACCCAAGTAATTGTGGCTTAAATGTGTTAGAGGTTTTTTGTTTGTTTGTTTATTTGTTTGTTTTTTCTCCTTGTAAGGAGAATCCTGAGGGGAATTGGTTGCTAGTGTTGGAGTCATTTCAAGCAGCTCAAAGATGTCACAGCAATTCTCTCAGCTTTTCCCTCATGATCCCACGACGGCTTCTGCAGGTGGAGCCATCACTTCTGTAGTTAAGGCTGAGAGCGGAAGGAGAGGGCAGAAGAGGTCCCATTACAAGCTGGCTTCTACTAATGTCTCACTGGTCAGAGCTCTGTCCCATGGCTGCTCCTGGCTGCAAGGAAGTCTGGGAAGGCAAGGTTTTAGTTTTCCAGAGCCTGTAGCAGGGACTGGCTGGCTAGAAGGGAGTGAGAGTGGAGTGTGAGGGAGCCGACCTGGAGTAGCTTGCTTAAGCCCCCAGGGCTCCTTCAGTGAGCCTTCCTCCTCCCTCTTCCTCCTCCTGCAGCTTCTCTGCCTGGCTCCCAGGCACCTTCTCTGGGCCCCCGCTACCCTGTGCAAGCCCATCTGCTGCTGGAAACCTCCAGATGTGTACTTCCAGGCCCCACCTCCCTCCTGTGCTGCCCACCTGTTTGCTCAGCTGTTTGCCAATTATCTCCACCTGCTGTCCCTCAGGTGCCGGCCCTGTACACCACTTTCCTAGAGTCACTGAGGATCCAAAGTCAACTCAGCTCCCGTGCTCAAACCACTCACCCCAGTCGGCTGCAATACTCACTATCTGGAAAGCTCAGATCATGCCCAGAGCTGGCGATGATGGAGTGAAGCGAAGGAGAGCTATGTCCAAGAACCTCCCAGCTGGAGGGGAGGCAAGGCGGGCATGGAGAGGGCTGCTGCCGCATCTGGAGAGAGAGCACCGGAAGAAAGGCAGCACTGTCGCTGTGGACTCACTCCATGGCTGGTTTTCACGGAAATTCTTGTGAGTCCATAGTGTGGTTTTAAAAATTCACCTGCCCTCTGGGCTTTGAGGTCCTCTAACAACCCAGGAGCAGGCCTTGGATTTTCCAAGGCCTGGGCAGACTTTGTGGCTTCAGATTGTTCTCAACCTCCAGAGGGTTTGAGGACAGGCAGCAGGAGCCCCTGGCCTTGCCCAGAAAGTAGCACAAAGTACGCACCTACACAAGTTACCAGCCGGAAGGGAGACCAGTGGCAGGCAGAAAAGGAAGGGAGGAAGGGAGGGAGGGAAGGAGGAAGGAAGGAAAAGAAGGAAGGAAGGAAAAGGAGGAAGGGAGGGAGAGAGGAAAGGAAGAAGGAAAGGGGCAGAAGCTGGCATGTGGGGAAACCCCAGGCCCCACCTGGTTCTCTTTTTCTGTATGCAGCCTCAGGTAGCTTCCTTCTGTGGGCCTCAATTTCCTCTTCTGCAAAAAGAAGGCCTGGATTAGCTCACTCCCCAGGCCTCTTCTAGCCCTGACAGTGTGATTTTCTAATTTCTTTCAGACTTCAGGGGCCTGCAGACCCCATGCTAATGTGTATGAATAAAACATGGCCATCTGAAAGCTCTGAATATTCCAAGTATTTGCTTTGGATGTGTTCTTCGTTAACTGTGCGAAGCAGCGTCCAGCTGGGGCCCCCGCAGCCTCCTGTTTGGATTGTTCGCGTGTGGCCTGACTCCCTGAGGTGGGGAGGGGTTGGGGGTGGGGGAGGGTCCAGCCTCCCGGGTATGCCTCGGCCTGGGCCCTCCTCCCTCCACCTCTCCCATACCCTGGCCCTGAGGAGGGCTTTGTTCTTAGACCTCAACCCCAAATCCACCTCACCAGTTCCCCTTCGAGGCGGTGCTCCAGGCCCTAATCCCCACTGCACCGAGGACATTTCCCTTGGCCATCTGCCCTGGCACCTTCACACTTCACGTGTCTGTCCGTCCACCCTGGGAGACAGCCTGTCCTCCATTGCAGGGCTGCACCTTCCAGCTGCCGAACGTCTGTCCCCTGGGGCTGTAGCCATATCCTATGTATCTTTTGTGGGAGCTCAACAAATGTAGGCTTTTTTTCCCTTAATTTTCAGGTTTTTTAAAAAATTATTTTTAAAGAAGTTTTCAGTTTACAGAAAAATGGTACAGAAAGTACAGGGAGTTCCTATATCCCCTACCTCAGTTTCTCCTATTATTAATATATTGCATGAGTGACATTGTTGTTTACTAAAGGCCACAGTTTACATTAAGATCTACTCTGGGTGTTGTGTGTTCTACGGTTTTTCCAAATGCACTATACTATCATACATAATAGTTTCACTGCCCTAAATATCCCCTGTGATCCACCTATTCATCTCCCCACCTCCCTCCCCACTGAACCCATGGCAACCACTGATCTTTTTGCTGTCTCCCTAGTTTGTTTGTTTGTTTTGTTTAGAGATGGAGTTTCTCTCTTGTCACCCAGGCTGGAGTGCAATGGCGCGATCTCGGTTCACTACAACCTCCGCCTCTCGGGTTCAAGCGATTCTCCTGCCTCAACCTCCTGAATAGCTGGGATTACAGGCGCCTGCCACCAAGTCCAGCTAATTTTTTGTATTTTTAGTAGAGACAGGGTTTCACCACGTTGGCCAGGCTGGTCTCGAACTCCTGACCTTAGGTAATCCACCCACCTTGGCCTCCCAAAGTGTTGGGATTACAGGCATGAGCCACCGTGCTCAGCCCCTAATTTTGACTTGTCCAGAATGTCATGTAGTTGGAATCATGCAGCATGTAGCCTTTTCAGACTGACTTCTTTCACTCAGTGATATCTTTTTGTGGCTTGATAGCTAATTTATTTTTATTGTATAATAATATTCCACTGTCTGGATGGATCACTCAACAGATAGAATTTTTGATTGATCGATTGGTTGAAAAGACCTAAATTACTAGATGAACAACAATTCTCTAAACACAAAGTCTGTAAGAAATCTAGATTTCAGGACAGTTCTAAGTAATGGATACAGTGTATCTAACACAAAGAAAATCTAATATTCTGATAGTTGAGTTTAGAGGTGATTACTTTCATTACAGAAAAGTTCTTTCCTACATAATTGCATTTAAAATAGAATTCAATTAACAATTTTTTACAACATTTTAGGGATGCATTCACACTACAAATTATCTATAACCATACTAGATGTTGCGCAAAGAGTGAGGGTTTTGAGAGTAAAAGGGAGATGCTATTAATAATTATGCCAGACAGGCCAGGCGCAGTGGCTCACACCTGTAGTCCCAGCACTTTGGGTGGCCAATGCGAGCAGATCACTTGAGGTCAAGAGTTTGAGACCAGCCTGGCCAACATGATGAAACCCCATCTCTACTAAAAATACGAAAATTAGCTGGGTGTGGTGGCACATGCCTATAATCCCAGCTACTCGGGAGGCTGAAGCACGAGAATCGCTTGGACCTGGAAAGCAGAGGTTGCAGCGAGCTGAGCTTGTGCCACTGCACTCCAGCCTGGATGACAGAGTGAGACTCCATCTCAAATAATAATAATAGTAATAATAATAATAATGCTAGACAACAAGTATGAACCAGGACTATCCCAGACAGTCTGCCTATTTATAACTGGGATCCATCTTCTTAAAATAGTAGCTGGGGAACATAGAATATTTTTGTGTTTCTCCAAAAATATTAGATGGTGGATCAGTTAAGGTTACACTAGCTGCGGTAGCACATATAGTAGCAAATCTCAGTTTATTTCTCAACCACATAAAGTTCAAAATAGGTGTATTGGTGATTGGTGGGGGTGGGGGGTGGGCGGTGGGGTGGGGTAGCCTGGGGAAGTGGGGAGTGCCCTGCTCCAGGCATCCATTCAAGGACCTGGGCTGAGGGAGGCTCTGCCATCTGTCACAGGTGCCTTTCAAATTTGTCTCAGACTGAGGGGTTTCCCAGAGGGCAGACTTTCAGTGTTAAAATTGGGACAGTTCCTGGCAAGTTGGGACAGTTGGTCACCTATTTCCAAGGTTGCCCTAAAGATTGACAGCCAACTGGTGGGGAGGGGAAGAAAGAGAGCGGAGGATAGCATGATGGGGTGAGGAGAGGGTCTATAGGCCAGGCCACTCATCATATCTGCCTGCCTTCTATTGGCCAGAATGCAGTCTCATGGCCACACTTGGCTGCAAGGGAGACTGGGAAATGTAGTCTAGCTCTGTGCCAAAAAGGAAGGGGAAATGGATTGGGTGACGAACCAGTGATCTCTCTAATGGAGGGGAATTAATAATATCTTATTTGACATGTGTCCTTAGATGAGATGGACGTCTTTGTCCAGGGGAATATGTCTGGGATATTCGTCCACTGGAATATGATCTCTTTTGAAACCGAAGTCTCATTTGCCTAGCAGTCAATGGTGTTCAGCTCTGGGTGTCCACGTGTCCTAGGCCTCTGCCAACAGACAGCCTTGAACACTCTGGGCTTCTGGGAAGGTTGGGGATGTGGCATTGTGGAGGTAACACCTGGCAGCCACAGAGACCAACTAAAAGCGAACCAAGTCATATGCAAGGAGAGCAGAGAAGTACCACATTGGAGGGTCTGCTTGTGCTGCAAATTGAAAACTTGTGGCCTGGGAAGCCACTCCAATGCATTCTGGCACCCATAATGAAAATGTAGCAATGTCATTAGTCTTCAATATGTCTACTTTTTCCAGGCCAAGATCGTCGGTGAGTCATTTCACACAGCTGAGCGTTTCTGTGGCAGTGAGTGCACTTCACAATCATTAACTCTCATAGCATCCCTGAGAAGTTGGTGAGGGCTGTTAACCCCAGGCTGGGGGGATGCCCCATGCTTCCTTGCACAGGATCTGTCCTCCCCTAGGTACCCGTGATGCAGCCCGAGAGCAGCTCTGGGAGATCGTTTTCAGGTGCTTGACTCTAGGGCCTCAGACAGTTGGTCCAGGCTGTTCCTGCCTTCCCAGGTGAGGGAGCGTTTGTGCCGGAAGTGGAGAAGCAAATGATACTAATTTTCCTCATATCTTTGCCTGGACACCTCCTGTGAGGATCAAAGTTCAAGGAGTTAGTGTGAGTGTGAGTTGACAGGACCACCCAGGGCAACCCCAGCTGGAAGGACCTGGTGTTTCTGCAGCCTCTACCCAAGGGACCAAAGGGCTTTCTTTTCAGAGGGTGGCCTTGGAACACAGATCTTTCCTTTCTTAACTCTCTTGTTGGGGTCACAGACTCAGTCAGCCACTGCATTTGTTTCTTGTGGCTGCTGCCACAAATTACCACAAACTTGATGGCTCACAGTTTTGGAAGCCGGAAGCCCCAAATCACTGTCACTGAGCTGAAATCAAGGTGGCCATAGGGCCAAGCTACTTCAGGAGGCTTTAGGGGAGAATCCGTTCCTTGCCTCCTCCAGCTCCTGGTGACTGCCAGCCTTCCTTGGTTTATGGCTGCAGCACTCCCTTCTCTGCCTCTGTGGTCACTTGGCCTTCTTTTCTCCTCTCTATACTCTCCCTCTGCGTTTCTCTTATGAGGGCACTTGTGATGGCATTTACGGTCTACCCAAATAATCCAGGATAATGCCCTCATCTCAAGACCTTTAACTTAATCACATCTGCAAAGTCTTTTTTATTTTGTCATATAGGGTATCACACGTTCCAGGCATTAGGACATGGACATCATTGATTTTTCTGGGGGGAGATTGGGGTTCTGTTTCATTTTTGCAGGCGCAATAGGGAGAGGGGCACTACTCAGCCTCCCACAGCCACTGTGGCACAAAATATTTCAAACAGTGGGAGACCCTTTCTGGATATGCATGAGAGGGGGAGGCAACCGGCTGCTCTGTGCCAGATGCTTGTGATCTCATTTAATTATTCCAGAACCCTGTGAGCAGGTATTGTTATTTCCACTCACCAGTGTGAGACCCAGAGAGGTGAAGTGACTTGCTTAAAGAAACACAGTGGGTAAGAGAAGAAGCTGGACTTAAACAGGGCTGCCTGACTCTAGAGCCCATATTCTTTCTACGGAAACAGAGGAAGTTGCACAAGGAATCACTTGGTATGCAGATGAACAAGCACATTTCCACGTCTTGGCCAGATCAACCATATTCCCCGTGCAGGGGTTTCTGGCCTTTTGCCTCTCTCTGGGAGAATCCCTTAGCCACGTGCTAACGCGACCTGACTGCAGGCCCTGAGTGTAGATGCAGCCGACCCAGATGCCAGGGAGGTCCCAGCAGCTCTGTCGCAAGCCCCTTTTCATTGGCATTATCTCTTTCTTTTCACAAACCCATTTCTGGTTCCTTTCTTCATCTTCTCCAACTTAGATGAAACTATTGCTACTTTTCATACCCAGTGTTCTGGAACGTTTCTTCCCTTGTTACCACTGTGTGTTTGGTAATTTCCTCATCGACAGGAAAATAGGCAAAAGGCTGTAATACCCAATATAAGTGAGTCAATGTGTGTATAGGGCATACTTCATCACATGAGTAGACACATTTGTGAAACGTATTTACTAGACTGGTGCTTCAGATGTGATGCTGATTGGAGTGAATGATGAACTTACTGGTTCCCCTCTGGACTTCCTTTAGAGCAAATCAACTCTTTATGGTTTATTAGCCATACTCAGCTAACTTTTTGTATTTTTTTTTTAAAGATGGATTTTCACCATGTTGCCCAGGCCTTCTCCAACTCTTGGACTCAGCGATCTGCCCGCCTCAACCTCCCAAAGTACTGGGATTACAGATGTGAGCCACCTCATCTGGCCTATTTTCTTTTAAACCAATGAATAAATAGATCTAAGCCATCTACCACTTCTCTCTTTCTCTTTTTTTTTTTTTTTTGAGGAGAGATGGGAGTGGAAAGGAAGGCTAACTTTTGCATGTTAGCACTTGTGGCCCTATTATCAAATAGATTACCACTTGCTAGAGCATATTGATAGTTAAGAGCTACATGTGCACACAGGCATGCACATATGCATACACTTTAGCTGACTAGAAGATCCTATTCAGCACACTTTTGGGCTTCTCAAACCCTATTTTAGACAGGTTTTGAGGTTGCTTGCAGGCTAGGCTGCAACAACAAATAAACCCTTAACATCTTAGTGGCTGAACACAATAATAACTGATTTCTTGCTCATAAAGTGTGATGCAGGTTGCTAGGGCTCTTCTCTTTCCAGTAACTCAACAGGCTCCCTTCAGTTGACGATGCCATCATTTTAATGCAAGCCCTTCATGTTTGCCACTTTAGGGATAGCAAAAGATTGAAGACAGTACACTGGTTCTTTTTATTTATTTATTTTTGTGTGTGTGTGAGATGTAGTCTCGCTCTGTTGCCAGGCTGGAGTGCTGTGGTGCGATCTCTGCTTAGTACACTGGTTCTTAAATGCTTTGGCCTGCTACTCACATTTCATTGGATAGAGCCAGTCATATGGTCTCACCTACCTGCAAGAGTCCTGGAAAGTGTGGCGTTCTCATGTACTCAGAAAAAAAGAGAGCTGAATATAGGCACAGTCAATTCACATTATTCACGGTAGTTATGGTCCATAAAGTCTCAGTGAATACTGAATTAACTAATATGGAACCATTGCTCCTAAGGGCTGTACAGGGTTAAGTTCCTACAAGCCTCTGATCACATTATAATCAGCCAATCAATACATAATCTTGTTTTATGTGTGTTTCTGTTTAAAGACATCTTAATTAATATATAGATGGTTCATTAACATTGAACATAACAGCACTATAACTCATGCCTTAATGAATTACATGTATATATCATGTATTTTCTCTGTAAGGCATATCACAGTCCTCTTGCACCTAGGAACACTAGACAGCCCTTCAGCACTACACTTGGGGGCCATTTTAAACAGTGAAATCACCAGGAAATAGCACAAAAATGTGAAAAAGGGGGCATTAGGTAGGTCTCAAAAAGGCCATGTTTATGGTATGGGAGTTGTAGTGAATTTTTATAATATGTTGTCTCAGCATCATTTTGAATATATTGGACTTTCTCATACCAGAAGCAGGGCGTAGTCACCCTTGACACAGTCTCCTGTTCTCCATCTCCTTCCTGTTCCTCAATGTGGTCGATCCAGATATCTACCTTATACAGTCACCTGCTGGTGACCACCTCCCTACGGGACAGCTAGATACAACCTACTTGACTGGCCCCACTGACCCCCACACTCTACATGGGCCTCACGGATCTGCCACAGCGACCCCTTCTCAGTCACAGCGTGCCTCCGTGGAACTCCTGCCTGCTGGCTTTCAACCCACCGATGAGAACTCCCCACGGGGAAGCGGCCTGGGAATGCCTGGACCCCGATAAAGGCCAAGGCCCACAGGTCCCTCACTCTCTATCTTGCTCCCCACCTGCTGGCTAAGCATGGATGGCCCAGAGGGTTCCTTCCTTCCTGCTGGCCCTGAGAGGAATCTGTAAAGAAGATGCTGCCTCTGGTATTTCGCGCGTTCTGTGGAGCTGCCTCTCTGTGTCTCACCCTACCCACACACCCGGACCTAACTTCTTTCCCGGTTGGCGTTCTCCTAGAGAGTGGCTCTCTTGGCAGGAATAGACTCGACACAGGTCAGACAAGAGCCACAAGGGCGTCTGCGACTATAAACAACTTTCCTGTGAGAGGGACACCTGGTCATGGTTTGGACACTTAAGAATTAGGCTGTCTGCCAAGATAAAGAAGTGTCCTGTGAAAAGCACACTGTAAACATCCACGACCAAATTCCCTGGAACCCTGTTAAGGCAGACTGAGAGTTTATAGCCACTCTCATGAGACAGACCTTAAGACCAAATTAGAAAAAAATACAAGAGCTGAAACAAGAAAGCAGAGTGTCACCTTGTTTGACCACGTTCCGCGGTGAGCAGGTATATGCAAATCTATCCCCAAAGGCCAGGGGAGCTGAGAGACCGAAAAAAGAGGCTGACAAATCCAGTTTCTCAGAAAGAAACATTTAATAGGGACTTACAAACAGAGGTGATGTCTCAGGTGGTCATGAGACAGTAGATCGCTGCACCCACCCTCCAGAAAATATCCTGTATTTAGCAAGCTTTTATGGCAAAACGTGTAGCTGGTCACACCTCAGACTTCCTTGTGAGACTTGTGACTACTGGGTTATATACGCATCTTTATGGGATGTTATCTATGCTACGGAAACACCTTGGTATGCAGGAGTCAACATCTGTCAACATGACGGTTTTGCTTCAAGATGGTGCCACACCTGCCATGCCACAGGCTGTTTACCTATAGACCTCAGCTGGGAATATGCACATTGGGTGACTTAAACTTGTTGCCACTCTGCATGTGTCCACAAATGACCACAAAAGCATCTTAAGTAATGAGTTTGGGGTTACATATAAATTTTAGTAAGTAGAATTTGCAAATATGAAACACATGACTATGAGGACTTACTATATATTAGTTATCTATTGCTGTAGTATAAGCCATCCCAATACTTAGTGGCTTAAAACACCAACATATATTTTTTTCGGGGCTCTACAATTGCGCAGGGCTCAGCAGGGTCAGCTCATCTCTGCTCCACTTGGCGTCAACTGGGGCATCTCAAAGGCTGGAGGTTGAAATCATCCAAGGCTAGCTCACTCACATATCTACCTCCTGGCCTGGGAAGACCCAAATGGCTGGAGGCTGGAGGCTGGTACAACTGGAGCCCTTCAGGCATTTACCTCTATGTAGTCGCTCTGTGTGGTCTCTACAGCATGGAGCTTTCAGGGAAGCCAGGCTCAGGGCTCCCAAAAAAGCCTGTGTCCTGAGAGAGAGCCAGATTGAAGCTGTGTCTCCTTTTATGGCCTGACCTTGGGAATCACACAGAGTCACTTCTGCCATACTTCATTAATTGAGGCAGTCACAAAGTTGCATCCAGGTTCCTGGAGTGGTGACATAAACTCTATATGTTGATTGGGGAGTGTCAAGGTCATATTATATGAAGAATACGTGAGATGGGAGATAGTGTTGAAGCATTTAGGAAAATAAAATCTGCCACAATGGGTGGGTATTTTTATAATAAACTACCACCATCAGTCCTCTGGCTTACAAATATTTGGTTCACTTTTTTTTATTCTTCTTTCCCCTAAAATAACATGCTCATCCCATTCCCAAGAAATTTAACCCAAAGTCTTATCCAGCAACTACATCCCAGCTCAAAGGTCAGGATCTCTGGGCATTGTAGTATCCATATAGGGCTTTCAACAATTTCTTTTACCTTTGTGCATGTGTGCTACTCCACCCGGCCAGAGGTGAAATCTATTTCCTCTCCCCTTGAATCCAGGCTGGCCTTCTGACTCACTTAGGCCAATAGTATATTGCAGAAGTGATGCCATGTCAGTTCTAGGCCTGGACCTTAAGAAGGGCTGGAGTTTCTGCCTTTGTACTCTGAGAAGCCAGGGCATGCCATAAGGAAACTAAGCTTAGGCTACTGAAGGATGACCTGCCATGTGGGGACAGAAGCCATGTGGAAGAGGATCAGACATGTGAGTGAAGTTTTCCTGGCCTAGTCACTAGCTAAATGTGGCTGTGCAAATGATTCCAGCCGATGGCAGGTAGAGCAGAAGATCCACCCAGCTAAGCCCTGCTTGAATTCCTGACCCAGGGAATTGTGAGAAATTATAAATCTTTGTTGTTTAAGCTAAGTTTTAGGGCATTTTCTTACCCCCTATAGACCCTTAAACATTGGATGATGCATAATAGTCCTACCTTCAGGTCTAGATGTTGCTTCTTCTAGTCTGGCAACCTATGAACCAAACAAAACAAGTTATCAGCACCCTACACCTTCAACCTCAATCCAATGGTGGAGCAGGGGCAGGATACCACAGCAAACGCTAGCGTTCTGAAAGGGGAAGGATGGGAGACATACAGCAGTCACTAGTCCATAGTCATTCTCAGATCCTACTGTGAAGGCCTCATGCCCTGAGGGTGAAGAAGATTTCCTTTTTCTTTTTATTTTTTTGAGACAGGATCTAGCTCTGTTGCCCAGGCTGGAGTGCAGTGGCACTATCATAGCTCACTGCAGCCTTCATCTCCTGGGCTCAAGTGATCCTCTTACCTTAGCCTCTCAAGTAGCTGGAACCACAGTCACGTGTTACCAAACCTGGCTAATTTTTTTTTTTTTTTTTTTTTTTTTTTAAGTAGAGAGAAGGTCTTGCTATGTTACCCAGGCTGGTCTTGAACTCCTAGGCTCAAGCAATCCACTTACCTCGGCATCCCAAAATGCTGAGATTACAGGCGTGAGCCACCACACCCAGCTAAGATTTCCTTATTAGACCCCAAGTTTTCTCCTGGAGGAGTTTCTTTGTTCATTTTCTCCCCAAGTCATGACTCTGCCCTCCAGTTCTTTTTTCCTATAATATTTTTTGGCTATATCTAAATGGGTACTGAGGAAATCCCTCCTTGAGGGTCATAGAACTTTCTTAGTCTACTTTTTGAACATGGTGGGAGCCCAAGGATTATTTTATCTTCATAGCTGACTCAAGAAAGACTTTTTTTTTGAGGTCTAGGCTCAAGGTTTCTTTGGCTATACAAGTCCCCTAAAAATGTAATGGGCCATTTATGTATTTGCTTATAGTCACTTCCACATGCCAAAGACCACATCCAAAGTTCTTTTCAAGATGTAGTTTTCATATCTGCTATATGTCTTTGCTTTCTCATCCATATACCTTGCCCCCTGCATTTAATCAAAGTTACCTTTAGGCTTCTGGAAATTTGGGGGAAGGCCATACCCTTAGTCTAATCTTTACCTTAAGTCATTTTTGCCACTCAAAGGTTTTCCCATCACTTACTATTTGCAAGTGGAAGCTTGACTGAATTTTTGTCACTGTGTAACATGGATCACTATTTTACCTACCTTTTTTTTTCTTTTTTTGAGATGGAGTCTCCCTCTATTGTCGCCCAGGTTGGGGTGCAGTGGCATGATCTCCGCTCACTGCAACCTCTGCCTCCCGAGTTCAAGCGATTCTCCTGCTTCAGCCTCCCTAGTAGCTGGGACTAGAGGCGCCTGCCACCAAACCCTGCAATTTTTTTTTTTTTTTTTTTTTTTTTAAGTAGAGACAGGCTTTCACCATGTTGGTCAGGCTGGTCTCAAACTCCTGGCCTCAAATGATCTGCCCACCTCGGTCTCCCAAAGTGCTGGGATTACAGGCGTGAGTTACTGTGCCTGGCCATCTGGCAGCAATTTTTGTATTAGCCTGGGTAGGATAGACTATGTTGCAGAAACAAATTAGCCCCCACTGATGAGTTGGGCCACTCCTCAGGGCAGCACTCAGCCACTAGGTGAATCTGGGATCCCAGGTGCATCTATCTTACCATCTTAATACATGGCCTCTATGGTTGCTGCTGAAGGTGACAGTACAGTGGGAAGGTTGCACAAGATGTTTTTAATGGCAAGGCCTGGGAGGAGTGCTTTATATTATTTCAACTTACTTCCCATTGGCCAGAATCCAATCGTATGACCTCAGTCTAACTCCAAGGGAGGCCGGGAAATGTAGTCTTTCTGTGACCCCCAGAAAGAAGAAAATAAAACAGGATTTGGTGAACACACAGGTTATTTCTTTCACACACCCTTTTGAAAGCTCTCCATTCTTGTTCATCTGTCCCTGTCAAGTGCCTAATGCGCCCTCACTTATCCCCTACATCAATAGACCTCTTCAGACTTCATTTGCACTAAGGAATATAAATGACTGATAATAATCTAAAACGTGACCCTTCTTAGAGATAGTTGCATGCGAAAGCAAATGCAAGGTTTTGGCTAGCAGGTTAATGCAGTGACAGAATTTTAGGCAGGAGCAGACAAATAGGGAAAATATTTGGGTATTCCTGAAATGACTGACTGGGCATGTCCTAAGTGTCATCGTTTGTGCCATTTTGCCACTGCCTGGGGACCATTTGTGTGAGACACTTTGGAGTCAAGAGATATCAAACTAACAGTATGAGTGGCCATGCTATTAGATACGACCAGAACATTACAGCATGATTTTCATCTGGCTGTCTAGAGGTATTGATGTGAAGTGGGGATAAATTATTGTCTACTCCAGGAAATCAGCTTTCAAATCGTCCATCTCCCAGCCTTTACCCCCTCCTTCCCCACTACAGATGAAAGAAGCTTAATCCAGAGTGGGTTTGTCATGGGCCTGGAGAGGGAGTTGGAGTTTTCCCTGAGGTTCTGAGAAGACTGGAGTCTCTTGAGTTTCTCACTGTCAGACTCTGGCTCATCCATAGCTGTCTTTGCTCTTCCTGTCCCTAGTCCAAGGAGAAAGAACAGAGAGCTTATTATGACCACCTCTTTCATTTGCTGCACTCATCCCCTAACACATACTCCAGCCCTGTGATGCCTGTGTGCTGTGGCCACTAGTTAAGCTAGAACTACATTTCCCAGAATTCAGTTCTCTGCATGGTTCCAAGTTAGAGTTGGCCACAGGAGACATTTGTGTGAGATTTGGAAGGCAGAGGTGAAGCAGCGGCCACTGTCACACTCTGCAGCTCTGTGTGAGCCAGGCGCTGTTGCAGCTCAGATGTGTTGTTGCTGATCTCCTGGCTCTCCTTTTTGGCCTGGGGAATCAGCCAGGCCTGTAGCATCAGCCAGGCCTGTAGCTGCAACAGCTCTTTTTGGATCTTCTTCAGCATCTCCAGATTCTGGGTGCATGTGCAGTAATTGCAAAGGATGCCAGCTTTTCTTGCAGGTTACCCATACCATCAAGGTTGGAGATGGTCAAATGTGGATTCCAGCTGTCACGTGGGTTCCAGTTTGTCTTTGCACCTGTCTACATACGTTCATGGTAGGCGGCCCAGGTTGCTGAGGCTGCAGTGAGCCATGATCATACCACTGCACTCCAGCCTGGGTGACAGAGTAAAACCCTGTCTCATCTTTAAAAAAAAAAAAAAAAAAAAAGACACTGTGGTTTCTGTCTTGGTCTCATTCTCTCCCTCTCTCTTTTCTCTGAGATCACTTGATGTGGGGAAAACCAGCTCCTATATCAGGAGGAGCCCTATGGAAAGGCCCATGTGGTGAGAAACTGAGGCCTTTGGCCAATAGCCAGCAAGGAACTGAAACCTCCTGTCAATAGCTATGTCAGGAAGCCATCTTGGAAGCAGACCCTCCAGCCCCAGTCAAACCTGCAGATAACCACAGGCCCCAGCTGGCACTTTGACTGGAACCTCATGAGAAAGCCTGAGCCAGAACGATCCAGCCAGGTTGCTCCTGGATTCCTGACCCACAGATGCTATGTGAGATAATAAATGTTCATTGTGTCAAGTTGAAAAATTTGGGGGTAATTTGTTACACAGCAGTAGGTAGCTACAACTGTGTCCATCCTTTCATCTCAACTGCTGTTCCTGCTTCAAGTCCACCATCAGACACAGGTTAGCATTCTTACATAGGTGGCTTCACCAGCTCCCACAATTGTGTCAGGCCCAATTCCACAATAAATCCCTTATTCTGCATCCCTCACGGTGGTCCTTCTTCCCTGATCAAACCCTATCTAATACCACAAGGAGCAAAGGGGAGAGAGACCCCAGTCCTTTCATCATTGGTTTCTCCTGAAGCAGAGGTTCTCAGCCTTTCATCAGAACCACCCGGGAAGCTTTAAAGAAAATACTATGCCTGGAGGCCAGGCGCGGTGGCTCACGCCTGTAATCCCAGCACTTTGGGAGGGCGAGGCGGGCGGATCACGAGGTCAGGAGATCGAGACCATCCTGGCTAACACGGTGAAACTCCATCTCTACTAAAAATACAAAAAATTAGCCAGGTGTGGTGGCGGGCGCCTGTAGTCCCAGCTACTCAGGAAGCTGAGGCAGGAGAATGGCGTGAACCTGGGAGGTGGAGGTTGCAGTGAGCCGAGATTGCACCACTGCACTCCAGCCTGGGCAACAAAGCGAGACTCCACCTCAAAAAAAAAATAAAAAAAGAAGGAAGGAAGGAAGGAAAGAGAGAGAGAAAGAAAGAGAGAGAGAGAGAGAGAGAGAGGGAGAGAGGGAGGGAGGGAGAGAGAGAGAGACAGAAAGAAAGAAAGAAAGAAAAAGAAAGAAAGAGAAAAGAAAGAAAGAAAAGAAAGAAAGAAAGAAAGAAAGAAAGAAAGAAAGAAAGAAAGAAAAGAAAGAAAGAAAGAAAAAGAAAATGCTATGCCTGGGTCCCACCTTCAGAAGTTCTGATTTAATTGGTCTGCCGTGTGGCCTGGGCAATGTGATCTCTTGTAGCTCCCAGGTACTTTAAATGCACAGGCAGAGTTGAGAGCCACTGATCTACAGTCTGGCTGACTCAACTGGTCCTTCCAGGTTCCTACCTTCCCCGGCCTTCTTTGTGCTGGGATATGGGCACCAATCCAGGCTCCCATGGCAACTTTGCATCAGGAGCTCCTGACACCCAGAAGTAGGGGCCACATGGGATCTTCTCATTGGTGGTGGTAGCATCAGCAAGACAGAGTTCCCAGGGCAGCACATAGTGGCAATGGCCACTAGGGTCCATTTCTGGTTATTTAACTCCATTACTTCTGCCATCAATGCTATGAAATTTACCCAGTATCCTCTTAAGTATATATATTTTTCCTGCTTAGATCAGGGGACCCTGAAGATCTATTCCAATGCTGAGAGTCTGGATCTGAGAACCAAATCTCACATCAACTCCCAGAGTGATCTCAAGGGTCTCTAGCCCCTCATGGACCTCAGTTTCCTTATCTGTCAAGAAAAGAGCTGTGTTAGATGAGCTTCAGACCCCTTGTCTTGGCTTAGATTGTCTGAAAACAGGCTCTGAGATGGAGATTTCTGTGCGAGTGGTTTCTGGGGGTGTGCCTTTAGGTCAACACATATAAGAGAATGAGAGAAGCAAGGCTGGGCAGAGAAGGAGTTGAGCTGTGATGCAGTCATAACAGAAGGTCTCCCATGATTCCCTGGGAACCGTTGAACCAGAGATATCCCCAGTTGAAGCAAGGGGGCCGGTTCTTTGTACTCCCAATAGGTCAATCATTGAATGTGGTCTGCCCCCAGGGAGGGGCTGTGACCTTGTGTGAGGCAGCTTTCCTGGACTGCAGGCAATTCCTGGAGAGAGACACAGCTGAGAGCTGTCAGCAGCCAACACCCAGGCAGCTGAAGGAAGGAGTTCCTCAGTCTTGAAGAGGGGTGTTTTCTGGTATTTTGTCTTGCGGCAAAATACCATAAACTGGGCAGCTTATAGACAACAGAAATTTAGTTTTCAAAGTTCCAGGGGCTGGAAAGCCCGATCAAGGCACTGTCAGATTCAGTATCTGGTGAGGGCCCACTTCCTGGTTGATAGAGAGCCATCTTCTCACTGTGACCTCACATGGCAGAGGGATGACAGTGCGCTCAGGGGCCTCTTTTATAAGGCCAGTAATATCATTCATGAGGGCTCCACTCTCAGAACCTACTCATCTCCCAAAGGCCCCACCTCCTAATACCATCACATTGGAGGTTAGAATTTAAACATAGAAATTTTGGGAGACACAAATATTCAGTTCATAGCAAAGGGGATCTGAGCAATGAACTTCAGCAGGACTGTACCCTTTTGCTTCAAACACTCTGTGATTATAGCTTCAGCTGTAGGGCTATCTGTAGAGAAAGGGGTGAATTTCTTACTCTCTTTGGCTAGACATGGCATCAGACACCCCGGGAGAGTAGCTGGAAGGTTCTGGGAGACCAAGAGCTTGATTAAAGCCTAACAACTCTCCTTAAAACCGCCCTCATCATTAGCAGAGAGAGAGCCATAGGGAGGAGTCTTTACCTCTCCAAAGAGCTTGGGGGAAAATTAAAAGCCACTCCTGGAGGAAGGTGTGGCTTCCAGAAGGAAAGTCTCCCAGGTATAACACTCAACTCCCCAGAGCATGGAAGATGACGGAGCTGCAAGGGACTATGGTCGCCATGGTAATGGTATCTCAGATTCCAACTGAATGTGAGCTCCTGGCTGGGCTGTCAATCACATAGCATCTGCATTTACAGTGGGAACCAGACCCAGCACTGGTCAGGGGTGGAGAGGAGAAGAGACCACTCTGGTGCATGCACACAGCAGGCTCATGAAAGCATTTTTGCTCAGGTGGGTGTCTTTGCTTATATGATTCTTTATAAAGGCATTTGTGCGCATGCTTGTGGTCCTAAGCATGCACAGGCTTGGTTTTCCTAAGCATGGAAAACCAAGTCCAATGCATGTGTGTGTTGGTGCTGGGGATGGGGGTCTGAATGCTGGACCCACTGCCCATAGATGTCAGGCAGAGAAGATTACTCCATTTAAGAGGCATGATTTAAGGGCCTCTTCACCCTTCTTCAAAATATCAACAACTGCCATTGTCCATTCATCATTAGAAAGTCATTTATTTGGATAAATTTTCTACCTTCAGTCGACTATTTCAAAATGCAAATAGTTGGCTGGGCACAGTGGTTCACACTTGTAATCCCAGCACTTTGGGAGGCTGAGGTGGGCTGATCACCTGAAGTCAAGAGTTCAATACCAGCCAACAGGGTGAAACCCCATCTCTACTAAAAATACAAAAAATTATCTGGGCATGGTGGCATGCACCTGTAATCCCAGCTACTTGGGAGGCTGAGGCATGACAGTCGCTTGAACCTGGGAGGTGGAGGTTGCGGTGAGCTGAGATCACACCACTGCACTCCAGCCTGGGCAACAGAGTGAGACTCTGTCTCAAAAAGAAAAAAAAATGCAAATCAGTGTCAATTACCAATCAACCAAGAATGGATGGGCATCCCCAAAGGATAGGTAAAGAGACACAGAGGAGAGCTGGACCTGCCATGAGAGGGGAGGGCCCTAGCTTAGTGCCTCTCGTATAGTAGCTGCTCAGCATATTGGTATGGATTTATGAATGCATAAGTATAGGAATAAATAGAGAGCTATGGTAGGGGAAGTGCGACCATGAGAGAGAATATTCTGATGGGCAAGTGGAAGGGTTCCTGGGATCAGTTTCAAGTCAATTCAATTCAATGTATTGCATAGCTTCCCTGTACCAGGTATTGGGTTGGGGTGTAGTGGTGAACAGGGCAGATTGGGTCATGGTCTCTGGAAGCTCAAAGTCCTTTGGGAGTGTGGGTTTATCTTAGTTTGTTTAGGCTGCTATAACAGGATACAATGAATTTGGAAGCTAAAAACAGCAGAAATTTATTTCTTATGGTTCTGGAGGCTGGGAAGTCCAAGATCAAGGTGTCAGCAGGTTTGGTGTTTGGTGAGGGCCTGCTTCCTAGTTCATAGATGGCTGCCTTCTCTCTGTGTCTTTACAAGGCAGAAGGGGTGAGGAGCTCCCTAGGATCTCTTTTATGAGGGCACTAATCCCACTCATGAGGGCTCCACTCTTGTGACCTGATCAGCGCCCAAAGGCCCCACCTGCTAATACCATCACATTGAGGGTCAGGATTTCAACAGATGAATTTTGGGGGGACATAAACATCCAGTCTGGCAGGGGTCCTTTGTGGGTTTCCTTGGTGCTGAGCTGAGAGTGCAATTCTTTAGAGATGCTGGGACTCAACCCAGTCAGGGCTTCTGAAATGTTTGCTGACTTTAGCTAACTGGGCCACCCCAGCCAACCATGAGCCACAGAACCAGGCAAGCTCACTCCAGGGAGAGCAGAGCCTATCTCACTCTTCCTTGATATAAGCTCAGACTGTGGCCTATTGGTCTAGGGCCTTAGTGCTCAAGAGGCATTTGCAAGGGTCTGTGCTCCCATTCCCTGCTCACCTTCTTCTGTCTGCTTCTGATTGCTCGGTCAGGATCTGACATCCTCCCTGGACATTGGCAGGCACGCCTGTCATCTTCCGCTCACTCAGGGCTCCAATCCTCTTCTCTCCTGGGGCCTACTTTTCCACTCAACCCAGTCATCTGTTGGGAAAAAGACCTCTGGATTCTGTGCCTGAGCCTTCTTGCTCTGAATTTAGAGGAGACTTGCCCTTCCTAGACTATAATCAGCTCTATTCACTCTAAATCTTCTGCCAAATGGATTAAGGATAGAGAAGGGTGAATTGGCAGGAGGGGAGTTGGGGCAGCCTCCCTTGGCTTAATCTCAAGTTGTTAACTTTTCTACTCCATTCTTCTCAGATTCCCACCCATTTCCAGACTCCTTGGAAGTTAAATTCAAGTCAACAGCTGCCAAAGAACTTTCCGTGAGTCGAGGACACTACCAAGCATGGAAGGATTAGAGAGAAGTCCAACCAAGCCCATGACACTTGCCTGGAGGCCACTTCTGTACCAATCATCTCTGTTAGTGACACATCTTCTTTCTTTGGTTTTTGACTTGTCAAGGCCAATCCTCAGAGAATCCTAATGGCTGGAGAATGTACTGGGTTTCTGAAAGACAAGAGTTGGGCTCCAACCAAAGATGCATTGGCTCAACCTGTGGGAGCCGTGAACTAACTTGACGTGAAGCTTCGGGTCAGTGAGGATTGTCTACAGGAGGACTTTGTGACAAGTACACTATTTACCAAGGTAGTGAGGGGAGTGTACAGTCTCCCTGAAGGTTGCCAAGAATTTTAGGTTGTTTCCCAATCTGCAGGCACCGGTGTGTTGTCCCCCAGCTCTGGTCAGCATGTGGCTTCTGCCCAGCAGCTTTAATGTTGTTACATACTGCATATCCCCCGTGCCTTTTGCAAAATGGCTAGCAAGAACACATCCCCGTCTTTCCTCTGTCTGTGGTGAAGCAGAAGTGGGCTGCCATCTACCTCTACCATGTGAACTCATGCTGGTCCTACCATTGATGCTAAGAGAAGTGCTTTGCCCACAGGTAAACAATTCAGAAAGGAGCCAGCCTTTATTGGTTGTAAAACAAAAAATCCTGAATTGCCTTGCCACAAAAATCTGACTAGTATAGAATTAATAAAGTCAGATGATCACAGACTATGAAAGTTCTCAGAGACTTAGAAATCCTCTAACGTAGTCTCCTTACTCTACCACCAAGGATCAGACCAGGGAGATCAAGACCTATGGATATAGGAAAGGCAGAATTTTGGAGCTCCAGTGGCACAATTGGTTATATAGGAAAGGCAGAATTTTTAGGAAGCACTGTGGAAGGGGGAAAATATTTCTGATCCTTTTGTACAACCCTCCTTCCCCAATCCTTCCCCCACCCATCATGCCTTTCCTGGTGCCCAGCAACAAAGGTGTAACATTATCACAGTGAGGAATAGTTTTTGTAGTGCTTTCACAAACATCATCTCATTCCCCTCCCCAAGCACATTGTGAGGTCTGTGCAGTGGGCATTATGAGTCCCGTTATACAGATGAGGTTACCCACCAAGGCTCAGAGAGCTTAAAAGACTTTGCTCCAGAGTTGATGCATGTTTCAGTTAGGATTATGCACAGACACTCAAAATAGCTGTGGTTAAAACAACGTAAGAGTTTATTTTTCTTTCCCATTGGAGACTGGGAGTAAGCTTTGCTCCACAAAGTTATAGGGACCAAGGATCCATCCATTGCTCTGCCATTACTAGGATGTGGTCCTTGCCTTCATGATCCAAGATAGCAGCTAGAACTCCAGCCATCACATTTTCATTCCAGGCAGCATAATGAAAGAATGGGTGGATGATAAAAAGAGGGAAGAAAAGCCTGCCCTTTCCCTTTAAGGACACTTGCTGAAAGTTGCACTCACCATTTCTGCCCTGCCTCCAGAATTTAGTCACATGGCCACACCTAATTGCAAGGAAGGCTAGGAAATATGGTCTTTATTCCAGATGATCATGTGCCCAAGTAAAAATTCGAGGCTCCATTTCTGTGAAAAGAGGGACACCATATATTGGGAAAAACTAGTCGTTTCTGCTATAGTGATTTTGCCATCGAGGGAGGAATCAGCTTTTAAATCTAGTTTATCTTTTCTTTCTTTTCTTTTCTTTTTTTTTTTTTTTTATAGAGACAGGGTCTCACTATGTTGCCCAGGCTGGTCTTGAACTGGCGTCAAACAATCCTCCTGCCTCAGCCTCCCAAAGTGCTGAGACTATAGGCATGAGCCACCGCACCCAGCCTAAATCTAGTTTTTCTGACTCCAAATCCTCCCTTCTTTACCCTCCATGTCATGTGTGTCATGTGGCATTTCTTTTTTTTTTTTTTTTTTTTTTGAGACGGAGTCTCGCTCTGTCACCCAGGCTGGAGTGCAGTGGCGCCATCTTGGCTCACTGCAAGCTCCACCTCCCGGGTTCACGCCATTCTCCTGCCTCAGCCTCCTGAGTAGCTGGGACTACAGGTGCCCGCCACCACGCCCGGCTAATTTTTTGTATTTTTAGTAGAGATGGGGTTTCACCATGCTAGCCAGGATGGTCTCAATCTCCTGACCTCGTGATCTGCCCACCTTGGCCTTCATGTGGCATTTCTTATGTATAGTTTGATTCACAGAACTGTAGAATTTTGTCACTGGAAAGGACTTAGGGAGTTCTCCTGTCATCTGCTGGTTGGATGCCTGAATTAGCTCTAAAACCTACTAGACTAATGCCCATTGCCTTTCTCAAACGTCTTGTAGGCCAGCCCATTTGGAAGCAGCTCCAGCTGTTAACAAAGATCTTTCTGTGACTGGTCCCAAACCAGCTTCCCTGGCCTCTCTGACCATTGGTCCTCACCGTGTCTTTTAGTACCTCTCAGAGCAGAAAGCATCTGCTCTTCTCTTCACTCCTCTCAAAGCAGCCCTTCAGATGTTTGAAGATGACCTTTCTGTTCCCTGAGCCATTTCTTCTCCAGGCTAAATGTTCCATATTCCGCCAACCAGTCCTGGACATCTCCTTCTGGACATCGTCCCAGTGATTTGTAGCTTCCACACTAGGACACACTAGCTAAGAAGAGAGGAGTCTTCCTGAAGACTAAGCAGCAGGGTACTCAACCTTCAACCCTTTCAGCAAGAGGGACTTACGTGCAGTGAATGCAGAGACTATTCATGTGAGCAAGGTCTCTGCTCCCACTCTAAATCCTCTGCAAAATGCATAGAGGGGGCAGGACCAGAAGAGACAACCCTGGGATGATGTCTTTGACATCTAGGATGCTCTTTCAAGGCTTCTTTAGTCTTTGGGATTCTAAGCCTTGCAGTAAAAGCACAGGCCCAGGGAAAGCTATCTGGATGCTCGTATAAGTTAAGATCAAATTTGGCCACAAGTAACAGAAAATCTAACCAACAAGAAATTCAGGTTGGTGTCAATTCAGCCTTGTCATTAAAGACCCAGACTCCTTCTATTTCCTTGATCTTCCATCCTCAACATGGGGCTTTTATCCTCATGGCTGCAAGAAAGCTGCTGCACTTCTAGGCATTGCAACTGCATTTCAGGAAGGAAGACAGAGGAGTGCAGAAGACAAAGGGTGGTGTTTATTTGCTTGTTTGTTTTTTGAGACAGAGTCTCTGTCACTCAGGCTGCAGTGCAGTGGCATGATCTCAACTCACTGCAACCTCCGCCTCCCAGGTTCAAGCAGTTCTACTGTCTCAGCCTCCTGAGTAGCTGGCACTACAGGCATATGCCACCACGCCCGGCTAATTTTTGTATTTTTAGTAGAGATGGGGTTTTGCCATGTTGGCCAGGCTGGTCTCGAACTCCTGACCTCAGGTGATCCACCCACCTCGACCTCTCAAAGTGCTGGGATTACAGGCGTGAGCCATGGCACCCTGCGGACAAAGGGTATTTTAAAAGAGAAATGTTCTCTTTTACCTGGAAGCCCCAAACTTGTGAGTTTCGTTTATAGATCATTGGCCAGAACTGAGACACATGTGTCCTCTGCCCAGCTGCATGGGAGTCTAGGAAGAGGAGCATTTTAACTTTCCAGTTTCTATGGTAGAAGACAAAGGAAAAGAGGACTGTGAATGGTTTAGGGGTGGCCATTCCAGTGTGTGCCATAATGTTCTTCTGCAAAATAAAGGAATTAGACTCAATAGTTTCTCAATTCCTTTCCGGATGACATTGTGTGGGAATGGACTGGTGAGAAGCTGCATGAGCTAATGGAAAAAACACCTGAGGCCAGGCGTGGTGGCTCATGCCTGTAATCCTAGCACTTTGGGAGGCCAAGGCGGGCGGATCACCTGAGGTCAGGAGTTTGAAACCAGCCTGGCCAACATGGCAAAACCCCGTCTCTACTAAAAATACAAAATTAGCCGGGCGTGGTGGCAGGCGCCTGTAGTCCCAGCTACTCAGGAGGCTGAGGCAGGAGAATCGCCTGCACCCGTGAGGCAGAGGTTGCAGTGAGCTGAGATCACACCATTGCACTCCAGCCTGGGCGAGAAGAGTGAAACTCCGTCTCAAAAAACAAACAAACAAACAAACAAACAAACAACACTTGAAGTCGGTTTTGTTACTGTAAAGCCTGGAGTTTGAATCCTGGCCCTGCCATAACAAGCCCTGTGACCTTAGATAAGTCACTTAACATCCCTGAGCTCCATTTGCTTTATGTATAAAATGAGGATAATAATATTCACCTCTCAACGATGCTGTGAAGATTGGGGTCATATGTCAAGTTCCTAGCACAGAGATGGGCGCACATACTACTCACTCCTCAAAATGACAGCTGAGTCACAATGCTGGCTGATACGTCTCAGCTTTCTATGGGCGACCAGGATGCTGCTCAAGCTTTACCCAGGGCCAAGAGCTCCCTCCTCTCTCCCTCTCTCCCTACATCCCCCGCTTGCAACCACCAATGGTGACCAGTAATGATCCAGATCATATCCAGACCTCTAAGGTAGCAAACTAATTGGTCCTGGTGGAGATAACTTGGACCACCCAGGCAGGCAGCCCAGCATGGATAGAGGCCACCTCGGTGGATGTTAAACATTAACAAAATCGTAGAGTGGAAATGCTGGCAATGCTTTAATCAGAGCAGGGCTGGCGGGTGTTGAGACCATGCAGATGAAGTGCGGCTCAGAGCTTGAGGGGCTACAGCTTAGGTGGCACCGAAGGTGGTACCCTGAGCCTGCCCTGAGCCAAGAAATGCCTCCATGCAAGGCCAGGGTGTCCTCTCTGGGGAGGAAGCCCCACGTGCTTGAAGGTTTCTTAAAATAGAGCCAAAAGGGTTTCTGCTGCCAGCGCTAAGGAGCTGAGGGCTTTTCCCTCTCCCGCTGAAGGTTGTAATTCTCCTGCCATGATTCGGGTTCCCCTTGCCAGGACTGCTTAGCATTACTGGCTGATCCGAAGGAGGCTTGGGGCCTTTGATGACACTGCCTGATGACTCAGAACTGAACGCAGCTTGGAAGCGCTAACTGAGCAGATTGGTCAGGGCAAGCTGGGGCTGTCTTCTGCCTTCTGAAGATCTATGGTTTGGGCCCTGTTATTGGCTAAATCATGTCCCCCACCACAATTCAGATGTTCAAGTCCTAAGCCCTGGGACCTCAGAATGTGACTGTATTTGGAGACAGGACCCTTAAAGATATGATTAAATTAAAATGAGGTCTTTATGCTGGACCCTGATCCACTATGTCTGGTGTCCTTATAAGAATAGGAGGCCAGGCACGATGGCTCACGCCTGTAATCCCACCACTTTCGGAGGCTGAGGCTGCAGGATTGCTTGAGGCCAGGAGTTCAAGACCAGTCTGGGCAACATAGCAAGATCTTGTCTCTACAAAAAATTTAAAAATTAGCCGGGCATGATCGTGTGCTTCTAGAGTCCCAGGTACTCGGAAGGTTGAGGCAGGGAGTTGGAGACTGCAGTCTTAAAAAACAAAACAAAAACAAAAGCAAAAACAAAAACAAAAAAAAAGAAAGAGGAGATGAGGACACAGACGTGCACAAAGGAAAGACCATGTGAAGACACAATGATAAGAAGGCCACATGCAGGCCAAGGTCAGAGGCCTCAGAAGGAACCAACCCTGTGACACCTCAATCTAGGATTTCCAGCCATAAGAACTGTGAGAAGATAAATTTCTGTTGTTTAAGCTTCCCAGTGTGTGGTACCTCGTTGCAGCAGCCCTCATAGTCTAATACAGGCTTTTACAACTCCGTTCTGTGCTTTGACCCTGAAAAAAGAAGAAGAAGGCGAAGGAGAGGATACTAGTTTGAAGTGATTGGCACTGATCTGTCTTCTCACACGTATAAACTGCTATATGCCTGGTATCTATTATGATCAGGATATATTTATAATAGACCACAGGAGCCGATTGTGGCTAATAGTGGTGAAACTGTCCTCACAAGGTTGACAAAAATTGCATGCCGGGTTCTGGACAGAAATATAGTTATCATTAAGCATCAGTTAGACTGCACTCTGGCCCACTTGCTTGTTGCTAAAAGTCCTGCAGCACTAGATACTGACCATTTGTCCTGTAGATAGGATTTCTGACTGTTTAAGAGTTGATTTGCATTCCCATCATTCCTACAGACAGGATCTCTGACATTAGAATCATAAGGTTTTTGTTTAAGGATCACTTACGAAGGTTTTCAGACCTTGAAATCCCGCAACCAGTTTGAAGACCCCCACAGAGGAACAAGATCAGCACAAGAACACAGTTTCTTCACCTTCTGGTCCCATGACTTCACTCTGCACTCTTCCACCAATCAACCGTCTCCACACTTTGGCCCACTCCAAAACCCTTAAGAATTCTAACCCCCAATTCCACAGGGAGATGGATTTGAGCTTCCCTTCCATCTCCTCATTCAGCAACCCTACAATTAAGCCTCTTTCGCTGTTGCAACCCGGTGTTTCAGAGCACTGACTTGCTGTGTGCATCGGGCAATGAACTTATTATGGTTACAACAGCATCTGAAGACTAAACATTTTGGGGGACTCTCTTTTAAAAATGAATACAAAATTACAAATACAAAACCTGCTATGAAAGTGAACGTTTAAATGAGAAAAGAAATGACAATTATGAAATTTAAAAGCTCACAAAGACTTCAAACTTCACAAAATCCAGAAAAATATCTAGTGTTTTTACTAATTAATTGTCTGAAGCACTTTTGTGATTCCTTTTTCTACTCTGGTGGGCTGTGCCGCTTTGATCGCCTTTTCATGTGATAACAATTTTAAAACATTGTTTTCTATAGAGACAATAGAAAGATCAGTCTTTCCTCCAGTGTGCTTGATCTCCTTTTTATAAAATTATTGATAGTGTTGTAAAGTTTCTTTCAGATTCACTAGTTGTCATTGGTAATTAGCTTCCATTGTGATGTATTAAGAGAGTGACATTTTGAAGTAACTGTGGGTCTCCTTCTACTTTACGTTTTTGACTACTACTGAGATACTTCTACCTTCCTATCCTATTTGAATTTTGGTATGATCAGTAATTCTTATGTGTGCGTGTGTGTGTGTGTGAAATTAACATGAAATTAAGGTGCATATATTGTGCTGCGGTGCTGCATAATTGAATAATAAAATAAAAATTACTCTTATGCTACATGCATTGATGTGTTGATAAGCCTGTGTAGTTTTGACACTAGAGCACTTGTTTCTTCAGGCTGTTTTGCAGCAACATTAGCAATTTTGCATGCCCTTTTTCTTTCTGGATTCACTGGACTCCGTCAGGACAAGATGCGTCAGATATGCTAAAATGCGATCTGAAACACTGGATGGATAAAACTTGCCACTTTTCAAACAGATGCCACTTGTGTTTGTAGGACTGTTACAGTTTCGTGCCCTATGAAACATGAATTTTGATAAATCCTTTTTTGTGCAAGTCCCATCAGAAAAGAAATAAAAATATATGGTGCGTTATTAATTGCATACACTGCATTATTGAGTCTATTCCTGACAGAAGCAAATTTCCATTTTGACTAGGAAGATTTTCCACAGATTAGCTCCTGGCTCCGTATATTTCAGGCTTTGTTTCTTCTGGTACCTACATATTTTTAGGGGCTGGGTGCCATAAGACACCATGGAAGATTGTATTTTCCAAAATAGTCACAATCAGACCTTCCATCTCACATGCTCTTCTTATAGTGGGATATTGGTATCCCTCTCATTGAGGGGTGGGGCCTGTCTTCCTTCCCCTTATCTGAGTGGGTCTGTGATTACCTCAGAAGTGACACTATGTGACTTCCAAGGTGGTCATAAAAGGCAAGACAGCTTCCACTTGGCCATCTTGGGACAATCACCCTTAGAACCCAGCCGCCATGCCCAGGCCCCACGGAAAGGCCACAGCCAGCTAGCTGAGGTGTCAGCTCACAGCCAGCATCAACCACCAGATACATGAGCTCGGAGCCTTCAGATGATTCCAGCCCCCAGCCTTTGAGCCGCCCCAGATGATGCCATGTGAAACCATGAGAAGCTGTCCCTGCAAAGCCCTGCCTATTACAGATTTGTGAACAAAACAAATGACTGTTGTCATTTGAAGCCACTGAGTTCTAGAATGACTTGCTATGTCGCAAGAGATGCGCAGGACAGACACATTTATGTTATGAAACAACCTTTGGCACGCACCTTCAAGTCACAATACTGGGCAAGTCAGCCCAGAGGCAGTAGGAGAATTCCTGAAGGCTATTTCTGCACTGCAATGTGTGATGGTTAGCATCAATTTTACATGGAAGTGGTTGCAAACCCCTAAACAAAAACTAATTGTATCCTCACTTTCATTTCCCCTTAGCCAGAACCCAAATATGCCTGCAGCTACTCTTGCACCATCTGACCCAATGGGAGGTGTGATAGAGGGGAAGTTAAACTGGAAACAGATGGTGGTCTGTACAAAACATTTAAGTACCTTACTACCCCTGAGCCAAGCTTGGAAGGGGCCAGTGTAAGTAAGGGACCTGAAGCTTAAGCTTTATTAGGTTCGCAGTAAATCCACTTCTGTAGACAATATTTACTGAATGCTTACAAGTGCTATGTCCTGAGCTAAGCTCTTTACATGAACAGTCGTATGTTTTTAGATTATGACCCTCTAGGTGGGTATTATTCTTATCCCTATTCTACAGATGAGAAAAGAGAAGCCCAATATAGGTTTCTGTTAAATCATGAATAATCCAATACATTTGGCATGTATTTATTAGGCACTTGATTTTAAAACCAATAACTATTTGTGTATTATCTTAATTGTACAAAGGATATGCAAATCCATTATGGATGTTATACTTACAACAACACTCCAGGCACAAATCTTTTCCTTTTGTTTTTTTAAGAGATGGTGTCTTGCTCCATCACCCAGGCTGGAGGGAGTGGCACAGTCATAGAACTCCCGGGCTCAAGGTGATCCTCCCGCCTCAGCCTCCCAAGTAGCTGGGACCACAGAATTGCCTAGCTAATTTTTAAATTTTTTGTAGAGATCGCGGCTGGGGGGGGTGTCTCACTGTGTTGCCCAGGCTGGTCTCGAACTCCTGGGCTCAAGGGATCCTCCCACCTCAGCCTCCCAAAGTGCTGGAATTACAGGCGTGAGCCACCACACCTGACCAGGCACAAGTGTTATGTCCATTTTGTAGAGATGCAAACTGAGGCGAGGCACTGAACGGAGCTGTGATGAAGACCAAGATGCATTCCTCAATCTTGGGCGTCTACCTGCCTCAAAAAGCTAAGAAATGCTTTTAATTTGGATAAAATAACCAAAGACACTGGAGATGTTAGTGTCACATGAGGGAGGAGCCCTGGAGCACTGTGGGTTGGGCAAACAGGCCTTGAGGTAGAGTCTAAGAAGTGGCCCTCTACTCATTTGAAATTTGAGTATCGCCTTAACATTTCACCTAGTAAGGATGTATTTCCTCTTCTGGAGAACTAATGTGGCCTCTTCGGGTAAAATCATGGATAATTAACAAACATTTACTGAGGGCCTTTTGGGTATAAGACGCAGAGCTAGATTCTAGTCTTCTTTGAAGAGCTTTAAGTCCTGCTGAGAAGAAAAACCAAGTAACAATAATAATGTTAACCACCACTCCAATTCTTTGAGAATCAGTCACCCTGCTAGGCATTTTCCCCCTACATTATATGTTCAAGCCTCAAAACAATCTTGAGGAGATGAGCATTATTATTCTCCTTTTTAACAAGAGAGAACTGAGGGCTGTGAGTTGCCCAAGTCCACAGTTAATAGGTAGCAGAATTGGGATTTGAAGCAAAGACTTGCTGTTTCCCTGTCCATATGCCTTTCACTCTGGTTAACGCTATAGAGTTATAATCTAGAAAAGGTCCAAGAGGTGTCATGGGAAGCCAGAGTGGAAAAGGCAGGAAGGCATACAGTTGGGAGTCAGAGACATTTCCACAGAGAAGGAATAACCTCAAACACAGAAGGTGGTGCCAATTTATCTAGGCAGAGAGATGTAGAGAGGACATTTGGGGGAGTAGCATGAACAAAGTCAGAGATTGACAGTATATTGGGGTGGTGCACAAGAGGGGGCTTAAGCAGAGGGTGTATAGCAATGATGAGAGATGATTTATTCCTATGCATGTGATGGTTTTTTAAATACTATTATACAATGATGTGTTTTTATTTTCCAATTTTTTCTGTTGCTAATATATAAAAAATGCAATTGGTTTTTGTATATTCACCATGTATCCCATTACTTTGCTACATTCATCCATCAGTTCCAGTGGTTTGTTTGTAGATTTCCTTGAATTCTTAATATATATGATTGTATCAGCTGAGGACAATGACAGTTTTACTTCTTTCTTTCCAATTTTTGTTTGTTTCTTTTTCTTGTTTTATTGCACTGGCAAAGACCTCTAGTACAATGCTGAATAGAAGTGATGAGAATGGAGATCTTTGTCCTATTCCTAATCTTAGAGTGAAAGCAGTCTTTTATGATATAAGCTGTAGGTTTTTGGTAGATACCTTTTATCATATTGAAAAAGTTCTCTTTCATTTCTAGTTTGCTGAGAGGCTCTATCCTGAGCTAGCCAAATCTTAAAATTTATAGCCTGTTCCCAGTTGTGCTGTGGGGATTAAGGAGGGTGGTAACTTTTTATTCATCTGTGGAGTATTTATTGACCTGGGTCAATGTTCTCATTTGGGAGACTGGGGAAACAGACAGGAATAGTCATCAGCAGAATACGGCCATGCCCAGTGGAGTGTAGACCTCCCAGGGTCAGTAGCAAACAGAGAGCTGCATGGTGACTAGACAGGGCAGAGCAGAGGGACCATAGAGACTGGTTCCAGGACACAGGTAAGGCAGTACCATAGGGAAATCTAGAAACAACTGGGGGATGTGGGAAATGGGGATGCTTCTTCCAGCAAGAAGGCCAATGGGGGCTCACCATGATCACTGGGTTTAAAAACCAAGTGCAATTATATTACAATTTAACTGGGTAGAGGAAGCAGTAGTTCATTCTACTTTGGGATGTGAGAGAACTTTTTTTTAAAAAATTAAATTTTAAAACATAGAAGAAAGTTGAAAGAATAGTGCAAGGAAACTTGATCACCTTCCCCGCCTACTATGGTTTGCATGTTTGTCTCTTCCAACACTCATGTTGAAATTTAATTGCCTTTGTAATAGTATTAAGAGGTGAGACATTTAAGAGGTAATTAGGCCATGAGGGCTTCACTGTCATGGTTGAGATTGGTGCCATGTTCAGGTTCTCTCTTGCCTACCCTTTGCTCTTCCACTCTTCTGCCACATGAGGAACAATGTTCCTCCCCTCTCCTTTGGAGGATGCAGTGTTCATGGTGCCATCTTGGAAACAGAGACAGGACCCTTCCCAGACACTAAACCTGACAGTGCCTTGATCTTGGACTTCCCAGCCTCCAGAACTGTGAGAAATACATTTCAATTGTTTATAAATTACTCAGTTTGTGGTATTCTGTTATAGAAGCACAAAATAGACTAAGATACCATCCTACTCCATATTCAACAACTGCTAACATTTTGCCACATTTGCCCTATCTCTTTGTATTAGGTTGAATCAGATGGATTGCCTTTTTTGTTTGTCAAAAATGTTTGAATATCAGAAATTTCACATGGATTAACCTAACATATAAATACTTTGTTTTTGCCAAATCACTTGAAAGTTGCCGCTATCGCTATACTCCACCTCTAAATACTTCTACATATACCTACTAAGTAAAGGAATATTTTCCTGCAAAACCACAATACCATTTTCACATTAAGAAAGTTAATATTACCTCATACATGTGGTAGCCAGTCTCCGAGGTGGCTCCCAGTGGTCCTCACCTCTTGGTATTCATACCCTTGTGCATTCCACTCCCACAGTGAATAAGTCTGAGTTGGGTAACTAATAGGATACTAAGGAAAGTGATGGAGTGTGATTCCTGAGGCTAGGCCATAAGAGACATTGTGGTTTCTTCCTTGCTTTCTTGGCTCTCTCACTCTGGGAAAGCCAGCTGCCATATTGTGAGGGTACTCAAGTAGCCTATAAAGAGGCCCATGTGGCAATAAAAAACTGAGGCCTCCTGCCAACAGTCAGAACCAACTTGCCAGTCATGTGAGAGAGCCATCTGGAAGCAGATCCTCCAGCCCCAGTTGAGCTTTTGGATGGCTGCAGCTCCAGCCTACATCTTAACTGCAACCTTATGGAAGACCCTAAGCCAGAACCACCCAGTCAATCTTCTCCTGGGTTCCTGATCCATGGAAACTGGATGATTTAATAAATTGTTGTTGTTTTCAGCCACTGAGTATTGGGGTAACTAGTTACTTAGTAATAGGTAGCAATTCAATAGCTAATACATCATCTAATATCTAATTCACATTCAGATTTCCCCAATTATCTCCAAAAGTGTCTTGGAGGTTTGGGGAAGATTTTTAGTTTTGTCGGGGTGTGGCAATCAAGGTTCACACACTGCACTTGGTTACTATGTCTCTATAGTCTTAGTGTCTGGGGTGAGGAGTACTTGTATGAGTGAAGGAAAAGTAGAACTGACCCACATGTGTTAGGAACACCAATGTACCAATGTAACGTAGGATTAAATAACTTGCCCCACATCATACAATGGTAAGTGGTAGAGCTAGGATTTGAACCCCAGCTGTCTGGCTCCGGAGCCCATGCTTTTAACCACTACACCATACTATCCAAGCCATAGAAATATTTGCTACAGCCTTTTGAAAGAGGTCTAGAATGGTTCAGAAACAAGATTGAAAAGGGATAGAAAACACAAATCCTGTAAGAACCATTAAAAGGAATTCTACTTTATAATGTGGAGGAACTGGGGGGAGAGTAGTTAACCATCTCATCGTGTATATAAAACAAAAAATGTTGATTGGTTTCTCTTCATCTCTGTAAGGGACGTAGCTCTATCAGAGGAAACACTGCTCAGCCACATCTACACAGTCTGTTCATGGTGAGGATGAGAAGCCACATAGCGCTGGGACAGGAAAGCTGTCTGGGTAGGATGATTAAAGTCTCGTGTCCTGGCAGTAGAAAACTGAACTCTATAATCTCTTGGGGTTCTACTGAACCAAAGGATTTCATAAGCTTTTGTGGCCACTTGTGACTCATTGCTCCCCTTCTATCTTCCTCTAGTAGGCGCTGTTGGTAACCCACCCACCAACACTGCCTCCAGCGCTCATCTCTATACTGACAGCTGTGCTGTCCAATAGCATTTTCTGTGATGATGAAAGTGTTTTGTGTCTGTGCTGTCAAATATGGTAGCCACTAGCCACATGTGGGTATTGAGTGCTTGAGATGCGGCCAGTAGACTGAGGAACTGAATTTTAAATTTTATTTAATTTAAATTAATTTAAATTCAAATAGCCACATGTGCTAGTGGCTACCTATTGGACAACATAGAACTTCTGAAGGGTGTTTACTGTGAGCACCTGCAACTGTTTGCCTGAGGGCTTTTTTTCTGACCCAGGGAGCATCCCTGCCTCCAGACTTGGGCAATTTGGTGAGTTAAAGAGCCTCCTCCTAGCAGCCTCCCCCAGTCAACAAACTGATAAGGCGGCTCCCTTGACTGGGGTCACTCTGAGACAGCTTCACTGGGTCCTAGAGTTCTCCCCGTGGGACCAAGCCCCAGTTGCCAACAGTGGTAAATGACTTGATATTAATGACCTTGTGTTGGTGGTGGTACCCTTCTGTGCTCCCTCCCAAGTGAACTACTTACACTTGAATCTCTCAGGGTCTGCTTCTGCAAGAACCCAAACTAAGACAGGACTGCCCTCAGCTAAGCCCAAATGAAAGAAACAAATGCCCAAGGCATTTGTACCTCTATTTACATACACGGGAAACATGATCTGATCTTCCTTTGCTTTTATTCTCCTTGGAATAAAACTGACATGCAACTCTGCCTCGATGGTGACAACTGCTGGGTACAACTCCATTTGCCTTGAGGACCCCAGGCTGGAAGGAAGCCCAGGATTTGACTGGACCCAACAGAGTCCCTCTGCTCCCTGCCAGGAGAACATGGATTCTGAGAGTGTAGGCGGAGCCTCAGTTTCCAGGTTGGGTTTTATCTTCAAGGTCAAAGTCAGGCTTGCTGAGGAGGCAAGGTCTCTGGAGAGGGTAAGAGCAAAGCTGTGTGGAGTCAGTCTATTGGGAAGGGTGGCTGGCCTAGGTTTGCATTTTATTTTTAAACCTTTTCCCTCAACATGTCCTGTATCAAGGAGTGACTCAGCCATGAGAGGAACATGTTTGAAAACTTTCAAATCAAATAAGCCTCCTTTATTCTGTCCCAGCATCTCTCTCCCCACCTGACCCCATCACTTCATTGACTTCCCTCATGTAATAATGGGCAGTGGGCTCCCAGTAGCCCTCTTGCAAGTAACCATGCCTATTCACATCTGTCTCAGGAATCCTGAGGTCAGAGATCTTTTCTTGTTTTTTCTCTTCTTTTAGAGATGGGGTTTTGCTTTGTCACCCAGGCTGGAGTGCAGTGAGTGGCACTATCATGGTTCACTGCAGCCTCCATCTCCCTGGCTCAAGCTATCCTCCCACCTCATCCTCTAAAGTAGCTGGGACTAGCAGCGCACACCACTATGCCCAGCCAATCTTTTAAAATTTTTTGTAGAGATGGGGTCTCATTTTATTGTCCAAGCTGGTTTTGAACTCCAGGGCTTAGCTGATCCTCCCGCCTCAGCCTCCCAAAGCTCTGGGATTACAGGCATGAGCCACTGTGCCTTGAAAACAGGGCTTGTCCCTTCCTTCCACTATATACAGATATGAACCCTGAATGAAAGCATTTCTTGGACTTAAGTGTTTATTGCACTGTACTGTACCCCTTGTGAAGAGAGTTTCTTATAAAACTTTGTTGTGATACACCACTCCCCCTTGCTTTCTTGTAGTTTATTTTTTCTAGACAGTTCAGCCAACGGGCTGGAGCTAATAAAAGTGATGGTTTTTTTCTAAAGGATTAGGGCAGTCTGTCAGACAGGACTGAGTGACCTTGGAGAGATTTCCTCTGCCACTTCACCCAGAGTGTGTGCAGTTCTGGGGACCCAGTGATTACCTGAGGGTGGAGGTTGAGAGAGAGCTTCTTTCTCTGACAGAGGGGCCCCCATCCCTCTGGCTGAAGAGCTGACTGACCCACCGCAGAACACACTGCCAGGGCTGAACGTGGAAAATTTGGAGCTGGTGTAATTGCTTATGTAGTTTTAATTGCTCATTCATCACGCTAACAGGCCCAGAGTGCTGATCGTTTGCAACGTGCTCAGTAATTAAAAGACCAGGGGTGACGTAGGGTAATGGGGAGTGGAGGGGTAAAATGAGGTGACCAAAAGCCAAACCGTATAGCACAGGAGGAAAATGGGGAGATGGCAGCCTGTCTCCTTCCTGACACCAAATGAAGCGTTTTCCACACTAGCATTTCACGATTGTTGGTTTTAACCAGGAACAACATTGCTCTCAGCTTCCTGGGAAGAGAACCGGTCCCTTGACAGCCCTTTTCAGTTTGCAAAGCACTTTCGCCCACAACGTTCCATTTACTCCTAGGTGGTCCAGGGAGTTCAACATGCTTTGGGGCCCACAGTTTTCAGGTGAGGAAAAAGAGGCTCTGTAAAGTCATTTGCCCAAGATTATTAGCAACTGACCACTGGTGGCGTTGACACACAAACTCACCTCTTCTCTTCTTTAGGGACAGTGAAATATGGGGTTTTCTCTTGGTTCTATCAACATTGCCACAGTAGTTGGATTCTGGAGTGAATACCCAATGGTCTGGGAGGATTTACAATAAAATGTCTATTCCTAGACCCCACAGCAGGTGTCTTGATTTGGGTTCCTTCCCCCAGAAGCAGATCCTGAGTCAAGGATTTGAGTACAAAAAGGTTTATTTGGAAGGTGAAGGAAATGCTGGAAGGGTTGGGGGAAATGAGACATGGAAGGGAAGGCAGAAAATAGAGGGCACATTATCCAGCAAGTTACCTCTGTAGGCAACAGGAGCTTAATCTCATTGGGAATCTCTAGGAGACAGAACAGAACATGCCTCACAGTGATCTCACCTGCAGGGTGAGGGAGCTGCGGTATTTACATTCTAGGGAGGTGGGGTTCTTAATTCTCTGTCACTGTCACTTTCAGCCTTCCCTGCAGGGCAGAGCAGGCTCCAGCACCCCCTCCCCAAAAGTCCTCAGGCAAAAGAGATGCAGATTCTGGCATTTGTAGGTTTGGCTGGTGCGGAAGGCCCCCAGGGATCCAGACAGGATGGAGACAGTGTCTCTACAGCAGGCATCTGCCATACTGCCTTAAGGGAGGCTCCTGAGTGCCCCTGTCCGCAACCAACTGTGATATTCATCTGCCTTCACTGGTGGCTCAACTGCTTCTTGAACAATTTGCAAGTTGAAATAGTGTTCCCCTAGGGGAGTTTTCTGTGCATTTATTTTCCTTCTCGTGCCTTCTTACCCTCCCACTAAAGGGGAAGATCCCCTCGCCCCAAAAGCCAAAGAGGAGTTAGTGACTGTTACTGCGAAGAAGGCAGTGGGTAAGGAGGGATGCCAAGGACAACTGGAAATCTGTGATGTGTGCCATTCATTTCATCCACAATTCAGAGAGCATTGTTCTTGTTCCCAGTAAAAGACACAGACAGATGATGTTGACATGTACAGCCTCCTCCAGAAAGTGGGCCCAGGATTCTGCCCAACTCCTGGCTTGATGACTGTATTCCTACAACTTTCTCTTCCACTCAAGAAAGTGCATCAGAAGGCAAACGAGTGTGAGCCATGTTATGGTAGGGATAACTCTGAATGTATTCTAGTTTATTTAGGCAAATAAATTGAGATTTTTGTATTTTATTGATAATAACAAATTTTGGGGGAGGCAACTTAGCTGATGCGGACATAGTTGTTGAGAACTACTATTCTATACCATCAAAAGGAAATGTGTTTGCTTTTTGTGCATCAAGGGCAAAAAACTCCCTGGAAATAGCTTATTTGCATGCATGGCTGGCTTTCCATCTGTTGATCAATAAATCAATCAACAAATATTGATTGTCTACATTGTGCAAGGTATCGTGGGGATCTATTGTAAATATAAACATAGTCCCTGCCTCAAAAGAGCTCATAGTCTAACTGGGGGTAAGATCTGTAGACATAAAAAGGTAATTTATAACATAAAGCAGCATATAAATGCTGAATGAATGGTGTACGTTGATTGGCTTAGGGAGAAATCAACGAAGGCTTCTTGAAGGAAGGGTGATTTGAGCTGGGTTTTGAAGAATAGGTAGGCGTTACACAAAAGAGAAAAACAGAAGGTGTTGTAGGCAAAAGCAGCAGTGCCAAGGAAGAAACACTCCAGGCCTGTTTAGGGCCTATGAGGAGATTTGCCTGGCTACAGTGGGGTGCATGGATGGGACAGGCACTGCCCAAACAGACTGAGTCACCCTATTCAAAGAACCACCCAGTCCTCAGCATTGGAAGTTGATCGCTTTCCACCCAATGGGAGACAGGTGCCTCCGGCATGTTTATCTGTGTTCAGCAAAGCAGACAGTTTCCAGCCAGGGTCTGTGGAGCTGGCAAGGGTCCCAGGGCCTCCCTGAGCCATGCTACTTAGCTCTGCCAGGGAGGCCTGGCCTCTACTGGCATCTCTGGAACCTGTAGGCCTTAAGCAACTGCAATTCTCTTTGCATCAGGGATATGCAGAAGGGTCAGGTGGGGATAACCTGCCCCCTTGTCCCACACCCCTCCCCGGGCCATGTGGGAGGAGGGCTGCCAGATTTAGCAAATGAAAATACAGCTATATTTGAACCTCAGATAAACAGCAATTAATTTTGTTAGTATAAGTATATCCTGGCCAGGTGTGGTGGCTCACACCTGTAATCCCAGCACTTTGGGAGGCTGAGGCGGGCGGATCACTTGAGGTCAGGAGATCGAGACCAGCCTGGCTAACATGGCAAAATCCTGTCTCTACTAAAAATACAAAAATTAGCCGGGCACGGTGGCATACACCAGTGATCCCAGCTACTCGGGAGGCTAGGCAAGAGAATCACTTGAACCCAAGAGGTGGAGGTTGCAGTGAGCAAAGATGGTGCCACTGCACTCCAGCCTGGGCGACAGAGAGAGACTCCATCTCAAAAAAAAAAAAAAAAAAGTATATCCCATGCAGTATTTGGAACATAACTTACACTTAGAAATTACTTCTTGTTTATCTAAAATTCTAATGTATCCTGTATATTATCTGGTACCCCTATATGGGAAGGCTTATGACAAATGCATGGCCAAGCAGAATACTCCATGCTCTGGGTATCAGTGGCTAGTTCTGGACTGAGCATGTGACCCAGGGAAACCCTATCCCCCAAACACACACTTTGACTTTTGTTGGTGTTTCCGGAACTGAAACCTCACAAGCTGTCAGGATGAAGGAAATCTTACAGTCATGGGAGGCCTCCCCCAGGGAGGTGCCTGTCTGACAACGGAGTTCACACAGAAGGAAGTAGAGCTGAGAGAGAGAAAAAAAGATGCCTGAAGACTTTGCTTGATCAGCTTCATCCCTTGAACTTTGAGAATATAGGAGCCAATAGAGTCCCTTTTGAGCCTATGCAGTTTGAGTTGGGAACTCACAACTGGCTCAGAGTTCTTGCCAAATCTGTGGGGCAACATCCCTTCAGACCCACAGGAACCAAACCTGACTAAATTCAAAGAGAGGGCTGCTCCTGCGACACCTCCATTTAATTGCTGAGCAAACAGAGGTTCCCTGGCCCAGAGCAGCTCAACTGGCCTTCCTCAGGCACCCTGGGGCTCCTGGGTATGACTCTGAGGTGCCACCTCTGTGATATGATCTTCACCTCTGCCATGTCCATGTCCCCTGCTGGCCGTGGCTGAGGGCCCCTTTGCTTCCCCTCCCCTCACAGGGGTTCTTCTGCTCTTCCTCCCGTCAGGTCCAACTCTTGTTTCTCTAGAAGACCTTCTTTGCCTTTTTTTTTTTTTTAAGAGACGGGGGTCTCACTGTGTCACCCAGGCTGAAGTGCAGTGGTGCAATCATAGCTCACTGCAGCCTCTAACTCCTGGGCTCAAGCCATCTTCCTGCCTCAGCCCCCCGAGTAGATGGAACTATAGGCATGCACCACCATGCCTAGCTACATTTTTTAGTTTTTTTGTAGAGATGGGATCTCAATATGTTGCCCAGGCGTATCTCCAACTCCTGGCATCAAGCAATCTTCCTGTCTCGGCCTCCCAGAGTGCTGGGATTACAGGCAGGAGCCAACACACCCAGCCGTCTTGTTTGCCTTCTAAGTGAGTCTTCTCTGCCACAGCTTTCTATTCGTTCTCTTCCTCACCATTCTCTTTGTGCTCACTTATAAGGCCCACAGACTCTACACCACGGAGGGCCTGTTGATTCATCCTGGATAGCTCCTGGACTGGGCTAGAAATATTACAGCTGGAGGGACAATGGAGTTGATCCAGTCCAACCCACTCACCATCCCTATCTCGTAGAGGAGGAAACTGAGGTTCAGAGTGATTGTATCATAAGTTACAGGCTGGTCAAAGAATAGGAAAACTACATGGTTTGGGGGAAAACTACATGGATTTGGCTTCAGAAAGCCTGTCTGGTAATTTGGGCTCTACTACACTTAACCTCTTCATGTCCATATCTCCAGCTCGAGAATGAGTTTAAATACTGGCCCCTTCCACCTCAATATGACTTTCTAAGGCCGACAGAATTACAAAATGTCAAATGCATGTGCTGGACAAAGGCTACATGGTATTAGTGTTGTCGGTGTTACTGTTATTATTTAACAAGGCTAATCCACCAGTGAAGGGAATGAGCACACATCACGAAATTAATTATGGATGTTTTTAAAATGACTGTTTATATTGAAAGGAAGGCCTCACATTTGCCGCACAATTTCAGGATAAGTCGTGTTTTGAAAAAATATTATTATTCAGAGCTGTGTTGATTAGTTTCACTCCTGTTGCTAAGCAACAAGGTCCTTTGTAGCCTCTGCAGTGGTGGGTTTTGTCTGGGGTGGGGGCGGGGAAGGGGATGGGGAATAGGGAGAGGAAAGTACATTACAGTAAATTATTCTGCTGGTTCAGCCAATTCCAAAGTTGCCTCAAAAAAAAAAATCTACTTCTTAATAACCTATGTGATTATAGTGGTTGGATGAGGAAGGCCAAACCTCAGTCCAGAGCTCACCACTCATCCATGACTTGAGTTTCAGGTTTGGCAAGACTTGTGTTTACTAGCCCAGGACTGAACCACACAGCCCAGGGTTTGCCACCACTGATGTTCATCATGGCTCAGCGAAGGCAGCCTTCCAGCCCGGGGATTAGGGGGTCGGGAGGCTACGAGGAGAGACTGCAATGAATCAAATGATCCAATCTCATTCAATAGCTGCTGTGGCCTGCCAGTCTAATTCTACCACTTGAATGGGAGCCATCCTGGAGTAAGCCAAATAGCGTGTTTTCTGGACCAAAATGAAGACTCATGAATATTCGAAATTCACTGAAGACCCAGAACACATGACCCCAAGCAATACATGGAATTAACCTTATGGAGCACCTACAGTGTGTTAGGTGCTTTGCTGGGTTAGCTCACTGACTTCTGGCACCCACACTAGGAAGGATGTGGTACTGTGGCCACTTTGGGGACTGGGGTTCAGAGAGATTAAGCAATTTGCCCAAGGCTGCACTAGGGCAGAGCAAGGATTTAAACTCAAGTCTTTCTGTCTCTGAGTGCCATGTTCCCACTTAACTGGGCTGCCTGCCTTTACCGGTGTAAGAGGGGCTGGGAAGGGCATGAAGAGCCCATCTTGGGCTTTGGATGAAGGTGGCTTGTAGCTTCTGTTAGGTTGAAGCCCGCTCAGTGGGTCTCTGATTTCATCACAGACAGCTTTATTTGTGGTACTCTTCCAGTCACTATTGCTGCATAACAAATCACTCCAACTTAGTAGCACAAAACCATACCTATCTTATTGTGCACAAGGATCTGCTGGTCAGGAATTTAGGCAGGGTGCAGCTGGATGGTTTTTTGCTCCTCGTGGCATCTGCTGAGACCACCCAGTGGTGAGTGGGCTGGGTCTGGAGGATCCATCATGGCTCCAGTCATATGTCTGGTGCCTCTGCAGGGAGAAGCTGTCACCCAGAGCATCGACATTTGGCCTCATCAGCACAGCAGTCTTGGGAAGGTTGGATTTCTTATGTGACAACTGGCTTCCCCCATAGCAACTGTCCTAAGAGAATCAGGTGGAAATTGCATGTACCATTCTGGCCCAACCTCAGAAATCACATGATATCACATGTGTCATAGTCTATGGGTTGAAGCAGTTATGAGCCCACTCAGATTCAAGGGCAGGGGAGATAGAACCTAGTTTGTTGATGGGAGTAGTATCAAAGAATTTAGGGGCCATGTTTTAAAATGGCCACAGGTACCAAGTTCCTCATACCAGTGAGAAATGGGTACTCAAAAAACTCTGGGTGCCTTGAAAATTGCGGAAATGTATGAGCAGTAGAAATTTTGATATTCAATACTGTGAACCTCACTCGTTTTGATGAATTTAGAGGATGGCCAGTTTAATAAAAGATAGGGTTAACTAAAAGCTTTTCTTTGAGTGTTTTCAATTAATTAATTACCTATTGTTTTATTTTTAGAAATAGGGTCTCACTCTGTTGCCTAGGCTAGAGTGCAGTGGTGTAATCATAGCTCACTGTAACCTTGAACTCCTGGGCTCAAACAATCCTCCTGCCTCAGCCTTCTGAGTAGCTAGAACTCGAGGCATGTGCCACTATGCCCGGATAATTTTTTTTATTCTTTTTAGAAACAGGGTCTCACTATGTTGCTCAGGCCGGTCTGGAACTCCTGGCCTCAGGCTTTCCTCCTGCCTCAGCTTCCCAAAGCGCTGGGATTACAGTCATGAGCCACTGCCCCTAGCCCTGTTTTGAGTTTTATGTTCAGATGTTGTCATCAGCTGAGGAGTGTATCTTGCTGATGAGCTAAAGATTCATTTGTAATTAGTGGTCCTATTTGCATACTTTTAAAAACCTTCTTTCCACTGTGATCATATTTACCATAGTGGTTTGGTTAGAGAAGCCTTTTCTCATTGTAGAAATCAAGTACGATGATGCAGGTGAAAATTACTTTGGATATTCTAATGAGTTCTGCAAATAGGGGAGATGATGACTCTGGTCAACTTCAGTTCTGGTCAAGTTTCCAACTGAAGTGATATGCCTTAATGGATTTTATTTTAATGTGTTAATGAAAAATGGGCCAAAGAGACGTGCATGCTGGAATTCAGAGTATTCTGAAGAAGAAATTTCAGAGTTCAGCTCCTCAAACTCAAAATTCATCTCATCTGGCCTCAGAAGATTTCAGAAGGGTCACCAGGTTGCAAATATTCTTGCCTTATTTTTGTTAGAGAGAGGAAATAAGGGGCAAAGCTTTTGCCTCTGTCTTCCTAAGACTCAAGGGCAAAGGCTGTTCTAGAACCCCCAGATTCTGCCCTAGTCTTGCAGGAACTGGAGACAGAAAATTGACACAGGAAGGTGTGGGCCCTGAGAGCAGGATAAGATCAGGCATTGAGCCCTGGTATGCTTCTGTTGCTATTCCACAACCCACCTCAAAACTTAATGGCTTGAATGGCTTGAAACAATGAGTCACTGTTCCTTTCAATTCTGTGGGTTGACTGGGCAGTTCTTCTGCTCCACATGGTATTGGCTGGGGTCACTCATGCAGCTGCAGTCAGCTGGGAGCTTGACTGGGGCCAGAACATCCAACCGGCCTCCCTCACATGTCTGGCACCCTAGTAGCTGGGACTGAAATGGCTAAAGGCTGGCTGGGTCTCACTTTCTCTCCCTTCGTAGTCTCCATCCCCCAGGGCCTTTCTCCCTCCACATGGCCTCATGCTCCAGCACGGCAGCCAGACCTCTTTATATGGCAGTTGGCTGCCAAGAGAACAAAGGCACAAGCTGCCAGGCCTGTTAAGGCTGAGACCTGGAATTGGCACGAGGTCACTTCCATAGCATTCTATTCATCAGAGCAAGTCACAAGGCTGGTCCAGATTCAAGGGGAAGGGAAATAAGTCTCTACCTCTTGATGGGAGTTATGGGCGGCCATATTTGGGGACTTCCACACCAACCACAGCTTCTAGGCTTAGATAAAGGCATTGTGCCATCAGAAACCTCAGACCCAGCTGCTCCTTAACAGGTAACATCTCAGTTTGACCATTTGTTCATCCAACACCACCACAGCAATAACCGTAGCTACTACTTATATAGCACATGCTATGTACCAGTTCCTGTTCTAAAGGCTTTACATTGATAAACTTATTTAACCTTCACAATAACCCTGTCCGCTATTATTATCCTCATTTTACAGATAGGAAAACTGAGGCACAGAGAGTTTAAATGACTTGCCCAAGGTCACACAGCTAGTTAAGTGGCAGAGCTGGAATTCAAATTCAGGCAGATGGTTCCAGAATCTGTGCTTTCACCCATTCTGCTATCTTACCTCTCATTCCTTGATGCTGTGTGTCAAACTCCACTAGAGTTGCTTAGGATATTGAGATGCATAAGCCTATCTATGGCAGAGACTGTTCCCCAGTATACTACATCCCCTTCTAACATAATACTCAAACCCTGATTTTCAGTTGGGCACATGGCCACTTAGAAGAAAGATTACATTTCCCAGCCTCCTTTGCAGGTAGGCATAGGCATGTAATTAAGTTCAGGCTATTGGATTATAAGTGGAAGTGACAATGTGGCTGCTTCCAAGAACCTTCCTTAAGAGATGGCTGATATTTGACCATTGCCTCCTTTAGTTTTCATCTTTTGCTGCCTGGAATGTAGATGTGATGGCTGGAGCTCTAGCCACTATCATGAACCATGAGAACGAGGGCTTCACCTTCATCAATGTTGGGATCTGGAATGGTAGGCTGAAAGGAGCCTGGGTCCCTGAGGTCTTCTTAGAACAACAGCCATTTCCATGCTGAACTGTTTATCTCTAAACTTTAACACACGAGAAACTGCTCTCACGTTTAAGCCACATTGCAATTTTGAGTCTCTAGCTCCTAGCCAAACCGAATCCTAACTGATAGAGTCCCTATCCCCCAAGGAGCTCACAATCTACTGGAGCAAAGTCCATAATTATGATCAAAGCAGAGTGAAATAAGTGGCCTAATCACAGTGATCACAATTTATAAACCAAGACTGAGGACAGGTAGCCTAAGTACAGGATTATGGGGTTGCTTCCTATTGGGAGAAATAATCTGGAAGATGTTGTTTTGATGTTGAAATACTGGAATTACTAGGACATGTACAGGGAGGTAGGGAGATAGCGTGACATTTTTGAACTTAAGGCTAGCCCAGAAAATGCAGGACAAATGATAGCTATGCAGCAATGCCAGAGCCAAAAGGAAAATGCCATGTGAGCCCTGAGGAAGGAGCAAGAATTTCTAATGAGGGAATCCTGATCAGATTCACCGAAGAAGAGGTAAAAATTTTAACTTGGCCCTGAATTTGGGGATGGCATCCTAGCAGAAAGAAGAGCAAGACCAAAGGCCAGGTAGTGTGGAAATCGATGGGGAGTTTGCAGACAGGTCCATGTGGCTGGGCAGGAGACGGAGCTGGAGAGCTTTTTCCTTCCTTGTTGGGGAGGAAAAGGCTTTTTACCCAGCTCCCTCTGGCAGGCCTCAGGTGGTTGTGTGGGCCTGGGACATTTGGCACATGATAGACAATGGGGGTCTTGGTGGCCACTCTGCTATGAGGGTATCTTTGGCCTCATGTAGCTTTTCTAATTTTGAGTTCATTTTTGGCTATGGGGTGAGATGGCATGTAGATATGCAGTTTCCTTTGCCCACTTTCTGCCCCTTGTGCCCACTGCCTAAATTAAATGTTGAAGGTCCTGATTACGGGACAAGTAAGTGCCACATCTTTCAAGTGAACAAAATGAGGAGCAGGAGCAGAGACCGAGCCATGCCCTTGGTGCTGTTGTTCACTTACTTGGATGTGAGCAGTTTCGTTTTAAATATTGATGATCTCACTCAGCACATTCTGAGAAAGGCCCTGCTGGGAGTTGTGCAATGGAAAAAAGCTCCTAGAGCCCAAGCCTCTTTTTAAGTGCCTCTCCCTAGAAATCTTTTCTTTTGACTTGGTGAGGTTTAACAGGTTTGTGGATTAGCAGAGTAAGAATCAGCACAGTCCTGCTGAGAAGATGGCCAGTTGCCCAGAGCCTCAGTCCACAAAGCCTTTGTTAATAATCTGATGTGGAATTAGGGCAACGGATATAATAATGAGGTTCTTAATAAAACCTTTTTTCCAAGACTGGGTTTGTAAAATATTTTTGAACAATGATGACAATGCCTTAAGACATTGGGGGAGTTGGGGCACTGGACCTGTTGAATACTGGCTTTCCAAATGTCTGCCTGCCAGGGAAATTTAAAGGGCAGACAGCCAGGATAAGGAGTCAGTAAAGGAAAGCAAAGACTGCGCCTTGAAATATTGGTGTAGATGACCCAGGAAATGCTCCTTTCCATGGCAGCCATTCACATATGCACACATTCATTCATTCACAGCATGTTTGCTTTTTTTGAGGTGAAATTCGCATAACATAACATTAGCCACTTTAAAGGGCACGATTCAGTTGAATTAGTACAGTCACAATGTTATACAACCATCATCTTTGTCTAGTTCTAAAACGTTCTCATCACCCCAAAAGGAAACCATTGATCCATAAGCAGTCAGTCCCTATTTCCCCCTCCCGAATCCCCTGGTAATTACTAATCTGCTTTCTGAATCTGCCTATTCCGGATTTTTCACATAAATAGACAACATTTGTCTTTTTGTGTCTGACTTCTTTCACTCAGCCTGAGGTTTTCAAGGTTTATTCATATTGTAGCAGGTATCAGCACTTTATTCCTTTTTATGGCTGAATGGTATTCCTTTACGGATATACCACACTTTATCCATTCCTCCACTGATGAACATTTGATTTGTTTCTACCTTTTGCCTATTGGGAATACAACTGCAATGAACATTTGTATACAAATATTTGTTTGAATAGCTGTTTTCAATTCCTTTGGGTTTATACGTAAATAGAGGAATTGCTGAGTCATATAGTAATTCTGTGTTCAACTTTTTGAGGAACTGCCAAACTGTTTTCCATAGTAGCTGCACCATGTTACATTCCCACCATTAATGTACATGGGTTCCAATTTCTCCACATCCTCACCAACACTTATTTTCTTTTTTTTTGAATTATAGCCACCCTATTGCATATGAAATAGTGTCTCATCATGTTTCTGGTTTGCATTTCCCTAATGACTAATTAGATTGAACATATTTTCATGTGCTTATTGGCCGTTTGTATATCTTTCTTGGAGAAATGTCTATCCAAGTCCTTTGCTCATTTTTAAATTAGGCTGTTTGTCTTTTTGTGGTTGAATTGTAAGAGTTCTTTCTATATTGTGGATACTAGACCCTCATCAGATAAGTGATTTGCAAGTATTTTCTCCCATTCTGTCATTTCACTTTATTGATCGCATTCCTTGATGCGTAAAAGTTTTTAAAATTTTGATGAAGTCCAGTTCATCTATTTTTTCTTTTGTTGCTCATGCTTTTGGTGTCATATCTAAGAATTGATTACCAAATTCAAGGTCATGAAGATTTACCCCTACATTTTCTTGTAAGAGCTTCACAGCTTTAGCTCTTACATTTAGGTCTTTGATTCATTTTGAGTTAATTTTTGTGCACAATGTGAACTAGGAGTCCAACTTTATTCTGTTACATGTGGATATCCTGTTGTTCCAGCGCCATTTGTTTAAAAGGCTATTCTTTCCCCATTGCATGGCCTTGGCACCCTTGCCAAAAATCAATTGATCGTAAGTGCATGGGTTTATTTCTGGACTCTAAATTCTATTCTATTGATCTATGTGTCTATCCTTATTCCTTATGCCAGTACCCCACATATGCACAGCCTCCCCCACCATAACATCCTGTACCAGAGTGGTATATTTATTACAACTGATGAAACTACATTGACATATCATTGTCACCCAGAGTCCATAGTTTACATTAGTGTTCGCTCTTGATATTGTACGTTCTTTTTTTTTTTCTCTTTCTTTTCTTCTTTTTGTTTTTTTAAAGACAGGATCTCACCATGTTGTTGCACAGGCTGGTCTCGAACTCCTGGGCTCAAGTGATCCACCCACCTCAGCCTCTCAAAGTGCTGGGATTACAGGCATGAGCTACCGTGCCTGGCTTGATGATGTACATTTGATAGGTTTTGACAAATATACAATGACATGTATCCACCATTATAGTATCATACAAAATAGTTTCACTGCCCTAAAAATCTTTATGTGCTGCCTATTCATCCCACCCTCCCTTCCTAACCCTAGCAACTATTAATCTTTCTACTGTCATCTCCATAGTTTTGCCTTTTCCAGAATGTCATACAGTTGAAATCAGATAGTAGGTAGCCTCTTCAGTTTGGCTTCTTTCACTTAGTAACATGCATTTATGGTTCCTCCATGTCTTTTCATGGCTTAGTAGCTCATTTTTTAGTGTTGAATAATATTCCATTGTCTGGAATATTACAGTTTATTTATCCATTCATCCACTGAAGAATATCTTGGCTGCATCTAAGTTTTGGAAATTGTCAATAAACCTATTATAAACATCCATGTGCAGCACATTTCTATGTGGATGTATGTTTTAAACTAATTTGGGTAAATATCAAGGAGTGAGATTGCTGGATCATAGGGTAAGAATATATTTAATTTTGTAAGAAACTGCCAAACTGCTATACTATTTTGCATTCCCACCAGCAACAAATGAGAGTTCCTGTTGCTCCACATCCTCACCAGCATTTGATGTTGTCAGTGTCTTGGATTTGGCCATTCTAATAGGTCTGTAGTGATAGTTCATTGTTGTTTTAATTTGCAATTTCCTAATGACATATGATGTTGAGCATCTTTTCACATGCTTATTTTCCATCTGCATATCTTCGTTGGTGAGGTGGCTTTCCAGATCTTTTACCAATATTTTTAATTGGTTTGTTCATTTCCTCATTGTTGAGTTTTAAGAGTTCTTATATTTTGAATAGCAGTCCTTTATGAGATATGTCTTTTGCAAATTTTTTCTGTCTTGTCTTCTCATTCTCTTAATTTCATTTTCAGATTATTCATTGCCTGTGTACAGAAATACAACTAACCTGCATGTGTTGACCTTGTATCCTGCAACTTTGCTGAATTTGCATCCGTTAAAGAACTTGTAAATTGTAGAAGAGCCCATTCAAACGGACTTGAGGGGAATTGGGAGTGGTGGCTCACACCTGTAATCCCAGCACTTTGGGAGGCCGAGGTGGATAGATCACTTGAGCTCAGGAGTTCGAGAACAGCCTGGCCAACATGGCTAAACCCTGTTTCTACTAAAAATACAAAAATTAGCCAGGCATGGTGGCATGTGCCTGTAGTTCCAGCTACTCGGGAGGTTGAGGCAGGAGAATTACTTGAACTTGGGAGGCAGAGGTTGCAGTGAGCCAAGATCGTGCCACCCCACTCCAGCCTCCAGCCTGGGAAACAAAGTGAGACTCTGTCTCAAGAAAACCCAAAAAACTGACTTGAATAATAAGGAAGATTTATTGGCTCACACAATTAAAATATCCAGTGGGCTTCAGGCATGGTTTTAGCAAGGCTCTGGCTCCATTTCTCTTCTGCACTGGTTCTTTGCTCAGCTGGACTTCCCTCGTGGTGGCAAGATGGCTGCCAACAGAAACTGAGTCTTCGAACTTTTTCAATCACATCCAGGGAAAGAAAGAGAGCATACTCCTTCCCACAAAAGTCCTGAGCATCTCTTTGAGTGAACCATCCCTGCCAATGTGACAAAGGAAATGGAATTGATCTCATTAGCTTAGGCTATGGAGGTAAAAATGGGGTAAACTGCATGGTTGCTACATAATTTAGCAGGGAGGGGGCATTCTTAGAGGAAAATCTTATTGCTGTTAGGAGGGGGAAAGGAAATGTCCACCAAACTAATGAAATTTATACTGTGCTATGCAGTATTCAATAAATATTTGCTGAATGAATGAATGAGAAATCCTGTTAGTCCTCTCACTGATATATGGTTCCCTGGGACTTTGGCAGCCTCCATTCTGGAAAGGCCAGCCTTTCAACCCCTGGAAATCTCCTACTTAGATACCAGGCTCTTCTATGGGGAGGAGATAATTCTGCTTACAGGGCCCCATAACTTCTCTGATTTTTTTTTTGAGATGGAGTCTTGCTCTGCCGCCCAGGCTGGAGTGCGGTGGCGCAATCTCGGCTCACTGCAAGCTCTGCCTCCCGGGTTCACACCATTCTCCTGCCTCAGCCTCCCGAGTAGCTAGGACTAAAGGCTCCCGCCACCACGCCTGGCTAATTTTTTGTATTTTTAGTAGAAGGGGTTTCACCGTGTTGGCCAGGATGGTCTCGATCTCCTGACCTCGTGATCTGCCTGCCTTGGCCTCCCAAAGTGCTGGGATTACAGGTGTGAGCCACCGCGCCTGGCCAACTTCTCTGATTTTTGAGCAGCAAGACTCTGGCAGAACAGACTGGGAGAACTGAGGACATTGGTGAATATGCATATTGAAAATTAGCAGGGTGGGCCTTGTGAGTTAATGGCGTGGCTTTGAAGTCATCATCCACAAATTGCTCCCCAGACCTGGTGCCTGACATTCTGCCATTAGGAATTCACTCCTCCAGTTTGAGTTTAAAAGACTTTTTCACCTTCAAGACTCAGCCCTCTTACTGGGGCTTTGGTTTGCAACCAAACATCCTAACCGATAGAGTCAGGGGCCCATCTTTGGAGACTCCAAACCACAGCAACACTGATATACTCTGAAGAGTATGTTCAGTCACGAAGGATGATCTATACCAGAGAAACAGAGTCAGGGACAGGGGTCTCAGGAGTCTTATATCCTGAATTACGAGAACTGACTTCTCTTCCTAGACATCCACCTTGGGTCTAGTTTCCTCAGCTATAGACTCAGCCCCTTCTCTGAATACTACTAAGCTCCAATGTAGCAGAAGGTATTTTCCAAAGATAACTGCAATAATATTTTGTGTCCCACAGGCTCTTCTTGAACTTTGCCACTCTTGCATCAATAGGTAAAATTTATGATCCTTACCCTTAAACCTGTGTGGCCTTTGACCAATAGAGTGTGGTGGAAGTGATGCTATGTGATTTCTGAGGCCAGGTCATTAACTATGTAATGTACACTTGCCTTAATACTCTATTGAGACACTTGCTCTTGGAATCCAGCAACCATGCTGTGAGGAAGCCCAAGCAACTCATGGAGAGGAACCAAAGCTCCCAGCCCACAGCCTCATCTATGCTTCCAGCCAATAGCCAGTACCAATTTGCCAGTTGTATGAGAGAGCCATCTTGAAAGTCAAACCTCATGGTAGGCAGCATCTCAGATGGCCCCCAATGATAGGATTCCTGCCCTTGTGTAATCACCTCGCCCAAACACTGATGTATTCTGAAGAGTATGTTCGTGATAAAGGATGAACTACACCAGACAAAGAACCAGGGATGGAGGTCTCAGGAGCGTCATATCCTGAATTATGAGAATTTACTTCTTTTTCTAGACATTCTGCTGCAGTGAGTCAGAGGAGAGATGTCTGGTCTCCCCCAAATGTAGATGGCACTGAGTACCTAGCTTCTAACAAATAGAGTATAGCATAAGTGGTATCCAAGATTATATTATAAAACTGATGTGGCATCAATCATATCTCAATAAAGCTGGGGGAGAAAAGACTAGCTTCCATTTTGGATACTCTCTTACATGTTCTCTCTCTCTTGCATGGCTTACCTGGGGGAAGCCAGTTGCCATATTGTGAGGCAGCCCTATAGAGGGTCCCTTATGGTAAGAGACTGAGACCTGCCATCAACTACATGAGGGAGCTTGGAAGCAGATTCTTCCACCAGTTGCAGCTTCAGATGAGAGCACAACTCCAGCTGACAACTGGACTGCAACTTCATGAGACACCTCAAGCCAGAGACGGCTAGATAAGAGGCACCCAGCTAAACCACACCTGCATTTCTGACCCACAGAAGCTATGTGAGATAATAAAAGTTTCTTACATTAAGCCACTAAATGTTGGAGTAATTTGTTACACAGAAACTGATAACTAATACAACCTTCTATTCCCTAGTCAAGGCAGCCCAGCTGATGCTGCATGAAGGAGAGACAAGATGTCCCCACTGAGCTCCATTCTAATTACAGAATTGCGAGTAAAATTAATGATTTGTTGGGGTTTTTAACCCACTAGATTTTAGAATAGTTTGCTATGCAACTATGGTTTACTTTTTCTTATTGAAAGCTCCTTGATGGCCAGGTGCAGTGGCTCATGCCTGTAATCCCAGCACTTTGCGGGGCTAAGGCAGGCAGATCATTTGTGGCCAGGAGTTTGGGATCAGCCTGGCTAACATGGTGAAACTTCGTCCCTATTTAAAAAAAAAAATACAAAATTTAGCTGGCTGTGGTGGCGCATGCTTGTAGGCCCAACTACTCAGGAGGCTGAGGCACGAGAATCACTTGAACTTGGGAAGTGGAGGTTGCAGTGAGCCAAGATCGCACCACTGCACTCCAGCCTGGGCAACAGAGCCAGACCCTGTCTCAAAAAAAAAAAAAAAAAAAAAAAGCTTCATGACAGGTGCTAGGAAAACGAAGCAATAAACAAAGCAGGCCCAATCTTCTTTCATCCACTATAGCCTAGTGTGTTAGTCTGCTCACGTTGCCATAACAAAATACCACAGATTGCAGGCTTAAACAACAGAAATTTATTTTCTCACAGTTTTGGAGTCTAGAAGTTCAAGGTCAACATGTTGTCAAAGTTGGTTTCTTGTGAGGCCTCTGTCCTTGGTTGGTTGGCAGCTGTCTTCTCTCTGTGTCTTCACATGGTCTTCCCTCTGTGCATGTCTGTGTCCTAATCTCTTCTTAATATTATTTTTTTATGTTGCCCAGTGATATGGTTTTGCTGTGTCCCCACCCAAATCTCAACTTGAATTGTATCTCCCAGAATTCCCATGTGTTGTGGGAAGGACCCAGGGGGAGGTAATTGAATCATGGGAGCTGATCTTGCCTGTGCTATTCTTGTGATAGTGAGTAAGTCTCATGAGATTTGATGGGTTTATCAGGGGTTTCTGCTCTTGCTTTTTCCTCATTTTTCTCCTGCCACTACCATGTAAGAAGTGCCTTTTGCCTCCTGCCATGATTCTGAGGCCTCCCCAGCCATGTGGAACTGTAAGTCCAATTAAACCTCTTTTTGTTCCCAGTTTCGGATATGTCTTTATCAGCAGCATCAAAACAGATTAATACAGTAAGTTGGTACCAGTAGAGTGGGGCATTGCTGAAAAGATACCTTAAAATGTGGAAGTGACTTTGGAACTGGACAACAGGCAGAGGTTGGAACAGTTTGGAGGGCTCAGAAGAAGACAGGAAAATATGGAAAAGTTTGGAACCTCCTAGATACTTGTTGAATGGCTTTGACAAAAATGCTTATAGTGATATGAATAATAAGGTCCAGGCTGAGGTGGTCTCAGATGGAGATGAGGAACTTGCTGAGAACTGGAGTGAAGGTGTCTCTTGTTATGTTTTAGCAAAGAGACTGGGGACATTTTGCCCCTGCCCTAGAGATTTGTGGAACTTTGAACTTGATGATTCAGGGTATCTGGCAGAAGAAATTTCTAAGCAGCAAAGCATTCAAAAGGTAACTTGGGTGCTGTTAAAGGCATTCCATTTCAAAAGGGAAACAGAACATAAAAGTTCAGAAAATTTGCAGCCTGACAATGTAGTAGAAAAGAAAATAACTTTTTTTTTTTTAGGAGAAATTCAAGCTGGCTGCAGAAATTTGCATAAGTAGCAAGGACCTAATGTTAATCCCCAAGACCATGGGGAAAATGTATCCAGGCCATGTCAGATACCTTCACAGCAGCCCCTCCCCATCACAGGCCCAGAGGCCCAGGAGGAAAAAGTGGTTTCCTGGGCTGAGCCCAGGGTCCTCGTGCTGTGTGCAACCTAGGGACTTGGGGCCCTGTGTCCCAGCCACTCCAGCAGTGACTGAAAGGAGCCAATGTAGAGCTTGGGCTGTGGCTTCAGAGGTGGAAACCCCAAGCCTTGGCAGCTTCCATGTGGTGTTAAGCCTGCAGTTACAGAGAAGTCAAGAATTGAGGTTGGAAACCTCTGCCTAGATTTCAGAAGATGTATGGAAATGCCTGGATGTTCAGGCGAAAGTTTGCTGCAGAGGCAGGGCCCTCATGGAGAACCTGTATTAGGGCAGTGTGGAAGGGAAATGTGGGGTTGGAGCTCCCACACGGAGTCCCTACTGGGGCACTGCCTAGTGGAGCTGTGAGAAGAGGGCCACCATCCTCCAGACCCCAAAATGGTAGATCCACTGACAGCTTGCACCATGCACCCGGAAAAGCCACAGACACTTGATGCCAGCCTGTGAAAGCAGCCAAGAGGGAGGCTGTACCATGCAAAGCCACAAGGGCGGAGCTGCCCAAGACCATGGGAACCCACCTCTTACATCAATGTGACTTGGATGTGAGACCTGGAGCCAAAGGAGATCATTTTGGAGCTTAAAAATTTGACTGCCCCGCTGGATTTCGGACTTGCATGGGCCCTGTAACCCCTTTTTTGGGCCAATTTCTCCCATTTGGAATGGCTGTATTTACCAAATACCTATACCCCCATTGTATCTAGGAAGTAACTAGCTTGCTTCTGATTTTGCAGGCTCATAGGCAGAAGGGACTTGCCTTGTCTCAGATGAGACTTGGGACTGTGGACTTTTGAGTTACTGCTGAAATGAGTTTAGACTTTGGGGGACTGTTGGGAAGGCATGATTGGTTTTGAAATGGGAGGACATGAGATTTGAAGGGGCCAGGGGTGGAATTATATGGTTTGGCTGTGTCCCCATCCAAATCTCAACTTGAATTGTATCTCCCAGAATTCCCACATGTTGTGGGAGGGACCCACGGGGAGGTAGTGGAATCATGGGGGCTGGTCTGAGATCTGATGGGTTTATCAGGGATTTCTGCTTTTGCTTCTTCCTCATTTTTCTTTTGCTGCCACCATGTAAGAAGTGCCTTTTGCCTCCCATCATTATTCTGAGGCCTCCCTAGCCATGTAGAACTGTAAGTCCAATTAAACCTCTTTTTGTTCCCAGTTTCAGGTATGTCTTTATCAGCAGCATGAAAACAGACTAATATACCCTGGCTGGAGTCAAACTCCTGGGTTCAAGCAATCTTTCTGCCTCAGCCTCCTGCATAGCTGGGACTGCAGGCAAACATCAATCACTGTGCCTGGCCTAATCTCTTCTTATGAAGACACTAACCGTTTTGGACTACCCCCATCGGCCCCATGGCTTCATTTTTCCTTGATCACCTCTTTAAAGGCACTATCTCCAAATATAGTTACATTCCAATGTACTAGGGATTAGGGCTTTAGCAGATGAATGTTTGGAAGACAAAACTCAGTCCATAACAACCAGTTAACCTTATTCCTTTAAAAGGTCCTCAAAGAACCAACTTCCCAAGAGATAAAATGAGTCCCACCAGACGCCATGTTGCATGGCTGTAATCCCAGCCATTTGGGAGGCTGAGGCAGAAGGATCACTTGAGCCCAGGGGTTTGAAGCTGCAGTGAGCCACAATTGTGCCTGACAATAGCTACTGCACTCTAGCCTGGGCAACACAGTGAGACTCCATCTCTAAAAAAAAAAAAAAAGTGTAGAAATATGTGTCCTTCTCTTTTCTTGCTGAAACATTTTATAATGGTAGCTTTCATACTTTTCCCAAAGTTTTTAAAACTCATTTCTGCCTTTAGGAAAGCAATACCACCCTCCTAGTCATTCCTTCCACCTGCCTCCCTGCAGGCCTCTGTGGATTGCCATGGCAGGTCCAGAGTCCACAGTAGCTGGAGGCCCATGGCAGACACAAGCCCAAGGCGCTCACAGGAACTATAGCAAAGGCTCAAGTGACATAGGCCTGTGGCAGACATGGGTCCACAGAGGTCACAGCGCTTCCAGAAAACAGAGTCCTCCGGAGGTCACTGGGCCCAGAGTCCAGGCAAACATCAGCTCCAGGAGCAAAACACCAGACCCACCTTCCTAGTTTTGTGGTGGCTTTAGTGAGTCAGAGGAGAGATTCCTGGTCCCCACTTGAGCACTTCTGGAGGATGGATAACTGTGGGAGAACTGATGGCCTGAGGGGAAAGCAGAAAGCTGTCCCTCAGCTCAGCAGTCACTCCATCCTTCTTGGGCCAAACACTTCTCCCTAGGTTGTTTTCTGTTTTCCTACAAAATGGGCGGACGGGGGTGAGTTGGATAGAGGAGCAAGTTTTTCCACCACAAGATATCATTTCTCTCCAGCAGACCTCCCCTGCTGGGGATGGGGGAATGGAATGAGGCCAAAACTGTGAGGCCACTGGTCAACGAAGGCTTTTCCTGATCCTGACCAGAGAAGCTTCTCGCAGGTGCTACTGGTGTTCAGGATCTCGGTTTCCCTCTGGCCCACCCTTCTGTCCTTTCAACGAATCTTCATTAACATGACCATGGGCCAAGCACTGTGCTAAGTACTTAATTTTCTTTAATGGCTTGAATTTACCCTGCTCACAGAAACCCTGCCAAGACCTTCCTCTCCACCCATGAACCCCAGCCTTGTACCCAGATGACTTGAAGCCCCTAACCCCACTCCACCCCTACCCCTCCAGTAAACAGGCTGTCCTGAAGGTTGTGGTCGTTCTTCTGTAGCAGCAGGTGGGGTGAAGGAAGGTGGGATGAGGCTCTAGATGGTGGCTTCTTCCCATCCAAGCTGCCCACACCAGGGGGGTGAGTGTTGGAGGTGCAAACAGGCAGCCTTCTCCATAGGATTCTTTTTTTTTTTTTTTTTGACAGAGACTCACTCTGTTGCCCAGGCTGGAAGGCAGTGGCATAATCTTGGCTCACTGCAACCTCCGCCTCCTGAGTTCAAGTGATCCTCCTGCCTCAACCTCCTGAGTAGCTAGGACTACAGGCGCCTGCCACCACACCCGGCTAATTTTTGTATTTTTAGCAGAGACAGGGTTTCCCCATGTTGGCCAGGCTGATCTCAAACTCCTGACCTCAGGTGATCAGTCTGCCTTGGCCTCCCAAAGTGCTGGGGTTACAGGCGTGAACCACTGCACCCGGCCCTCCATAGGATTTTTGGCCAGCTTTCCTGCTTAGGTTTGCTGGTTGCTCTCAGGGACCACACCCTGCCAAGGAAAACGAAAACCGAGAGCTCAGGAGAGAAGCCACTGTGTACAGAGCACAAGCCTCGAAATGGTTCTTTAGCTCCTGTCTAAACTTCAGAAATGTGACTTTCGGGTAGGACAAAGGCTGCTGTAGAGCAAAATTGGGACAAATACATAACAAGGTAGGGATCCTGTAATTCCACTTAATTGCAGGTTGATACGGAAAGTGGCCCCCATTGCAGGCTCTCAACGTGCTACACGGGGGCAAGGTTTCATTTTATAGAGAGGTCCCCTGAGTCACTGCCTTGCAGGGTGCAGGGGTTGAGACGCAAGAGGCCCTGTCCAAGGAAGTGGGTGGGGGGCTATGCGCCACCAGGATTGCGGGCCGGCCTCCAGGTCTCAGTCCTGTCCTTGGCTGGAGCATGGAGATCCTGATTAACATGAAAACAGAAGTCAGTTCAGCGTCCTCAGGCAGCTGGCGGCTTCTGCTCTGCGTCTGAGGGGGAAGGGAATCGTTCTATCACTGTCTTTCTTGGCCAATTAGATGATTCAGCATATTCCCGGCCTCTCTCTTGGCTGAGGTGATTTATAGTGAGCTCTGCAGGCCTGGCGAGAGTGAGTGATGGGGAATAGGGGCCCATCCAACACGTGCGTGCATGTGCATGTGCGTGTTGTGTGCACACTTTACACATCACGTACACAGCACCAGATGGGGGTTGTGTGCGAGAGTGAGGAAAACATTTGCAGGCCTCTCCAGCTTCACTGGTTGCTGCCAGTTTCTATTGGAGAATTTCTCCTCTCAGGCGAAAATATTTACTTACGGGGATCCTCCAAGATCTTTTTTTTTTTTTTTTTTTTTTTTTCACATGAGAGGTCGAAACGGAGGAATGGGAAGAAGTGCAGGAATTTAGGGCTTAGTCTGCTTAGCTGTTTTGAGTTAAGAACTTCTGGGGAAATAAATGAGAAGGGAGGCAAGAGGGGCAGAGCCGTTTTGCCTGTGATGTCTGAACTCGCTTCTCTGATGATGGCAGCGGAAAATGGGCCTGATGCTGAGGGTGCAGCTGTGGGCGGGCATTACAGGAATGCGTGTGTGCATTTGGGACGTGAACAAGATGCCCTTCTGCATCAGCATTCAAGCATTTCTCATGGACATTTTGATGGGATGCTTTCGTGGGATTGCTCTAATATACAGCTCTGTCTATCCTGGAGTTGGGATATATTTTTGTATCTACTGCACTAGGATGATGAAAGAAGCTATGTTGTGTCCTTAGGGGTAAGGTAGCCCCAGCCCAATCTTCCTGAAGGAGTCAAAGAGAGACCATGACAGTTTTTTGGCTGCTGTGAAGAGGAGTGGTTGTTTTACCTATCTATTTTTCCCCAAAAGATGGTTTCTAGCTTCTGTAATGGACCCTTTTTTTTTTTTTTTTTCTAAACAGGGTCTCACTCTGTCTCCCAGGCTGGAGTGCAATGGTGCGATCTTGGCTCACTGCAACTTCCACCTCCTGGGCTCAAGCGATCCTCCTGCCTCAGCCTCCTGAGTAGGTGGGACTACAGGTGCACGCCACCACATCCAGCTAATTTTTGTATTTTTAGTAGAAATGGGGTTTCACCATGTTGCCCAGGCTGGTCTTGAACTCCTGGACTCAAGTGATCCACTGGCCTCGGCCTCCCAAAGTGCTGGGATTACAGGTGTGAGCCACTGTGCCCCGCCTGTAACGGACTCTTGATATCATCCATTGAACAGTAACCTTTCTAAGCCCCTTTCTAAGTTGCCCCTTTGAAGTTTGAACCCCTGGGCCTGACATCCTTTACCACCTTCATCACGGTCATTGTCAGCATCATCAATGTCTCCTCCCCCATGTTTATTAAGTGCCTAGTATATGCCAGCCATTATTCAAGGTGCTTTATATACTTCATTTATTCCCCAAGACAATCCTTTGGCAATACTGTTAGCATCCTATCATGGTTAATTTTATGTCAATTTGACTGGGCCATAGGGTACCCAGACATTTGGTCAAACATTATTCTGGGTATGTCTCTGTGGGTGTTTCTGGATGAGAAGAACATTTGAATTGGTAGAGATAGCAAAGTAGATAGCCCTCCCTAATGTGGGTGGGCCTTGTACAATCGGTTGAAGACCTGAATAGAACAAAAAGGCTGAGTAAGGGGGTACTTTGCCTGCCTGACTGTATGAACTGGAACATCAGTCTTCTCCTGTCCTTGGACTGGACTTACACCTCCCAGTTCTCTGGCTTTCAGACTTGGACTGGAACTATACCACTGGCTCCCCTGGGTCTCTAGCTTGCAGATGGCAAAATATGGGACTTCTCAGCCTCCATAATCATGTGAGCCAATTCCTTATATCTATTTATGTCTGTCTATCTATCTATCTATCTATCTATCTATCTATCTATCTATCTATCTGTCTGTCTATCTATCTATCCTATCATCTTCTACTTCCATTGGTTCTGTTTCTCTGGAGAATCCTGGCTAATACACATTTTGGAACAAAGAGTGGTTGTAGAGGAACAGAATTTTAAGGATGAGGTTTCTGAATTGGTTCTAGGGTTTCTGGAATTGGCTGTCTAATCTGATTAGATTTAAAAACATTAATGACTCTATTTCTAGTAGTAACAAGAGCACTGATAATCTACGGTGTGATCTGGCAATAGAGTTACACAAAATATCACCACTGGATGTTCCTAATCAACCTATAAGAAGCAAGGAGCTGGGTGACTGTGAATATAATATTTGTGAGCAATTTTTTTCAAATTAATGAATATGAGATTGGCTGGTTGCTTTTAATGTTGCTGTACAAAATGAGGAAAGAAAAGGATGAGCTCAGGGATTCAAATTCCTAGCTCAAGTACCACATAAATGATCTGAAAGCTTCCATGTGTCTCATGAAAGAGACCCTTATCTCCTGTAGCCACAGGGCTCAGATTGCCGAAAATCAGATCCAGAATCTCATCCTGTAGCTGGCTGAATTACAATGCAAGTTGAACTTCTAGCCTCGTCGTTTGTCTACTAATGGAGTGGGGGCATTGATTGGGAAGGAATGGGATCCTGAAAGTTGGAATGGGGCTGTGTGGGAAAGGCCCTGATGAAGCTGGGGTCATCGAGCCCCTAAATTCTCGTTAATCTTCTTTGCCAATGGAAGAAGTCTCCCCAAGCCCAGTTGGAGCAGCATCCTCACCTCCAGTGGGAGCAGCTTCTCTATCCCCATCTGAGGATATTAGTCATGCATTGCCTGAGGAAATTGCAATGGCTTCTCCTGAGGCAGTTGCTGTGCAAGACAATGCTGAGTCTCCTCAGAAACCACCCCACCACGCTTCTTTGCTTCTAGACCTATACCTAGACTCAAGTTCCAACAGGCCTCTAAAGGTGAGGTATGAAGTATGACCCATGAGGAGGTGCACTGCACTCCAACAAACTACTTGAGTTTTCTAATTTATACAGACAGAATCTAGGGAACATGTGTGGGAATGGATACTAAGTATGTGGGATAATGGTGGAGGGAACACAAAGTTGGATCAGGCCGAATTTATTGATATGGGCCCACTAAGCAGAGATTTTACATTTAATATTGCAGCTTAAGGAGTTGGAAAGGACTCCAACAGTTGGGTTGGCTGGTTAGCTGAAACATGGACCAAAAGGTGGCCCACAGACCGAAAGGTGACTCACTCACAGTAAGTGAGTTGACCTGCCTTAGTTTAATGTAGAGGATAAAATTCAAAGGCTTAGGGAGATTGGAATGTTAGAGTGGATTTGTCATCTGAGACCTACTCACCCACCCTGGGAGGGTCCAAAAGACATAACTTTCACCAACACTGTGAGAAATAGATTTGTGAGGGGAGCCCTGGCATCCTTGAAGAGCTCTGGGATTGCTCTTCTTTGTAGGCCAGATCTTACAGTAGGAACTACAGTCACTGAATTGCACTAAACTCAATGGGGCTAATTGAATCCCAGGGTGGCAGGGGCCAAGTGGCAGGCACTTGACTGCCAAAGGCAAAGTGGGAATTGTTACCATAATGGATAGCAGAGCCAAAGTAGCAATAAGAATAGTCTGGCTCATGCATACCTATGGCGTTCGCTAGATGATCATAGTGTTCCTAGAAATGAAATAGATAGGAAGCCTACTAGATTCTTACTTGATCTGTAGAATGTTAGGAATAGCGCTCAAAATCCTGAGGAAATTGAACACTCTAACAGAGGATTTTTAGCAAAGCAATTTTACTTCTGTGTAGAGGGGTGCCTCCTCGGCCAGTTGCCATGAAAGCACACCTGAACAAAGGGGCACGAGAGCCTTTATTCCTGACGCAAGTCCTGCCCCTGTACCCTTTCCCCATTGGCTTGGGTCGAGTCGTACAATCTAAACTAATCCCTGTTGGCTAAACATTTGATTTTTTTTTTTTAAGATAGGGTGGGTGCATAAAAGAAAGTGGAGAGGAAGGGAAAGGGGTGTCCTTAATAAGCTAGAAAGTTAGTCCTCTTTCCAAATAAGGAAAGGAATGTGAGCTGGTACTGATAACACTTGGTACTGTGGCATGCCTGGGCATCTAACAAAGGCAAAAAGAAAAAAAAGGAGAAAAAAGGAGAAAAAAAGGGAGGGTACTATGAATGAAAGAATAAAAGATTGATCAGATTATTTCAAGAGAAACCTCATCATATCCCACAAGAAGCAGAAAAAGTTCTAGGTCAAGTGAACAAAAGTCTAATCCGAATTATATAAACAGATAGTCACAGCCCCTCAATCTATTGCCAGACTTGAGCCAGGTTGCAGACTCAGAACTCCTTAAGTGTAGGGAAGTCAGGGTTCCTTTGAGGAAGAACCCCAGTATACTGTCAAAATTTTATACTATTCTACTGGTTGTTTCTCTGGAGAACCTTGAATAACACATATCCACACTTAACAGATAGGGACACTGAGGCACAAGGTCTTACTTAGGAAGTTAGCATTTGCACCCAGGCAGTGTGACTCCAAGGCCCTCCTGCCTAGACCACTAGTTCTCTTGCCCTCTGGCTCCTTAGCTTCTGCATATTCAAATAATTCCTGGGAAGATTCAGCATGGGCAAATGAGCCGAGAAGCCTGAGAAGCCTGAAAATCCTGGGTCCTGGGCTGCCACTAACTTCCCCATCTAAACCGCCTTGGGCCACATCATGGAAGGATTAATGACAACTGCTGAGGGCTGGCTTGCCACATCCTGGGTTAGAAAACCTCAGTCACCCTGAGAAGAAGGTGATGTAGTGGAAGCAGGAGGTAGGAGAACCAGCTTCTATTTCTACCTGCCCATTGACTTGCTGTGTAGCCATCTCTCTGCACCATAGTTTCATCAGCTGTGAAAGGAGAAGTGTAGGCGTGATTAATCTCTGTTGCTCCTAAATCCTGTGATTTGAAAGGGCTGTGGCCTTCAGATTATTGAGCAGCCTGAAGTAAGCAAGTCAACCATTGCATAATCTGAGTGCTTCACGGTAAATGTACCCAATTGCAGAGAAAGCGTGTCAGTCTGTTTTGCATTGCTGTAAAAGAATCCCTGAGGCTGGGTAATTTATAAAGAAAAGTTTATTTGGCTCACAATTCTGCAGAGTGTACAAGAAGCATGGCACCAGCGTCTGCTTCTGGTGAGGCCTCAGGAAGCTTCCACTCATGGCAGAAGGCAAGGGGAGCTGGGGTGTCACGTGGCAAGAGGGGAAGCAAGGAAGATGCCAGGCTCTGTTGATTTATTTATTTATTTATATATTAGATGGAGTTTTGCTCCTGTAGCCCAAACTGGAGTGCAATGGTGTGATCTCGGCTTACTGCAACCTCTGCCTCCCGGGTTCAAGCGGTTCTCCTGTCTCAGCCTCCCAAGTAGCTGGGATTATGGGAGCCTACCACCACGCCCAACATAAGATTTGGAGGGGACAAATATCCAAACCATATCAGGAATGAATTTAGAGGGTGAAAATAAAAGTTTAAATCCAGGCTCTTCTCTTTACTGTGAGACTTTGGGCAAATTCCTGAACTTCTCTGATTCTGTTTCTGTAAAATGAGAATAATGATACCAACTTTTGGAATTTCTGAGATATTTTAAGAAGGTAACACAGGCACTGTGCTAATATAAGTGGCTACACAGTCTGCAGTGTTTCCTTCCCTTCTTGACTCAATTGATGTCAACATGGCTCATTCTCCCAGCTGGAGGACTACAAGTATTATTCATTTTTTTCCCCTTTTCTTTTCGGAAGCCCAAGAAAGCCTTGAGAGCACTATTGGAACCAGCTAGGTTCTTAAAGGGTCAGGCTTGCTTTCTGTCTTGATTTTCTTCCCTTCTTCCTTGTTTTCTGACTCCTTTCCCTGATTCTTTTCTCTTATTCAACAAGCAGTTGCTAAGAAGCTCTCTGTATGGGCATTTGTGCTGATTCTTTGAAGGTCAAGTTTGGCCAGCTTTCTGCGTGTAAAGCAAATGCCTTCCCTTCATCTCAGCTGGATGTCACATGGCTGCTTGAAGCAGGGAGGAGGGCAGAGTCTGCTTCAGTGGGGCCATGTGTGCATGTACACGTGGACACCGCATATGTGTGTATGTATATATGGGAATCTATATATTTATATGTGTGTATATACATGAGGACACCCACACATGTACTGTGTACATGAGGAGACCCACATGTGTATATGTATGTGTATACAAGAACATTCACATGTGTGTACACATGGATGCCCAAGTGTGTACATGTATGTACAAGCTGACACCCATGTATGCACTAACACCAAAACATGATTCTCTAGCACATGCACAGACGGTTCTGATAAAACCTCTTCCAGGCCAGGCAGGGTGGCTCACACCTGTAATCTCAGCACTTTGGAAGGCTGAGGCAGGAGGATGGCTTGAGGCCAGGAGTTCAAGGTTACAGTGAGTTATGATTGTACAACTGCACTCTAGCCTGAGTGACAGAGTGAGACCCTGTTTCAGAAAACAAAACAAAAACAAAAAACTCTCTTCCTACCCTGCCCCCAAAGTGTAAACTGCCAGCAAAAAACAAGTCATTTCTAATGGGCTTGAAGGAAAAAAGACATGGCTGGGTAAAAGGAAAGAATCTGTACCAGATGGTGCTCTCTTCATTCTGAAGCCAAACATTTTGAGCTATGCCTTTTCTCAGAGGGGGAAGAAAATTATTAAATCAAACAAACAAATAAAACAAGGTGGAGAAGAGACATACCAGGTTAATGGATTGGGAGACTCAACATGGCAAGGATGCCAATTCTCTTCCAAGTCAATCTACATATTTACCATAATTTCCATCAAAATCCCATCACAATTTCTTGTAGATAAAGACAGACTGATTCTACAATGTATATGGAATGACAAAGAGGCTAGAATAGCCAAAACAATTTTGAAGAAAACAAATGAAATTGGAGGAATCACATTACCTAATTTTAAGACTTATTATGAAGCTACAATAATCAAGATGATGTGATATTGGTGGAGAGATACATAGATCAATGAAATAGAATAGAGTCCAGACATAGGCAACTGATTTTTGACAAAAGTGCAAAGGCAATTCAATACAGAAAGAGTAGTCTTTTTGACAAATGGTGTTGGAACAATTGGATATCCATACGAAAAACAAAATGAACCTGAACTTAAAATTCACACCTTATACAAAAATTAACTGAAAAATGGATCATAGGTCTAAATGTAAAATATAAAACTATAAAACTCTTAGGAGAAAACACAGTGAAAAATTTTCATGACCTAGGATTAGGCAGAATTCTTAAACATGAGACCAAATATGTGATCCATAAAGAAAAATTTATGAGTTGGACTTCAGCAAAATTTAAAAATTAAAAACTTTTGTTCTGTGAAAGACATCATTAAGACAATTAAAAAGCAACCTATGGACTGAAGAAAAACATTTGTAAATCATATATCCAACAAAAGACTTATATACAGAATATATAAAGAATGTTCAAAACTCAACAGTAAGAAAACTAGGGCCAGGCGTGGTGGCTCATGCCTGTAATTCCAACACTTTTGGAGGCTGAGGTGGGCAGATCACGAGGTCAGGAGTTTGAGACCAGCCTGGCCAATATGGTGAAACCCCGTCTCCACTAAAAAAATACAAAAATTAGCCAGGCATGGTGGCACGCGCCTGTAGTCCCAGCTACATGGGAGGCTGAGGCAGAAGAATCACTTGAACCTGGGAGGCGGATCAAGCAGTGAGCCGAGATTATGCCACTGCACTCCAGCCTGGGTGACAGAGACTCTGTCTCAAAAAAAAAAAAAAAGAAAAAGAAAAAGAAAAGAAAAGAAAACTAACAGCCCAATTAAAAATGGTCAAAAAGATAACCTCTTTGGTTATCCTCAAAGAGATAAACAGATGGCAAATAAACAGAAAAAGATGTTCCACATCATCAGCCATTAAGGAAATGCAAATTAAAACCATGGTGAGATATATACCACACCCCTATCAGAATGGCTAAAATAAAAAAATAAAAAACCCACTGACCGTATCAAGTGCTGACAAGGATGTGGAACAACTGGAAGTCTCATATGTCACTGGTGAGAATGTAAAGTGGTATGGCCACTCTGAAAAATTGTTTGGTAGTTTTTTATAAAGTTAGACAAGCACTTTCAATAAGACCTAGCAATCTGACTCCTAGGTTATTTACCCAAGGGAAATAAAAATTCATGTTCACACAAAAATCTGTTCACAAATGTTCATAGCAGCTCTAATCATAATTGCCAAAAGCTGGAAGCACCCTAAACATCCTTCAGTGGGTGAAGAGTTAAACAAATGGTGTTATATCCACACAATGGAAAACTACTCAGCCGCGAAAAGAAACAAACTACTGATACATACAACTTGGATGAATTGCAAAAGCATTATGTTGAGAGAGAGAAACCAGTCTTCAACAGCTCACATGCTGCATGATTCCATTAATAAACACATGAGTGATGGGGCCTGGATCAGTGTTGGCCAGACACTAAGGGTGAGAGAGGGCTTGACTGCAAAAGGGTAGCACAAATGAGTCCTGGGGATTAATGAAATGGTTCTGTACCCTGATTGTGGTAGTGGTTACAAAAATCTATACCTGTGTGAAAAGTCATAGAACAGCAAATTCACAGGTTAGTGCAAATAGAGGAAGGAAGGGGTTCTTAGGAAATAAAGAGGGCGAGAGGCATTTCACACACACACACACACACACACACACACACACACACACATACACACCTGTGCGCACGCACACAAGTTGGAAGGGGTGCCCCTCAATGAATTAAACACCCAGTACCATTTGTCTATTCAAAAAAAGCATGACTTCATTCCTCTTTTAAGAAGGAAGATTTGATACAGGCGTCGGACAGACACATTTATCACCTGTAGAAATTGGAGGTTCAATATTCTGCAAAGAACTTCCCTACCACCGCCCCATCTGGATGCAACAATCCCTTTTTGCCACCATTTTACCCAGTCTGAACCTTTCTCTTCTAGCACAATGTGCCCATAACTATGGGAACGGTATTCTTGAATCCTAAGTGGGCCACATGGTCTCTGTAAGAATTAATATACTTATGCACACAACTGGACAAAATCTTTGAACTTGAGACTGGCCACAGGACAGCAAGGGCCCTTGGTGGTCCTGCCCTAACAGTGTCTCTGACTTGCCAGTGACCTCGTGTAGCTGCTGTGTCTGTCCCATTTGAAACCCTCTCTGTCACGCCCTCCCTGTTCCCTCAGAAAAGGAGATAGTGGTGGTGGAAATGCGGCTCCTGATAAACAGATAAGCAGATTAGGACTGGCAGAAATTAGGCCCCTCAAAGCAATCAGGCTGAAGATAAAAGAGAAATTTAATGAAAATTGAAAATACAATCCATATTACATAGCCATTAAAAATGATGTTTACCAGGAATTTGTAATAGCATGGAAAATGCTTGTATCACCACATTGAGCAAGAAAAGAGCAAATTACCAAATTGCATGTACAGTTGATCACAATTATATTTTAAAAGATGTATAGTGAAAAGACTGGAGCTAAATACACCGTCATGCTGGCAATGACTGACTTTCAGTGGGAGGAGGAGCCTCCCCCCACTGTTCCGTACTTTAATCTATATATTTCCAAATATTTTCTAGAATGAGTGCATACATCTAATTTAAATTAATCTTTAAACTTAGAAAAATAGAACGTTGGAACTTGCTTTTAAAAATACAATTTGGAGCACCGGTGCTATATGTGTAAATGATCAAATATTTATCCAGCATCTATCATGGTCCTCAGAATCCTTTGCATAATAAAACCATCACTGCCAACCTCTCCCCTCTCCCCCCATAGCAAAGCCTCCCCAGTCTCTCTCCCCGCAATACACACATACACACATAAAATGTCATCGTCTGTGTGCTGCATTTGTGACTAAGTGCCTCACCGAATACCTGAGGCAAGCTCAAGGATCTGGCACAGACATCATTGACAAGTCAGCTTCCTTTTGGCACTTTTGCCAAGACAGGCACTCTATAACAAACGAATGCCTGGGCCTCAAAGGTCCCCACTTAAAACCCTGGTCTCTCCAATCTCATCTCTCACATGAAGTCGTGGGCTCCCTGTGACTCTGGCTCATCCTCCCCCCATTCCAGCGCAGCCCCCGGAGCTCATCAAACATCTCTCCTTTTGTATCTGGTGGCCCACTCTTTCACCGCCAGCTTGTCCTGATTGACAGAGTCCACCTGTCAATCACAGGCCCTGCTCAGCCGCCTTTGAGGAGTTAATGCGGGGGCCCCTCGGCCCTGCCTGATGGAGTTAATGCCTGCCTTCCCTGACATGGGCATTCTTCCCCTCGGGGCTAAGACCTCTCCCAGCCTCCCCACCATGCCCTAGGAGTGTCCTGCAGGCCTTTCACAATGCCTGGCCCGCCTTCATTAGCCCTGGGGGTCTTCTGGGCCCCTTTCCAGTGCAAGGCGCCATTCACACTGATCCCCGCCCCCCAAATTCAGTATTAGGCCACCTGACCCCTGTCGGCAGCAATTTCTGTGACACAGCTCAGTGTGGGAAAGGCCAGTGACACCCTTTCTAGACCGATCAGGCCCCACACGGCCTCCTTTGACCCCACCCATCTCCTGCTGCCCCTCCCTACTGCAGGGACAGGAGTGTGGGTGGGATGGCACAGGGGCTGGTGACAGAAGCATGCTGGGCCTGGAGTGTACACCCTGCTGGGGACTGCTCTTCAATTTTGGGTCCCCATAGAGGATTCCAGAAGGGGCTCTCGCAACACTTATGAACCACAAAAGCAGTGAAAGTCAATAAAAGAGAAGTAGGCTTTGTGTGGAATCTATGACAGTGGAGAGCCGTGGAGCTGAGCCCCTGTTAGACAACAGGAAAGAGGAGGCAGAGCACAGTCACAGAGCAAGAGAATGAGAGTGACAGCAACAGAGAGACTGTCTCCATAGAGAGACCCAGGTGGTTTTGGCTGACTTAGCTCAAGAAGTCATTCACTGTCCCTTGCACTGCGTTCTATTGGTTACAAGTGGGTCAGTAGGCCATCTCAGATTCCAGGGGAGAGGGCACAGATGACACCTCTCTATGGGAAGAGTGTCAAAGAATTTGCAGACTTTTTTAAAACTGCTCCAGACGATGTCTATGGGGTAGTCCTGCCCCTCTGTAATACACTGCAGGCTTTTGTCATGGCTATATTAAAAAAGAAACCTAAGGGTTCCTAATAATGCCATTGATGGATTTATTATGGGAAAAGCCTAAATCTAAGACTTGCACATTATTTGAATGACAGCTTGAACCAGGGCAGCCACCAGCAGTAAGATCTTTCCAGAAAGAGCTTAAAGCACATCAGCTCAAATACACCTTCTGTCACATGTGTTGATGGTTACAGCAAATTCACAGGTTAGTGCAAATAGCGGAGGGAAGGGGCGCTTAGGAAAAAAAAGAGGGTGAGAGGCATTTCACCAATTAGCAAGATGGGAGTGCTTGTTCTCCCCTCCCCAGGCCCCTCTTAATAAGATAGCCCTAGGAGGGGTCAGAAATTGTTCAGGATTAAGGATTGGAGAACCACATGGCTTTGGACAGGTCGCTCGGCTTTCTGGCCTCTGTCTCCTCAACTGGAAAGTGAGAGGGTCGGATAAATGTCTCTGAGGTTAGTCCTGGGGCCAGCACTCCATAATTTTAACCAAGGGAAATGCATCCAGTTCAGCAGGGCTTTGCCAAGCCCACCAGCATGGGCCTAGGCAGGAAACAAGCCAAGTACAAGCTGAGTCTGTGCCCTCAAACTCCGGCATGTCTGAGGTCCCATTCTCAGCCAGTGGACAGAGTCACTAAGAATCCCACACTATGGTTTCATGGGTGTGTTTCCTTTGTTAAAAAAAAAGAAAATCCTATCCCAGGGAACTATTAAAGTTGATATTAAAAAGGAAAAAAAAATCAAAGAATTCTTCTGCATCCACAGTGCAACTTCAGGAGGAAAAAACTTGGCAATTATTCTAAGCTGGCTAAAGAGCCACGTGACAGATGGTTTTAAAAATCCTGAGTGCAGTTCCTTGACACACCCCACGTGGAATCCTGGCCAAAGGTTTCCTCTACACCTGGATCCACTCACTCCTGAGCGAACCAATACACCACTGGCATACTCCTGAGGCTTGGGAGGAAATGCAAAGAGGCTGGCTCCGTTCCCCTGCCCTCAGAGTATTGAGCTCCACATCAGGACTTGAGGGAAAGGCAGAATCCTGGCTGATGAAAAAAGTCAGCACATACAACATGCGGGGTAGGGATTTGGTTCCATCAGGATGAGGGCCAGAGACCTGGCCACCTGGCACTTCCTAAGTTCCCTCTGCAGACACCAGTTTTCATCCTAGTAGAAGATGATATTTTCCCAAGATGGCTGCAACCAGAGCTCCCATCCATCCCACAGCATGTGGATGCTCTTCTTACAATGTACTATCGAGTGGAATCTATGTGCCCTCCCTCCTGAATCCAGTGGCCTGTGATTATGGCAGAAGTGACGCTATTTGACTTCTGAGACTAGGCCATTAGAGGCCATCAAGTTTCCTCCAGGTTCTCTGTTAGGATTTTCACTGCTAGAATCCAGTGACCATGCTGCAAAGAAGCCCATGACATGGGAAGTGGCCCATGTGTAGGTATTCCAGCTGATTGCCCCAGTTGAGGTTCTAGACAATAGCCACCATCAACCACTGAATGTGGGACTAAAGGAGCTTTCAGAGGATGCCAGCTCCCAGCCTTTGAGACACCCCCAGCCTTTGACTCTTCCTAACTGAAGCCACAGACATCATAGAGCAGAAACAAGTTGCCCCTGTTGTGCCCTTTCCAGATTCCTGACCCACAGAATCTGTGAACAACATAAAATAGTCATTGCTTTAAGCCAGTAAGCCTGGGGGTATTTGTTACATAGCAACAGTAACTGATAGATCTCTGAACTGACTGTAAAGTTGTATGTCTCAAACTGTAGTCCTTGGCCTGCCTATGGCAGAATGGGGGAAGACGCTGTTAAAGACACAGGTCCTGGCCCCACTCCAGGCTCAAGGAATCAGAATTTCTGGGGACGGAATCAGAAAAATTGATGTTTTAAACAGACACCTCCACATGATTCTTAGGCATATCAAAGTATGCAACACCACTGGTGCAGGACTAAGAAAACTATCCTAATCACGATTTTCTTCGCTGTTGTTTTGACTGCAAGTTACAAACTGTAGCTAACTTAAGCCCCCAGTGAGACTTTCTGAGTAGGCACAGAAATACCTCTCAACTCTTACTTTCTCTATGTGATCTCTTTATCTTTCCCTGTCTTGCAAACCAACCATCTTTCCTCTATACCACCTTGCAGCCAGCTGTGGCCATGTCACTAAACTGAGAAGTAAGGGGAAAGGTCATGTGACAAATTTCTGGGAGCCTTCCTTCAAAGACAGTTGGCATGTGTCCTTTGCCCCTCTTCCTACCTGTCCTCCATTCTTCTGGCTGGAATGTGGACATGAAAGCTGGAGCCACAGCACATATTGGGCCAAGGGGCGACCTTGGGAATGGAGCCCAGGCACAGCTGAGTGACAAGATAGTAGGATCTTGTCAGACATACCTGGACCTCTGAGAACTTGGTGGAACAGAGCCATGATACCAGCCCTAGGCTTTATTCTTCTGGAATTCTGTGTTTGAAAGAAATAAACTATCTCGTAGGCTGCTGTGACTTTGGGTCTCAGCTACTTGCTGTTGTTCTTGAATTTAATTGGTACAATGGCAAATGCCATGAGGGAAAATCCCCAGATTATTTGGTACCTAAGGCCAAGGGCTGATTTGGAACCACCAGGATCCCCCTAGCGCACGGGCCCAGAACAAGCTGAGGCCAGAAATCCCTCCCAGGCCTAGAAACACAGCAGAAGAAGCCGGCTAGCTGTTTTCAAGCTCTTTCAACCCACAGGGTTGTTGAAGTCGTTAGTGACAGACTATCTGCCTGGTTCCAGGTTCCCCCAGGGAGCTAGATAACATCTATCAAAGCCAGCCGGATTCTAAGTGCTCACAGGAGGCTGAGGGCTCCCGGTGGCAGATGCCGGGAGTCTAGCTTCAAATTTAGGTTTGTGCCGAAGGCCTCAATGGGGCTAAATGTTTATCTAATTATTCTAATATTTGTTTATAATAATAGAGGCCTATATACTGGGCAAAGTGCTAAATGCTTAGCACACGTGATTGCATTTACTCTCACAAGTGTACGTGGAGAAGGTTCTCTTATTAATAGGGTCAGAAGGGTTATGTAGAATGAGCCCACAGTCTCACAGCTAGCAAGTGGAGGAGCTGGAACTTGCACCCAGGTTTCATTGATTCCAAAGTCCAGGGGCGAACATTTCGGTGATTTCTTGTAGAAACTGACTCCCTCCCTCCATCTGCCTGGAGCCGGCTCCCTGAGCTGACACGTCTCCTTCCCTCAGGGAGCAGAAACCTGGGACACTCCCAAAGATCTGGCAATTTCTACCCTGGCAAGTTCTTTAGCGAGGCTGCAGATGAAGATGAAAGAGGACGTGCCGGAACAGGCTCTGGCAAGTGGGCAATGCCCCTGAAACGGGTTTGTAAAGGATCATTGGTCCAGGGCTCAGAGAGTGCTGGAGGTAAAGTGCTGTTGGCCTCAAGCCACAGAAGCCACCTGTGAAAGAAAGCTGGGTGTGTGTTTTGTCAAGCAGAATAGGGAGTATATATCTAGCCAGGGATGACTACTCAGGGGCATTTCTCAACCTTGAAGGTGCCCTGCTTTCAAATGAATGAGTACTAATTGCTCATTCTAGAAAGCTAGGAGCCCCCTCTCCTCTCACCTTTACCTCACTCTCTACCTAAACTTCTTGACTTGCAAACCACCAATTAGGAGGTAACAGAAACTACCAGCTGTTAATTAATACTAATTAACAGGGCTACTTAAAGTAAATGCTATTTAAAAAGCCAAAAGTGTTTCCCTATTCCCCGGTTAAGTTGGAAAGGTCATGCAGAGGTCACTCGGCCTTCCTGATGCGTTCCATTCATTGTCTTTCTTTCCAGACCTTTCTTCCCCTCTGGCCACTGCACTGTCACTCTAATGGGTCTCCTGCCTGTCAGAGACGGAGACCTTGCTTTTCTTGATGGTCGTCAGCCACCTCCTGCACCGTGCCCAGAATAATGTGAGAGCAGGGGATGTTTACGTAAGATGACACAGATACATAAATGAAGCTGGGCTCTCTAGGTCTTGGCAGATCAGAGTCCGCCAGGATGTTTGTGGTATCAGGAAACCCCAGAGTGTCTTCTAAAGGTGGTCTCGGGGGTCTGGGTCTTACAGCTGGACACTGTCACCTCCAAATCATCCTGTGTCCTTGAGTTTTTGTGCATACAAGTGAGAGTGCTGTGGAAGTCAAATCAGGGATGTCCACTAAATATTTCTGGCTCTCTGCCTTCCAGGCACATGGCGGAATTGCACTTCCTGGCCCCTTATAATTGAGTGAGGCCATGTGACCAGTCATGACCAATGAGTTACAAGTGGGAAGTGATGTGTTTCACTTCCGGACCAGGACATTTAATTGCTGGAGTGAAGCCCTCCAGAGCTTGCTTCCTTTCGCTGGAACGGATGGCAATATTCTAAACAGTGGCCCATCAGCCTGTGTCTTGCAGTGAAGGCCAGATAAAGCGCAACACCCAGCCAACTCCAAATGGGTGTATTGTGTGTGTAAGAAAGAAATGTGCTGTGTTAAGTTACTGAGAACGTAGGAGACAATTTACGACTGCAGCATAGCCTAGCATTTGCCACAGGGGTTCTAACCTCTTGGTGTTTGGGGCGATTTTCCAATTTGGGAATTCTTCTCAACCCGCTTGAAGGGATTAGAGATCTCATACAACACTAAACAATGACTTGGGCCCAAATCATTCCCTACTGCAGTTTTTCAGTATCTTTATCATCTTCCGCAGCTATCGGTCTTCAATTCTGTGCACCATTTGCTTTGGTCTTTTTTTCCAAGAACACTTTAAGTTGAAATATCATAGTTGTACATATTTTGGGGGATACATGTGATATTTTGATACAAGGTGTAATGATCAAATCAGAGTAACCAGGATATCCATCACCTCAAACATTTTTCTTTGAGCTGGGAACATTAGAATTTTTCTCTTCTAGCTATTTTGAAATATACAATAAATTATTGTTAACTGTAATTTCCCTACTGTACTATGCAACCCTAAAACTTATTCTTTCTCTCGAACTCTATTTTTGTACCCTTTAATCCAGGGTCCTCAACCCCCAGGCCGAGGACCCGTACTAGTCCATGGCCTGTTAAGAACCAGACCACACAGCAGGAGGTGAGTGGTTGTTGAGTGAGCATTACCGCCTGAGCTCCACCTCTTGTCAGATCAGCGGTGGCAATACGTTTTCACAGGAGCACAAACCCTACTGTGAACTGTGCATGCGAAGGATCTAGGTTGCATACTCCTTATGAGAATCTAATGCCTGATGATCTGAGGTGGAACAGTTTCATTCCAAAACCATCTCCCCTCGCCCCTGTCCATGGAAAAAAATTGTCTTCTATGAAACCAGTTCCTGGTGCCAAAAAGGTTGGGGACAACTGCTTTAACCAACTGTTTGATTCCTGTCACCTTCCTTTCTAATGTTCCCCTGGAAGAAGCGTTCACCCATTTCAGAGAATCGTGATTCTCTCAGAACTGGCTTGATGGACGCCTCACCTCTTTCTCTTGCTCCCAACATCAGCGCCTGACATGCTTAGAACAATGTTCCATCTCACACGGAGCCAGCAGAATCTCATTCTCCATGGTTACTCAGTTGTCACGCGGGAACTCACCTCCATGCAGCAGTGGCCTCTGAGTACATGTCCAGACAAGATATCCAAGAGATCACAAGGAGAGAGGCTCTCAGACAAGATGAAAAGCTTAAATCACCCAGCGTATGAAATCCATTGAAAACACACAGCGAGAAGCAGGAAAGAGAGGTGGGGTGGGGTGGGTTCACACACTTAGGATGGGGTACAAGTGGATGGAAGGACAACACTGCCTGAACCGAGGGAGAGTGGAGGTGCTGCATCCACCCACCTTGCCTGCTGAGGGTGCTTCTGAGATCTGTGCTGAGGTTTGAAGTCCGCAGACGTCTAGAAGGTGCCTGAAGCCAGCAGCGCATACTTGGCTCCATTGAAGATATGCAGAGACAAAGACACTTGGCCACAGCTGTACTTCTCCAATTAGCCTGAGGAGCAGCCATGGATGGTATTTGCATTTCTTGGGCAGAGGACACATGGCGCTAGAATGAGTGTCACCAATGGGTGGCTGAATATTGAGTGCCTCGTATGCTTCATGTATATTTAGGTTATCATGAATATTTAGTGCCTCAGGTACCTTAAATATATTTAGAGCCTCATGAATATTTTGTGTCTCTTGTATATTTAGGACCTCATGAATATTAGGACTTTCTTGCTCCTTCCATCTCTTTCTATGTTCACACATGCTCTTCCTTATCTGTCTAACATTTCTCCAGGTTACTAACTTACTTATCAATCACAAAGTTCATCCATCCTACTTGTTTTCTTGGCAGAATGTTCTATTCTGCCTCTCTCTCTCTTTTCAATTGAGACAGGGTCTCACTCTGTTGCCCAGGCTGCAGTGCAGCAGCATGATGTCTCACTATAGCCTCGAACTCCTGGGCCCAAGTGATCCTCCCACCTTACCCTCCCAAGTAGCTGGGACTACAGGCATGGACCACCATGCTCAGCTAATTTTTTTATTTTTTGTAGAAACAGGGTCTCCCTATGTTGCCCAGGCTGATCTCGAACTCCTGGACTCCAGTGATCCTCCTGCCTCAGCCTCCCAAAGTGCTGGAATTACAGGCGAGAGCCAAGGTGCCAGAATGGAACACTGGGCATTCACCGGCCAGAATGGAACATTTTCAAACGCTATAACAAATATACATTATGTCAGCTGCAGCCAAAACTAAACTGCCTGTTCTCGGTCAGGATTTATCACATGTCTATGAGGGTTCACTGGACCTCAGGTGCCTCAGTCCACTGCCCTACACTTTCAGGGGTATCTCATGTAATCTGCATAACTACTCAGCAAGGTGGGCCTCGTTATCCCAGCTTTACATATAAGCACACTGAAACACAGAGAGGGTTAGAAACTTGCCACAGGTCACACAGCTGATAAGAAGCAGAGCCAGAATTTGAACTGGGATCTGTTTTATGTTCTCTCCATTACCTCGTGCTTTTGAGCTTTGGTCTCCACTGGGAGGTGGGTGATGTTCCACATCAGCTTGGTGCTGCTCATCTTTTTACCTCTACAGCTTCTGCTCTGGTCCAAGCTGACTAGTACCATTTGCCTGGACTATTATAGTATCCAACTCTGCCTCTCCCTCCCATGAATTCAGTCAACACATGGTTTCCAGAGAGGATGCTTAACAACACAAATCTAATTCCATCACACCCTCACTTAAGCCATCCAGTGATTTCCCATTGCTCTTTTTTTTTTTTTTTTTTTTGACAGAGTCTCACTCTGCGCTCTGTCACCCAGGCTGGAGTGCAGTGGTGTGATGTCCGCTCACTGCAACCTCCGCCTCTTGGGCTCAAGTGATTCTCCTGCCTCAGCCTCCCAAGTAGCTGGGACTACAGGCGTGCGTCACCACACACAGCTAATTTTTGTATTTTTAGTAGAGATGGGGTTTCACCATGTTGGCCAGGCTAGTTTCGAACTCCCGACCTCAAGTGATCCACCCGCCTTGGCCTCCCAAAATGCTGGGATTACAGTCTTGAGCCACCGTGCCTGGCTCCCATTGCTCTTTGAATAAAGATCCAAACTCTCACTAGAGCTTACAACTTACTACCAGGCCACATGGTCTGTCCGCAGCTGACCACCTCTGTCTCTCTCTCACCACCATCCCCCTGGCTGTCTTCCAGCTACACACTGATGTTCTATCAGTTCCCAAATATGCTGTGTTACCTCCCATCATATGGTATTTACAGTATTTGCACATGCTGTTCTGTCTGTGATGCTTTGCCCTTCCTTCCTCACCTCGTTAATGCCCATTTATCCTCATATTTCAGCATTTGTGTTCCTTCTACTTTTCTGATCCCTCTAGTGTCAGTCGGTTTTCTAGTTTATATTGGGTTGGTGCAAAAGCCATGGCAAAAACCGCAATTACTTTTGCATCAACCTAATAAATCCTTTCCTTATAGAACAGCAGTGTCAACCTATAATTATATTTGCATTGGTGAAAATGTTTACTGCTAACCTCTGTACTATACCTGTGGATGCTCTGAGATCAGGGCTTTTGCTCCCCACTGTATCTACAGTGCCCTCTCCATAAGTATTTATTGTTGTCAATATAGATTCTTTTTCTGAGGCATCACCGGAGCCCCTGCCTCAGGAACATCTCCAGCTAGTTCCTCTCTCAAAGGCTTGCCTTTCCTGGAATCAAAACTGATGGCCACTTGTGTAGTGTGACCTCAAGTGGTCTCAGAAGTACTATTTCTCCTATTATTCTGTGGGAAAATTCCACTGTGACAAAATCGTACCTTTTAGGACCTCACGAATATTAGGACTTTTTTTTTTTTTTTTGAGACGGAGTCTTGCTCTGTTGCTCAGCCTGGAGTGCAGTGGTGTGACCTCGGCTTACTGCAACCTCTGCCTCCTGGGTTCAAGCCATTCTCCTGCCTCAGCCTCCTGAGTAGCTGGGAATACAGGTATGTGCCACCACACCCAGCTAATTTTTGTATTTTTGGTAGTGACGGGGTTTTGCCATGTTGGCCAGGCTGGTCTCGAACTCCCGGCCTCAGGCGATCCACCCGCTTAGGCTTCCCAAAGTGCTGGGATTACAGGCCTGAGCCACCACGCCGCCCGGCCAAGACTTTCTTGCTTTATCCATCTCTTTCTATGTTCACACACATTCTTCCTTATTTGTCTAACATTTCTCCAGGTTACTAACTTGCTTATCAATGACAAGGTAAAATACAAATCTCTCTGGGAAGACTTTCACATGGACCCATAGCTCAGTTAGAATCAGATTCCCGTCACATCTACCGAGCACCTACTGTGTGCCAGGGACTGTGCAAGGCAGTTACCACTGATGTGGCATGTTAGTTACCTATTGTTGTGTAACAAATTACCCCGAAACTTAGAGGCTTAAAACAACAAACTATTATCTTCCAGTTTCTGGGGGTCCGGAACGCAGGTGTGGCCTAGTTGGGTCCTCTGGCTCAGGGTCTCTTGCAAGGCTGTAATCATGACATGGGAGAAGATCCACTTCCCAGCTCACTCATGCAGTTGCTATCAGCAGGCCTCAGGGCCTCATTGGCTGCTGGCTGGAGACATCGGTTCCTTGCTCTGTTAGTCCGTTTTGTGTTGCTATAAAGGAATATCTGAGGCTGGGTAATTTATAAAGAAAAGAGGTTTATTTTGGCTCACAGTTCTGCAGGCTGTACAGGAAGTATGGCTCCAGCATGTGCTCCTGGTGAGGGTCTCAGGAAGCTTCCAATCATGGTGGAAGGCAAAAGGGGAGCAGATGCACTCACATGGTGACAGTGGGAGCAAGGGAGAGAGGAGGGGGGGCCTGGCTGTTTTAAACAACCAGTTCTCTCATGAACTAACAGAGTGACAACTCACTTATCATGGGGAGGGTACCAAGCCTTTCAGGAAGTATCTATTCCTATGACCCAAACACCTCCCACCAGGCCAACCTCCAGCTCTGGGGATCACATTTCAACATGAGATTTGGAGGGAACACACATCTAAATCATATCACTTGCCAGGTGGGCCTTCCCATAGGGCAGCTCACAAGATGGCGGCTGGCTTCCTTCAGAGCCACTGAGTGACACAGCAAGATAGAGTGGGCAAGATACAAACCAAAACCTCTTATAGCCTAATTTCAGAAGTGACATCCCATCATTTCTGCCTTACTCTGTTTCTTTTCAGCAAAATTGAGTCAATAAGTCCAGCCCACATTCCAGAGGAGGGGATTACAAAAGGGCATGAACACCAGGAGGCAGAGATCATGGGGGCCATTGTAGAGGCTGCGTACCACATAGGGATTCTCATTTTATTCTCCCAACCGCTTTGTAAAGAACTTTTATCTTTATTTCAAAGGGGGAAAAGCTGGTTCAGAGAGGGTAAGTGTGGTGGTTACATTTTACGTGTCAATTTGGCTAAGCTGTGGAGTCCAATTGTTTGATCGAACACTACTCCAGATGTTGCTGTGAAGGTATCTTACAGATGTGATTAACATCTACAGTCAGTTGATTTTAAGTAAAGGAGATTACCCTCCATAATCTGCGCGGGCCTCATCCAATCAGTTGAAGACTTTAAGAGCAAAACTGAGGTTTCCCAAAGAAAAAAGAATTCTGCCTTGAGACCGTAACATAGAAATCCTGAGTTTCCAGCCTGCTGGCCTGTCCTGTGAATTTCAGGCTCAAAACTGCAACATCAAATCTTGCCTGAGTTTCTAGCCTACCAGCTTGCCCTACAAATTTCAAACTTGGGCCAGGCATGGTGGCTTATGCCTGTAATCCCAGCACTTTGGGAGGCCAAGGCAGGCGGATCACTTGAGCTCAGGAATTCGAGACCAGACTGGTCAATATGATGAAACCCCATCTCTACTGAAAATACAAAAAAAAAAAAAAAAAAAAGTACGTGGGTGCGGTGGGTGGCATGTGCCTATAGTCCCAGCTACTTGGGAGGCTGAGGCAGAAGGATTGCTTGAGCCTGGGAGGCAGAGGTTGCAGTGAGCCAAGATCATGCCACTGCACTCTAGTCTGGGCAACAGAATGAGACCTTGTCTCAAAAAAAAAAAAATTCCAAACTTGCCAGCCCTCACAGTTGCATGTACCAATTCCTTTAAATATCTATATCTATCTATCCATCTATCTATCTATCTATCCATCCATCCACTGAAGGGGTTCAACACCCACTATCCCAAGATATAATGCCTTGGCATATAGAATATTTTAGGTTGAAGGAATTTGAGAAATGGCAGTTGCAGGAAAGACTCTCTCACTCCCCTTTCTCCTCTGAAACAAATCAAAAGATCCTCATGTGAGAGGTGGCCTCTCTAGACCTGGAAGAAAAGATCATCCTTATATCTGAAGACAGAGGGACACCAATAGGAATCTGAACTAACAGGCCTTGCTAAGTCTCCCTCAGTTTACTCCACTTAGCGCATACCCCTTGGTCCTTTCTGTCACATTTTTTCACCACTCTCCACTCTTCATCAAACCTAGTATTAAAATGCTGAAGCTTAACTTCATTTCCGCTGAAGGCTCCCGTGTCAGGTGAAGCTTCCATTAAATAAGTTTGTGTGCTTTTCTCTTGTTAATCTGTCTTTTTTTAGTCTAATTAACAGGGCCGCAGCCACAGAAACTAGGAGGATGTAGAGGAAAAGATGTTTTTTCTTCCCCTACAATAAACACACACACACTCACACACACACACATATCCTACTAGTTCTGCTTCTCTGTAGAACTCTGACTGATACAGAAAGTGTTTTTCGCAAGTCATATAGTTGGTAAGTGGTGAAACAGGGAGGTGGAGAAAGAAGTTGAGAGCATAAAGCAGTCATTCAATCAACAAAGATTTATGAGTGATGTGGCAGATTGTGTTTTCCAAAGATGGTCACCACAACATATCCCAATCCACATGCTCTTCTTAGAATGTGACACTGAGAACTTTCCCATCAAGAGATGGGGTTTGGGCTTCCTCACCTTGAATCTGGGTGGGTGTGTGATTACAGCAGAAGTGACACTATTTGATTTCCAAGCCTAGGTCTTAAAAGGTGACACCACTTTTGCCTACCCCACTTGAGATCTTCACACTTGGAAGTCAGCAGCCATGCTGCAAGGCAGCCCAAACTAGCCCATATGGAGAGAGCACCTGGAAAGGCCACATGTAGGTTTCTAGCTGACAGTCCAGCTGCTGCCCAGCTGACAGCCAGCATCAACCCCCAGACAGGTGAGTGCGCAAGCCTTCAGATGATTCCAGCACCAGACATTCTGGAGTGGAAACAAGCTGCCCCTGCTATGCCTTGTCCAAATTCATGACACATGGAAACCTTGAAGGATTTTTAAAAAATTGCTAACGCTCTAGGCCAGTAAGTTTTCGGGGTGATTTGTTACCAACATCAGGCCTGGTTGGAGGCCCAAGGGATACACTGGTGAGTGAGATGGACATCGTCTAATGATGTTTTATATTAGTCAGCTAGGACTGTAGCAAAATATGTAGACTGGGTGGCTTAAACAGCAGAAACTTACTTCCCACTGTTCTGGAGGCTGGGAAGTCCAAGATCAAGGTGCCAGCAGATTTGGTGTCTGGTGAGGGCTGGCTTTCTGATTCATGGATAGTGCCTTCCAGCTGTGTCTTCACGTGGCAGAAAGGGCAAGGAATCTCTCTGGGGCCTCTTTGATAAGGGCACTCATCCAATTCATGAGAGCTCATGACCTAATCACATCCCAAAGGCCCTACCTGCTAACACCATCATATTGATAGGCTTTCAACATACCAATGTTGGAGGAATACAACCATTCAGTTCATGGCAAGTTTACATTCCAAACAGGAGAGACCGTTCATAATCATATAACCAAACAAGGGGAAAATAAAACAGAGTGATGTGTTTCGGAGGTACCGTATGAACTTGGTTGGCCAGGGAAGGCCCCTCTGAGGTGGTGCTATTTGAGTTAAGATGTGAATGATGGGAAGAGGCAGAGGAGCAAAGAGCAGGGGAAAGAGAATCTCAGCAGAAGGTACAGCAAGCTCAAGGCTCTCCCAAGGACAGACTTGGACAGGGGTCTCTGAAGGATGGCAGCAGCTGGAAGGTAGCAAAGACTTCCAAGGGGTCTGGTGGAGGTGGCCCCACGGCCTGAGGCAGAGATAGGAAACTTCATTGTATTTCTTTTGTTTTTTGCGACAGGGTCTTGCTCTGTCACCCAGGCTGGAGTGCAGTGGAGCAATCACGGCTCACTGCAGCCTCAGCCTCCCAGGCTCAAGTGATCCTCCCACCTCAGCCTCTCGAGTAGCTGGGACTACAGGTGTGCATCACCACACCGAGCTATTTTTTAAATTTTTTGTGGAAAAAAGGCCCAGGTTAGTCTTGAACTTCTGGGCTGAAGTGATCCTCCTGCCTTGGCCTTTTTTTTTTCCTTCTTCTTCCTTTGAGACAAGATTTTGCTCTGTCGCCCAGGCTGGAGCACAGTGACACCATCAGGGCTCACTGAAGTTTCATCCTCCTGGGCTCAGGTGATCCTCCCACCTCAGCCTCTCAAGTAGTCAGTACTACAGGTTTGTGCCACCTGTAGTTCATGCCCGGCGAATTTTTTTTTTTTTTTTTTTTTTTTTTTTTTTTTTTTGTAGAGACAGAGTTTCATCATGTTGGCCAGGCTGGTCTTGAACTCCCGGGCTCAAACTATCCTCCTGCCTCATCCTCCCAAATTGCTGGGATTACAGGCATGAGCCACCTCGCCCGGCCCAGGAAACTTCATTTATTGATAATGAAGTGCCAGGACCTTTTGCTTGCCCGATCATAGCTAACCTGTCGAGGGTCGGTGGAGGGTGGGGGACATGGGTCCTATCCAGTGCTCCAGGCAAGTGGGCCCTGGGAGGGGTCAGCAGAAGCTGCCTCAGAGTTGGTCCAGCCCTGCCCAAAGCCTGCCCTGGGCCCAGCTGGCCTCCACTCCTGGCCAGGAAAAGGGAGGGAGGGAAGGAGGGGAGGCAGGCCTCCCACGCATATCAATGGGCCCTTTCTCCTTTCAATAAGCTCAGCAGAGTTCCGGCCTTTGTCTGGGCCCCTACTCCCAGGGCAGATCTCATAAAGGGCCTCAAACTGCTGGCAGGGGCTAAGGACAGAGTAGTGTGAGTTGTCCTCACAATGGCAGGGTGAGGAGGTTAAAGCCCGGCATCAGCTGCCCAGAATCTCATCCCTGAGGCTTTTCCTGCTTTTGTTATTCCTGATCATAGGCCTGATATGTGATTTGATTTGGGCCTCTTTGCAGTTAATTGAAGAAGAAACTCAGGTGGAGGATGGTTAGGCTGGATTTGGCCAAGGTTACAATGTAGTAGTGAGCCCGGAGTGGTGTGGGAGAAGTAGGGCCAAAACAAGGGAGGTGTGCAGTCACTGGGCTTTCAGACTCCCAGAATTGTGGGCTCCATGGAGCTCCTCAATGTGTATTTTAGATCCCCACTATTTGGGGCAAGAGACAAACTGCTCATCTTGTAGACAACTCTTGTATGGCAGGTCTGATAGGGTTTTGAGGGAATGATCTTGCCATGCAATGACACTGCTGGGGGACTGAGGAAACTTCACTCCTAGACTCTCCAGGAATTGTGCATTAATGCTCCAAAACTGCGTATCCCACAAAACAGGAGGAGGGTAGATAAATTGCAGTGTAATCACACAATGGAATACTACACAGCAATAAAAAGAACAAACCACTGAAACCTCTGTAACAGAAATGAATCTTATGGACATCAGGTTGAGTGAAAGAAGCCAGACACAAAAGAGTAACTATTGGATTCCATTTGTATGAAGTTCAAGAACAGGTGATGCCAATCAATTATGCTGAAGGTCAGAATGCAGCTGCTTATGGGGGCATGACTAGGAGGGGGCACAGGGGAACCTTCTGGGGTAGGTGCTCAAGTTATTCTGTATCTCCATCTGGTTGATGGTTACACACATCTATACATATGCACAAATTCATCTAGCGGTACATTTCAGATCTGTGTGCTCCACACCCGGCATGGTGACATGCCCTTAGAGTCTCAGCTACTTGGGAGGCTGAGCTGGGAGGATCATGTGAGCCCAGGGGTTATTAGTCCAACCTGAGCAAATCCCCATTTTAAAAGAGAGAGAGAGAGAGAATGAAAAGAAAAAATGACCCATCCAGGGAGAACTCTGTTTATGTAGGGGCTGTTCAGGGAGCCAGATTCCAGCTGTACTAATTGAGGAGTTCAAGCCGCATTCTCAAAATGAGTCTTTTGCTGACACCTGTCCCTCAATTCCTTTGTCCTGCACAGAGCGTTCAGGCAGGAACTGCCTTTGACCACAGAAGCCAGAAAGCCCTCGGACCAATTACTATCTTAGTCCACACAGGCTGTTATAACAAAGTATCATAGACTGTGTGGCTGATAAACCACAGAAATGTATTTCTCACAGTTCTGGAGGCTGGGATGTCTAAGATCACAGTGCCCACAGGGTTGGGATCTGGGGAGGTCCTGCTTCCGACTGCAGACAGCTGACTTCTCCTTGTGCCCTCACATGGCAGAAAGAGGGAGAGAGAGCCCTCTGGGGTCCCTTTTATAAGGGCACTGATGCCATTCATGAGGGCTCCATCCTCTTGACCTAATGATTTTCCAAAGGCTCCACTTTCTAATACCATCACACTGGGGGTTAGGATTTCAACATGAATTTTTGGAGGACACAGGCATCCTGTCTCACCCTCCGGATGGCACCTAAACTCACATGAGTGGGGGCCAGTGGCCTTTGCTCTCTGCACACTCTGTGGAATCACTTTTGCTAGGTATTTTGTCCACCACTTCCTTCTTGCAGCAAAAAGCTGGCTATGGCTACACGACCATAGCCTTCCCCATGGAGTTCCTAACTTTTGCCTATTTGGGCTCTTGATCATATTTGCTGTTTTGGTTGAATCTCTCAGCTTTCTCTGGCCTATCCATCTGTCTCTCTGCTCCTCCCTTCTCCCACTTGAATTACCTCCCCAGTATGTAATCTACCCACCACAACCACACACAGACCTACAAGCAAACACACAAACGCTTTTCCAAAGGGGACTCCAGGCAGACCTGTTACCGAGCAGCTTGGGGAGGTCTCAGTGCTTCTTTGTATCTTGAAGCCAACAGGAATGAAAGACTAGAAATGAAGGCAGGGGTGAATGAGTGACTCAGTAAGTGTCCCTCACACTGGCCCTGTAAGCTAAGGCAGAACTAGGAAGCAGGGAACTTTTTCTGAACTGGCTTTACATTTGCAAGGGCAACAGATATCAGCACTTAGGCATCCTCGGGGAGTATGGTGGAGACTGACGGTCCTCCTCAAATATCTCCTCCAAGTTGACCATCCTGTAGCCATCTCACCACTGTGATCCCACCAGTGTGGGATTCAGTGCAAATCTGTAAGTATCTATTGTGGGGCAATACCTAAGAAATACAGACGATAGTTCCTACTGCTGGAGCACCTCAACATTTATTGAATGGAAGAAATGGATAGATGACTTCCAATTAGCCATGGAATATTGAGCACACTCCCAGGCCTCTGATGTTTCTCCCAAAGCCCCCACTAAAATAACAGTTATGGGATATTTAAAAAATCTAAACCCATAAGGACAAAGGAGAGAGAGAGAGAGAAGAAAATGCAACCGTTGAAAGATGGCATTAACATTTTTGAAGCCAGAAGGCAAATGGACAAAAGGTAACTGACTTAGCAGACTGACAACCAGAGAATGTTGGAAGCTAAGTGCCTGTGGGGGTAGAAGCTGTAAGAAGCAAGTCAATTCAGGCAGCACAACCCCAAAAAGGCTGAGGGACCGGAGGCACCAGGTACCGCAGAAGGTGCACGTGGGCTGAAGAATCTAACAAAGTTAGATTCTGCCACCTCTCCCAGGTAAGTCACTGTACCCTTGTCCCCTCACCTCATCAGAGCATGGGGTTCACTTTCTGGAGAAATCTGACTTGAAAGACTCTAGACTCAAGACACCATACTCAGTTGACCATAAAGGTGCTGTACAGGAAACAGGAGGTACCTACTGGAAACAAAATTAATGAATCATTATCATCATTTTAAGCCGCTAAGTTTTGGAGTAATTTGCTACATGGCAGAAGATTAATAAAGAAAGTAAACTATGGACATGGAAAGCCTGGGATTCAGGAAACTGGAGAGTACACATCTTGGAGAGAGGCAAGGAGAATTCTCACTTTGATGACGAGGGGAGATCCCAGGCAGCCCGCTGGACAGCAGCCCAGAGTGGATCCCAGGCAGACACAGCAGGAGCTGGAGCATGCAGGATTCCAGGCCGGGGACTCAAAGAAACATAATACAAAGAAGTGGAGGGGCTTCTTTGAATCTATCCAGAAGAGACATACATATACTCCTTTGGTGGTAAATTCAGAATAGATATACAGAAAGCTAAACAAAAAGGGGGCAAGGGTGGGCATGGTGGCTCACGCCTGTAATCCCAACATTTTGGGAGGCCAAGGTGGGCAGATCATTTGAGGCCAGGAGTTTGAGACCAGCCTGGCCAACATGGCAAAACCCCCTCTCTACAAAAAATACAAAATAAATTAGCCAGATGTGGTGGTGCACGCCTCTAATTCCAGCTACTCAGGAGGCTGAGGCACGAGAATTTCTTGAACCCAGGAGGCCAAGGTTGCAGTGCGCCACTGCACTCCATCCTGGGTGACAGAGCCAGACTTTGTCTCAAAAAAAAAGGTGGGGAAGGGCAAGAAATAAATTATTAACTCTAATGTATGTAGTAGATGACATGTATTTAAAGCAGACTACATGAAATGGCAGTGAATACATTTACAGACTTAGGAACACTGAATATTGTTGTAACAAAAAATTGTGATACAATTTTATTAGGATAACGTCAGCAAGAGACAGTGTAGGTGTGCAGGTGGTGGAGGGGTTAAATTTGATTTTCAAGTAAAAAACAAAAAACAACAGCAGATTAGTTTTGTAAGGCTGCCACAACAAAGTACCACAAACTGAGTGGCTTAAACAACAGAAATGTATTTTCTCACAGTTCTGGAGGTTAAAAGTCCAAGATCAAGGTGTCAGCAGGGGCATGCTTCCTCTGAAGGTGCTAAGGAGGAATTTGTTCCAGGCCTGTCTCCTAGCTTCTGGTAGTTTCTAGGTTGGGGCAGCGTATCTCCAATCTCGGCTCACTGCAACCTCCACAACCCAGGCTCAAGCAATCCTCCTGCCTCAGCCTCCCACCCAAGTAGCTGGGACTACAGATGTGCACCATCACACCCGGATGATTTTTGTATTTTTTTGTAGAGACAGGGTTTTGCCATGTTACCCAGGCTGGTTTTGAACTCTCGAGCTCAAGCAATCCACCCACCTTGGCCTCACAAAGTGCTGGGGTTACAAGTGTGAGCTACCACACCCGGCCCAAGATAGTCTTGTTGTGTGCCCTAGTCCCTCAGAATCTCTCTCTGCAGCAGCAGATGATGAGTTTTCACCCAGTGGTTCACTATAATCAATGTGTTAGCCCCTGAAAAAGAAATGAGTAAGCTGCTTCCCAAAGCCATTTTGCTGGACTACATTTCTCAGCCTTCCTTGCAATTAGGTGTGGCCACGTGATCTTGTTCTGGCTAGTGGCATGTGAATAGAAAAGATGGATGGAACTTCTGGGTCTGGCCCGTAGAGCCTCCCATGTGCTCTCCCCCTTTCCACACCTTGATACAGATGAGTCCAGCAAGCTACAAGATGAAAGGAACCTGAGACTCTGAATCACCCCCAGAGAGAAGAGCCTCCTGTCCTTTGGGAACACCCACTCTGGATTTTATGTCAGTGATAAATAATCTTTTGTTGTGGTAAGCCACTGAGTCTTGGAGGTTTATCTGTTATAGCAGCCAGCGTTTCCCTAACTACTATACCCCCAGGAAAAACACTTCCTTCTGAATGGGTCCTTGTCCTGTACTTTGGCAGTGCAGTTGGGGGGATGGTCTCATCAGTTGCTAGCTGAGATCTCTAACAACAAGGTGAAGGCAGTGATGCTCCACCTGTGCTAACCTGATAGGTGACTGCATCTGGGTGGGACCTTCCTGCTCTTTCACAGTCCTGTAGCCTGTGCACCTGTAGCTGCGTCCTGACAGCCTGGCACTTGCTCCCCTTGTTCCCCTTGGTTGCTGAATGGAAAGTCTCTAACTGATGCCCATAAGAGAATGAAATCCCTCTAAGGGAGAAAAGACCCTCAGAACACCCTGTCTAAGGAGCTGAAGGCTTCCAGCCTTTCCATGGATGGCACACAGGTCACATGGGGCTTCCTTCAACATCCTTGGGTTTGACCAGTGAGGCTCACCATGATAGACAGGGAGCACCTTAGCATAAAAGATCTCATGTGATTCATTCTAATATGAGCAGCAAGGAGAAAGTCAAGGAAATTGGAATCACGATTTGAGTGAGGTCCAAGGTGGGTATTTCCTGGCAGAGGGATGAGGAGCATGGCCAAAATTCCCTGCCAAAATTCCCCAGCTCTGAGAGCCATGGATGAAGGGCACAGAAATTTTTTGCCTCATTAACCAATCTAGAAGGAGGCTCAGGCTTGGGAGGGCACACTTTGGGATGCACAAAGCTTGAGGGATCAGGGGGCACCCACATAGATGCTTCCAGCAGCTAGATGGGAATGGAGACCTGGGAGGTCCAAACTGAGCTGCAAGCTTGTGTCTGGAGAGAGGTGATGATGGAAGCCACAGTGCGGGAGGAGGTTGCTGAGAGAACCAGAAAGAATGCTACAGAGAAGCTTAAGGAGTGAACATAGTGGGGAGCTTGAGTCACCAGGAAAGCTAGACAAGCTGACAAATGAAGAGCTGGAGGACAGGGAGGAAGAGAAGCAGGAGAGAGGGGTGACATGGCAGCCATATGGGGGGAGAGTGAGGAAGAAAGGAGTGGTCAGCCACGTGGGGCAGTGAGAGGACAAGGAGCATGGGGCATGAAAAGGCCATCAGATCTGGTGACACGAGCTCCTTGGTGGCCTGCAAGAACAAAAGTTAACGCAGAAGGACACTCACTAGTTGGCAAGGGGAAGCCAGGTGGAGATTCAAAATTTATGGCAGAGAGTCTGAAAAAAGGATAAACTGCCCCTTAGGGACTGTGAGCTAATTGTACCACATGGTGCACCTCGGGCAGGGATGGTCTAGCAGTGCAAAACAGAAACCCACTTGCACAAGCTTAAGTAAAAAGGGAGAATTTATGGGAATAACATGAGGCAATATCAGAGATTCAAGGACAGGAAGTGTAGCCGTCCTCTGGGGACTGGCACCAGCAACTGGGGAGCCAGCAGGAACTTTGGCAGCTATGTACTTTCCTTCACTCCTCTCTCTTTCTGGTGCTTTGAAGTCTCTGCTTCCTGCCTTTCTCTGAGCTTGCTTCTTTTTTTTATCTCTGAGCCTTTTCTGCTACTGTATGCACATGGTAGAAAATGGCTGTCTCTGATGGCCCTCCCTGGTCTGTTCACCTGTGTCTTCCTTGTGCCCAGAGCTGTGCCTGGCACAAAGTGTCCTCTTAGTTCAAGCAGCCCACAAGGTGTGCCTAGAAATGCAAAGATGCCCTATGGCCACATTCCTGGGACAGCATCTGATTGGTCCAGCCAGGTCAGGTGCCCATCCCTTATCCAATCGGCTGTGGCCATGGGGAAGGTCTTGTGCCCTCCAGCCCCTTCAGTGGAGGCCAGGGGGCAGGATCTTTGGAAAGGGGACCCAAGTAGGCTCATGAAGAAGAGAACTTGGTGGCTGTCATAACCTGATGTTCCAGACAACTGCAGGCTCCTGGTCGCTCCTGGCACATAAAGAGGCTCACGAGGTCAGGTTCTGCTTTAATGAAACAAACAGCTCTCATGGAGACCGAGAGAGGTGAGGTATGTGCACCCACAGATGCGCAGCATTTCCGAAGATGAAACTTTCCCCGTGCCTCCCTCTCTCCACCCCACCCCCGCCACTACACCCCGCACCCTCAAACCCAGGGATACTACCTGAAGAGCTCCTTAAAGCCTCTCAAAACGTCCAGATATCCCCAGCCCCAAATCTCATCTTCTTGGAGATAGCCTGACTTCATTTTCTTCAACTAAAGCCTGAAATGAGAAGAGGACAAGAAGGGCTGGATTGGAGGAACTGCCGGGGAGGTGGGAGCAAGGCTTCCTCCCTGCTTGGAATGACCCTTACTTACCACGTGGCACTTAGATCAGGTTGAGTCCCAACAGGAAGCAGTTAAGATAGTTTGAGAAGTATTCATTTACAAAGGGGCCATCAACAAAGATATGGGGGTAGGAGAACCACAGGGATAGTACAAGAAGCAGGAGCTGTTATCACCCCAGAGCCAAAGGGAATAGGGGAGGTCGTGGCTACCCCAAACTTAGAAGGGGACAGAGTTGAGTACAGGAGGCCACCTTAAAAGAAATGGGGGCCTTCAGTGGAAGGATCAGTCAGCCCAAGTAGACTTCACAGGGAGGAAGATAGACTAAATGCGTCCCCTCATTCTCCTCTGCCCTCTGATCTCTTGGTGGGGCTTCCCTATTGGCTGGAACTGGCCAACGGGAGCCAAAGGGTGGGGGACCCTTTGAGATGAGTGCAATGAATGCATAAGGGTCAGCTTCCTGGGGCACAGGGCAGGGAGGAGGGGGTGGAGGGTGGGCCTGGAGGGGAAGATGGAAGATGTCGTGAACATCTACTTCCATATTGGGTCGCACTCTACGGTGTGGACTCCTCTAGGTCAAGCTATTTGGCTCCTTGGTCTTTTTGTTCCCAGTACGCAACCTAGCGTACGGCTCATGCTTCCAATCGTGTTTGCTGACACCCTGAATGAATTCCGTCGTGCCTCTTTGTTTCTCTCATTGGCAGTGTAGTGGCAGTTAATGACATTTCGACAGAATGGAACCGAAACACTTCCTTTTTTCTTTTTTTTCTGAGACAGGGTCTGGCTGTATCGCCCAGGCTGGAGTGCAGTGGCACGAATCTCCGCTCACTACAACCTCCACCTCCTGGGCTCAAGTGATCCTCTAACCTCAGACTCTCGAGTAGCTGGGATGCACACTACCATACCCGGCTAATTTTTTTTGGATTTTTTTAGTAGAGACAGGGTTTCGCTTTGGATTTTTTTAGTAGAGACAGGGTTTCGCCATGTTGCTCGGTCTGGTCTCAAACTCCTGGGCTCAAGAGATCTGCTTGCCTCAGCCTCCCAAAGTGCTGGGATTACAAGTGTGCGCCACTGCACTTGGTCTAGAAACACTTCCTAAGGTGAAAGTTTGGAGGGTGGAAGAAGAAAAAGAGAAAGGAACCAGAAATGCCCCAAAGATGAAGGCTGAATGATGCTGGAACTGTTTCACTTTCTTCTCAGGAAGTGTAAATAATGAGCTGTACTTTCTTCTTCATTCACAGTAGTAATAAAAACACGATAACTGGCATATGCAGTGCTTCCAAGCCGACCAAGTGGTTTATATGCATTACCTCATCGGATCCCCTCAACAGCCCTGTAAGGTACACGATATTGTCATCCCAATCTTATAGACCAGGCTTAGAGAGGTTAAGTGGTTGGTCAGCCAGTGAGTGTTGGTGAGGCCACCACTGGGACTTTGAGTCCATTTCCACTGTCACCACTTGTGCTGTGCTGCCCTCCTGCCAGAACACCTCTCAGACCTGTTCCTTACTGGGCAGGCTGTCCAGATCGGAACCTCCTACTTTCAAGAGGCTAAACTAAACAGCTGAGCAGGAACAAGAGCAAACAGGGCAGGAAGAGAGGAGGAGCCCTGCAGAACACAGTGGCCCTTTGTTTTGTGCTGCCACCTCCTGGATCATCAACACCCTTTTGTCCTCTGTTCTCTGCTTCAAATACAGGCTGAGCTGGGGTGGCGGGGGGAATGCCCTTCCTACTCATTGCACAACTATATAATAATCTTGAATATTTTAAATTGAAGTCATTTAAAAAGGAAGGAAATTCTGACACATGTGATTGAAAACATTATGTTAAGTGAAATTAGCTGGTCACAAAAGGACAAATCCTGTATGATTCCACTCATGTCATGTACCTAGAGTCATGAAATTCATAGAGACAGAAAGTAGAATGGTAGCTGCCAGGGGCTGGGGGGCGGGCAGAAAAGAGGAGAAGCAGAAGTTATTGTTTAATGGGTACAGAGTTCCAGTTTTGCAAGATGAGAAAAGTTCTGGAGATGGATGGTGCTGATGATTACAAAACAACGTGAGTGTATTTAATGACACTGAACTGTACACTTAGAAATGGTTAAAATAGTAAATTTTACTATATATATATATATGTTTCTTTTTTTTTTTTTTCTGAGACAGTCTCACTCTGTTGCCCAGGCTAGAGTACAGTGGTGCAGTCACAGCTCACTGCAACCTCTGCTTCCCAGGCTCAAGCAATCCTCCTGCCTCAGCCTCCCAAGTAGCTGGGATTACAGGTGTGCATGACCACACCCAGCTAGTTTTTGTATTTTTAGTAGAGACGGGGTTTCACCATGTTGCCCAGGCTGGTCTTGAACTCCTGACCTCAAGTAATCCTCTGGTCTCGGGCTCCCAAAGTTCTAGGATTATAGGCGTGAGCCACCACACCCAGCTCTGCTATATGTATTTTACACAGTTTTTAAAAAACTGAATTCAGCAAACATTTAATGAGCATCTACTCTGTGCTCTGTACTGGGCATTTAAAACCATAAATCATCAGCCCCACCTTCAAGGATCTGTCAGTCCCATTGGGCAGAGTGACATAAATGTACCCAGCCCTGTGTGAAAAGTGCAACAATGGCAGAGTGCACACGCGACTGAAATAGCACCAAGGAAGAAGAGCCAGTTCTGCAGCAAGGTGTGGGGAGGAGCCATGAATCTTTCCTGAAGGAAGCCACATTTCCAGGAACTGAGATGACTTCACGTGTGTAAAGAGGTTGGGCGGGAAGTGGGGTTGCTGAGGACACACAGAACATTCCAAGCAGAGAAATAGCATGAGGAAAAATATAGAGGTGTGAAACGGCACATCGCTGAGTCTCCTCTCCAACTCCTTCCTTGCCTTGATTTGTGGGGATATAACTAAACCCATATCCCCTTATTCTATACGATTGATATGTGTACAGGAGTGTTTCTCAAACCATCTGTGATAAAGGACCAGAATATATATATATATATATTTCATTTCTAGTACATCATAGACTGATATGTGACCCCACTGCATATGACTATTATAGAGCTCATGCCATGTGTGACTTACCATGGAAGATGGAATTGATTTATTTCCTATTCAACAAGAGTTCACTGATCACACACTTGGACATCACAGCAAGGTCAAGTTGCTTTCAAGGCTTCTCAATGGTTTACTGTCATTTTCCATGTTTATATCATTGTGATCCAGAACTGGTCCACGGGCCACACTTTGAGTAGCGAGTAGCACTGCTGGTCTATAAGAGGGTGAGCCCCTTAAAGAGAGGGAACCATATCTTTTCATTTTATCTGTCCTTGTGCATGCCTCCTGTTTCTTAGCAAGCCCACCCAAAAAGCCCTCTTCTTGCCCAGAAAGGGATGCCCACTTGTTAATCAGCTAGTGTTTTCCCAGTGTTTTGAATTTGGAAAGCTCTGCTGGTATTAAATACTATTATTATTATTAGTCTTGTGTCCACTAAAGTGGATGCCATTTAATTAGAACTGCATAATAAGCAAATCTGCCTTAATTGGCTGGGATGTGGCTGAAAAACCATTTTGTGTCTGCTCTGCACTCTCTGTTCTGTGGCCATCACATCGAGTTCTCTGGCAATGGGTCATTTTGGAGACCTTGGGCAGGGTTTAGGGAAGGTTATCTGGCTACTGATTAACACTTAATTAGCACCTTTTTCATGTAGCACAGCAGTGACTTTGTAAATTTAAAAATTTCAGGGGACCACTTAATGTGGAATTAAAGTACAAGTACAATATTTAAGATGCATGAAATTGTTTTATGCATTACAGCATTAACTAGCTCTTAATTTATGCAGTGCATGCCAGAGAAGGGCAATTAAAGTGTAGCAGGGAAAAAAATTATAGATCTCTACGTTGTCCTGTCTTTTCCTCTAATGATGCTTTTGAAGGCTTTTGCTACATTCATATCTCAACTCCTGTTCTAGATTTAGGAGTAACTGGTAAGTTCTGAAGCTTGTTTGCCCCATAGGAATTGGCATTATCTTTAAGCCGAAGCCATCTCCAACCAATGTCTCCCTTCCAGGACCTAGAAATCCACTTAGCCTCAGTGATTGGTCCAGGGATAGGCACATAGCCTGACTAGCACCAATGAGATGTCAGGAGACTGTTGCTGGGGCCTTATGGAAAAGTGATGCTAAAGGTATCTTCCTCGGTAGCTGTTGGAGGGAGTTGTTCTCTTTTCCTTTGGCCTGCGTAGTGTGGAGATGTGAGGTGCGGAACCATGGCAGTCGTTTTGTAAGCAGTCTGGAGCGGCGGGGGAGGCGGTGTTTGAAATTTGGGGATGAATCCAACACCACAGGATTGCTATATGGCAAGATGAAGAGAAGCCCAACCCTGAGAGATATTGGGTTGGGACTTGTCTGAAGGCAGTATGATCTCTGGACTTTTGAATTAGATTGGAGTCTATACATCTGTTGCATATTCCCCTTCTCTGTCTTTTTTTTCTTTTTTTCTGAGACGGAGTTTCGCTCTTGTCGCCCAGGCTGGAGTGCAATGGCATGATCTCGGCTCACTGCAACCTCCGCCCCCTGGGTTCAAGCAATTCCCCTGCCTCAGCCTCCCGAGTAGCTGGGATTACAGGCACCTGCAACCACGCCCAGCTAATTTTTGTATTTTTAGTAGAGACGGGGTTTCACCATGTTGGCTAGGCTAGTCTTGATCTCCTGACCTCAGGTGATCTGCCTGCCTCGGCCTCTCAAAGTGCTGGGATTACAGGCGTGAGCCACTGCACCCGGCCCCTTCTCTGTCTATATTCATGTTGTTCCCTTTTACTGGAATGTTCTTTCCTTCCTTCTCTATCCTTTGAGGCCGAGTCCAAATGCCACCCATTGAAGAAGCGTGCCTTGACCTGAGCCATGCTCGGGGTGGTCAGAGTCATGCCTGCTAATGACCCTTCCTTCAACTTCTCCTTCAGCACAGAGCACATACTGCCCTGAAAAGTGTGAAGGTGCAAATGTGTGACTCTCCATCTCCCCTGCGAGGACCTAAGCTATTGCTTCTCTCTCCCCAGCATTCGTATCACACCTGGCATCCTGAGCCTGCACAGTGCCACTGAACTGTTCCTAGAAAGGAATGTTAACTATGCTAGTATGGTGTAGTCAGAGGAGGAGAGAGTGGATGTGAGCATATGGTCTTCTGAGCTAAAGCCAGACGACAAGAAACAGTAAATGCTGCAGCTGGGTGGATTCCTGGGCCCCTGCAGCTGCTGAGAGCATGTGAGGACTTGCGAGAAGGAGGAGGAGTCACAGGCAGGAGCCAATTAGATTCTCTGTCTTTCCCTCTGTTTACAACTTGCATACATCAGTAGTCTCCAGGCGCAAAGTCAAATGCCAGGAAAGTACACATTTCCCCGCCCCTCCTCCTCCCCACACCCCAAGCCTTCTGTGGCAGACGTGGGGTTGAGCTGCTCCGATCCCCTTCAGGAGCACATCTGCTGTGCAACTTCTCCGAGTGTTCTGAGCAGACAGCCTCAGGGCCCACCTCAACCTTTCCCACGTGTTCCCCGGCAAGCGGCTGAGCAAGGCGGGTGGTACTCAGGGCCAGCCCTTTCTGAATTAGACAGGGTTCCTCGATGAGCACCTTTGCTCGGAGCTCCCGCTGGGCTAGCAGAGACTTTTCAGATCTGCACTGCCACCTGATGGCTCTCCCCGCCCAGTCCTTCTTCCTCCCCTCCTCCTTCCGCGGTGCTACTTCCAACAAACCCTTGGCCCTCCTTACTCCACCTCAGCACCTGCTTCCATGAGAAATCAACCTGTCACACCCTCCCCAGAGGTCAAAACTGTTCATCGTGGGTGTACGTTCTTCCAGATAGTCTTTTCTTTGCATTTATATACATGTAGGTACGTATGCCACCAAAAGGTTTGTTATTACTCATTTTGTTTTTACATAAATGGGATTATACGGTGTGAATGGCTCTACAACTTTTAAAATTTAACACATCTTCATGAGCAGTCAGTATCGGTGCACATAGGTATGTCTTTTTTGTATTTGCTGTAGAGTATTCCACAGTATGGCTAGCCCATTATTTAACCATTCTTATACTGATGGACATTTGGGTTGTTTCCCTTTTCTGTTATAATTAATAGTACTGCTGGAAACATGCTCTCAGTGGGTTTCAAATCACAATAATAAGCTGAACCTTATTCCAATCAGTATAAACCACGCACAATGAAACAGGACATGTATTAACCATGTCTCTTCTTCTTCTTCTTTTTTTTTTTGAGACAGAGTCTCACTCTGTCGCCCAGGCTGGAGTGCAGTGGTGCGATCTCGGCTCACTGCAACCTCCGCCTCCCAGGTTCAAGCGATTCTTATGCCTCAGCCTCTCGAGTAGCTGGGACTACAGGCACGCGCCACCGCGCCGGAATAACTTTTGTATTTTTAGTAGAGACAGGGTTTCACCATATTGGCCAGGCTGGTCTCGACCATGTCTCTTCTTTTCTGATGCTCTGACAACCGGGGCCTTGCTGACCTTGGAGGCACTGTCCCCTCTTAGAGTTAGCCAATTACTAAATAGAGGAAATAGCTCCTGCCTCTCACACTCCAAGCCACTATCCTAATAGTGGCCGCTATCCTAACAGCGTACTCCTAGCCCTAATTACCCCAGGGCCAGCTACTAGACAGCCTGGGACAGCCCCTACACCCCAGAGCCCACTGAAGTTATTCAAACTAGCCAATCATAAACCTGCTCATGCTGCCTGGCCCATTCCTTGCCGCAGAAACCACAACAAAGGTACGTGCCCACCATTTCCTCCTCGACCTCTGCTTCCTGATCAAACCGAGCACTTCCTCGTGGTCCCCCCTCCCCAACCCATGGAGTGGCATGCCCCCTCCTGTTGGGATCTGTGAGTATAGCAAACTGCCTTTTCAATGGCAATGGTCTCCATTTTAATGGCAATGGTCATCCATAATGGCTGGCCTCACCATACTTGAATAACAGTAAAGCATATAGGTTAAAACAGGATGGAGCATTGGCAAGGGGGAAAAAACATTGTCTTTTTCTCCGGAAGGTTCCAGAATGCTTTTGTTTGTGAACCCTTTCTGGGCAAATGTAAGTGCGAAACGTGATGTGTGACTTAGGTCAGACTGAAGAAGGAACTTCCTGCTAGTCAGCAAGGCCACGTGCACTACCCAGTTCCTGGGGCATCCTTAAAATGGTGTCATCAGCAATACCAACCCTAGTGAGCTGATTTCCCACAGAGCAGAGGCAGGGACTGAGGCCATGCAGCCAGGCTCCTGCTGGCTTAAGGCTTTAAGGAATCTGCCACTCATCAGGGCATAGCCCCACCCCTTGCTGAAGGAGGCTATGAGGTTCCCTACAGGGCCCACGGTCCCTACAGACCGCTGACATCATCCTCACCTGAGAAGGGAGGAGGGATGGGATTACTGCCCTCTCTGCTGCCCTGGGGCTCTGGGCCCGATGACGTGGGGCATCCTGGCGGAGGCTGGCTTGTGTTCACAGCCGCCTGCCGGGAGCTGGAGCCTGTCAGCTCGAGCGGCAGCGAGGGAAGACGTTTCTGACACAAAACCCCAGGGGAATGCATGGAGGAGCTGGGCTGTCATTACTTATTAACAATGGGCCTGATCCCCAGCCAGGCAGGCCAGGGGAAATAGCCTGTGGGGAGGCCGGCCTACCCGCAGCGAGGTGGATTAACACTTTCAGGGCAGGAGGGAGCCGTCCGAGGGGGTCAATTGTCACATTTTTGCATGTAAGGGGGGGCTGCAGAGGGGGGCTCTCTTTATGTTTTCGAGGCAGGAACACTCTTTTCCTTATCTTCCCCTCCCCTCTGTGTCCACATTTTTCTGTTCTCCTGCCTTGGCAGGTTTTGAGCAGGCACACTCACAGGATGTAGAAGACTGCTCAGAGGGGACAGACAGTAAGATTCCACAATGCACACAATCTGAAACCCAGGTCTAATGAGTGCCCTCACAGAGGGCCTACAGGGGCAGGAAGAGGGAGAAGGCAGCCAGGGTGGAGGTCAAGGAAAGGTCTGCAAATGAGCTGGTCATTAAAGCCGGTTCTTGCCTCTTCGTCTCCCCTTGAGGGGAGCCCGGCTCTAGTACCAGCCTGCTCTGTCCAGCCTGGCGATCACAGGTGGACAGAGTGACCCACCTGTGCTGTTGCAGGTCAAGTTTCCTGGGGAAGGAGATGCTGAGACTGAGAGTAGCAGGCAGGACCTTTGCTAGGGAGCGCTGTTAGGATCAGCACCTGGGGAAGGGAGTGGGGACTAGACTATAATGCAAGCCCGACAGTCGCCTCAGCTGGCCTCATGGAGGGCTCTGTGTTTGGCGGAGGGCTCTGTATATGGCAGATGCGCCTGACAGCAATAACTGAAGAATGACCCTGAGAATGACCATGTGGTCTAAGAAGAGTGTGTATTCCAAGTCCCAAGCTAAGTAATCCCCGAGTGGCTAACCTGGAGATTCTCTCCTTATCTATGAAGGACATCTGAACCCCCAGCCCATCCCTTGGAATGCAGGCCATACAGGGGATCAAGGCCGTTTGTTTGGGGTTGGATGGAGGTTGCTAGATGGAGGGTGCTAGGTGGCAAGTACTAAGTGAAAATGCCATATAAACGTCATGCTTATTACAAATTGTAGCAATTGTCCTGTCCAGCCCGCCATCACTGGACTATCCCCGTGTGGAAGTCCCTCCAGTAAACCCTATGTCTTGTTCGCTATCTCTGGGTCTCTTCTTCGGCCTCTTGGATGCAGTGCCATCATTACAGGAGTCAATAAGGGTCCGGCACAACACTCTGGAGCTGGGTCGAGCCTTCAGATTTGGGGTGGAAGGCCAGCCTCTATAGCCTCCCATTGATCAGCTCCTGGACATGGGCTTCCCTAGAAGTCTGGCATAACCCTTGGCAGGGCAGTTTCTTCCGCCTTGGGGAGGGGCTGGCTGCAGGCAGTGCTCTCAGCAGAAGAAAGTAAGTTCTTCCTTTCTGAAGGGGGAGCACAGCAGACCCCACCCCCACCCTGCCCCGCACCTGCCTCCTGGAGGACCATGAATGAGGGTCTCCAAATCACAACAGAGGTGTTCCTCTCCTAGAGTGGCCCTGGCCTCTCTGAGCAGGGAGCAGGAGTCCTGCCTCCCTGTAGAGGCCAGCCTGGCCTCCTTTCCTGCTGCATCTCCTCCCAGCCCTCTTCCCACCCCTTCTCCGCTGAAATTATTCGAATTAGCCAATTCTAAGCCTGCTCATCCTGTCTCACCTATTCCTCCCCACGGAAACCATAGTAAAGGCAAGTGCCCACCATTTCCTCCTCTCCCTCTGCTTCCTGGCCAAACTGGGTACTTTCCCATGTGCCCCACCCCTACCCCCATTCCAGCTCTTGCAGGCACAGAGTAGGAAAATCTGGCATGCTCCATGGTTTGTACTTGTATGAATGGCACCCTGGGCTTGATTCCTGCATGGTCCTGCATGCATCCAAATGCTGATTTGGTGGACTTTGCACCCCTCAGTCAGACTAGAAGGTTAGAGAATCCCACTGCTCGCCTTGGGCAAACTTTCCTGCAAGGCGCTGTTGGAGCTTTTCAAAGGACAGAGAGCTGAACTTCACTGAACTTAACAGAACAAGTTATATGACTGCTTTGCACAGCTTGTTCAGAAGACTGATGAGCATGACTTCCTTGAAAGTGACCTGGTGGCCCAGTGTAGGAAGGGGACTTACCCCCTCACCCACCTCTAATTACTGGAGGCTACAGAAATTTCCCAAAAAGAGCCTAATAGTTTTGCATGACCAAATTGGCTTAGGTCAATTTGCAACAGCCTAAAACCCCACCCCAGATCCTCTATAAAACCTTAATCAGCTGTGATTCTCCACCTCCCCACATCAATAACCACTGTATGCCTCGGTGTTTTCTCATGGGTATAGCAGGAATCTAATATTTGGTCCTCTGTCATAAGAAGCTGTAAGGACTGTAAGTATTGTTTTCTTAAACGCTTCCAAAACAAGTTGGGTTCGCAAATTGGAGACTGACATCTTGGTGGGAGGAGGAAGATTTAAAAAAAAAAAAACAGCTGCCAGAAGTGTCCACAGATTTTCTTGTCTATGTCACAGCAAGGAAGCATTTATTAAGGGCTAGTGGGCATGGGCAGTGGGACGGGCATGGGCAGTGGGACGGGCATGGCACTTGAGCGAACTGCACTGGTATGGTCCCTAGTCTATCTGTGTTTACAGCTCAGGCTGGACGACACCACGTGAAGCCAGATTAGGGGCAGCCACCAACCACACACATCCTGCACGAAATCAGATAATCAATGCAAAACACGTCGACAAGGAGGTAAGATTAGATACATACATCTGATGGCTCGAAATGCTGATTGCCTACAGAAAACCAGGGCTGTGGGTTATATTCTAAACTTGAGTTAAATCTTCTCTCCATACAGCCTGGCCCTGAAGGGTGGAGTCAAAGTCAATGGTGAAATGGATGGTTCTCAGGCAGCAGTAACATGCTCACCTGTGTGAGATAAACCCAGTGCTCAAGACCTCAGAGCACAGCATTAGTCTTGAGTGTCTGTGGGCCCTTTTAGTTGACAAAGCATTTTCACTGTCATTACCCGGTTAGACCATTACAGCTGATTGCAAGTGTGAGAGATGCAGGGTGGATAGCTACATCTCTTTGGGCTTACCGATAGGTACCCCCTGTTGCTTGCTGATAAATGCCCAGTTTGTTGTTGTTCTTGTTGTTGTTGTTGTTCGAGACAGAGTCTCGCTCTGTTGCCCAGGCTGGAGTGCAGTGGTGCGATGTCTGCTCACTGCAGCCTCCATCTCCTGGGTTCAAGCGATTCTCCTGCCTCAGCCTATTGAGTAGTTGGGACCACAGGCGTTCATGGAAGGTGGGCTCAATCCCAGGAGATGACTCAATTACCCTAGGCCAATCATCATGCAAACACCAATTTTTTGATGATTTAGTGTAGGGACGTCCCTGAACTGACCAATAAAACCTAGGATGATCCTGGTGGGTAATTTCTCAGAAATATTTTTCTCCCTGAAAAAGAGCAATGCTAAGGAGACTGCTGCCACTGTCACCCATCCACCTTCTTCCAGCCTTTGAATGCCATCGTAAGGATATGAGATGTAGGAGCAGCAGCAGCCATTTTTTGACTGTGAGGGGATGACAAAACAAAAATGTAGAAAGAGCTTGGGTCTTTCATGATCTCTTTTGCCACTCAATGTAAGACCACCTGCCTCTAGATTTTTTTTCTTTTTCTTTTTCTTTTTTAAGAGACAGGGTGTTACTCTGTCACCCAGGCTGGAGTGCAGTGGCCCAATCATAGCTCACTGCAGCCTTGAACTCCTGGGCTCAAGCAAACCTCTCACCTCAGCCTCTTGAGTAGCTGGGACCATAGGCATGTTCCACCACACCCGGCTAACTTTTATTTTTTAATTTTTTTTAGATACGGGGTCTCACTCTGTTGACCAGGCTGATCTCAAACTCCTGGTCTCAAGCGATCCTCCTGCCTCAGCCCCGCAAAGTGCTGGGATTACAGGCACAAGCCACCATGCCTGGCTTTGGACTTCTTATTATATAAGACGTTAATATACTGTTATTGTTTAAAAAAATTTTTTTTGTTAGATACTCCGCTGAGAGTGTCCTAATGGGTATAATCCTGATTTAATAGTTGAAAAAGCTAAGGTTCAGAAGGTTCAGAGAAGTTGAGTCATAGAGTTAGTAGCAGAGAGGGGCTGCTACTAACTCTCTCCTCTGCCTCTGAACTCTACAGTCTTAGGGGATCCCTGGGGCCTCCTCAGGGTTGTGGGAGGGGTGCCAGTGGTTGCGCTCTGTGTTCCTGCCTCCCTTTCCCCACCCAAATCAGAGCAGTGGGGGCTTTTATCTGATTTACCTTACTGTCTTCTCACTAACATTCTGTTTGAAACAAAGGACTACAAGGTTTAAAAATATTTTAAGCCACAGTCTTACCACTTGCCCTTTAATCACCAACAGCGGCTCTTTGCCCCACCACAGGGGAAAAAATTGCAAAGAAAATGTCTTTTTTAAGAGGAAACAGAGAGCGAGTAGTATTTTTATTTCCTAGATTAAAGCCCAGAGATCCTAACAAACTGCTCACTCACGTGCGCACACATGCAACCTACAAACACACACACAGATGCACTTTTGAAGCATATACATTCAGACACGCCACTCACTTTACTTTTCATCCTATTAGGCTCTCTCAGGTTATAAGGCACAGAGACACAATGAGGTTAGCACAGGTGCCGGGGTCTATAGAAGCCCCTGGAGGGCCAAGCATGAGCAAGAGCTCCTGCCTTGCTTCTGGAAATGGCAGCAGCCACAGCCAGACTTGTCATCTGGTCTTGTCCTCAGCTGCTCCAGACTCCAGAGCCACCTCCATTCTTGAGAACCAGCTTCTTTTGGCTTCTACTGCTCCCTCTCAAGGTGTCCAGAATTAGACACTTTCCCCCAGAGTGGATCTCATCAAGTGGGCTCCTCACCACACCGTGCAGATGCACCAGCCTTGCTGGGGCTCCTCAGAGTTCTCAAGCCGGGACACCTCATGCCCAGGGTGCAGATACCCGATCCAATCAAAGGTAACAGGGTAATCAGGTAACAGAGTTAAATGACATGTAACACAGGTGGCAACTCATGCAAAAGGAACCTGTCTCCTCAAAATGGAATGATGAGCATTGCAAGTGCTTACCATTTAATCAGCCCCATTGCAGCTGCCTGAGAGCAAGTGGGGACTGCCCTCCTTTCCTCCCTCTCTGCAGCTCTTTCCTCCCTCTCCCTTCTTTTCTCCCCTCCTTCCTTTGCTCTTTCATTCAATGAACATTTCTTTGATGCCTGCTGTTCCGGTTATCTATTGCTGCACGATAAACGATCCCTAAATTTAGTAACTTCAAAGGAAAACCATTTTATTACATCTCACAACTTTGCGGGGTGTCAGAATTCAGGCAGGGCTCGGCTGGGCGGTTCTTTTGTTCCTTATATGGTATCTGCTGAGAACACTCAGCAGTATTTGCTAGCAGCCTGGTTGGTCTAGAGGGTCCAAGATGGGCTGTGTCTAGTGCCTCGGCCAGAAAGGTTAAAAGGCTGGGCTCGCTGGGCCACTCTCCCATATCATACGATCTCAGGGCCTCTCCATGTGATGTCTCTAGTAGGTGAGTCAGACATCTTATGCGGCAGTTCTAAGAGTGAGTGTTCCAAGAGACAGGAAGCGTAAGCTGCCAGGGTCTTAAGGCCTGGGCACCAAAATTGGCACAGCATCACTTCTGCCCTATTCTGTTTGTCAAAGAAGTCACAGAACCCACCCAGATTTAAAGGAAGAGATCTAGACTTCCAGGAGTGTGAAAGCATTGGTGGCCATCTTTAATCCGCCACATCTCCTCTCCGCTGGGAATTGGGAGAGATGCTGTGGAGTTAAAAATAAAATAACATGAACACTGCCATTTTGTTCCCTTTTTACTTCTGCTGGGTTCAGTCCATATCTGGGGGTAAACTTTCCCTAAGCTACAGGAAAAACTTTGACATTGCAATGAGCGTGTGTGTGTGTGTTGGCCAAGTGGGTCAGAGGGTGGTTGGGGGTGGAGTAGGAGATAGAAACTGATCAGGGCAGAGTTGCTCTCAAGAGATAATATTGGGTGGGGGTTAAGATCCAGGAGAAAAGAAACTGCAGCGTACAAGACTGGGGCCAGGCTAGGTAGGTGGAGGCAGAGAGGAAAGCTCTATTGGCAGTTGTCAGGGGAGGGAATTACCTTGAGGATGCCTTAGTCTGGGTTCCCCCTACAAGCAGACCCTAAAACAAAGATTTGAGAGCAGGTAGTTTGTTGGGGAGGTGATCCTGGGAGGCATGATGAGGGGCTGGGGAAGTGAGACAGGGAAGGGAGAGAAACCAATCAAGGGTGTGCTAAGGAACAGGTAGGCAACAGGGCTCAATCCTGCTAGGGCCCCCTGTGTGGAACATGCCCCATACCCTGGGGTTATTGACTGAAGAGCCCGGAACTAGGCTGTTTATGCATCAACTCCCCTCCATCTGTGATCAAGAGTTGTTCTTAGGATGTTAACCCCCCAGCACCAGTGACCTACTCTGCCACAGTGACCATCCCAGGAAACAGTCATTGTGTCTGTTTTGGTGGCCTCCAGCATTGGCGAAGGGAGCATGGGCAGTACCCTGATGAAACTCTTTATTCCCTTTACAGTGGGATATACACAGGGTCTCTGCCTTGCACACCTCCAGGGGCGACTGTCACGCTGTATCTTAAGTGAGAGTTACCCCCTGGTGACGTAAAACTCAGCAGCCTGGATATTTGGATGTAACTCCTTCCTCCATCTTCCCACAAATTCTTCATTACAACCTGCATGGCCCATGAATGCTTTAGGAATGAGCAGATTCTCTTTGGGGTGTGTGAAGAATGCTGAGTCCTAAGCTAAGGTCAGCTCTGAGCTAAAACACTTAGGCAGGGACAACTAGTACATGTGGTCCCCTTATCTGTCTTCTTGCAACACAGAGAGTCTGGGAATAAGAGAAAGAGAGCACCTTCAGAACCATGAGACCAGCCTTGGGGACTTTGTCTTGTGTCTTCTAAGACTTCAGAAACACAGGAGTTCACTGAGAACAGATCAAATTAGCAAGTTCATTCACCCTTCGTGGCTCCATTTTGTCAGCCAGCCCCTAAGCGGACCTCTCTTGTCCACCCTGGCGCTCCCCGCCTCTGCTCTCCAGCCATGTGGGTAGCACAAAGGGCACTGCCTGTGAAGTTCTGCAGCCCAGTTTGGAGACTTTCCCTGACATTCCTTATTTGTGTGACCTGAAGGAAATCACTTGACACCTCTGAGTTTCCATTCCCTCATCTAAGGTTATCTCTCAGGCCTCTTGGACTCTGGCAGTCTGTGATTTTGTGATTCTATGAAGAATGAGAGAGATGCCTATCAGTAAACATTGAGGAGTTATAATAAAACTACTATGCAACTGAAAGCTTCACATGATTATGACCGCTCTGGCAATGCAGAGTGCTCTGTGAGAAACAGTCTCTGTCTCATTTAGTGTTGGTCCCTCTCTGTCACAGGGGATATGTTCCAAGACCCCCAGTGGATGCCTGAAACCACAGATAGTACCGAACCTAATCAAAGAATGCCAAGGTCAAATTTTCAGTTAAAAGGAAGCACTTTATGGCTTCTCTTTGGTATATCGGAATTGCCAGCAGCACTACTCTTGCACTTTGGGGCCATTATTAAGTAAAATAAGGGTTACTTAAACACAAACACTTTGATACCATGACAGTTGATCTGACAACCAAGATGACTACTGCCTAATGGATGGGTAGCATAGATAGTGTGGGTCCTCTGGACAAAGGGATGATACACGTTCTGGGCAGAATGGAACAGGACAATGCAAGATTGCATCACATTACTCAGAATGGTGCACAATTTAAGTTTATTTCCAGAATTTTCCATGCAATCTTTTCGGACTAAGGTTGACTGCAGGTAAGTGAAAGTACAGAAAACGAAACCATGGACAAGGGGGTAGTATTGTATTTCTTTACATGGGAGCCTCCCTACTCCTCGCGCTCTCACGCTGCCTCACACACCCCTAGCAACAACTCAGTGTCCTTGGTTACTCTGTAAAATTCAAGTGGAGAGCCTCTGCTTCTCCAGTGTTCTCTTCTTGATGGGGTTGGGGAGGACACCCCCAGATCCTTAGCCTCACCGATAAGCACTGAGAGGCCTCAGGCCAGGAGTGGATACAACACAGGGACTCTACTCACTAGTTCATGCCCACACTCTTTTCTGCTTAGGCTCTCATGATGCATTAGTCCGTTCTTGCACTGTCTATTAGTCCATTTTCAGGCTATTGATAAAGACATACCTGAGATTGGGAAGAAAAAGAGGTTTAATTGGACTTACAGTTCCACATGGCTGGGGAGGCTTCAGAATCATGGTGGAAGGTGAAAGCCCTCTTACATGGCGGTGGCAAGAGAAAATGTGGAGGAAGCAAAAGTGGAAATCCCTGATAAACCCATCAGATCTCGTAAGACTTATTCACTATCACAAGAATAGCATGGGAAAGACGAGCCCCGTGATTCAATTACCTCCCCCTGGATCTCTCCCACAACACATGGGAATTCTGGGAGATATAATTCAAGTTGAGATTTGAGTGGGGACACAGCCAAACCATATCACACTGAAATACCTGAGACTGGGTATTTTCTTTATTTTTTATTTTTTCCTTTTTTTTTTGAGACTGGGTAATGTATAAGAAAAGAGGTTTAATTGCCTCACAATTCTGCAGGCCGTACAGGAAGCGTAGCAGCTTCTGTTTCTGGGGAGGCCTCAAGAAACTTCCAATCACAATGGAAGGCAAAGGGGGAGTGAGACATCTCACATGGCCAGAGCAGGAGGAGGAAAGGTGGGGAGGTGCCACACACTTTTAAACAACCAGATCTGTTGAGAACTCACTCACTATACAGTACTAAGGGGTGATGGTGCTAAACTATTCGTGGGAACTCTGTCTCATGATCCAATCATCTCCCACCAGGCCCCACCTCCAACAATGGCAATTACAATTCAAATTGAGATTTGAGCAGGGACACAAATCCAAACCATATCAGATGGGTTGTCATGTGTTGACACAGGCTGGCCTTACTGCTCCAATTGCCCTTATTTAGGGGGCCTTTCAGCTGTTCTGTTTCCAGAATGATCTGTAGGCTGCATCCTAAGGAGGATGCTTTCGGTTGCAAGTAACAGAAACCCTCAACTCAAAATGTTAAGGGAGTTTACTTTCACTTAACTAGAAACCCCAAGGCAGGAAGTGCCCTGAGATGCGCACTTCAAGGCTGCTCTTCTGTGATTCTCTCTGCCCTCCTTGGTGTATGTGTGAGTTTCAGCCTCCAACTGGTCCCAAAAAGGCTACTGCAGTTCCAGGCATCACATGCAGACACACAACCTCCAGTGGCAAGGAACTGTTCTCTTTCCAGCCAGGAGTTATATTCAAAACATTCAACAACCTGTACAGTAGGTCATAACCGACCAGTAAGAAAAAACTCTAGCTGTACTGGTACAGGCCAGCTGAATATCACGAATGTTTCCAGGGTTGCCTTCCTAAGTAAAATAAGGCCCCTCAACCGAATTAACTCACAGCTCATTGGCCAACACTGGATCACATGACCCCACTCCCAAAACCAGTTTCTGGGAGATTACCATTGATTGGGCTAGAAGGGTAAAGCTCTGCCTCTGAATTGGGATGGCGTCCTCTTTCTTGAGGCTGGACATCTGAATTCGATTCGGGTTCCTTTAGCAGTGTGGAGGTTGAGGAGGCCATCAATCCCATCTGCTTCACAGGGTTATACCACCGGCCCCTCCAAAATCACAGGCTCCTTATGCTGGATTCAGATCCACTGCAAAACCTGGCATGGGCATCTCATTTTTGCTCCCTTGCTTCTTTTTGCAACTGTAACTGCTTTATGCTTTTTATGAAATTTATCCTTATAATCTCTGCAAAGTATGAAATGATAACCATTTGGTTCGGTTAGGCCCATTTCACAGATGGACAAACTGAACGCTGTTAAATGAGTCATTTGGGAGAGCCTAGGATATGGTTAATCGAGGAGGCCTTGTGACAGACAAGCAGATCCCACTCAGCTGCCTGCCTTTCTCCCTCCCTCTTACTCACACCCACCTCTCCTTTGGCTTAATTGATAGGCAAATTATTGAGTATTCAGCCAGGCTGGGGACCAGAAGGCTGTTTATAGCCTGCAGATCTTGCCTTTTCTACCTGGATGAGTCTGCCAGCAGCCATCAGATAATCAGGCTCTTCCAGTGACAAGGGCATGATGGATTTCCCCCATTACTTGATATCAATGCTTTTGTTAGTTTGCATTTTATGCAGTGCCTTTCCTCTCAGCAACTCAAGGCCTTTTGCAGAGTCTTATGTAATGGAAAATAATTCTGCAAGGTAGGCAGACCAGGCAAGGCCAGAATACAGAAACCGCATTCCTTACACACATGCGCAGCAACCCTGCTGGGGCCCATCTGCGTTGGGGTGCGACATTCACAGCACTTTGAGATGATAAGAGAGTACTGACCCAGACGAAGTGGGACACAATTGCCTTTGCTGAACTCCAAGGAGGCCCCTCTCTCTGTGCTTGGGCCACTGGCTTTTAAATAGGAAAGGGAGGGGCTTTAAGAAAGAGAGAGATCTTGGTCAAAACAAAACAAAAACAAACAAAGAAAGAGAGAGAGAGGTAAGGGAGGGAGGAATGGGGTAACTATCCAAAAAAGTCATTAAGGACAAGAAAGCGTGCTCAACAACATTGGTCATCTGGGAAATGGAAATTCAAACCACCACGAAATGACACTACCCCACCAGCATGACTAATACAGCACAACAAAACAAATAACTGGTAATATAAGTATTGGTAAGGATGTGGAGTAACAGGAACTTCATAGCCTACTGATGGGTGTGTAACTTGGCAGAGCCACAGTGGAGAATTGTTCAGTAACCTCCGAAGCTGAACAGCTTGCTCTATGACCCAGCAGTTCTACTCCTAGGTAAATGCCCACAGATAAGCACATATATTCCCCCAAAGACCTGTGAAATGGTGCTCATCACAGCACTATTCACATTAGCCCAGATTGCAGACAACCCACACAAATGTCTCTTGGAAATGGAATGGGTAAATAGACTGTGGTGTGTTTCTTCTGCGGAATATTATACAGCAATGAAAAAGGACAAAGTACAGCTTCATAGAACAACGTAGACAACTTTCATATACATAATGGGGAGGAAAGAAGGCAGACACGAAGAAGTGCATTCTGTGAAATTTCATTTATATGAAATCCAAGACAGGGCTAAAGTAATCTGTGGTGGCAGAAATCAGAAAAGCAGTTGCCTATCAACTGGGAAGCATGCAGGCATTATCTGGGGTGCTGGTGATGGGCTAGATCTTGATCTCAGTGGCGGCTAACGGGTGAATTGACTTTGTAAAAATGTATCAAGCTGCACCCTCATGGTTTACACACTTTACTGTCTATATGTTGTACTTCAAAAGAGGTTTGCAGTGAGGATGGGAGGAACAGGAAGAGGAGAGTAAAGGAAATACAGACATGCTTCTAATAGTAAACAAGTTGGATTGTAGTGACTGTCTTTGAATTCATTTGTTCATTTGCCCAAAGGGACCATCACTCCCTCCACCTATTGGTGGCAGCAGAGTTAGTATACATTTTTTTTTTCTGGTGCTTAGCTTGCTTTCTTTTCCTTCCTTCCTTCCTTCCTTCCTTCCTCCTTCCTTCCCTTTCCCTTTCCCTTTTCCCTTCCTTTCCTTTCCTTTCCTTTCCTTTCCTTTCCTTTCCTTCCTTCCTTCCTTTCTTCCTTCCTTCCTTCTTTCCTTTCTTTTTTTTCAGAGATGAAGGTCTTGCTATGTTACCCAGGCTGGTCTTGAAATCCTATGTTCAAGTGATCCTCCTGCCTCAGCCTCCTGAATAGCTGGTACTACAGGTGCGACCACACCACACCCAGCCAGTGTTTAGCTTTCTATCAAAGTCTGTGGCCCAAAATTTCATAAGCAGAGAAGCTTCTATTTAGAGTAAGGCCAAAGGCACTAGGGATACATGGCTTCATTCATTCACTCATTTATTCATTCATTCAACCATGAAAGACAGGAAGAATTTCTATGTGATTCTGGAAGCCTTTGGCCAGAGCTAGATGTTCTGTTTCTAGTTGTCCTCTTATCAGCAACAAGACTTTTCAGTCCATCTGGGGTAAAAGTCGGAGGTGAAGGTGGGAACAACCACTTCTGTAAAAACTGCTTCCCCTCCCTTTTTCCCTAGATGACTTGAATGAGGGCTAATATCTGCTAGAGTGGAAAGCGACAAGGTAGTGGCAGCCTTGAAAAAGAGTGTATTAGTCTGCTCTGGCTGCAGTGACAACATACAATAAACTGGGTGGCATAAACATCAGAAATGTATTGTCTCACAGTTTTCTGGAGGCTGGAAGTCCAAGGTCAAGGTGTTGGCAGGGTTGGTTTCTTCTAAGGGCTGTGAGGAGAATCTGTTCCCTGTTTCTCTCCCAGTTTCTGGTAGTTTCCTGGCAATCTTTGGCATTCCTTGGCTTGTAGAAGCATCACCCTGATCTCTGCCTGCATCTTCATGTAGCATTCTCCCTCAGGACATGTCTGTCTCTATGTCCAATTGTCCCCTTTTTCTAAGGACACCAGTCACACTGGATTCAGGACCACCCTAATGACCTCATTTTAACTTGATTACAGAGGTAATTAAGCCTCTGCTTCTAAATAAGGCCACATTCTGAGGTCCTGGGGATTAGGACTTCAACACAGTTTTTTTGGGGGGAGACAAAGTTCAGCCCATAACAGAGGTGAATGACTCCTGTATTAGTCTGTTCTCACACTGCTAATAAAGACAGGCCTGAGACTGGGTAATTTATAAAGAAAAGAGGTTTAATGGACTCACAGTTCCACATGGCTGGGGAGGCCTCACAGTTATGGTGAAAGGTGAATGAGGAGCCAAGTCACGTCTTACATGGCAGCAGGCAAGAGATTGTCTCCCCTTAATAAAACCATCAGATCTCGTGAGACTTATTCACTATCACCAGAATAGCAAGGGAAAGACCCACCCTCATGATTCAATTACCTCCCATTGGGTCCCCTCCACGACACACGGGAATTATGGGAGCTATAATTCAAGATGAGACTTGGATAGGGACACAGCCAAACCAAATCAGCTTCACTCCCAGCACTATTCCTCCACTGTGTCTGGGGCACATAGGTTGGAAAAGGCTGACAAGGGACCAGAGGCTCCTAAAACACATTTAGTACCCATTTCCATGTGGGAAGGGGAAATCAGCCTGAGGAAGACTTCAAGGTTTCCCCAAGATAGAATGGGGAGAAGCTGTGGAAACAGATCATCATGGCTGCAGGCACAAGCTCAGGAGACAGATAGGTTTCATTCAAATTCTGGCTCCACTCGCGGACCCACACTCCCATTGTATGACATTGAGCATGTTACATTATGTTCTCTAAGTGTCAGTTTCCTATCATCTCTAAAGTTGGGACTCTAGTTTCCACCTGGCAGGGCTGTCATGGAGCTCGGCTTTGACAGAGCATATAAACTGGATAGGGGCCGGGGATGGCTGGCTTATGCCTGTAATCCCAGCACTTTGGGAGGCCAAGAAAGGTGGATCACTTGAGGTCAAGAGTTCGAGACTAGCCTGGCCAACTTGGCAAAACCCTGTTGCTACTAAAAATACAAAACTTAGCTGGGTGTGGTGACACACGCCTGTAGTCCCAGCTACTTGGGAGGCTGAGGCATGAGAATTGCTTGAACCTGGGAGAGAGAGGTTGCAGTGAGCCAGGATGGCACCACTGCACTCTATCTAGCCTGGCCAACAGAGTGAGATTCCATCTCAATAAATAAATAAATAAATAAATAAATAAATAAATAAATAAATAAAGTGGATAGGACTGTACCCGGTGCTCAGACAAAATGTGATACATGTAAGGAATTACTGTTTGGTCCTGGGAGAGACTCAAGGTGGGCAGAACCATTAAGTTGGAGCTTTAGTAGCTATAGAGAGAGCAGCTTTTAAGCTGACTAAACAGTTTTTAAATTATTTACATCATATATGGATTTTTTTTTCTTTTTTTAGAGACAGAGTCTCATTCTGTCACCTAGGCTGGAGCGTAAAGGTGCGATCATAGCTCACTGAAACCTTGAACTCTTGAGCTAAAGCAATCCTCTTGCCTCAGCCTCCTGAGTAGCTGGGACTACAGGCATGCACCACAGTGCCCGGCTAATTTTTTTTTTTTTTTTTTTTTTTTGGTAGAGATGAGGTCTCGCTATGTTGCACGGCCTGGATATAGTTTTTTTTTTTTTTAAAAATGCAAACACAGTAGAAGGGTTCAAGGTGAAAAGCACCTCTCCTCACTATCCCCCAGTCCTCTAGGCCCACACCCCTAGAATTTTTCCAAACATATGTATAATATCTATGTATTTTTAAAAAACTTTTCAGATACAGAAATGGGATCACTGCAGATGGTGTAGTGCTCCATTCATATCCCCTGGATCACCCCCACCCTCCTCCAGAGGCGGCTGCAGACATTTCACTCAAAGCCTACCTGTTCCTGTATCTCTCTCTGCAGGAGGATGCTCTCTGGCCAAGGAGCATGATCGCTTGCACTTGGGGCTGGCTGGAAATGCCGGGGAATGGATGCCCCTCAACCACTGAGGGGCAGGAGTTGGTGGATAAATATCCCAGCTTCCTTGTCCCTTGGCGACATGATTCTGAGGTGTGTTCTGCCCCATGGGATGGAGCCTCAGTTGCCCACAGTGGTAACCGGCTCATTTTTCCCAGCCTTATTGGCTTTCCTCCCTGTGCCGTCACTTCCCCACTCCCTCACTGTGCTTCCTGAATCACCTCCCAAATAATGACTTGCACTGAAATCCTTGTCTCAAGGTCTGCTTTGGGGGAAACCCAACTAAGATAGGGACAATACAGTCACACACTTCTCTGCGTCTTTTTTTCAGCTGGCAGTGTGGTTCACAGATCTTTTCCTATCAGCACGTATTGAAGGACTGTTTATTATAATCTGGGTGTGCCAAATTAACTTAGCCAGTCCTCTTCTGATGGGCATGTAGGTTGCTCTCAATTTTTTGCTCTTATGAACAAGGTGGTAATGGGCAGGCTTGTGTATGGATCTTGCTGCATATGGGCAAGTATATCAGAAGAGTACCTTTCTAGAAGAATTGCTGGGTCAAAAGGTAAGAGAGGCCAGGTGCGGTGGCTCACACCTGCAATCCTAGCACTTCGGGAGGCCAAGGCGGGAGGATTGCTTGAGCTCAGGAGTTTGAGACCAGACTGAGTAACATAGTGAGACCCCATCCCTATTTTGACCAGGACCAAGGTGAAGGGCTCTGGAGCTCAGTGTGGAGGTGACCAAAGTAGAACAGAGGACAAGCCTGGGTGAGTGGCTCAAGCCAGGAGATCCTTTTTGCAGTGAGGGGCTGGCATACCTGAAAATCCTCTGAGATTCTCTCCAGAGGTCCCTGGACATTTTTGGGGGTGTGGGGGGATCTCTGTGTGCTCAGACTGACTATAGCAGGAGGACCTTACCCCAGGTAGCTGTCTTCAAGAAGAGCTCCTCATGGGCCCATCCAACATGCTCGTGTCCTATTGCTATGTTTATGCCATAGATGGTTGTTTTTCAAGCAAAAGTCCCCAGTTCGCAGATGAAAAACAACTTGTTTTGAGAGCACGCATTCCTGAGATCTTCAGGCTCTTCCTTTGGGCTGACTGTTGAGAAGAAATTAATTTTGAGGGTGGGAGGAATTGGTGAGGAGGTTGGGAACAGATCCATGGTGAGCACAGGGAGTGTTTTCTCTAATTTGGTTTCTCTGCCCACTCATGAACGCTTACAGTGTTTACCTGATCATCAGTCTGCTCAGAAAACAAATTTTAAAAGCATACTTTTTTGTTCTCAAGTTATTTTCTGCTCACTGGCTGTCTACTGGATCTTGCCTTAAGATGCAGAGAAAGATGCCCCAGACCTTGCTCTGGGGGATTGAAATATCAGAGCAATGAGAAGAAAAGGTCTAGAAGCAGCAATGGCGGCAACCACCCAGAAAGTCAATGTTATTGGCAGAGAGTAGGGAAGGGATTCTTCTTTCGCTGTCTTTCCTTTTTTTTCCTCTTTCTCTTGCTTTCCCTTTTTATCTTCTTTGTTTTCGCTTGTCATTGGGGGTGGGGAGCAGAGGCAGAAATGCCACATGTGTCCTCAGTAAAACTTTCCAGAAGGAGAGAGATCTGTGAAGTTTCAAAAGAGAAGAATGAGCATTTTGTTGACTTTGTTTTCTGTGCAGGTGAGGTGTGGGTGCCACGCCTACATACACATACCTACACACACACACACACACGCATGCACACAGAGCCCCAGTTTGAGATCTGAGCCCTGGTGGGATTCTCTGATGTCCACACCCCACCTGACTCAAACCCTAAGGCCCCCATGGGTGTTATGATGATGGAGGGTTGCTCTGGGGAGAGGACTGCCCTCCCTGCCCTAGGGGAGGCCCCAGGTCTCACCTGCCCTTGGGCTGTACGGGAACAATCCCACTCATAGAGGTGTGAGTTGTGGGATCTGGAGGGAGACTTGGGAAAAGGAGCTGGTCCTCCCAGGCACCCAGCAGAAGCAGGAAGTTGAATTTTTTTTTTTTTTTTTTTTTGAGACAGAGTCTCACTCTGTCGCCCACGCTGGAGTGCAGTGGTGCGATCTCAGCTCACTGCAACCTCCACCTCCCGGGTTCAAGCCATTCTCCTGCCTCAGCCTCCTGAGTAGCTGGGATTACAGGCACGCCCCACCACGCCCGGCTAATTTTTGTATTTTTAGTAGAGACGGAGTTTCATCATGTTGGTCAGGCTGGTCTCGAACTCCTGACCTCGTGATCTGCCCACCTCAGCCTCCCAAAGTGCTAGGATTACAGGCGTGAGCCACCACACCCAGCCAGAAGTCTAATTTTGACCTTGTTGCAAAAGGTGTGCAATTCAAGGGAAGGATGCAGTCAGAATGGGTTAGGAGAGGATAAGGCTGTCCAGAGTTCTTATTCATCCAGCACTTACCCCATGGCAGGCCTGTGTCATCAAACAGCCCCAAGTTCTCTTCTGCAATATCCAAATAAGGCCTTTGTGCCCATAGGATGTGTCTAAGGGTTCTCAGACATGCACAGTCTCCAGGTAGCTGCAAATCACCTCCCTTGCCCGGCTCCTATTGTCTCCCACCCCTCAGTACCTCCTGCCCATCCTTCATGCTCCCGCCTTACCCTGAGAAGCAGCAGAGCAGATGGTTGTGAATGGGGACTTGCAGTCAGATGGTCTAGTCTGGAATCCCAGCACTACTGCTACCAGTTCTGGGAGCTTGGACAAGTTACTTAATTGCCCTGTGCCTCAGTTTCCTCATCAGAAAGAATAGCATCTACTTCATTTGGTTGTTATGAGGGCCAATATTTGGGAAGTGATTCTAACAGTGCCTGCCTGGCATGTAGTAAGCACTGAATACATATTTGTTAAATTAAAATGATTGTACAACTTCCTTGCCCTTATGACAGCCCTGTTAGGGTAGGTACTATTGTTACCCATTTCACAGCTGAGTAGATAATGGCCTAAATAGATAAGCACAAAGCCAGTTGATCGTGGAGCTGTGATTTGAACACAGCTCTGTCTAACTTCTCCAAACCACTATTCCATACTGCCTTCATATGCAACAAAGCTTTTTGTTTTGTTTTGTTTTTGAGACAGAGTCTCACTGTGTCACCCAGGCTGGAGTGCACTATCTCAGCTCACTGCAACATCCACCTCCCAGGTTCAAGCGATTCTCATGCCTCAGCCTCCCGAGTAGCTGGGAATACAGGCATGCACCACCACACTTAGCTAATTTTTTGTATTTTTAGTAGAGATGAGGTTTTGCCATGTTGCCCAGGCTGGTCTCAAACTCCTGGGTTCAAGCAATCCACCTGCCTCAGCCTCCCAAAGTGCTGGGATTAGAGGCATGAGCCACCACGCCTGGCCAACAAAGCTATTTTAGAGGAGACCAGAGTGTCTGTACCTTACTCTATAAGTGACCCTGCTCTAGTTTCAGTGGAAAATACAGCTGCTTCTAACGCTGTGGAAAACAGCATGGAGGATCCTCAAAACATTTAAAATAATGATCCAGCAATCCCATTTCTGGCTACATACTCAAAGGAATTGAAAGCAAGATCTCAACAAGATATTTGCACACCCATATTCACGGCAACGGTATTCACAATAGTCAAGAGGCAAAAGCAACCGAAAGGTCCATCAGTAGATGAATGGATAAACAAAATGTGGCATATACGTAGAATGGAATCTTGTTGAGCCCTAAAAACAAAGGAAATCCACAGTCCTGAGTGTGGTGGTGTTTACAACTAATTGATCACAACCAGTTACAGATTCCTTTGTTCTGTCTCCACTCTCACTGCTTCACTTGACTAGCTAAACATAAAAAATAAATAGAAGCAAAGGAAATCCTGTCATATGCAACAACATGGATGAACCCTGAGAACATTATGCTAGTGAAATAAGCCAGGCACAGAAACACAGATACTGCATGATTCCACTTATACGAGGGATATAAAGTATTCAAATAATTCATAGAAACAGAAAGTGGAATTGTAGTTTCTAGAGGCTTGGGGGGAAGGGAAATGGGTAGCTGTTGTTTAATGGGTAGACTTTCATTTTTGTAAGATGAAACAGTTCTGGAGATCTATTTCACAACAATGTGAATATACTTAACACTACATGAAAATGGCTAAGATAGGCTGGGCATGGTGGCTCATGCCTGTAATCCCAGCACTTTGGGAGGCCAAGGCGGGCGAATCACGAGGTCAGGAATAACATGGTGAAACCCCGTCTCTACTAAAAATACAAAAAAATTAGCCGGGCGTGGTGGCACGTGCCTGTAGTCCCAGCTACTCGGGAGGCTGAGGCAGGAGAATCGCTTGAACCCGGGAGGCAGAGGTTGCAGTGAGCCCAGATCGCGCCACTGCACTCCAGCCTGGGTGACAAAGTAAGACTCCATCTCAAAAAAAAAAAAAAGAAAGGAAGAAAAAAGAAAATGACTAAGATAATAAATTTTATGGTTTTTATAATAATTTTAAAATTTTTAAAATAATTTAAAAAATACTATTGCTTCTGAAATGCTCAACTTAACACACTCTGACCTTCCATGATTTTTTTTTTTTTTTTTTTTTTTTTTTTGAGACAGGGTCTCACTCTATAGCCCAGGCTGGAGTGCAGTGGCAAAATGTCAGCAAACTACAGGTGTGCACCACTACGCCCTGCTAACTTTTTTTATTTTTTTGTACAGACAGGGCCTCACTATATTGCCCAGGTTGGTATTGAACACCCGGGCTCAAGCAATCTTCCCACCACGGCCTTCCAAACTGCTGGTATTACAGGTGTGAGCTACCATGCCCAGCCCCATAATTATCTTGAAATTTCCCTAGTAGAACACAAATCCTAGACCAGTATATCTGACTCTACCGGGAAGTTGCTAAACCTTCCCAAGGCTATCTCCAAGCAAGATGTTTCTTTTTATCTTCTTTCCCCAACCACGCCTAGTTCAGAGACTTTTAAATGCTTTTGGGTCTCCAGACCCTTTTGAGAATCTGAGAAAAGCTACCACACTCTCCCTACCTTCACACCCCAAATGCACATATGCATTGACACAACTAATTTTCCTTATGAGTCAGAGGACTCCTTGATAGCACGGGGCCTCTCCATGGTCCTCTGAGATCCTTACTTCCCTATGCACCACAGGGCTTCCCCTGATTGGCTCAAAGTTTTGTTAGTTACCTCTTTTCCCTCCCAGTGAAATCAAGGAAAGGGAGAACTTCTTAAAAGGCCACATGTAGCACCTCATCAAGCCCAGAATGGTATTATATTATCTGTGTGATAATTTACTCTAAAACACCTCTATATATGCAGAGTGGTGCGTGTGTGTGTGTGTGTGTGTGTGTGTGTGTGTGTGTGTGTGTGTGTGATTATACTTACCCTAGGGGTGGTTCGTTAGCATTTGAAAGACCCTAATAGGAATCTAAACTCCAGAAGTAATTACTCAGTGCTTCAAATATCCATATCTAAATCTACACCAGAGGGTTCCTTAATTGGCATAGAGATCTTAGAAGTATTAGGATATATGGCTTAAGACTGTGGGCTCCGTGCCCTGGCAGGAATGAGGCTAGAGCAGCCACCTGGCACCTTCAGAGCGACACTTTAATCTGGAGTTCCATTTGGTCCTCTATCATCTCCCTATTTTCAGAGAATTGTGGTGCCTCATCCACCCGGAAGTTTGGCTGACTGTCAAGAGAATACCATCACATCTGCCTCAGAGTAAATCCTGCATGCAAAGTGTCTATCAGAGGCCCTGAGGACAGAGTGGGGACATTTCCCAGCCTACAGGAACACATTATATCATCATCCTTGTATCTGCTTCCTAATAATCATATGGCTGGTCAAATTCCATCTGAGGGTTGCTTTCATTCTAATTCACCACCTGGCAGTGAGTGGTAGGGAAGGACACATAGAGCCCCTACCTATGTTCCTGGCAATTACTGAGGTGACAGAATTGCCTTGGGGATGCCTATGGGTCATCCACATCTGATGAGGCTTTGCTGTATTCAGGGAATAAACTGTTTCATCCAGACTCAGTTTCCCCCTCTCTCTCCTCCTGGGTCTGGCTCTCTTCCATTGCTGGCTTCATTCTTGGACTCTTCTGGTGATGCTAAGAGGCAACATCTCCTCATATTTGCTCTGGTTCAAGTTTGGCATAGAAAGTAAACAGCGTATTTTCCTGAAATCTCTTACAAAAGTCCCCAAAGCCTGACTTGGATTGTGTGACTGTCCCTGGTCCAATCACTATTGCTGGAGAAAAGATATTCTGATGGGTCACATGCCACTTCAGATAGGGGTGTCAGCTCCACCAAAACCACATGGCTTGAGAGTAGTTAGGGATGAGCAGTGGATTAAAGCTGGCCACAAAATCTTTGACACTAGTTCCATTGAGAGATAAGAATCCGTTTCCCTTCCCCTTTAATAAAGGCCAGCCCTGTGTCTTGTTTTGGACAATAAAACATGGCAGACATGACACTGCACATTTCAAAGCTGGGCCTTAAGAAATCTATGGATTTCACTTTCCCATGGTTAGAACACAGCAACATGGAACACTGTGAGGAAGCCCAAGCAGCCATGTGGGGAGGCCCATGTGAGGGAGAATTGAGGTGCCTGGCCAATTTCCCCAGCTGATCTTCCAGCCAGCAGCATCCAGGACTATCTGTCAGCCATGTAGGTGGGGCCATCTTGAGCAGTCAAAAGCAGCTGAACCTTCAGATGCCAGCAGCACCAGCAGACACCACATGGAGCAGAAGAATCACCCAGCTGAGCCTGGTCAACTCACAGAACCATGAGAAACAATGAATTGTGATTGTTTGAAGTCACCAAGTTGTGGGTTCATTTGTTCCATAGTTATAGATAGCTGATACAAGGTGGTTCCCTGCTATGGTTTGAATGTTTGCCTCCCCTTCAAAATTAATGTTGAACCTTAATTCCAATGCAACAGTATTAACAGGTGGCGCCTTTTAGGAGGTCATTAGTCTCTGGGGACTCTGCCCTCATGGAAGGGATTAGTGCCTTATAAAAGGGCTTAAGGGGGGCCGGGTGTGGTGGCTCACACCTGTAATCCCAGCACTTTGGGAGGCTGAGGTGGGTGGATCATGAGGTCAGGAGTTCAAGACCAGTCTTGCCAAGATGGTGAAACCCTGTCTCTACTAAAAATACAAAAATTAGCCAGGTATGGTGGTGGGCGCCTATAATCCCAGCTACTCAGGAGGTTGAGGCAGAGAATTGCTTGAACCCTAGAGGCAGAGGTTGCAGTGAGCCAAGATCGCACCACAGCACTCCAGCCTGGGCGACAGAGCAAGACTCTGTCTCAAAAAAAAAAAAAAAAAGGGCTTGAGGGAGCGAGTTTGCCCCTTCTGTCCCTTCCACCATGTGAGGACACAGGCGTCCCTCCCCTCCAGAGGATGCAGCAACAAGGTGCCATCCACGAAGCAGAGAGCAGCCCTCACCAGACACTGAACCTGCCGACACCTTGATCTTCAATTTCCCAGCCTCCAGAACTGTGAGTAATACATTTTTGCTATTTATAAATTACCCAGTCTGTGGTATTTTGTGATAGCGGCGCATTAAATGTGCTAGATGATAGGCAACAAACAAGAGTCCACCACAATCACCTCCTCTGTGTAGTCAACCCTGCCTGGCAACTGATGGGCTCAAGAAGACATGGAATTTTCTGCAGCAGCATTCTGGTGTCCACTCATCGGTTTTGTCAGTATCCAGGCAGTTGCTGTGGCAGCAGCGGCTGTACCCTGATTTGGAGCTCACAGCTCCGGCAGTGGGTTTTTAAGCACAGCTGTTTCTATTGATGGTTTCCTGGCTCCGGGCCTTCCTGCATGTAGCAAAGATAGCAGCTCCCCTAGTGGGTCAATCCTGCAGGTTCTGAGAGTCTTTGGAAACCCAGCCTAGAGTTTTCATAATGGCCCTCTGTAGTGGGTTACCATGGGGGCCTCTCCAAAGCTATGTCCCTGTCCTAACCTCCAAAACCTGTGCATGTGGCCCTATTCGACAAAAGAGTCTTTGTAATGTAATTAAGTATCTTGAGATTAGACCAGCTTGGATTACCCAGGTGGGCCCTAAATCCTTATAACAGGCAGAAAAGGGGAAAACACAGAGAGGAGAAGGCCTTGTAAAGACGAGAGGCAGAAATTGAAGTGATGCTGCCACAAGGAAGGCCAGTAGCCCCCAGAAGCCGGAAGAGGCAAGAAAGGATTCTCCCCTAGAGCCTCCAGATGGAGTGTGGCCTTACTGACATTTTGATTTTGGACTGCTGGCCTCTAGAACTGTAAGGGAATCGAGTTGTTTTTAAGCCGTCCAGTTAATGGTCATTTGCGGCCTCGGGAGACTAATACACCTTCCAGTGATTCTGTAAGCAATGATTTCCTTGTTTTAAATCCCTTTCTGCTTAAAATGTCTGGAGCAGTTTCTATTTCTCGCACTAAACCCTGAGCGGTACAACTCCCTTCCCATTCTGGAAATGCAGGACTAGGCAAGCCAGAATACATTTTGTGAGTAGGAACTGGGGCTGAGGCTGGACAGACTCAGATTTGAGGCTCATAAAATGGTACCATCCCTCGCTCTGCTGTCAGCCTCACAGGCAGATGCACTTCTCCCGGTTCAGCAGAAGCATTGGTCTTGATAGTCTTTTTACTGCTACTGTGGCAGCAACCACTTATTTTTACTTTAAATCACTCTGCAGCCAGCACCCCGGCTCGCTTCTGCCAAGAGTCCCACTGCCTCCTCAGTCCGAGAACACAGAGCCAGGAGGGGCCTCTATGATGCCCATCTCTCTTTTCTTTACCCCTTGGAGCCCGATAAAGAGCTGGAAAGCACCAGAACATGATTGAGTCTTTATTCCGATACCAGTGTCATCACTTCCTAGAGGGCAGCTTGTCTTGGTCTTCATCCTTTTCCCAAACCAGGGCTCTATATGTTCAAGGAAATGCAGTGGTATGTGTGCCTGAGTGTCCATGAACTTGTGTGCCCGTGGGTGTCTCTGAGCCCGTGTACCTGTTCCTGTGTGTGTATGTGCCTTTCTGTGAGTTTGCCTTTGTGTCTGGTGTCTGGATGTGTGCATCTAGTGGCTGTGGAGAGAGAGTGGCAGGAGAGGAAGTGAAGTGGCTGTGGTTACTGTTAATACCATAAACTTGAGCTATTGTTTTCATAAATAGGAGGCTGGAGATCGCCTCTTGCTGCTCTTACCACTGTGCTGTTGAAATTATATTACCGTGGAAGAATCCTTTCTTCATTCTGCAAGCGTAACTGCTTAAACCAGGACAGAGAATTCTGCTCCGTGGAAACTCAGGTGGGATTGGCTTTACCCGTGGAATTTCTAAGCCAGGGCACTATAGTACCTCATGGGCTTTGTCTTCGGAATCAAAATAGAAACCATAGAATTCTCTGCTACTAAAGTTGAGGTCACCTCAGTGCTTCCCAATAAATCCCCTGTGGTGCCTGTGTTGATAGTTATGTGTTAAGGACACATTCTGCATCGGGAGCTATTCCAGGCACTGACTTTCCTGAGAGGAGCTGGGCCCCAGTTGGGACCTCCAGGGGCTCTTGATGATCTGATATGGTGCCATCAATGCAAAGAATGATATGAACCAGCATAGAGCTGGGCGACATTGAGTGCAATGACATGAGGCCTTTACCCTAGCCTTGGAGGAGGGAGTGTAATTGGGGGAATCTTCCCAGAAGAAGTAGCGCTGATGGGATGTCTGAAGGAATAAGTAGGGATTAGCAGGAGCCCTTAGAGCTCCCCATGATCAAAGGAGGTGCCTCAGCTCAGGCCAGGATCAGGCAGCAGCTGCCTTGTATAGAGAGGAGGTGGCAACTCTGCTTACTTGGGGCAGACTCATCCCATTGTGAGCCACATAGTGCCACTTGCAACATGAAGGAAGGGCTCTTGGCTGGGCGCAGTGACTCACACCTGTAATCCGAGAACTCTGGGAGGCCAAGACAGGTGGATCATCTAATGTCAGGAGTTCGAGACTAGCCTGGCCAACATGGTGAAACTCCGTCTCTACTAAAAATACAAAAATTAGCTGGACGTGGTGGCATGCATCTGTAATCCCAGCTACTCGGGAGGCTGAGGCAGAATCATTTGAACCTGGGAGGTGGAGGTTGTAGTGAGCCGAGATCATGCCACTGCACTGTAGCCTGGGTGACAGAGCGAGACTCCATCTCAAAAAGAAAAAAAAAAAAGGAAAAGAAAGAAAGGTTCTTTCTCCCCGACTCCCTCCCCAGCCCAATCTGAAAATCACACACCTCTCTCCCACACACTGCTGGCATAAAGAGTGACCAGGCTTTCCACCCTCACCACTCCTCCAGAGCTCACCCTGGGGTCAGCCACTGTGTCGGTGGCTCCTCTTGGCCCCTCCACATCTCTGCCCACCGTCCTGTGCACGTTCTGCACCCCAGGAGGCTGATCTGTCCTCCAGCTTCAGGAGACCCAGGCAGAAGCCCTAAGAGCAGGAGGATTTGTCTCCCCAAAGTCCTCCTGCTCAGGCCCCTGCGTTCTGCTACCAAAGGCTACTGCTCCTGTGGGGCTACCCTTCTCCTACCCTGTAATTACTCTCTCTGGATTCCGGAAGCCAACCCTTCTCCTTATTCCTTCAGGGGTGGGGTGGTAGTGGCTTCCTGCCATCGCTGGTCTCCGCTGGCTTCACTCCCCATTCTGGGCTTTCCCCCACCAGCTCTCATCTCTGTAAATAGTCCTTTAATTAAACTCTCCTCATATCTCCTGGCTGGAAAGTGGCATCTTTTTCCCACCAGGACCCTGGCCAGCACTCTCACCTCCCAACAGAGGGCACTGCCCTCTCCCAGGGTTTGGGCCCCTTCAATTTCCTGGAGGGCAAGGTGGTGGCCAAGGAGCCATGAAGCCACTGGTGGCTCAGGTCAGCTCTGGCCCCTCCCACTTTGGGCCAGGTTGCAGGAAATGGGTTGTCACTTGGTCTTCATGACCAACCCCTGACCTTGGGCGTAGGCTCCTGAAGGGGATCCCGCTTTTGTGCTTAATTCCCTGGCTAGTTCCAAAGGGACAGGAGGGCCACCTGGATCCCCGCGTGCCTTCAGAATCCTGACTCTGAATTGCCCCCATCAGGCCTGGGGACCTGCTCCTGCTGTGGCCCACCCTCTCCCACCCCCAGTGGTACATCCCTCCAACAGCCAGGCCACATCCAGCCCCTGACACCTGCCCTGCTGATCACTCCGGTACTCACTGCTGCAGCGGCTGCTGGAAGCGGTCTGGAGCTTGGGGCCTGCCATGCGCACCTCCCCATCTGGATATTCCCCAGCCCTTATTCCGGCAGCTGCCTTGGCAGAAGGCTCATATCAAACCTCAGCCTTCCAACCCCTTCAGACTCCTGCCCGTCAGCCATAAGTGCTCCCAAAATGGCAGTGTTAGCTGGAAGACCAGTCTCCACCATGCGGAGCATCGCCTGGGGCTGAGTGAGCGCCATGACCCTGGGCTCAGCCAGAGGACCGCACCAAAGGCAGCATTTCCAAGTTGATTCAGAGGAGTGAGAGGAAAGGAATAGAAGCCAAGGGGCAGAGCGGGGCTGAGGAAGGTGGGAGGAGGACAACCAGAGCACCTTCAACAACCTCACTTCCTGCAGGAGAGCAGCTTGCACTGTGGGCCAAGCGCTCAATACTTATTTGCATCAGGCGTCGTCACAACCCAAATGATCCCTGCCTTTTAAGGGAGGAAACTGAGAAATGACAGCTTGAGTGGCTTGCCCACAGTGAGGAAATGCAGTCTGATTCCCAAGTGCACCCTCTATGTCCTTGGCCTTCACGTGCTAACCAGGTCCTGCTACAGATTTCTCAGACCACTGACCAGATTTGCCATTTGCCTTGCTCCTGAGTTTCAACTAACAGACAAGCACGAACGGGTCCATCCCTCCTCCACCCTCAGCTCTGTCTCCCCTTAGTGGCACCTGTGCTCCAGCCCTGTCCTCCCTCCCTCCCTCCTTGCAGCTCAGAGCATCATGGTCGCAGTCAGGGCCAGGGTCCCAGCAGCCTCTGTGCTGTCATCTCTTCCATCCATCATGGGGGTTCTCTTGCAGTGTCTGCGTTGAGAAACAAATGTTCTCCTCCTTTAGTAAATCATGTGAAACATCACACTCAGGGACAGCTGGTTAGAACACAAGCTACTACTTTCCTACAAGGTGAGGACATTGGAGGCACAAAATGTATGCAGAGCTGCACACGAGCAGTGCCCAGCTTGCCAGCTCAGCACAACCTGGCCTCCCTCCACGCGCCCCTCTGCCTCAGGCTCCAGGCCAGCTGAGCATGGTGTCTCCCTCCCCAGCCCTTGAGGAAACAAGGGCATCTTTCTGGCTGGTTACCTGGGCACAAAGCAGGCTTGGCAGATACAGCTCCTCCAGGCACTTCCCAATCACCTCCCAATCACCTCAGTTTGACCTCTTCTCTCGGGGTTCTCAAAATCAGAAATCTATGCCGGGCCCGGTGGCTCACACTTGTAATCTCAGCACTTTGGGAGGCTGAGGTGGGAGGATTGCTTGAGCCCAGAAGTTCAGGACCAGCCTGGCCAATACAATGGGACCCTGTCTCTAAAAAAAAAAATAAAATAAAACAATTAGCCAGACATGGTGGTACATGCCTGTAGTCCCAGCTATTTGTGAGGCTGAGGTGGGAGGATTGCTTGCACCTGGGAGGTTGAGGTTGCAGTGAGCCTTGGTCACATCATTGCACTCCAGCCTGGATGACAGAGTGAGACCCTGTCTCAAAAAAAAAAAAAAAAAAAAAATCAGAATTCTTACCGACATGGATCCTTCCTTGGAGTTGGGGACAGTAGTGGGTAAAGCAACACTGGCTGTAGACTAATCGTGTTATTGGACTCTTTTATAGACTCTGCCCTTTGAGGTGCTGTTTCTTCTCTCTGTCTTCAGGCTCCCAGATCCAGGCCCCCATCCTTCAAAGTCTACTCTTTGGAATAAATCTCGTGTCAGTCATTTACATGTTAGTATGAATTTGCATCAATGAAATAATTCTCTCTCCCAGGAGGATTTGCACTGAATTCTTTCTGGATGCAAATCATTCTGCAAAGATAGATTTTTTCCCCATTAGAGGGATTTCAACGTGTAATCTCATAAGGCAGAGAGGCATGGGGGCGGGTATGCTGCTCGCAGACTGTGAATCTCACAACTTCACCCACTTCTCCTGTTTCCAAATGGTCTAGCTTAGGTTGACTTCTTCTCTCCGTGTTATCTTACTCTTTCCAGCTTTTGCTCCTGGGGTTTACAGGTTTTGTTGACTCACCTTTCTGATTCATCTAAGAATCACAAGATTTCAGGTCTGGTGGGACATTGGACATCAAATAATCCAGCCCCTTACTTTCTCAATGAAGACACAGAAACCCAGAGAGAGAAAAGTGACATGCCCAAGATCCCACAGCAAGTTACAGCAGAGCCAAGGCCAGCCCCTATGCTTCCTGGCTCCTAGCAATGTCCTTTGCACTTTGCCATGCAAAGACCCATAAATAACTTCCAACCAAATATGGGCAGTCTTTGCAGAGCAAAGCCCAGGCAGAATGACACAGGTCACTTTTATGTGGCTTGAGAACATCACTCCTAGAAGCATTTTGTCTAGAAAAAGAGGCCCACAGAACCCTCCTTGTGCCTACAGGGTCTGGAGAGTCCTGAACCAAGCTCACTGTTGTCACTGTCCAGGAAAACACCTCTCCTGAATTTTGCGACAGTGCCTTTAGTTTTGTTTTCCAAGCAGCCCCTCATCCTTCAAAAGCAGGACCACCCTTGACCATACGCACCAGCCAGCTTTCTTAGTGCTTCCTCACCAGACAGCAGAAGGGCCCTAACCTATTTGAGATCAGCCTTGGCCTGAATTGGATCTGGACTTATCCCAGAAGTACAGGCCAAAGGCAGAGGACCAGAATCAATATGTAGCCTAAAAAGGGACAAACAAGCCCTGGAACCAGACTGCCTGGGTTAAACGCTCACCTTTCCCACCTCCCAGCTCCATGTCTTTGGGCTGTTTACTTAACTTTTCTGTGCCTCAGACCCCTCAACTCTCAGATAGGAGTAACTGGTACCTGCCTCCAGATTGTTTTGACAGTGAAATGGAGTCAATACATGGAAAGCTGTTGGAACAGTGCCTGCATATAGTAAGCACTCAATTAAACTTACCCATAATGGAGCCTGGCACAGTGTCTCATGCCTGTAATCCCAGAGACTCAGGAGTCTGAGGCAGGAGGATTGCTTGAGGCCAGGAGTTTGAGACCAGCCTGGGCAACACAGTGATGAGACTTCATCTCTCTTTTATTTATTTATTTATTTATTTTTTTGAGATGGAGTCTCACTCTGTCGCCCAGGCTTGAGTGCAATGGTGCGATCTTGGCTCACGGCAACCTCCACCTCCCAGGTTCAAGAGATTCTCCTGCTTCAGCCTCCTGAGTAGCTGGGATTACAGATGCACACCACCACGCCCGGCTAATTTTTGCATTTTTAGTAGAGACGTGGTTTTTGCCATGTTGGCCAGGTTGGTCTCAACTCCCGACCTCAGGTGATCCACCCGCCTCGGCCTCCCAAAGTACTGGGATTACAGATGTGAGCTACCGAACCCAGCCCAATTTCATCTCTTAAAAAATACAAAAATTAGCTGGGGGTAGTGGTGCATACCTGTAGTCCCAACTACTTGGGAGGCTGACGCAGGAGGATCACTTGAGCCTGGGAAGTTGAGGCTGTAGTGATCCGTGATGGCACCACTGCACTCCAGCCTGGGTGACAGAGCGAGACCTTGTCTCAAAAAAAAAAAAAAAAAAGTTACCCATAATGTCTTTGGTGCCTCCCTTCAGAACCTCCCAGAAGTCTCTCCACCTCTTCCCTTGAAACTAAGTACTACAAGTCTTGGTTTAAAAAGGTTGGTGTCAGGAGTGGAGGAACATTAAAAGGAATATGTGTAGAAATTTCTGAAATTTATCCAAAAAACAGATTTACTGGCCATACCCACTTCCTACTTCATCCTGACATCAGGTTGAACCAAACCAAGAAAACTAATAAGATAAACAATGTTGCGCACGTGTGTGTGTGTGTGTGTGTGTGTGTGTGACACAGTTGTGGGAGTTTTTTCCCCCTTGCTTGAAATTAGCATTATTCTAGATCAGGTTGTTATCCCATAATCTTTTACTTATTTTTGACATGTTCCTTGTTTCTCACACACAGTTTTGTTAGTGCTGAGAAATACAATAATGAGGAAAAGAAGGTAGGCTGCTCCAAGGGGGCCTATGCTACATAAATATTTTAAGTTTCAAACAAACTTGAGTTCTGCACACGCGGCTCTCTTTAATCTCATGCTTTTACACTGTGGAGCAGTAAATCTGCGCAGCTCTGAGCTGGCCACCAGCATGGCCCAGAAACATCATTCCCTCCCCTCCTGTGTCGTCTGGGTACGGATTTTCAGTGGTGGTTGGGGAACCACGGTGCAGAAGCTGCTGTCCAAGCAGCTTGTAGAGCCCCAGTGGCCACAGTTTAGTGTTTATGGGTTCAGGGTAGACTGAACAGCCAGCTGTCTGCAGCAGGAAAGTCCCTTGGCCAAAAAATATATCCCCTACTGGTCTGTGGTAAATGCCTGAAATTCCACCATTAGCAATGCATTCCTTTGGTTATGCCCCACCATTTGAGCTACAATTTTAAAGTGAAAATGCTCCTCAGGGGACTAACACATGGAGACCCTGACACTTTCAATGAATAAGTGTTTCAGATCGGTTTCTGAGAGAGGAGGTGAGTCCTTGGCTGCCTCCCTGGTAGAAGTGTGGCTGCAGGCAGGGGGGAAGGAGTAGAGAAAGGAAGGGGTGGGGGCCTGGAGGGCTGTGGGCAAACTTGGGCAGCTGAGCCATTATGACGCTTTTAAAACAAGGCCTCAATTCTCTGACACTCCTTCCAATTGGAGGTGGGGTCTATATCCTCTCCCTTGAATCTGGGTGGGCTTGTGACTGCTTCAACTAATAGAGGATGGCCAAAGTGCCTCAGTGTAACCTCCAAGGCTGAATCATAAATGCCAATGCAGCTTCCTCCTGGTTGGCTGGAGCCTCAGGTCATTGTGTGAGAAGTCCAGCTACTCTGAGAACTATATGCTGGAAAGATCACTCTGGTAGACGACACTAGATTAGCCTAGCCTGCCAGCCATCCCTGCCTAGGTTCTAGATATGTAAGTGAAGCCTCCAGAACAAGCCTTTCACTAGCTGAATACGACCGAGAGACCTCCCTCAATGCCTTTCGAAGCAGAAGAGTTGTGTAGTCAAACCTTACCCGAATTCTTGACCTAAAAAATTGTAAAATATAATGAAATTATTGTTCTTTTTAGCCACCTGGGATTAGAGTAGTTTGATATGCAGAAATAGTAACTGGATCAGCCATAGCACCCAGAACTGGCTTGATAGAATCAGCTTCCCAGACAACTGATATAGATGCTTCTGGGAACTGGGGGTGGGGGACCTCAAGTCCCTGGGAGTAATCAAGCCCACACTTGGGGCTTGCACATTCTGGCCCACAACGGGCCATTTATCGGCTACCCCATAGAACTCTCTGGACAGCCAGGGTTGGGAGTGGAAGATCTGGGAGAATCCTACTAGTCTTCTTTTCCAGACAAGGGCACTGAGCTCTTGAAATGCAGGGCAATTTGCAGCCCACAGCCGCAGGACCAGGCATCCAGCTCTTGAGTCCTAGAGGGGAGGTGCAAGGTTTTGTGCAAAAAGCTTGGTGTGGGCTCAGAAACCAGAAAGACCTGGGCTCAAGAGGGGGCTTCTTCTGCTCTTGGCGTTGCTGGTTTTGATGAAGAGACTCAGTTTCCTCATCTGTGAAACAGGAACAACAGATCCCCTTCACAGGGTTAATGTGAGGGTTCCATGAGATGGCATACAGGACAGCTCTGGAACACACAGAGCCACCTTCATCCCCATACCTTCCCTCCCATTCTGTGGCCCTTTCCACCTCACCTCACCACACAGGACTCCAGCCAGGAACCATCGTCTTCTTGGGCTCCTTCTCACACCCTTCCTCACTTCCTGGACTTTGGTGGGGAGGCAGGATGACAATGCTTCTCTGGAACATCAAGAATGAAGCTGAGTTGCCCCAGACCACACTCTTCTGAGTGCTCCCCTGGGCTCCAGAGCCTCCCCTTGCTCATTCCCTAGCCCACATCAGTTCCCTCAAAGTGCCCTCTTATCAAGAGAGCGCTGTGGGGTGCAGGCCTCATCTTTACAGAATCAATAGGTTATGTTTTGGGCTTAGGGTTTTCCATTCCTTCCCTGGGCAACCTCTGAAACAGAGCTGTCACATGGGGCTAGGACAAGAAATAAAGGAAAGCAAACACAAGTCCTCCAAACCGACTACAGCCAAGCCCGGTGGTGGTCCCTTAAAATCTGTCCTCCAGATGGCCAAGGACCACGCATCAGGGGAGGGCCCCTCTTGCATAAGGAATTTGAGGATTCCAGATCCCTGACTTCATGGAGGGGGTGGAGGGAGAAAAGAAGGGCCTGAACCATACATAGAGAAAGCTCTGTCTCTGCTGCCTGCTGGGTGCCTACCCTGTCCCAGGCCCACCCTGGGGAGAGGGGAGTGTGGGGGCAGGAGGGCAGCCACACAAGGCAGCCAGAGACACTTGCTGAGCTGGGCTGGGTAGGGCTGGGCAGAGTTGGGTGAGTGGGTCCCACCCCGAGGCCTGTCATCGGGAAATCTTTACACTCACAGATGGGCGAGTTCTGTTAGCACATTGTTGCTGTTCTGGAAAAACAGAGGGTTCATTAGAGAGAGAGGGTGGATTTGGGAGTTTAAAAAAGAAGACAGCGACCAGGCATGGTGGCTCACGCCTGTATTCCCAACACTTTGGGATGCCGAGGCAGGCAGATCACTTGAGGTCAGGAGTTCAAGACCAGCCTGGCCAACATGGTGAAACCCCATCTGTACTAAAAAATACAAAAATGACCCAGGCGTGGTGGTGCACACCTGTAGTCCCAGCTACTCGGGAGGCTGAGGCAGGAGAATCACTTGAACTCGGGAGGTGGAGGTTGCAGTGAGCTGAGATCGCACCATTGCACTCCAGCCTGGGGGACAGAGTGAGACTCTGTCTCTAAATAAATAAATAAATAAATAAGCCAGAGATTTTGATGGATGCCAGCAGAATACCTTTCTTCTGCGGAAGCAGTAGCCATGAGGCTGGTTTCCGCCCCTCAGAGTGTTTTCCATGCTTCCCTTTTCCTTGCTTCCCCAAATCCCTCCTTTCAACTCTGACCTCGTTTGGGCTCCCTCAGAAGCAGCCTCTGAGACCTAAGTTTGAGCAGAACTGGTTTATTTGGGAGGAAACGGAGTGGAGTGGACGAGGTGAGATGGGGAGGAGAAGGATGCCACACAAGGGGTTTCTCAAGAAAGTCACTCCGCTGTGGGCCACTGGGGCTTAATCCCTCCTGGGGGCGAGGGAGCTGAGGTGACTATCTTCTAGCTCCTGTCTGATCTGTCTGGGGACTCCTCCGAGAGCCTGCAGGCCTCGAGCAAGCCCTGCAGCGGTCACCCAAGTACACATGGAAACAGTGAGCATGGGGGACATCTGTGCAGGGCCATGCCTGTGCCTGCTGCAAGTACTCTCGTTTCAAACCTGTCTCTCGGCTCTTGATTCACACATGATCAGCTGAGCATTCAGTTGGGACAACTGCAAGACCTCAAACTGGGCAAAAGTAACCATAATGCCCTAGATCTCGTCTGAGCTGTGGAAAAGGAATGGGAGCCGTCAATCTGCCTTGGAGAATAGTGAAAACAGCCTTGGAGACAGCCAGATTGCTCCCTCCTCTGTGTAACTAACAGATAAGACTCCTCTTTCTGTTGGGTGTGGTGGCTCACACTTGTAATCCCAGCACTTTCAGAGGCTGAGGCGGGTAGATCACTTGAGGTCAGGAGTTTGAGATCAGCCTGGCCAACATGCCGAAACCCCATCTCTACTAAAAATACAAAAATTAGCTGGGCGTGGTGGCGCTTGCTTGAACCCGGGAGGTGGAGGTTGCAGTAAGCCGAGATTGCACCACTGCACTCCAGCCTGGGCAACAGAGCAAGACTCTATCTCAAAAATAAATAAATAAATAAATACTCCTCTCTTCCCTGTGCCTGGCCCGGAGAGGAGAAGGCCAGGCCACAAGCTGCCCCTTGCTGTCTTTTACTCTTGCTGCCTCCCCACTCAGTCCCTGCTTGTCCCAGGGTGGGAGAGTGGGCTTGGCTTCCCCTCAGCCTTCTTTTTGGCAGGCCCCAGACCTCACCTAGCTTGCTAAGCCTCCACGTTTTGTTGAGTTGAGCCTGGCTGTCATTGTTGTGGCCAAGCCTTGCCACCAGTGGTGAGGTTTGTTTTTATCTTCCGTTGCCACGGCTTCTTCTCTCCCAGGAGCAAGAGGTGCTGGGGAAGCTGTAATTTGCTAAACAGGCATTAATCTTCACATCAATCCCGAGAGGCGGGTAGAACTGCTCAGTCAAAACACACAGTGTGATTAGATGATGCTGACAGGATAATGTGCAAGGATTTGCACCTCTCGGGCCAAGCTCTTTCTTCCCCAGGGCAGAACTTGCTGACCTTGACCTTGCCCCTGGGCTGTGGCCCACAGAAAAGGTTCTCTTTGCCGAAGGGCAGAAGAGCTAGGTGGACAGCATCGAGGGCTTCTCCACTGCTCTCCAGGCCACCGCAGTCTCTCTCCAGCCCTCCTATCTTCAACAGATCTAGAGAAAGTGGCACGGCCTGAGAGGAAGACAGACCTGGGTTTGAATCTTGCTGTCACATGTTTGCATTCAACAAATATTCATGAGTCCCCTATTCTGTCCTGGTACTTTGAGATTCTGGGGATATAGTGATAAATGTCAGGGTTTTAGGAGAGTCAATTAATAACATTACTTTCTCCCCTTCTCTGAGCAATCAAGAAAGAGATATGGAAGTCCAAAAGATGGGGCTCAAAATGAATGTCCTTTGTTGCAGAAAAGGCTATATTGGCAGATGTGGCTTGAGATCTGTCACAACAATTGTCTTGCTGACACTCACGCCGGAGTTGATCTAACCCACTCAGCTACAAGCAGGAGTGAAGACCACAGGGAGCTGAGACGTTGTGCTTTTCTGGGTGGGCTGCCTCCCAAAGGGGACCTAGAAAAGGTTGAGTTTCCTGGGCCTGGATTCTTTTCCCCGACTCATCAATCAGATAAGTTACTCTCTTTGTTTGGGTCCCTCCAAAATAGCTCCTGAGAGGAGGATGTGAGTAGAAGTGGGGTGTTTGGGAGAGACCTCAGGAAACACGGGGAGAGCCTATAGGGGTAGGCAGTCAATAAAGGAAACGTATTGAGCAAGGTTCGACTGTGGGCAGCGGGAGCTCAATCCTGCAGGCACATTTAGGAGACACAAAAGACCTCGCATCTAGAGTTATCCCATTCAAGGGGTGCAGGAGCCAGCTAGTTATCTCCCAACCCCCTTCAGCCCTTGATTGAGGACTGCTCCTGGGGAGCAGTCACCCCTCCACTAGCCTAACCCAGGGAGGGCGGAGCAGGCTCCAGAAGCCAGAGAAAGCCCTCAGGCCAAGAGTCACAGAGCCTGGCATGCAATAGATGCTCAGGAAAGGATAATTCTCGCTCATTCCTCACTCTGCAGGTAGGTACAGGTGACCGCAGGATTTGTCCACCCTGCCACCCTTAGGGGATGAGGGTGGAGAGAGGTGATATTAATGGCAGTGGCGATGCTGACACTGGAGCTTCCCCAACCTCCAACCAACGGTGACAGTAAAGATGAGGACAGGAAGGAAAAAGGTGAGCTGATCGGAAGGAAGGACCCCCTGCTTGTGACTGAGGGGGGACTAGAGATACTAAATGACTCTCAGGGATGCCACACTCCAGATTTCACCTCTAGCTCCTAGGCCTCGAGGTGTCTGACCATGGCCCAAAATAGATCTTCCCTTGACATTGGAGACATCATAGATGGGCACACACACATACACACAAGTATACACAAATGCAGACACGTGAATGTCCATGTTCACACACAACACTCTCACACACATATGTGTATAAATACATCTGCACACGACACACACAAATTACCCACATCCACACATACACAGCATGCTGGCACGCATATGCACACTCACACACATCCTCACACAAACATGAACACATACGCTCTCCCACACATGCTTTCATGCTTTATTCTGTTGGCTACTGGGATCCAACCAGGCACGTAGGGCCTTAAAGGGAAGTCCTAGGGATGTGATCTCTTCAACAGGAATCAGGCCTCTGTCCATATGAGGGTTCGTACCCTTCCTTCTACTCGTGCCTCTTGCCCTCATCACCCTCCCACCCCAAGCCAATAACTAGTCAGGAGATAGTCACTCCATGACTTTGGCTATTTCTCCCACAATCATGAGCACAGCTTGGGATGTGATATGGTTTGGTTGTGTTCCCACCCAAATCTTGTCTTGATTTGTAGCTCCCATAATTCCCATGTGTTGTGTGAGGGACCCGGTGGGAGATAATTGAATCATGGGAGCAGTTTCCCCCATATTGCTCTCATGGTAGTGAATAAATGTCACGAGATCTGTTGATTTTATAAGGGGTTTTCCTTTTCACTTGGCTCTCTCATTCTCTCTCTTGCCTGCCGCCATGTAAGATGTTCCTTTTGCCTTCTACTATGATTGTGAGGCCTCCCCAGCCCCATGGAACTGTGAGTTCATTAAACCTCTTTTTCTTTATAAATTACCCAGTCTTGGGTATGTCTTTATTAGCAGTGTGAAAACGGACTAATACAGGATGCCTCCCAAGTGAGGGCCTGGAACATGACCTAGGGGCCCAGCGGTTGGGGCAACCCTCCTCCCTGGCTCAGGGGCTTTCCCTGTGCGAGGGAGAGGTGAGAACAAGACTCACGGCCAGGCGTCTCGTGGGCAGGGCTGGTGCTCCAGGCTCCAGGCCAATTCTTACTAACCAGGTCTACACTTCTCGTAGGAAAATAAGAGGTAAATGTGTCTGCCTGGGGCACTGTCCCGAACCTGTTACTGGACCATGGTAGTGGCCTCAACACGGGCAAATGGTGCGGGGCCTCTGAACATAGCCCGCCTCATCCAATGGGCCGGTCAGCCTTGCTCAGAAAGGACCTGCAGCCTCTTGTTGCCAATTTGGCTTCAGCCAAGAAATGGGCATTCTGAGGGCTGGCAATTCTACTGACGGCCAAGGGTCAAAGGGAGAGGGACAGAGCCTGGTCATAAAGAGAGAGGGAGGCAAAGGAACTGTGGCTTTTAGGACCACAAATGCTGGTGTCCCATCTTATATTTATTTATTTATTTATCAAAACAAAGTTTCGCTCTTTCACCCATGCTGGAATAAAGTGGCAGGATCTTGGCTCGCTGCAACCTCTGCCTCCCAGGTTCAAGCAATTCTCCTGCCTCAGCCTCCTGAGTAGCTGGGATTATAGGCGCCCGTCGCCATACCTGGCTAATTTTTTGTATTTTTAGTAGAGACTGGGTTTCGACATGTTGGCCAGCCTGGTCTTGAACTCCTGACCTCAGGTGATCCACCCACTTCAGCTTCTCAAAGTGTTAAGATTACAGGCGTGAGCCACCGTGTCTGGCCTGGTGTCCCATCTTAAATGAGTATAGAAGAGGTCATTTTTTTCTTAATCCAACTGTTCTAGGTTTACTTCTATGGGATGGCTGCAGTGGGCAGAGAGTAGAGGTGGAATCTAGAATGTGCCAAATTGGGCACCTCCAAGATAATGTCCATCAGCCTGGCAAAAGAGGAAGCCGCCCAGCCTGTGCACTGATCCCAGTGGTTGGATGCCTCCCAGGGAAGGGGGTTGCTCTAGCTGCTTGTATTAAACTCTACCCCCAGGGGATGCCTCCCTATCCATTCAAAGAAACTTACAATCTAAGAGCTGACCTCAAATTAAAAACAAGAAGATCAAAGTTTTTTAAGTTCCTTTCGTTAGTCTCATCATCAAAAACCCGTTACAGGATAGCTGAGCCTGGTGGCTCATGCCTGTGGTCCTAGCTACTCAGGAGGCTGAGGTGGGAGGATCCCTTGAGCCCAGAAGGTCAAGGCTGCAGTGAGCCATGATCATACCACTGCACTCCAGCCTGGGTGACAGAGTGAGACCCCAACTCAAAAAAAAAAAAAAAAAAAGATACTCAAAGGCAAGGGTTCCCAACCCCAGGGCTATAGGCTGGTGCTGGTCTGTGGCCTGTTAGGAATCATGCTGCACAGCAGTAGGTGAGTGGCTGGTGAACGAGCATTACCACCTGTGCGGGTCCTCTCAGATCAGCCTAGGCATTAGATTCTCATAGCAGAGCGAACGCTACTGTGAACCGCACATGCCAGGGATCTAGGTTGCACGCTCCTCATGAGAATCTAACTAATGCTTGATGATCTGAGATGGAACAGTTTCACCCCGAAACTGTTCCCATCCCCCCGCCCAACCCCGTCTGTGGAAAAGCTGTCTTCCATGAAACTGGTCCCTGGTGCCCAAAAGGTTGGGGACCGCTGCCCAAAGGAAGTGGAAAGTGAGTTTAATTTTGCTGGCCAAATGCTAGGGTTGAAATCAAGGGCTGAGGGAGTTGGGGGCTACCTACCTGGATCCTGCATCCCTCAGATGGGGTAACTCTCGGTGCAAGTGCCCACCGTCTAGTGCCGGGCAGAAGCATGGCCCACAATCCACAATGGGAGCTGGCTCAATAACTTTGTTGACTGCCTTCCCATCCCTGGCCCAAGGGCCGTGGTGGGCCAGGAGGCTCTGCTTCTGCCGGTGGGAGCGAAGGGTTAACTGGGCCCTCATCCTTCAGCAGGCCAGCCTGAATTTGTTTGCATGGTGGCCAAAGATTCCAAGAGCAGCAAGTGGACAAACATCTATCACTGTGTGAGCTCTTTGGAACCCTCTGCTTACCTCACATTTGCAGCTGGCCAAAGCAAGTCAATGACTAGGTCCAAGGTCAGCGCGGGAGGGCATGACCAAAGACTGGGGAAGAATTGGAGCCAATTTTGCAACCTTCACAGGCAGTGTGGGCTGGCATCACTCAGCCTAGCGAGGAAGAGCTACTGACACTCTTCCTGGGGGGAAATGCAGGCTGTGAGCCACGACTCTAACCAGGCTGTGGGCTTACGCAGGAGGGGCCTGTGCTAGACTCATATCCCCTGCCCCAGATCAAGCATTGGGTGGGCTTGTCAAAGAGGCTTGCGGAGGGTCTGGATGGATATTGAATGCGACATGGTGTCCCAGCATGTCACTGCCGACTGCAAGGTGAGCAGCAAAAGGACTGAAGCCTCATTCTGACTCTCCAGAACCCTCTGTGGCCTGCGGTCCTCAGTGGGTGTCCTTGTCCCAGACTGGGGACACCTAGGGCTTGTGCCAACAGATGATTACTTTCACCTCTCTCTTGAAAAATGGCCCATGTTTAAGGATTCATAAAACTCAGGGAATGCATCACTGAGCCTATAACGCCACGAAAGCCCCATGTAGAGAACTACTTAAAAAGAAGATTCATCAAACTAATTACTTATTCTCACACCCCCAGCCCCACTCCCGCCCCTCTTTCTGCTTGGCCTGCTCAGAAAAATGTACAGCCTCATCAGCTGGGCTGCTTTGAAGCCAAACTCCCCAGCCCGCTTGTGGAGGACGGGCAATGAAGCACCCCAGACCTCAAGATTTCTCCGGCTTTCTGGGCAGACAAGACACTTTTTTCTGCTGATTCATCTCTTCCGGGGGCTAAGGCAAGGCCAGGGTACCTCAGGGTGGAGTGAAGGAGGGAGGGGATGGGAATATTACGATGCAGCCAGGTTCCCTGTCACCAATCTCTCTGAGGCAAACTCTACACATCCTTGTGCAGTGCCCCACACCATGTTTCCTCGGCCTGCCTCTGAGTTCACCTGCAGCAGCAGGGGACAGTTCTTGAGCTAGAGTTTGACACTCCTGGGGGCAACCTCAGCCAGTGAGGGACAGAAGTCCATGGATAAACACTTCAGCTTCACATCTGTAGTGGGTTGAATGGTGGCCTCCAAAAGATATGTCCACGTGGAAGCTGCGAATGTGATCTTATTTGGAAAAAGAGTCTTTGCAGACATAATCAAGTATCTCAAGAAGAAATCATCCTGGATTGTCCAAGGAGGTCCTAAAGCCAATGGGAAGTGTCCTTAGAAGAGAAAAGGAGGAAGGTGCAGTTGTAGGTGGTGTGGAGCTGTGGTCCGCCCGCTCCTGCTCCTGACTCACTGCTGTTCGCTCTTGCAGAAGAACAAGTTGGTCAGGAAGCCAAGCTGCAGTGATGGCTTATAAAGATACCAGGCCAGGCACGGTGGCTCATGCCTGTTATCCCTGCACTTTGAGAGGCCAAGGTGGGAGGATCACGTGAGGTCAGGAGTTCGAGACCAGCCTAGCCTGGTCAACATGGTGAAACCCCGTCTCTACTAAAAATACAAAAATTAGCAGGGCATGGTGGAGCAAGCTTGTAATCCCAGCTACTCAGGAGGCTGAGACACAAGAATTGCTCGAACCCAGAAGGCGGAGGTTGCAGTGAGCTGAGATCGCACCACTGCACTCCAGCATGGGTAACAGAGTGAGACTCTATCTCAAAAAAAAAATTTAAAAATTTTTTAAAAATTTAAAAAAAAACCAAGACTTTGAGAATCACTACAAGAAAAACTCCTTGTTGTAAAAGTTGTAAGACATGGCGTATTAGTCCGTTCTTGCACTGCATAAAGGAATACCTGAGACTGGGTAATTCATAAAAAAAAGAGTTTTAATTGGCTCAGGTTCCACAGGCTGTACAGGAAGCATGGCTGAGGAGGCCTCAGGAAACTTTCAATCATGATGGAAGGCAAATAGGAAGCAGGCATGTCTTATGTTGCCGGAACAGGAGGAAGAGAAAAAAGGGGGAGGTGCCACATACTGTTAAACAGCCAGATCTCATGAGAACTCACTCAATATCATGAGGACAGCAAGGGGGTAATATGCCACCATGATCCACTCACCTCCCACCAGGCCCATCTTCCAACATTGAGGATTACAATTCAACATGAGATTTGGGTGGGGACACAGAGCCAAACTATATTACCTGGGGTCCCTTCGAGATGAGAATCCACAAGCGACTCATTGGTTTGCACAGTCTTTCTGAGATTGTTGAGCAAATTACTTCTATCAGTATTGAGCCAGGAGTTGAGGTTGAAGTCACCATTGCAGATGCTTAAGTAAACTATTTTAATAAATTGATTGCCAGTTTTTTTAAAAAAATAAAATAAAAAAGAGGCCGGGCACAGTGGCTCACACCTGTAATCCCAGCACTTTGGGAGGCCGAGGCGGGCAGAACACCTGAGGTCAGGAGTTCAAGACCAGCCTGGCCAACATGGTGAAACCCCATCTCTACTATAATACAAAAATTAGTTGGGCATGATGGCAGGTGCCTGTAATCCCAGCTACTCAGGAGGCTGTGGCAGGAGAATCCCTTGAACCTGGGAGGAGGAGGTTGCAGTGAGCCCAGATCGCACCACTGCACTCTAACCCCGGGCGACAAGAGCAAAACTCCGTCTCAAAAAAATAAAGAACAAAAAAGAGAGAGAGAAGAGAAGGGGAGAAGACACACAGGAGAAGGTCATGTGAAAACGGAAGCCAAGATTGGAGTGATGCATCTACCAGGAACACCAAGGATGGCTGACAATCGCCGGAAGCTGAGAGCTGGGCGTGGAATGGATTCTTCCTCAGAGTCTCCGAAAGGAACCGACACTGCCGACACCTCGATGTCAGACTCCTGGACTCCAGAACTGTCCGGCAATACATTTCTGTTGTTGTAAAGCCCCCAGTCGGTGACACTTTGTTACAGCATTCCTCAGTGGGATGATTCGGAGGGAGCTTAAAATAGTTCCTCAGGGGGTCCCCAATGGGATAGAGCCCCCAGTTGCCCACAGGGACAACGAGCTCGTTTATACAACCTTGATGAGCTTTTCTCCCTTCCCTGTCTCACTTCCCTATGGTCCTACTGGGGTTTCCTAAGATCACCTCAAGTAAACCACCTGAACCCAAGTTCTTGGGATTTTGTTTTGTTTTGTTTTGTTTTGAGACAGGGTCTCGCCCTGTCACCCAGGCTGGAGTGCAGTGGCACAGTCTTGGCTTGCTGCAACCTCAAACTCCTGGGCTCAAGCGATCCTCCCACCTCAGCCTCTTGAGCTGCTGGGACTACAGTTATGCACCACCATGCCCAGATAATTTTTACTTTTTGTAGAGATGGGCATCTCCCTATGTTGCCCAGGCTGGTCTCAAACTCCTGGACTCAAGCGATTATCCCGCCTCTTCCCCCCAAAGTGCTGGGATTACACCATGCCCAGTCCCAAGTTATTGTCTGCTTTCGGGAGAACCCAAATTAAGGGCCCACTGTTCCATACCACTCATCCTTCATTAACCCAACCAATCACTATTTATAAAGGAGGCAGCACAGAGAGTGGCTGCAATAGCCCAAATAATAGGCCCAAAGACATCCACATCCTAATTCTCAGAACCTGTGAGTGTTGTTTTACATGGCAAGAGAGACTTTGCAGATGTAATTAAGCAAAAGATTTTGAGATGGAGAGATCCTCCTGCCTTATCCACATGGGCCCAATATTATTACAAGGATCCTTTTAAGAGGAAGATAGGAGATCAGAGTAGTGGGAGATCACATGACCTCAGAAGCAGAGGTTTAAGTAATGCAGCCACGAAGCAAGAAATACCGGCATCCTCTAGGAGCTGGAAGATGTAAAGGATGGGGCCAGGCGCAGTGGCTCACGCCTGTAATCCCAGCACTTTGGGAGGCTGAGGCAGGCAATCACCTGAGGTCAGGAGTTAAAGACCAGCCTGGCCAACATGGTGAAACCCCGTCTCTACTAAAAATACAAAAAATTAGCCAGGCATGGTGGCGCATGCCTGTGGTCCCAGCTACTTGGGAGGCTGAGGCAGGAGGATCACTTGAGCCCAGGAGTTTGAGGCTGCAGTGACCTGTGATTGTGCCACTGCACTCCGGCCTGGGCCACAGAGCAAGATCCTGTCTTTGTAAAAAAAAAAAAAAAAAAAAGGAAGGAAGGAAGGAAGGGAGAGAGGGAGGGAGGGAGGGAAGGAAAGGAGGAGTTGCTATAGCAGTAGTACTGGTAATACTACTAGTAATAATTGCTATGGTCATAGCTCTGCCATCACCAGTTCCCCTGCCTTGAGCTTCCATGTGCTGGTGGATGCTCGACCTCCCATCTCAGAAGCCCTCCTCATGGCCCCAAAGTCACTGAGAATGGCAGCCATGCTGACTGAAAAGTCTGGGCTCCCTAGAGTCCTAGAAACTCTGCCTCAGCCCTGTGTGTAGTATAAGGGGATATAGAAGGTCCAAGATGGACTTGTGAACTGCCCCTTCTCTCTTCTCCTTCCTTCTCTGGTCAGACACTCACCTCCTCCCTGCCCAAGGAGTCTCAGATGGGAAACCCTTGGAGAGTTGGGCTTGGAAACTACACAGCAATTCTTGCCTTTGGTAAATGAAATGCAGTTGTCGTCTCAAGAGATATTTTGGGGCCAGGCGTGGTGGCTCACACCTGTAATTTCAGCACGCTGGGAGGCCGAGGTGAGTGAGTCACTTGAGGTCAGGAGTTGGAGACCAGCCTGGCGAACGTGGCAAAATCCCCATCTCTACTAAAAATACAAAAGATTTGTTGGGCGTGGTGGCTCACACCTATAATTCCAGCTGCTTGGGAGACTGAGGCAGGAGAATAGCTTGAAACTGGGAAGTGCAGATTGCAGTGAGCAGAGATTGTGCCACTGCACTCCAGCCTGGGTGACAGAGCGAGACTCTGCCTCAAAAAAAAAAAAAAAAAAAAAAAATCTTGGCCAAGAAGCAGTGTGGAGACAAAAGTGACTCCACCTTGGATGCCAATTCGCCATGTTGACTTTTGATTGGCTCTAGTCCCATGAGTGCCTTTGATTCCTACTTTATTTACTGTCCCTGTTGTAAGAACATGTCAACCTTGATGCTATCACACAAATTATAGGCTCTGACGCACATAGCAGTCTCGCCTGCTCTGGAGGGCTGCCTCTCATCGTCTTGCACAGAGCACTTATACCCTTTCCCTGTGGTGTACAATCTGGGTCTAGGGGGGAACCGTGTGGAGATCTACCTGTCTTCCCGCTGCCCAAGACCATGCTTCTCTCTGTTAGTTCCCACAATAAAACATCCTTTACTGACAAACTGGATTTGTCTGCCTCATTCTTTGGTTTCTTGGCTCCTTTGGCATTTGAGGGCCACTTTGCATATATGACCCTTTCACGAACAAGCAGGAATAAGACAACCACACCAATGTCTCCATAAAAGGATTCCAAAGCTACAGGTGGGAGGGACTCCTTCTGTCTGGAATCAGGGAAGGCTCCGTGGAGGAAGTGGCATTCACACTGAAGGCATGAAGAGGACAGGATGGGGATTCTGGGAGGGTATCACAGGAATGGAGGCTAAAGTGGGAATAGATTTGCAGAGCCCCAGGAGGGACTGTAACAGGTGACCTCCAGGTGACCTTCCATGTGTCTGGTGGAATAGGGTGGGGAGGGGAGCCTTGTGAGCACTGCCCGCAATCCTGGCTTCCCACCCCCGAAAGCCCTGGCCACGCTTCACCATGGCAGCGAGGACCCTTCACAGGCCAGCAGCTCAACAGGAAAGTGGCAGGGCTGGGTGTCAGGAGGCAGAGAGCACCCCGGATAGGCAGCTCCATTTCACCTGGAGCTGGTCTGGTTTGCAGGGGGCCAGCCATGGAGGTATTCAAGAAGGAGATGTACTGACTGGAGGAGGGAGAGGAGGGCTGAGAACATGTCCAGGGCCCAGGTTCTTCTTTAGTGGAACAATCGATCTGCACAAGCTTCCTGGAAAGCAATTCAGCCACGAGTCAAAGGCTTCCAAGGTGACCCAGCAATTGTAGAAAGTCATTGTAATGAAATAGCTGACACAGGTGAGTTCATCACAGTGTTGTTTGCATAATACTGAGCACCTTCCCTAAATGAACCATAGGGGGTACATTTAATAAGTTACAGTATATGCATACAACAGAACACTGGGCAGCCAGTCGCAGATTCATGTGGATCGAATTTTATTTAGAAAAATACAAGTCATTGTTAAGTGAATGAAGCTGTTTCTGAATTATTTCACATGACATTTCTAATTTTGTTTAAATAAATATGCTGATATGTATATATCTGCATAGGTGAAAATCTGATCAGATGTATACCAACATGTGGCAAGGATGGTTAACTCTCAGTAGGTAGAACTTTCAATGGTTTCGATTATCACTATGTTGCTTATCAGTGTTGTCGAGTTGGGGTGGGGTTTTTTTCCATTTAAAGAAATATAGTTGACTGGGCACGGTGGCTCATGCCGTAGTCCCAGCACTTTGGGAAGCCAAGGCAGGTGCATCGTTTGAGCCCCGGAGTTCAAGACCAGCCTGGGCAAACATGGCGAAACCTTGTCTCTACAAAAAATACAAAAAAATTAGCCAGGTGTGGTGGCACGCGCCTGTGGTCCCAGCTTACTCTCAAGGCTGAGGTGGGAGGATCACTTGAGTCTGGGAGGTGGAGGTTGCAGTGAACCAAGATCGCACCACTGCACCCCAGCCTGGGCAACAGAGCGAGAAAAGAAAAGAAATATAGTTAACATGTACCGCTTTTGTAGTTTTAAAAGGCAAGGGTCAAGGCAGGAGAAGGAGGATCACTCAAGCCCAGGAGTTCAAGATGAGCCTGGACAACACAGGGTGACCCCATCTCTACAAAAAAAAAAAAAAAAAATTAAAAAGTGGTGCTGTGGCGTGCACCTGTAATCCCAGCTACCTGGGAGGCTGAGCTGGGAAGATTGTTTGAGCCTGGAAAGTCGAGGCTGCAGTGAGGTATGATCACGTCACTGCACTCCAGCCTGGGCAATAGAGTGAGATCCTGTCTCTAAACATACATACATACATACATACAAGCATACATACATACAAACATACATACATAAAAGCGAGGGTTTCTTTGCTCATATTTTCTCACCCATAATGGAACTTAGACTCTTTTATTTGGGCCTACATGAGGTTACCTGGGAGAAACACCACCATACAGAATCCTGAGAGCACTGGCTTGACAGAGTGTCTGGTCAGGGCGGCCCACAGGAGCCATGAGACAGAATCCCAGTTGTCGTGAAGGAGGGTCATTGTAGTCACCATTATCTGAGGGGCAAGGCCAGGCCAATAATCACAGAGGGAGGCCCAAGGGCAGAAGGCAGGGGATGGAAGGAATCAAAACCATTCAGGGAAGGGGCAGGGCAGGGCACCTCGGGCTGTGATTGTCTTCACCGAGAGGCCAGAGGTCTCCATTGTTGTGCCCAGGCGGCCTGGGGAGCTGGCACCTTAAAACAGCCACACAGGCCTGGGCACAAAGAGATGCTCAGTGATATTTGAACTTGGCATTCTCTGTAACTCCAGAGTATGAAAAAGAAGTTAACATCCGGAATCTTCCAGTGGAGGGAAGCTGTTCAGAACACAAAGCCACATTTGTGAAAAATGGGCTCGATTTGCTGTTTGGAGAGCAATGAAACTGAAATCATTTCAGATTTTAAATGCCCAACATATTGGGACCCGCCCTCCGATAGATCCTCCAAATTAGTTTGAAAACTCCCCATGCCTCACTTCAGGAGGAGATTCGCTTCTTTGCTAAAAATGTTCCTCTCCTGGGTTGGAAAACAAGAGCATCTGGGTTGGTAGGTGTCCCTGAGCCTGAGCCCTCGGTGTGCTACCAAGCAGCTTCTGCAGAGGGCTGGAGGTGGAGTATGTTTTTCTTCCTCTCTTAGGTAATGAATTTGATCTAATGGGACTGTCTAAATGCCCAGATACCATGATGATAGGCACCCCATAAACACAGAGATAAACAGGTAGAGAGATATATGGAGGCAAGAGTAATTTGCTTCTAAGTGCCTTTTCACTCGTATAAATAAAGCAAGAAAATAAAGTTGTTGGAGGCATTTGCAATACTAATGTAAGAAGGAAATTAAGCGGTAATTACAGAGTTAAGGATAAATGAAAGGCCCACACGGTTTGTGTGCATGTGTGTGCAGGGAGCAAGGGTGGGAGAGGTGAGGGGAAAAGCACCAGGTTTATAGTCCCTCATGGGTCCTGAGGCCAGTATAAATGCAGCCCTCTCCCCAAACTCCACCCAGGAGGTGGGTCATCTGCAGACAGCCCCCTCGTAGCCCACGGCTTCCTGTGTTTCCCTTCCAGAAGGCCAAGGGCCATGCTTGGGTTGGGGATTTGGGAGGTGGGAGCGGGGATAGGCTGTTAATGTCCCAGGAGCGCAAGAGCATGAGGAATTGGAGTTGGAGAACAAATAGCCCAACTTCCTGGCCTCTCAGTGGTACAATTCTGGGGTATGCTCTACACAGTCCCTAAGAACGTCCTCAACAGGATTGCACCCCAGTTGCTCCTAAGGGTAATCCACTCATTAACAATCCTTTATTGGCTTTCCCCACTTCCCTGTCTTAATTCCCCACCCCCTCACTGGACTTCCTGGGACTGCCTTTCAAATAACAACTTGCACCTACATCCTTGTCTCAGGGCCTGTCTGTTTTGGGGGGACTCAAACAAAGACAAGCAATTTTGCATCAGCTGACCAGTGAATTGGCCAGGAAGCACAGCCTGAAGCCTGCCCACAAGGTCAGCTTTGTGGGTGTGCAGCCTGTGCAATAAATAGCACAGGATCCCCTCTCAGAAGGGCCCTGTACTTGGCTTAATGCTCTACTGCCAACGATCTTGAAATCCTTGATAACGTTATCTTTGAACCTGTGTTTCCTCAGTAATATCTGATGGGTAGATGGAGCACGTGCGTGAGCAGCACAGATACACTGGGTGGCGCGGCAGGCACAGCCGACAGCACGGCCAAGAGATTGCCCTGGGAGCCCAGGACACACATGCATGCCTTGGGGCAGTTCAGGGTGTCGGGCAGTCCATGGCCCAGATTGGCAGTGGCAATGGCTGCAGCAGAAGTGGCAGCTGTGGTACAGCAGAGAGGAGGGGCTCTGCATGGGGTGGGAAGCCAGCTTGCCCCTCAATCCCTGGAGCCGATCCCTGTGGTGTCTGCACAAATGTTAACTCTCCAGCCTGAGCACCAGGACAGAAATTGACAGAGCTCAGACAGTAGATTTTGTCAGTAAATTATTAAAAAATAAAAGCATGCACATGGTTGTTGCAATAAAGCATATCAGAGAGTTGTTAGAATTTTTCAGAGTTTAGAATCTCAGGTTTTAAAAGCCACTGCAATATTATATGAAAAATATCCAAAGGTTTAGAAATAAAAATTAAATTTAAAGATTGCCAACTTGGACAGAAAAGAACGCTATTTTCCTAGGAAGCTTCAGATGAACTGATTATTAACAAAGACAACTTTTAAATTAATTTTTCCTTGTAATTGAATATACAGTGATAAGAATGCACCAACAGGCATTTTGAATTATATATAAATCATGAAGCCAGTTTCGATTTCTTCTATGACCTCCATAAGTTACAGGAAATGTCAGATAAAATATTCAAATGCCATTGTATAAATTTACATTTAAAATTAAATTCAGATTTGCACAAAGTTGATTTGTATAAAGAGTTAATTTTTTTTAGAAAAATTGTTTCATGAGAATTACCAGCTCTAGATGTACTGAAATATATATTTTGAAATAATTTATCAGAAATTTATCCCAATGTTGTCACAGCCTATAACAATTCTCTTAACAGCTCTAATAACAGTTGCATCAGCAGAAAGATCTTTTTCAAAATTAAAAATTATCAGTTATCTGCAATCTCGCATTTGCCAAGAGTGACTGATGTCACTTTCAATTTATATCGATTGAAAATGAAGTTGCTAAAAGTATAACTTTTGATGACATAGTAAATGAATTTTCAGAAAAGTGAGCCAGAAAAATATTATGATCAATCAAGATATCACATTAATAAAGTATTATTTATTGTATTACATAAAATTATGACACCCAAAATATTGTTTTGTAATTTATCAGTTTATGTTGTTATTTACATATCACTATTACCTCTATTATGTTTTATAAGTAGTGAAACATTTTTAAAAGAAAAAGCTTTATATTTTAATGCTTGTAAGAGCACTTTTTCCTGCTTTTTAAACAAAGGTTCCCACATTTTCACTTTGCAATGAGCCCCACAAATGTAGGTGACCCTGCCTGCTAAGTTTGCTCACCAAATTTTCCAGGACAAACAGGTTAGGTCTGTGGCCTTCAGGCCTGACCCTGTGACCTTCTTCTGGCTGCAACATCCCCTCCGTTCTTACTCTCATGGTTAGCAATAGTAATAACAAGAAGTAAAGAGTGCAGAGAAAGGCATTCTTGGACCTGAGACCTTCCTTAACCTTTGTCTTCACAAACTAGGCTTTTACCCCACCTTATGGTGGATTCCCAGAAAACAGACTTTGAGATAAAGTTGCATGAACAAAGTTGACTAGGGAGCGTCTTGGGAATTGTATCTATAAGGGAATGAAGAAGGCAGAACTGAAACAAAGGAGAAGCTGACTTGCAGATTGGTTGCAACTGAGACCTCAGACAATCCTATAGGGAGCTCTGGAGCTGAGATGGCTCTTCAGAGTCCAATTTGAGGCAGGAGGTCCTTGGTCTTTGTATTCCTGCAGCACCCAGCCAGTCATTGGCAGCAGCGAAAAAGCATGACCTCGGGCAAGGAAGTTCACTGTAGCTGAGGACAGTTCCCACATTGGGGACATGGCTATGAGCACTCAGCAGCTGGGGGCTGGGTAGTTTGGCCCTGCTATCAAGTGGACGATTGGTCTCCTTAGCCCGGAAGAGAGATCTGGATAGAGCACAACAGTATCTGCTATAGTCCACCCTTGCACCACTTCAGCCACTTGCTTCTTATGATAAGTTTACCCCATTTGGGAAGAGCTTGTCCAAGATTCTGGAGTCTTGTTTTCTGGGAAACTTCAAAGAAAAGGGTTAATGGCAGAACTGTAGCCTCTCCTGCTGCTGCTGCTGCTGTTGTAGGTTTTGAAGCCATAATAGATCCTCCTCCTCCTCCTCCTCCACCTTTTATAGATTCCCCTTAACTAGCACCCCTGATATCTAGTTGCCTTTCCTGGTGAAGTGATAAAGACCTGAAAGGGCTGAACTCTGGGTTACCATGGTCTTACTGGGCTGTGACTGCTGAACTTGTCCATTTACCATTAACATCAGGCATAAGAGTACCAAGAGATCCATCAGTGGATCATTTGGGAGCCATATTCCTCACAGTCCCAACTGTGTGGCAGCAGCTCTGTCTCCTCCTAGTGATCAGAGATGGTGACTCCTTTCCTGGTTTGCAGGATACTTGGTCTAAAGAGCCCAAAGAGACTGGGAGGCCACAGATTCTTAAAGTTTAGTGAAAATCCTACTGTTTGCCCTAATATGAGCATTCCTCTTCTGAGAACCAAGACCTGTAGATCCATTATGGGGGCCAGAAGCACAAATCTCCCAAGTGGATCAATGGGATTGATAGTAAGTGGGGCCACTCCTGCTTCTACCTCTTAATTCCTGAATCCATATATCACACCTGTTGGGGCTATAGCACCATATAATCATTGTTGATGCAGAATAAGTACAATCCTCTGGAGGATAGCATCCCACCCTCACAGAATCTTACCTCCACATTGGTGTATCAGCTACATCATTAACAAACCATTTCTTTTCTCTATCATGCCAACAGCTTCTCAGTGGTACAGCATATGATAGACCAAATAGTTGTCATGTGCCCACTGTTGTGTCTCATTTGCTGTAAAGAGGGTCCCTCTGTCTGAGGTGACATTATGTGAGATTCTAAATTAGTGGATCGAACTCTCTATAAGCCCTCACTCAGGCAGTAGTGCTAGCTGAGCCTCAGTGGGCAGGAAAGAAAAACCTGTATTGTAACTATGTACTGATCTCAGTCAAAATGAATCATTGCCCTTTCCAGAGTGGAGATCAACTTGCTACCAAGTGGATGATTGGTCTACTTGAGGAATGGCACCATATTGGGAGTTTAGCACTGGTCTCTGTTAATGACAGGTTGGACACTCAACAGTGCCAATAGTTAGATCAGCCTTAGTGAGAGACAGCCCATGACACTGGGTCCATGAATAACCCCTGTCACTGTCCCCATGGCTACTTCATTCATGTGCTTATTATGGCATTGTGCCATCACTGAGGTGGTCAATGATAGATAATGGCTGATGTCAACTGGCAGGGTCATTTTGTCCACTTAATTGTTTAGTGCCTCTTCTAAAATAGATGCTCTCTGGTGAATATTTATGTGTGATACAAAGATGTTCACACTTTGTTTCCACCTTCATAGGTTCCCCCACATGCCTCTTCCCCAGAACTCCTTTCTCTAATCTTCTAATCTTTCTCCTTCCAGGATCCTGACCAATCAGCCTGGCCATTTGTCACTGCCCATGAGTCTGTGTATTTTCTTACTTCAGACCCATTCTCTTTCTGCACTAGGTATATGACCAGGTGCATCACCCAGATCTATGCTGTATTAGTCTGTTCTCACACTGCTAATAAAGACATACCCAAGACTGGGTAATTTAGAAAGGAAAGAAGTTTAATGGACTCACAGTTCCACATGGCTGGGGAGGCCTCACAATCATGGCAGAAGGTGAAGGAGGAACAAAGGCACATCTTACATGGAGACAGACAAGAGAGCTTGTGCAGGGGAACTCCTCCTTTGATGATTATAAAACCATCAGGTCTTGTGAGACTTATTCACTCTCATGAGAACAGCACAGGAAAAACCCACCCTCATGATTCAATTACCTCCCACTGGCTCCCTCCCACGACACATAGGGATTATTACAATTCAAGGTGAGATTTGGGTGGGGACACAGAGCCAAACCATATTATGTGCCCACTGAGGGATGTTTCTTCACTTCTGTCTTTCAGGGCCATCCTTGAGTAGGGTATAGCATGGCAGTTGTCTATTTTTGGCTTGCACCAGCATACCAAGTTGACCCATCTGTGAATTAAGCTATTTCCCTTATACATCAGCTGGTAATAAAGAACTTCCCAAACGTGGCTAGATGAGGTCAGCTAGGGACAGATGCTGGTGTAACAGTGGTAGATGGCATGGGCATCTACAGTACCTGTTTGTGTAGCTTACTTGTGCCTTCTGATCCTACATGTACACAATCCAGGAGTACCATTCTCATCATACAAGGGATTGCTGCTGGGCCTGTTTGAACTTATGATTTGGTAAGTCTTACAGTCCCAGCTCATGACGGGCAGTTCTGATCACATGGTCACTTGATATTCTATATTTAGATGCTCCCTCTCTGCCAGGGCTCAGTAATACGCAAGGAGTTGCTTTCTGAAATGGCATGTTCTTATTCCAGAACCCTAGGCGTCTACATTTTGATTCTTCTATTGGTGCTTGCCATAAACTCCATCTAGCATCTTTTCCCACAATACTTATCTTGAGTGCCAGGCCACATAGCCCAAGCCACAGGGTTGCTTGCATTGCAGCCTGGACATGCTGCAAAGCTCTTTCCTGTTTGGGGCTCCACTCAAAACTGGCAGCCTTCTCTTTCACCTAGTCAATGGGTACTCACTCCCAAGTGCAGAACATGCTGCCTAGGCTGAGTGCAGTGGCTTATGCCTATAATCCCAGCACTTTGGGAGGCTGAGGTGGAAGGATCCAGCCCAGGAGTTTGAGACCAGCCTAGGCAACAAAGTGAGACCTCGTCTCTACAAAAAATCAAAAAATTAGCCAGGTGTGGTGGCATGTACCTGTGGTCCCAGCTGCCCAGAAGGCTGAAGTGGGAAGATTGCTTGAGCCCAGAGGTCAAGGCTGCAGTGAGCCATGATCACACCACCGCACTCCAGCCTGGGTGACAGAGCAAGACCCTGTCTCAATAAAAATAAAATTAGAAAAAAAAATGCTACCTTAAGACTCTGAGGAGGCTTACCAAACATGGTGCTCCTTTCTTGGTGGTGGGATGTGTGAAATGCAATGTCATTTTCCTTTACTTTGCAGGGGATAGCCCAGCATGCCCTAGTCCACCGGGTCCCCCAAACCTTCACTGATCTGATAGGTCTCTAATTTTCATAGGATCTATCCCCCACTCTCTGGAGCTCATGTGTTTTATCAAGATTTCCAAAGTACTTTCCACTTCTTGCTCATCTGGTTCGATTAATGTGATGCCATCAACATGGCGCATCCATGTGGTATTTTGCAGAATGCTTAGATAGTCCTGAGCCCTTCAGATTATACTATAAGAGAGGTTGGCAAAGATAACATAGCTCTGGAGCAAGACCATCCATATCTACCGCTGTCCATTCCACATGAATGAAAGCCACTACAGATAGAAAACAATGCATTTGCCAGATCCATGGACACACACCATATACCATGGACATATACCATCCATGGACACATACCATGGACACATACCATGGACATATAACCATATGCCGGAACAAAGATACCATGTCAGGCAAAGCAGTTGCAATTGGGATTACTTCTTGAGTAAGTGGTTCACTCACATCTACCTTGATCCATCCAGTTGTTTTAGGGGCCAGCTGGTGAATTAAATGAGGATATGCTGGAGACCACAAACCCTGCATTCTCTCTTTTTTTTGTTTTTTGAGACAGAGTCTCCCTCCGTCTCCCAGGCTGGAGTGCAGTGGTGCGATCTCGGCTCATTGCAATCTCCACCTCCCAGGTTCAAGTGATTATCCTGCCTCAGCCTCCTGAGTAGGTGGGATTCCAGGCATGTGCCACCACACCCAGCTAATTTTTTTGTATTTTTAGTAGAGACGGGGTTTCACCATGTTGGCCAGGATGGTCTTGATCTCCTGACCTCGTGATCTGCCCACCTCAGCCACCCAAAGTGCTGGACTACAGGGGTGAGCCACCGCGCCTGGCCAAACCCTGCATTCTTTATATCATTGAGTATGGCCCTTATCTCTGCTATCCTCCCAGGGTATGATATTGTTGATGATTTACTATCTTGGTTTGGTGTACAAGGGGGCATTTCAGAGGCTTCCACTGTGTCTTTCCCTCTGTGGTCATCCTTACTCCTTACTCCATAGGCCAAGAAACCAATATGGATGAAGGTTCTGCTAACCTAACCACTAAGTATGTCCATTCCAGGGACCAGAGAAATGACCACTGGGTAGGTTCATGAATCCCATGGAACCACTGCCAGTCAAACCTGGGCCAGGACTCTATTTATTACCTGGCCTGCATGTGCTTCCCATTCCACTAAGGGCCCCATGTTGGAGTTTTGTGTCCCTGGCGTCAACGTTCATACCAACAGTCCTTGAAAGGTCTGGGCAGTCTCTTTTTTTCAATGTTCTTTACCCAAGTCATTGACAATAGGACTCTTTGGAAAAGGAATGAGCCTCAACCAATAAGCTGATGGATAAGTACTCAGCTCCCATACTCATCTAGAACAGTTCTCCTCCACACTGTCTCCCAGAGAGTCCCTAGTGGAATTGCGCCTCAGTTTCCCACAGAAGAACCCCACTGTTTAAGATGAATGGATAAAGAGAATGTGGTATATATTACATATACACAATGGAACACTATTCAGCCATAAAAAAAATGAAATCCTTTAATTTGCAGCAACACGGATGAGCCTGGAGGACATTATGTTAAGTGAAATAAGCCAGGCACAGAAAAGTAAATACCACATGATCTCCCTCATATGTGGGAGCTAAAAAGGTTGATCTCATGAAGCAGAGAATAGAATAGTGATGACCAGAGGCTGGAAAGGGTAGAGGGGAGATGGGATAGGGAAAGGCTGGTTAATAAATACAAAATTACAGCTAAATAGGAGAAATAAGTTCTGGCGTTGTATAGCAGGGGTCCCCAACCCCCAGGCCACGGATCGGTACTGGTCTATAGCCTGTTAGGAATTGAGCCACACAGCAGGAGGTGAGTGGCAGTGGCGGGCGAGTGAGCATTACCGTCTGAGCTCTGCCTCCTGTCAGATCAGTGGCGGCATTAGATTCTCATAGGAGTGCGAACCCTACTGTGAACTGTGCATGCAAGGGATCTAAGTTGCGTGCTCCTTCTGAGAATCTAACTAATGCCTGATGATCTGAGGCGGAGGAGTTTCATCCCGAAACCATCCCCCACCACCTCCACCATCCGTGGAAAAACTGTCTTCCATGAAACCGGTCCCTGGTGCCAAAAAGGTTGGGGACCACTGTTCTATAGCACTGTAGAGTGACTATAGTTAACAATAACGTATAGTATATTTTCCTTTTTTTCTTTTTTTGAGACAGGATTTCACTCTGCCACCCAGGCTGGAGTGGCGTGATCATGGCTCACTGCAGCCTTGAGTTCCCAGGCTCAAGTGATCCTCCTGCCTCAGCCTCCAGTGTAGCTGGGACTACAGGCACATGCCACCACGCCCGACTAATTTTTGTATTTTCTTTAGGGAATGGGATTTTGCCATGTTGCCTAGGCTGGTCTCAAACTCCTGAGCTCAAGCGGTCCACCCACCTCAGCTTCCCAAAGTGCTGGGATTACAGGCATGAGCCACTGCACTCAGCCTGTGTTGCATATTTTCACATCGCTAGATGAGAGGATTTTGAATATTCCCAACACAAAGAAATGATAAAGGTTTGAGGTGCTAGATATGCTAATTACCCTGATTTGATCATTACACATTATGTTCATATATCAAAACATCGCACTGTACCCCATAAATATGTACAATTATGATGTGTCAATTAAAATTTTAAAAAGGTATGAGATCAAAAATAAAGCCTTTGTAAAGAAGTAAGAAGAAAAAGAAAGAATTGATTAGGTGCTGTGGCCCATGCCTGTAATCCCAGCACTTTGGGAGGCCAAGGCGTGTGGATCACTTGAGGTGAGGAGTTCAAGACCAGCCTGGCCAACATGGTGAATCCCCGTCTTTAGTAAAAATACAAAAATTAGCTGGGCGTGGTGGGGCGTGCCTGTAATCCCAGCTACTCAGGAGGCTGAGGCAGGAGAATCACTTGAACCCGGGAGGTGCAAGCTGCGGTGAGCTGAGATTGTGCCACTGCACTCCAGCCTGTGTGACAGAGTGAGATCCTGTCTCAAAAAAAAAAAGAAAGAAAGAAAGAAAAAGAAAGAAGTAACTCGCTGTTTAGGTCACCCTTTGTTGGCATCCCTCCCTGCCCTGTTTCACTTCCCCAGGCAGCCACTGTGCTTCTTGGGATCTTTTCCCAAGTGAACCACTTGTGCCCACACCCTCATCTCAGGGTCTGCTTCTGGGGCAGGCCACACTAAGACAACAGTGCAGTAATAAAGCGACCTGAGAAGTCATCCTGTGTTTTCTTGACCTTTGGGCACTTCCAGCCTCCAGACATCCAGACAGTGGAGAGTCTAGTCTGTTTGCACATCTCTGCAGAGAAGATTCCAGCAGCCTCTGTGGGAACCCAGTCTAAAGTCCAATTCTCACTGTCGGACCTTTGCTTTTTTTGTTGTTTTCCATCCTTAATCCCTCCTGCTGGAATTTAAAACCACTTCCTCACTTGATGATTTTTTTTTCCCCTTTTTCCTAGAGCTGGAGAATAGCTGGCCACCAACTTCAGGGAAAGACCCCCTTATATATTTTTATATATTTGAGTGTAGGTATTCATGTTTATGTCTCCAGGCTCAATAATCCCCGTTGTTTTTAAGATTGCCCATCAGTCCTGTTTTCCAGGCATTCAATCAGCTTTGCGGCTGTAAGCTGTCACCCCCAGCTGCTCATTGTAGCTCAGTCTGCGGGCTCCTGGAGACCACCAGATGCAGGTTTAACCTGGAGAAGTTCACAGGAGGGAGGTTCCCTAGCGGCTGTAAATCACCCTCTCCCTTGCCTCCTCCCTGAAGCTGGAGAACAAGCCCCAGCTTGCTGTGAAGGCCATAAAACTTCTCTTCTTTAAAGGGGCCCTTTGTTGAGCATGTTCACTGTAGCAGGCGTGCAAGTCCACCAAGGGCCCATAAAACTTCTCCAGGCTTTGTGTGGGTGACCCCACAGGCCCGCGCATCAGCAATACCACCCTTACACCCGCAGTGGAACTGTTGCCGGGTTCACCCGGAAACTGACTGGCCTCAATTTGCCTTGTGATTTGTTTGTTAGCTTTACAAATGGCTTTTGAGGCCAGACAACCCCTCCTAACCCTGAATACTGCATCAGTGGGAGTTCAGGGACTGCCCGGGAACTGCTGGAGGAAGGGGAAGGGGGTTGGGTCACCACGGAGATTTTAAAACAATTCACCTTGGGCGTTCGCTGCCCTGAATGGTGAGCCAGGATTGGGATACGGCTGGGCTGTCCTTAGGGTGTTTTGTCTCTTGCCCTCACCAGCCTCGGCCAGCGCCCTGATCCCTGAGAGGTCTCAGACGCCCTTGCCTGCTCCTGGATGCTGAATCCACTCCAGCAATTCTACCAGCCTTGGGAAAGTGAAGTACAAGCAAAGCCAATCAGCGGGAGGTTAATATTATACTTATTTCATACATAGCTCAGTGGTTAACAGCACAGGCTTCAAATCACCCAAATGTCCATCAACAGAATGGATATTCATATGATGGGATATAACAGAATAAAGTGTGGATAGAGGCAGCCACATGGACAAGTCACACATACATTCTACTGAAAGAAGGAAGCCAGGCATGCGAGAGTCAATACTATCCACTTCCATTTGTATGAAGCTTAAAAAGAGGCAACATTTAATTCATGGTAGTAAAAGTCACAATGGTGGTTACCTCTGGGTGGCAAAAGGGGGATGGGTATTGACTGGAAAGGAGTATGAGAGAACTTTCTAGGGGGTGTTAGAAACGTTCCATATCTTGAACTGAGTGATGGTCACCTAGGTTTTTTTATATATGAAAAGTAATTCAGGCCAGGTGCGGTGGCTCATGCCTGTAATCCCAGCACTTTGGGAAGCCGAGGCAGGTGGATCACTTGAAATCAGGAGTTCAAGACTAGCCTGGCCAACATGGTGAAACCCTGTCACTACTAAAAATACAAAAAATTAGCCTGGCATGGTGGCACACGCCTGTAGTCCCAGTTACTCTGGAGGCTAAGGTGGGAGAATTGTTTGAACCTGTGAGGCAGAGGTTGCAGTGAGCCACTGCAGTCTAGCCTGGGCAACAGAGCAAGACTCTGTCTCAAAAAAAAAAAAAAAAGAATGAATTAGTGGGTTAAGAATTATGTTCTAAATAGACAACTCTCAAAAGAAGATATACAAACAGCCAAGAAACATATGAAAAAAATCACAACATCATTAATTATCAGGGAAACTCAAATTAAAACCACAATGAGATAATGAGATACCACCTTACTCCTGCTAGAATGGCCATAATTTTAAAAAATCAAAAAAATAATAGATGTTGATGTGGTTGTGGTGGAAAGGGAACACTTCTACACTGCTGGTGGGAATGTAACCTAGTACAACCACTGTGGAAAACAGTGCGGAGATTTCTTTTTTTTTTTTTGAGAAGGAGTCTTGCTTTGTCACCCAGGCTGGAGTACAGTGGCATGATCTCGGCTCACTGCAAGCTCTGCCTCCCAGATTCAGGCCATTATTCTGCCTCAGCCTCCCGAGTAGCTGGGACTACAGGCACCCGCCACCATGCCTGGCTAATTTTTTGTATTTTTGGTAGAGACGGAGTTTCACCGTGTTAGCCAGGATGGTCTCAGTCTCCTGACCTCGTGATCTGCCTGCTTCAGCCTCCCAAAGTGCTGGGATTACAGGCATGAGCCACCGAGCGCAGCTGGAGATTTCTTAAAGAACTAAAAGTAGAACTACCATTTGATCCAGCAATCCCAGTACTGGGTATCTAAACCCAAAGGAAAAGAAATCATTATGTGAAAAAGACACACGCACACATGTTTATAGCAGCACAATTCAAAATTGCAAAAATATGGAACCAGCCTAAATGCCCATCAACCAACAAGTGGATAAAGAAAATGTGGTATATATACACCACGGAATACTACTCAGCCATAAAAAAGAACAAAATAATGGCTTTTGCAGCAACTTGGATGCAGCTGGAGGCCATTCTAAGTGAAGTAACACAAAAATGGAAAACCAAATATCGTATCTTCTCACTTATAAGTGGGAGCTAAGCTACGAGGATGCAAAGCCGTAGAATGATATAATGGACTTTGGGGACTTGAGGGGAAGGATGGCGGGGGTGGGGATAAAAGACTACATACTGGGTACAGGGTACATACACTGCTTGGGTGATGGTTGCACCAAAATCTCAGAAATCACCACTAAAGAAATTATCCATGTAAACAAAAACCACTTGTACCCCAAAAAACTATTGAAACAAAACTAAATAAATTAATTGATAGTAAAATATTTTCCTAAAAAAGAATTATGTTCTAATATTATCTAATATTAGAAATATCTAATATTAGAAATATGTTCTAATATTATCAATATTAGATAAAATAGGCCGGGCGCAGTGGCTCATGCTTGTAATCCCAGCACTTTGGGAGGCCAAGGTGGGTGGATCCCTTGAGGTCAGGACTTTGAGACCAGCCTGGCCAACGTGGTGAAACCCCACCTCTACTAAAAATACAAAAATTATCTGGGCGTGGTGGCATGCACCTGTAGTCCCAGCTACTCAGGAGGCTGAGGCAGGAGAATCACTTGAATCCGGGAGGCAGAGGCTACAGTGAGCTGATTGCACCACTGCACTCCAGCCTGGGTGAAGGAGCGAGATTCCATCTCAAAAAAAAAAAAAAAAAAAAAGTTTTTGGCAGAATTCAGTTTCTTGCAGGTGTAGGATTGTAGTGCCCATTTTCTTTCTGGCAGTCAGTCAGGGGTCACTCTCAGCTTCTCAAGGCCTCTTTCAGGTAGGTCCAGCACCTTCAATGCCATTAACAGAATCTCCTTGACATCAAATGTCTCTCAACTGTTGAATCCCTCACTTTAGGAGGAGCCCAACCTCTTTTAAGGATTAGCCTGATTAGGTCAGAACCACCCAGGGTAACCAATCTTTCTTTCTTTCTCCCTTCCTTTCTTTCTTCCTCCCTTTCCTTCTTTCTTTCTCTCTCTCTTCCTTCCTTCCTTCCTTCCTTCCTTCCTTCCTTCCTTCCTTCCTTCCTTCTCTCTTTCTCTCTCTTTCCTTCTTTTTCTTGACAGGGTCTCACTGTTGCCCAGGCTGGAGTTCAGTGGCATGATCAGAGTTCACTGCAGCCTCTGCCTCCCAGGCTCAAGCGATCCTCCCACCTCAGCCCCCCAAGTAGCTGGGACTACAGGTGCACACCACCAGGCCCAGCTAATTTTTGTATTTTTTGTAGAGACGGGCTTTTGCCACATTGCCCAGGCTGGTCTGTAACTCTTGGGCTCAAGCGATTTGCCCACCTCAGATTCCCAAAGTGCTGGATGTACAGGTGTGCATCACAGAGCCTGGGCATAATCTCCCTTTCCTAAAGTCAAGCTGGCCAGGTGTGGTGGCTCACACCTGTAATCCCAGCACTTTGGGAGGCCGAAGCGGGTGGATCACCTGAGGTCAGGAATTCGAGACCAGCATGGTCAACATGGTAAAACCCCGTCTCTACTACTAATAAAAGATTAGCCAGGTATGGCGGCATGTGCCTGTAATCCCAGCTACTCGGGAGGCTGAGGCAGGAGAATCTCTTGAACCTAGGAAATGGGGGTTGCAGTGAGCCAAGATTGTGCCACTGCACTCCAGCCTGCGTGATAGAAAGAGACTCCGTCTCAAAAAAAAAAAAAAAAAGTCAACCTGGCAATAAGGCATAACCTAATCACAGAAGTGATGTGCCATCGTATTCATGAGTCCCACCCATACCCAAGCGGAGGGGACTCTATAGGGCAAGTGCTTCTGGGGGTGGGAATCTTGGGGGCCATCTCAGAATTCCACCTACCACACAGTGTATGCTGACCCCATGCTAGACATGCTATTCACTGAGACTGTAGCATTCTCCCATCTATAGCAAGGGCTTCCTGGACCACTCATTTTGAGAACTTCATGCTCATTCTTGGTTACAAAAAATACGTACATTATTATAAAATCTGCTTAAAGGGGTGTGTCTTTGGGCTGCTGCGTTGTAGCTATGTTGTTGACATTGTAGAATATTCCTGTTTCAGCTCATCACAGCAAAGATTTGTAATATAAGCTGGGTCCTATTTGTTCATTGCAAATTTTGATAGCCTGATTTAGGGGGAGATGGGGCTTTCCAGTAAAAACCGAAAAACCTCCTAGGCAAATCCTAAAAGAACTGTAATGCTAGCCTGATTTTTTTTAAAGACTCAATCACCAAAGAGAAACAAGTCACCAAAAAAACAGGACTGTATGATTCCACTTATATAAGATATGTAGAGTAGTCCAATTCACAGAAACAAAATGTAGAATGTTGTTTGTCAGGAGTTGGTCGGGGAAGTGGGGAGTTGTTGTTTAAGGGGTATAGAGTTTCAGTTTTGCAAGATGAAAAAGTTTTGGAGATCCTATTTCATGACAACGTAAATATACTTAACACTACTAAATTATACACTTAACAATGTTTAAGGTAGTAAATATTATGTTATGTGGGTTTTCTTCAGCACAGTTAAAAATAAAAAGGGGCTGGACATGGTGGCTCACACCTGTAATCTTAACATTTTGGGAGGCTGAGCAGGTGGATTGCTTGAGTCCAGGAATTTGAAACCAGCCTGGGCAACATGGTGAAACCCTGTCTCTATTAAAAATACAAAAAAAATTAGCCAGGTATGGTGGTGTATGCCCCTGGTCCCAACTACTTGGGAGGCTAAGGTGGGATGATTGCTTAAGCCTGGGAGGCAGAGGTTGCAGTGAACTGAGTTTGAACCACTGCGCCCCCGCCGGGGTGACAAAGCAAGACCCTGTCTCAAAAAAAGGTGGAGGTGGGGGCGGAGGGAGGGAAAAAAAGGAAAAGAAACATTCATGAAAGCTTTATGTGATCTGAAGTATGAAAGAGCTCTTCAGAGCAGCCTCAGGACCAGGAATAGTTAGTAGAGTTGTAGCAGATGTGGTGGGTTTGCTCTCTTGACATCCATCCCCCCACTCTTTCTCTACACCTTCCTCTACTGCAGAGCCTGGAGAGCTAAAATCTGCACTTACCAGACCCTCTTGGAGCTAGGGTTCTGGCTGTGAATTCAAGTCTATCAACTAGATGCTCTTTCAGATGATTTGGAAGGTGGGGCAAGGCGGAGGCCATGTCCCATTGACAAGCATGATTGTAGGGCCAGTGAGTTTCTGCAGCAATCTTCCAGTGTCCAACACTAGCCTAATGAGTGTCAATTGGCAGTTGCAGCAACAGCATGAGTGTCTTCCTGATCCCTAGGTCCCCGCTAAAGCAGCATGCTCTTGAAGTCACCAGTCCCCATAGAGCCTTCTAATTCCTACCTTCCTGATTGAGGTAGAGGTAGAGTCACTCCCCTAGCAGGCAAGTAGTCTGTGCTGTCACTCTGATAGTCATTATTAGGGGGCCATCCCAAAGCCTCATCTTCCCTTCTATACACCAATTTTGCAAATACTCAGTTGCAATACACTGAACGTTTTTGTCCCCCAAAATTCTGATGTTGAAATCCTAGCCCCCAAGATGATTGTATTAGGAGGTAGGGCCTTTGAGAGGTAACTAGGTCATGAGGGTGAAACCCTCATGAATGGGATTTGTGCCCCTATAAAAGGGACCCCAGAGGGCTACCTTGCCCTTTCTGCCATGTGAGGACAAAGTGAGAAGACACCATCTATGAACCAGGAAGTGGGCCCTCACCAGACACTGATTCTGCTGGAGCCTTGATCTTGGACTTCCCAGCCTCTGGAAGTGTGAGAAATCAATTTCTATTGTTTATAAGGTAACTTGTTTATAATGTTTTGTTATAGCAGCCTGAACGGACTAAAACACGATCACCAGAATTAAATCCCTTTCTGCTTAAAATAACTGGAGTGATTTCTTTTTCCTGCACCTGGACCCCGAGTTTTGGTCATATATGATGAGACTCTATTTGCAATTTGATCATTCAGTATTGCAGGGTTTTGGGGGCATCTGACAGAGATCGGCATTGCTGACTTTTTCCAGGGCTGCGCTGCGCCCCTTACGTGGGGCCTCACCCCCCCCAGCTGGACTTTACCATCGTTGGGCAATGATCTCTTTCTCTCCTTTCTCTTCCATGACTATTTGAAAATGATTTCCCTCTGCTCAAGCTCCCTATCTCATTGTAGCAGACCCTAGGGCTGTCTGCTCAAGATATACCTCCACCTCTTTTCAGCTAACAGAATCCAGTTTTGTTTGGGTATTAGGCAAAAATCTTTTAACTTCAGGTAATACTCTCTGTGATGGGATTGTGACCCAGTTCTGGCTAATAAGGGGAAGTCTCCTGGGAGTCTCCTGAAGAGAATTTTTCTTCCTTTATAATAAAAAGGAAAAATAAAAAGCAGTGAGGAGAAGTTTTTTCACCACCTGACTGTCCATGGCTTCCTATCCTAAACAGGCACTTGATGCCTAGAGCAGCAGCAGCCATCTTGACACCACGAGGTGGCAAGCATAGGCAGAAATAGCTAAGGACGGCACAGCAAAGTGGCTGACAGAGCTGAGGCCTCAATGCAACCAATGAACTGTGGACAAGCCCTGGAACTGTCTACCTCCAGACTTCTTACTAGCTAAGCAGTAGAGATTTAAGCCACTGTTAGTTGGGTGTTTGGTTACCTGAAGTCAAAATCCCTCCTAAATAATACATCTAACCCATTCCTGATAACTCTCCAGATGCCCTTGCTTTTGACTCTACAAAGAAAATGGAATCCCTTTCCTGTCCTCCACCCCACCAACACACAAGCTCTCTGCCTTCCCTCTTGTCTCATGGCAAGCCTCTGATCTGTGGTTAATCTCCTTTGCTCTGGATGCCACCTCCTCCATGATGTAGGGACATCAGCCCAGCAGTCAGCTCCTTTCTCTCCCACATCTTCCATCTCAGATTCTCCAGCAGCATCTTCTCAACTGTGGTCTTGAGTCAGCACCCCAGGCTATGTGTACAGGATTGAATGAACATGTCACCTCCTCATCACTGGATAACTGCTTCTAAAGGGCCCCTTTCGAGTGCCCTGGATGAGCCTCTAGGAGATGAAAGAAGCAAGAGTCTAAGCGTTTTGAACTGTCCTCTGTCTCCAGAGTAAGCGGTTGCCGGGACCATGTGTGTTCACTATGGGTGCTCAGGCCACAATCAACGACTGCCTTCCACTGCGAGGGCTGTGTCCCTTCTGCTTTTTCTCCTCATTTTTATTGAGGGCATATTTTCTTTATCTTTAAAGGTTTTATAGCTTTGTCTCTCTGCCTCATTTTAGTACACTCTGTTGTTATGATTTATGCTGCTTTTACTGGCTCTTTACCTTCAGCACATAAACATGTTTAAGTTTTCCACATCTTAAAAAAATAAAATAAAATAAAAAACCCTTCGTTGACCCTGTGTTCTCATCTAGTTTCTGCATTCTCTCCCTCTCTCCCCACCCCCCTCTCTCTCTGCCCTCTTCATTGTCAGCTCTTTAGAAGTCATCTGAACTCGCAATATTTTCTTCCATCCCACTCATTCCTTAACTCTACCGGCCAACTCACCTCTCCAAGAACCAGAAACTCAGCCCAGCTTTGCTTAGCACAATGGGGGGTTTTATTGGCAGGATGCTGGGAACACCTCAGGGCTGTGGGAAGAGAAGACGGGAAGAGGTGCAGCTGGGCCACCAGGATCCCCCGAGACTCTTTTCTTGTGGCCCCCACACTATCTCTTCTCTGAGCTTCTCTGTTTGGAGTGATGGCATTCTTTCCTCCATGCGACTCCTAGCTTCTCCAGAGCCTTCTATCTTGTGGCTCCCACCCCTAGGGAAGGTTCAACTTGTTTGCATTCATTAGTTGCAGTTTGAAAATCCCAGGGAAGGGTTCTGATTGGCCCACTGTGGGTCCGGTGTCTTCTCATGGATCAATCAGCCATGGCCACAGGAGTGAAAGTCGCACAGCAGAGACAAAACCACAGCTGGCTTCCTCCCTACCAGCAGTGCTTCACTGAAACTACTCTCATCCACCTGGGGGCGCCCCACCCACACGGCTCAGGCCTGACCTCTTCTTGTGCCCCTGCTGCTTCCGATTGCTGCTATCTGCGTGAAGCCGTGGAGCGCTACTGCTTGTGTGTACAACAGAGCAGCAGGGCCAACTTCAACTGATGATTCTCAGGTGTATAAATACCGCAGCTTCCTCAACCTCCGAAGTGGGCTAATGTGGTGGGCACAGAGATGAGCCCGCCAGGTTCCCCTCCAAGGAGAGATTCGTTGCCCCAGTTGAGCAGACAGCCTCCATCCAGCTGCCAAGAACCACCTCGCCCATAGGCACTTCCTCCCCCCGGGGTAGCCCACAGCCAATGACTAGTCATTTCATCCCACTCCAAGATAGCACTGGCAGGCCAGACGCACTGCAGCGTTCCCCACAATGACTCCAGGCTTCAACAGGCCAGTTTTGCAGCTCAACCCCTCCCTCTGCCCAACTCCACTTCCTCCTCCTCCTTCCACAGACGTTCCTAATGACGATCTTGCATGCCAAACTCCATTTCAGTTTCTGCCTGTTGAGAACCTAGCCTGTGACAGAACTGAGCTCTGTGTTCCACACTGTCTCTCAGAGGTCCCCCTTGGGACTGAGCGCCAGTTGCCTGCAGTGGGAACTGGCTTGGTGACACTCCCTTTATTGCTGGCTTCTCTCTCCTGTCTCACACCCCCATTCCCAAACCCATATTCTCTGAATCTCCTAAAATCTAAATCTGTTTGCTCTCAAGCCCTTCTCTTGAGATCTGCTTCTGGAACAACTCAGACTCAGACACCAGGACTTTCTTGCTGTTAAATCCAGATGACCCAAACTTTATCTGCACAGCGTACCACTGTGACCATGAGCGCTTTTTGAAACACTTTCCTCCCTCAACTCCCTGAAACACTTTTCTGCTTCCCCTCTGACCATTCCTTCTTCCCCTGCCCACTTCCAGGGTTGACAGCCTGGCTTGTTCTTGCAGCCAACACAGCTGAGAAGACCTGTCATTCCTCTGGAGCTGACTGCCACTACACAGGAATGACCCACACTGTCCATTTCCCATCCAGATCTCTCTCTCTATCTCTGTGTTGAACTCTGGACTAATATATCCAACTATCTCCCACCATCTCTATGTGAATGTCCCACAGACACTTCAAATCATCATGGCAGGACTGAGCTCCTCACCATTTTCCTAAGCCAGCTTCTCCTGCTATACTCCTTTCTGTATTCTCCTACATTCCCCATCTCAGCAAATGGCATCACTGTCCCTAAAGCCAGCTATTCTGAGAGTCACCCAGCCTCCTACAAGTAAGTCTCCCTGCTCCCAGGCTGTGCCATCCGCTAGCCACGTAACCTTGAATAACTCATGAAACCTCTCTCAGCCTCAGTTGCTGCATCTGTAAAATGGTCTGTTAATAATAGTACCAGGCTGGGCGAGGGGCTCATGCCTATAACTCCAGCACTTTGAGAGGCCAAGGCAGGTGGATCACTTGAGGTTAGGAGTTCGAGACCAGCCTGGCCAACATGGTGAAACCCTGTCTCTACTAAAATACAAAAATTAGCCGGGCATGGTGGTGAGCACCTGTAATCCCAGCTACTCGGGAGGCTGAGGCAAGAGAATCATTTGAACCTGAGAGGTGGAGGTTGCAGTGAGCTAAGATTGTGCCACTGCAGTCCAGCCTGGGCAACAAAGCGAGACTCCTTCTCGAAAACATAAAAAATAATAGTACCTACTCGGTAGAGTTGCTCTGAGGTTTAAAAGAAACTATAGGTGTAAAATGCTTAGAAAATGATATGGCACACAGTAAGTGTCTTAGTCCCCTTTGTGCTGCTATAAAAGAATGTCACAGACTGGGTAATTTATGAGGAACAGACATTGATTTCTTGCAGTTCTGGAGGCTGGGACATCCGAGATCAAGGTGCTGGCAGGTTTGGTCTCTGGTCCAAGATGGTGCCATGTTGCTGTGTCTTCCAGAGAGGAGGAATACTGTGTCTTCACATGGCAGAAAGTGGAAAGACAAAAAAGAATGAACTCTGTGGAACTCTGTGTCCTCATGTGGCAGAAGAGCAGAAGAGAGTGAACCCACTCCCGCTAACCCTTTTTATAGTGGCATTAATTCACTCACGAAGGCAGAACCCTCATGACCTAAATATTTCCCCAAAGGCCCCACCTCCCAGCACTCTTGCATAGGGATTAAACTTCTAACAAGTGAATTCTGGGGGACACATTCAGACCACAACAGTAAGCATTCAATGATTGGTAGTTTTTCATTATTATTTCTGCTTTTGTTTATCTTTATCCTTTCTAAGGCTCTCCTCACTTTCTGTCTTGTACCATAGGTATTTACATGCCATCTTTAAATGCTCAATTGGTCTGCAAACTTCTTTTTCCTTTCTTTTTTCTTTTCTTTTTTTTCTTTGAGACAGGGTCTCACTCTGCTCTTCAGGCTGGAGTGCAGTGGTGTGATCACGGTTCACTGTAGCCTCGACCTCCCAGGCTCAAGCAATCCTCCTGACTCAGCCTCCTGAGTAGCTGGAACCATAGGAACACACCGCCACACCTGGCTAATTTTTTTTTTTTTCAATTTTGTAATAGAGGCAGGGTCTCCCTATGTCGCCCAGGATGATCTTGAACTCCTGGGCTCAACTGATCCTCCTCCCTCAGCTTCCCAAAGTGCTGAGATTACAGGTGCAAGCCACCATGCCCAGCCATGTCTGCAAGATTCTTGAAGGAAGAAGGTAGCTTATCTATCTAGCTACCTATCTATTTATCTACCCATTCATCTATCATCTATCTGTCTATCTAGATGTCTATCTATCTGTGACCACTTTTGCCTTTTACTCCTACTTCCTGGTGGCCATACTCACCCTCAGATCAGGTTGCATAGGAGTGACTGGGGGATTTTTTTTATATATATCCAGCTAAGGGGAAGTTGAGTTGAGGATATATTTAAGTTAGGTTTAGTGGGATATTTTGTGTGTACTGTTTTGTTGTTGTTGTTTTTGTTTTGAGGCAGAGTCTCGCTCTGGCACCCACAGTAGAGTGCAATGGCTTCATCTGGGCTCACTGCAACCTCCGCCTCCCATGTTCAAGCAATTCTCCTGCTTCAGCCTCCCGAGTAGCTGGGATTACAGGCTTGTGCCACCACACCGGGCTAATTTTTATATTGTTAGTAGCGACAGGGTTCCAACGTGTTGGCCAGGCTGGTGTCGAACTCCCGGCCTCAGGTGATCCGCCTGCCTCAGCCTCCCAAAGTGCTGGGATTACAAGTGTGAGCCACCGTGCCTGGCCTTTTATGTGTACTTTTAAGACATTACTAGCTATCCCAGTGTCAGAATGGCTTCTGGGAAACTCTCACCACCCACTGGATCGACTTTCCAGTTGGTTCAGGCCCAGAGGTTAGATCTCAGCGTAAATCCATCTTATGGTGTCCAGAACCAGAAGTATAGTGGAAGAGAAACAAGGTTTGAAAAGTATGGAGTCAGAAACTACTCTGTGGAAAATTCAGACATGAAAACTTGTAAGCAGAGGATTCAGTTGCCATCCAAGCCTAGACAAAAAGGAAATTCTCCCCTGTCTGAAATATATTCGGTGACGCAATGTATACAATTATGAACGTACCATACATTTTTCTTTTCTGATGGAATGTATGTGAAATAGAATGGATCAGAATTCCTGGTTTATAGGGCACAAACCTACATCAGTACAAAAAACAGAAAGCAGGTCTGTGTGTGAAGTCACATGTTTTATCCAGCCCAGTGAATTGGACTGCATCTTGGAGTACCTGATGTCCCTTGTCCTGATGAAGTCTGGCAGTTCCAGATGAAACAGCAGGCCAAATTGCCACTGACACAGCAAAATGCCCTAAAGAAACATATTTATCAACGAGTCAATTTTTATCCCATAAGAGTAATTCGATTACATAATTACGTAGCCCTGCACAATGTAGAGGAAATTTAAGAAGGCATTTGAATTGCCCTTATATGCCCTAATTTCAGATGAACTATATAATATATATATTAAATGTATTAAATGTGTGTGTGTATATATACACACACACACACACACACACACACACATTTTTGGAATCGTTGATCCCACTGAAAATTGATCAACCAGTATGCAGCCAAAAATGGCAAGATTAAAAACTGCTATAGAGGTGTGTTAGGCAGTTAATTAATAAAAACATTTTGTCACATTGTCTGAATTTTGTGAGGTTTAGGGTACTTGTCAGCTGTTCAAAATTCAGAATTTCTTGTGATTTCTTTTCATACTAAAGTGTGTACCTGGAATCCTATATACTGTTACTTAAAGTGGAATTTCAAAATTGTGTAAGTGCCTGGCCCCACTTTGCCTGGGTCCTCATCAAGTGTCACCCCTGACATGTGTGGTACACACCACACAGCACACACATTTCCACAGGCGGTCATGCTGGGAGGTGTATCTCTTGGTGGGGGGAAGAAAGGGCCAAGGGCCTTGATGGAGGTAAACAAGGCTATGGTTCTATCATGTAAGAGAGCTGGGACTTGGAATCCACAGAGGTGAAACGGTGGGGCAAATCCAATCACTCGGCTTCCACTTTGGGGACTGAGGCACAAGAATGGCAAATAGAAAAAGAGGAGGGGGGTTAGCAGCATCCATGGTCTCTTTAAAAAAAAAGAAAAGAAAAGAAAAAGAGGAAGGGGAGAAAAAGACCCTTCTAAGTAGGTTGCAGTTCTGTATTTGGCCACAAGATGGTGGTAAAAGAGTGTGCTCTACATTCAGTCAAAACCTCATTAAGAGCTAATCAAAGCAAAGCGGGTTTTTCCTGTTTCCTGCCGGTGCTTTCTCCCCTTTTCCAAGCCTCAGTGCATTTACTATTGTTCCATTCTTTTTGGTTAAAGTCATCACAAATCCGCGTTTTTGTTTGTTAACTCAGCTGTAACCTGCAGTTCGTCTTCTAGACAACTTTCCCTGCTTCTTATAGTTAAGGATTATGTTCTTATTAACTATTATTAGAAGAATTTTCTGACCCAGAAGTTTCAGGACTTAAAGCTATAGTCTTAGTTCAATAATTGTCTGATTACGTGCTGCTCTGCTTGGAGCTTTCATTACCCGGCTTCTATTTCGCGTGTGTTTCTCCATACCCCCTCCCTCAGGGCTCTGTACAGAGTTTTATCTGAAAAACCAGCTTCGACCCCCGTCTGTCCAGGAGAGATATGGTTCCATCTGGTTTTGCTGGGGCCCTGCGAAGGCTGAATTATTCCTATGTTAACCATAACAAAAACGGGCAACTTGCCTAAGAAAAACAGTGACAGAAATAGAAGAGTCAGCCTTGCTGGATCCAATCCTTCATTTTCCAAGCTGGTTTTGGACACCATTGCCCCCTTCTCTCCCACCTGCCTCCCAAGATTTTGACAGCCCTGTAGGCCAACACTATTTGCTCAGAACACACCCCCCAGAAAGCATGGGGCAGCCACCACAACTGATCACCTTCCTAACCTCTTTTGAGAGTTTTGCCGTCACTGAGGGCCCTTGACCTGAACATATACTTGGTATATGAGCGGGGGCCTCTTGCTGGGAAACCATGCCAAAAAATGAGAGGCAAAGGACACAGCTCAAGAGCAACCACGCTGCTCTCCTGAGTGTACAGGTACAGGAGCTCCTGCCTCTCCAGCAGTTGAGATGACCATGTTTATTTTGATGAGTCGCGTTTGCCTTCTTAGATTGATGACATTGCTGGCTGAGGTTAGAGAGCCATCTGTGTAAGAGGACACAGCAAAGTTCACTGGCCCACACTCACAGCAGATCTTGGCTGCATCCTTAGTAAGCCTCCCATGATCCTTGACTGCTCCAGGATTGACGCGTCCCGTGAGACAATGGGCACTTTTGCAAAGAGGAGCAGAATTAGAAAGCTCAGTCTGTTTCGTCTGCAAAGTGCCTTTCTGGCTCCAGATCCTGATTATTCTGGTTTGGCCTTGTATAAATGTCCTGCTCTGAACAACAGCTTGGATCCTCTGGTTGGGCAGAATGGGAGAATCAGTGCTGGACAAGGAGTTAGGGGACCCAGATTCAGACGCCAGCTGTGTCCCTTTTTTTGGAATGAAGGACTTCTTCCCCTAGCTTCAAAGAATGCCACCAGCAGACACCCTTCCCTCATCCCCATCAGGCCCTTAGCTGTGGCCAGGGCCGCATCTTTTCCCAGGATAGCCCACATCTGATGACTGATTGACAAGGAGGAATTAAGGCTCAGCCCTCTTATCCCATCTTGGGACAGCTCCAAGGGTCATTCAATCTTTCAGCCTCCTTATAGAGTGGGCTAAGACTTCCCTAAAGACTGCATCATAGCTCGACTTCTCCTTCTGCCCACTCTTGCTTTCTTCTCTTCCCTTCCTCAGTCATGGATCCCACAGGCGCTCCCTAATAAACCTCCCGCACACTAAAGTCCACTTCAGAGTCCTACTTCCTGGAAAGCCCAGCGTGCAACAGGGACCCTGAGAAAGTTCAGTACCTTTTCTGAACTGTCAGGAGGTTGTCCAAGAGCCACAGAGCTATGTTTTGTGCTACCCCTCTTTGTGGTCATTTTCTCTCAGCTGCTCACTATAGATTCCACCAGCTCTTGGCAACCAGACCCACCAAGGAACCCAAAAAGGCCCGAGAACCCAGTCACAAAGATGTATTCATGCTGGAAGTGGCTGCTCACCATGGCAGGCTAGCAGGCGGTGCTGGGACACGGTCTATAGCTCTCGACTCCAATCCAAAGAGCATGGCTGTATTTGGTTTTCAAGCCCATTTGCTGCTTAATTCTAAGGAATAATTTCCCCACTCAGTTCCTTCAACCCGGAGACAGGCCTGGAAGGTTGTCCACTGGACTGCTTTATCCCAACATTGACCTTTTCTACCTCTCTTCCTATAGAGCAGCCCTGCCCAATAGGCATAGAATTCAAGCCACATATGTAATCTCCAATACTAATAGCTATATACACAAAAGTAAAAAAGAAACAGGTGAAATTGACCAAAACAATATACTTTACTTAACCCAATGTGTCCAAAATAGGATCATTTCAATATGTGATCAGCATGAAAATAAGGTATTTTTAATTCTTTTTGTTCATACTGTCTTTAACATCTGGTGTATCTGACATAGTACATCTCAGATTGGACTAGCCCCATTGCCCATTCTATTGGACTAATCACAATACAGTTTAGGCAACCATATTGGACAGAGCTGGCATAGATTATACATCAAGAGAGTTGCAGAACAAGGCATATGAGAATCTAGGATTTTGTAGCAGAGCACTTCGGTTTCTAAGGCTGATGAGTTTGAAGCCTCAACTCGTAGGTTTTTGCTGGCCCTTGTATCTCATTTTTCCATAAATTAAGGATAGGCCAGGCTCAGTGACTCAGCCCTGTAATCCCAGCACTTTGGGAGGCCAAGGCAGGCAGATCACTTGAGCCCAGGAGTTCGAGACCAGCCTGGGCAACCTGGCAAAACCCCGTCTCTACAAAAAATTCAAAAATTAGCCAAGTGTGGTGGTGCATGCCTGTAGTCCCAGCTGCTAGGGAGGCTGAGGTGGGAGGATCGCTTGAGCCCAAGAGGTCAAGGCTGCAGAGCTGTGATTGTGCTACTGCACTCCAGCCTAGGCAACAGAGCAAGATCCTATCTCAAAAAAAAAAAAAAAAAAAGGATAATATAAGGATAATATTCTACCTGCCTCATAATATAGGTGTGAGCCTCTAACAAGATAATGCCCCTAAAGCAACGACATCATAGGTTATCCCAAAACAATGGCTTTCGAACTGACTTCCCCCAACCCCAAGGCCTACCAGCAGCTAGCAACATTAGCCAGGACTGAGGCTTGTAATGTTTGAAAGCAATACCAAAGACATGTTTATTTAGAGTTGCATTTGTGTGCCTCTTACAAAGTCTTGACCAATTTTCTAATCCCAATCAGGAAAGGAAGCGTTTGGAGCGAGGTATAATGCTACGTGTTCCTTTAGAATGTAAAACGTTTAATTAGATGCCAAGAATTGAAAATCTTGATTCAGAGCCCGAAATGGCTAATAAGGTTTTATTGTTGCTATCACTTAGAGTTTTTATAGAACTTTAGGCTTGCAAAGTGCTTTTCAATCACTTGAGAGAATCTAAGTTTGTTAACAGCGAGATGAAAAAATGTTCCATTCATCAGGAGAGACAACATACATAATATTTTAAGTATTTAAGAATTACGACCCTGCTGTGAGAACTACTACAATTACTTCTATGTGAATACAAGAGATTCTAGTTATAGACATAGGACATTAATGCAGATACCACTGTTATTACCCTGCTGAGTCTGCAAGGGCGAACTTTTGCAAGTCAGGAAATAGGAAAGTTTCTAAAACAAACATTAGCTGGCTCTAGTTACATATACGGAGCTTTTTGCCCACATGTGATTTTTGAACATTTTTATAAAGGGGCCCTTAAGGTTTTATAGGTGATCATATTATAAAGTCATATATAGTTCCAAAATGGCATAATTTGTGGCCCTGGGTCACTGAAATCTCCAGGATTCTGCTGTTGGGCCTCCTGCAATGGGAGACAAATTTGTACCAATTCCTCTATACATATTATCAGTGGGGCAGTGTTGGCTGGAAAGCATGTGAAAAGCCAATTTCTCCTTCCCATATATACCCAAGGCGAATTCAGAGCCTCTAGCCTGTTGGATGTATCAATTAGCTTCTGCTACAACTCAGCTCAGAGCATACAACAGTGAGTGTTGGTGGATCTGGATGGTTGGTTAGGTGACTCTGCTGATAGCTGAACTTGCTCACATGTTTGGGAGGCAGCTGGATGATGGCTGATCAAGCTTTAACTCAGCTTTGCCCTAAATGTTTCTCATCATCCAGCAGGCTAGCCAGGACATACTCTCATGGAGATGGAGCCTGGTATGGTGGTGCACGCCTGTAGTCCCACCTACTCCAGAAGCTGAGGCAGGAGGATCCTTGAGGCCAGGATGTTGAGGCTGCAGTGAGCTGTGATTGTGCCACTGCACTCCAGCCCTGGGAGACACAGCAAGATCCTGTCTCTTTAAATCAATAGATAAAAAATTTTAAAATATCATGGAGATGGCAGAGGCCTAAGAGAGAGCAAGCTCCAATGCATGAGCCACTTCGAGCCTCTGGGTCATGCCTGCTAATAGCCCATTGGCCAAAGCAAAACACGTGCCTGAGACAATGTCCAGAGCAGGGTTAGATCAACGTACCTGCTATGGGAAGGCACTGCAGAGTCACATGACAAAGGGCACAGATGAAAGGAGGGGTGAGACTTGTGGCCATCCACATGTACTGCCATGGGTCGGGATGGATTAGAATCATTTTCACCAGGCACAGTGGCTCATGCCTGTAATCCCAGCATTTTGGAAGAAGAGAGTGGGTAGACTGTTTGAGTCCAGGAGTTCAAGACCAGCCTGGGCAACACAGCAAAACCCCCGTCTCTACAAAAAATTACAAAAATTAGCCAGTCATGGTGTTGCGTGCCTGTAGTCCCAGCTACTGGGGAGGCTGAAGCAGGAGGATCACTGCTCTTGGGACGTCGAGGGTGAGTGAGCCATGGTTGTGCAACTGCACTCTAGTCTGGGTGACAGAGTGAGACCCCGTCTCAAAAAAAAAAATCATTTTCTTGAAAAGGAAGATGCATTATTGACATATGCATCCATTTTGACTGAGAGAAAAGGTTCACTGGAAACACCAAGCTAATGCCAAGCCACTACTTTCTGCCCTCACCTCTCAAAACAGTTAATAGGCCAAAGATCAAGGGAAATATTCCCCCAGCTTTATCAAAGTATGATTGACAAATAAACCTTGTATTTATTTAAGGTGTACAACATGATGGGTTTTTTTTGTTTCTTTTTTTTTTTTTTTTTTTTTTTTTGAGACAGAGTCTTGCTCTGTCACCCAGGCTGGAGTGCAGTGGCGCGATCTCGGCTTGCTGCAAGCTCCGCCTCCCAGGATCACGCCATTATCCTGCCTCAGCCTCCCGAGTAGCTGGGACTACAGGCGCCCACCACCACACCCGGCAACTGTTTTTGTATTTTTAGTAGAGACGGGGTTTCACCGTGTTAGCCAGGATGGTCTCGATCTTCTGACCTCGTGATCTGCCCATCTTGGCCTCCCAAAGTTCTGGGATTACAGGCGTGAGCCACTGCGCCCAGCCAACATGATGTTCTGATGTAAGTATACATTGTGAAATGATCTTCCTAATCAAGCCCTATTCATCACCTCACATATTTACCCTTTTTTGTGAAAACACTTAAAAGATGTCTATTAGTGGCCGGGCGCAGTGGCTCATGCCTGTAATCCCAGAACTTTGGGAGGCTGAGGCGGGTAGATCGCCTGAGGTCAGAAGTTCGAGACCATTCTGGCTAACATGGCGAAACCCCATCTCTACTAAAAATACAAAAATTAGCCAGGCATGGTGGCACGTACCTGTAATCCCAGCTACTCGGGAGGCTGAGGCAGGAGAATCACTTGAACTTGGGAGGTGGAGGTTGCAGTGAGCCAAGATCACACCACTGCACTCCAGCCTGAGCAACAGAGCAAGACTCCGTCTCAAAAACAAAAAAAAGATTTGTAGAGACAGGGGTCTCACTGTGTTGCCCAGGTTGGTCTCAAACTCCTGGCTTCAAGTGATCTGCTTGCCTCAGCCTCCCAAAGTGCTAGGATTATAGGTGTGAGCCACCATGCCTGACCAAGAATGCTTTTCAAGTGAACCCCTTCCTAAACAATACTAGCCCTCCTCCTGCCTGCCTCCTTGGAGTGGCCTCCACTTAACGCCCTAAGCACCCTGCAGAATTCAGCCTCAGAAAGCAGGAGGTCAGGAGTTGCAGGCCTCAGTAGCCATGCCTTGGCTGTGTTTGGGCGGCTGCCACACATGCTGGGGAGAGATTCTGCTCTCTGCCATTCGGCCGTGCATCAGTTGGCCCTGCGCCAGGCCCACACTCAGGCCCGTCTGTCAGGGTGGCACCTGGCCCTCTCGCAGAAGCAGATGGTTTCCATTGATCTTTCCTTGCTAGTCTTTTCTGCATTAACACTCCAAACCAGCCCAGCTTAATCCTGGAACTTAATGGAATCCTCACATGTTCTAGTTTCCTGTATGTTTTCCCCGGTAGCCAAATTGTTTTTCTTTCTTCCTTTTTTTTTAAAGTTTTAACTTTTCTGCAATAGTAGGATTATAAATGGATTTGTATATACAGAGGGAAAAATCAATAGCTTGTATTTTCGAGGACAAAATGTAACCTCACAGCAAAGCAAAGACAATTATGAAAAAATCATTTGTTTTTCCATTTCATAGGTCTCCACATACAGCTCACCTCACATCCCTAGACCAAACCGACCTTCACCTCCCTGGAGGCAGGAGGTTCGGCCTAACAAAACCTTTCAGGGTGAGAGAGAAATAGGAAGGCTCATCCTTTCCTTTGCAGTGGCCCAGAGAACAATATGGATTGAAAAGTTTTGTTTTTAAAGAAAAGGCATGGAGCTGGGCGCAGTGGCTCACGCCTGTAATCCCAGCACTTTGGAAGGCTGAGGTGGGCGGATTACCTGAGGTCGAGAGTTCGAGACCAGCCCGACCAACATGGAGAAACCCCGTCTCTACTAAAAATACAAGAAATTAACCAGGCGTGGTGGCGCATGCCTGTAATCCCAGCTGCTCTGGAGGCTAAGGCAGGAGAATCACTTGAACCCGAGAGGTGGAGGTTGCGGTGAGCCCAGATTGCACCATTGTACTCCAGCCTGGACAACAAGAGTGAAACTCCATCTCAAAAAAAGAAAAAGAAAAAGAAAAGGCAGGATGTTTTCAGATGTTACAGATGTTCCAAAGGCAAAACAGCACGGCTGCCCTGAGGCTCCAGCTTGGGAAGAGACAAGTAGCTCTGGTGACCTGGCCCGGGGAGAGCAGGGCAATTTCCTTGGTGCCTGGGCCGGCTGATCTCTGCCTGCAACCCAGTTTCGTGCAGGTTTAGCTTTGGCTATCGAGGCTGCCCAGCAGCACCTAACAATGTGCAAATCACAGCCTTGGTTGGGCGCTCCTTCTGCTGTGTGCCCGAGATGCCAGCGTTAGAGTAAATAAAAGGGGAGGAAGAGCTGGGCACGGTGGCTCACACCTGTAATCCCAGCACTTTGGGAGGCCGAGGGAGGCAGATCACCTGAGGTCAGTACCAGCCTGGCCAACATGGTGAAACCCCATCTTTAATAAAAATACAAAAATTAGCTGGGCGTGGTGGCGCACACCTGTAATCCCAGTTGCTCAGGAGGCTGAGGCAGGAATATCACTTGAACCCGGGAGGCAGAGGTTGCAGTGAGCTGAGATCACACCACTGCACTCCAGCCTGGGCAACAGAATGAGACTTCGTCTCAAAAAAAGGGGCGGGGGGGGTGTTGGTGGGGAAGACCTAGGAGCAAATACTTCAATATGCACAGACTAGCTCTGGCAAATAGAAATATACTGCAAGCCACAGGTGTGATTCAAAATTTTCTAGTAGCCTTTTTTTTTTTTTTTTTGGATACAGGGTCTCTCTCTGTCACCCAGACTGGAGTGCAGTGATCAAGGCTCACTGCAGCCTCGACCCCCCAGGTTCAAGCAACCCTCCCACCTCAGCCTCCCAAGTAGCTGGAACTACAGGCTCATGCCACCGTGGCTGACTAGTTTTAATATTTTTTGTAGAGACAGGGTTTCACTATGTTGTCCAGGCTGGTCTTGAATTCCTGGGTTCAAGCGATCCTCCCCGCCTAGGCCTTCCAAAGTGCTGGAATTACAGGCGTGAGCCACCATGCCTGGCATATTTTTTTAAAGTAAAAAGGAACAGGTGAAAATAATTTTAATAACATTTTATTTAACTCAGTACATCCAAAATAGTATCATTTCAACATGTAATCCATATGAACTGTTATTAATGAAACATTTTACATTCCGGTTTTTGTACTAAGTCTTTGAAATCCAGTGTGTATTTTATACTTACAGTACATTTCAATTTGGAAGAGCTGAAAGCTTGATAGCCACATGTGGCTAGTGGCTGCTCTATTGGACAGCATGTGCCTGGGGTTTTTTTGGAAGGGGACTCAAGAAACAGTTTTAACAGGGGTTGCCTCTCAGGAAGAAAATTAAGAGAGACTAGGGGAGAAGAGATGACAAGGTTACTTTTAACCATAAAGGCTTTTATAGCGCTTGAATTATGTGCCAAGTGTATGGGTTGCATATTAAAAAAAAACACACACACCCTGATTTTTTTTGAATGATATATTCAGTGTTGGCAAGGAATAGGAAAATAGGCACGGTCCTACACTCTTGGCAAGAATGTATGCCAATCCCATCATTCTGGAGGGGGAATTGGCACAATTCTATGTCTAGAAACGTAGTCTAAAGACAGGAATCAGCTGGGCACAGTGGCTCATGCCTGTAATTCCAGCACTTTGGGAGGCTGATGTGAGCAGATCACTTGAGCCCTGTTCGAGACCAGCCTGGGCAATATAGCGAGACCTCATCTCTAAAAAAGAAAAGAAAAGAAAAAGAAATGACTCAACAAGAGAAGCCAGTATGTTATGCAAAAGGATGCTCACCTCAGCATCTTAGTTCCTACTGGAACATTGAAAACATCCTAAGTGTCATAAACCGATGTGCAGTGAAACTGCACCCTCTGGAGGGGGTGCCTTCTAAAGACAAGTGATCAGAGATTGAAATCACCAATAGTCAAAACTGCCTTTGAAAATAACACAGGACAGCGACATAGCAGAGACTCAACACAAAATTCTACACAGCAAGGTCACTGTTTCTCAGAGTGAGCCCCAGATGCGGTAATTTGCTCACATGTAGGGGCCATACTGTGTGAGAAATATGTACCCTAGACACTAGTATCTCCTGGCAAGATTGGAGAGAGATATTTGAATTGAAAGCAGCGGAGGAAATAGAAGACTTGTGGCTTCCATGTCATGTTCATTCCTTGAGTGAACTGGTGGGCAAAATCACCCCTATCATTTCAGCTGTTTTCTCTTGCTCTGCAAAGTGTATACAGTGCAATTGACATATTTTAAAGGGTCAGATGATGTGACTCTGCTGCATATTGACATGTGACTATAAAGAAAACAGATGGAAAGGTATGCCCCCAAACATTATGTTTTTTAACAAATTATTTTTTCTTTTACCTTTTTGTTTTCATGTGCATTTATCTGTATTTTTACATTTTTCTCCAATGAACAGCCTGAGAGTGAATTTTGTATTACTTCTGGAATATAAAAATAATTGTTTTAAGTCAGTGCTTACCCACCACAAAGTAGCCCACCAAGGCCAGAAGAGTTACAAGTTCCTCTGGATCCCCCAGGGCCTCCTAAAAAGGGAAAATGGTGTGTTCTCTCCTTCAAGCCCAGGGTACATTCTATTTGCCACCACAGCCAAAGGGAGTTGGGAGGCATTAGAGATGGTGCTGGTGCTTTCAGAAACTGTGGTCCTGCTGTGGCACCCCCTGAAGACAGCAGCTCCCCTGCCCTAACACGATGCCACTGCCCCTGGGGTTCAAAAATATGAGAAACATCTCCTGCAGGGATGGCTCCCCATTCTGGGGACCCAGCTACCTCATCCCTTCCCCTGAGGGCTTCTGTCACCATCCCATTGATTGCCATGCCACACAGGGAGCTAGCGCAGCTGAACTACAGCTGAACTACACAGCAGGATAGACTTCGGTAAACACAGGACACCTTTCAGAGGAACAAGCAGAGCCTCAAAACACTCAGTTAGGTGCAGGTTGAAAGTGTGAAACAATCTCTTGCAGCAACTTGCTGCCATTTCCAGTCAGCAAGCTCCCGCCTCTGAACATGCGAGTAAGCATCACTCCCAGGTACCCGCGGCTCAACTGGAGCATACAGCATCTCACTGAATGTGCAGAGCGAGCCTCCAGCGGGCCGTCATCACTCCTACTCAACAGGTGAAGGAAGCCAGGCTCCGGGAGACAAATGAACTCACTTAAGTGTCTCAAGGTGCGCTCCCTGGGAAGGAGACTCCTGAGGCAGAGTTGAGCCTGTAGGATGTTAAGTACTCTTGGAAAGAAGGAGAAAGAATTGGGGGAGCAGAAGGGAGGGAGGGTGGATGGTGGAGTGAGCTGTGATGCAGGCTCTGAGACAGCCTCAGCCATCCCCACGGGAAGCTGTGGAGCAAGACTGGCTTTTCAGAGTTGTCCTGAGTTGGGCCAACACACGGTTGGATTTTTAAACTCTAGCTGGTCAACGAATGGGGATTTCCCCAAAAAGCGATGACCTTGATGAGGCACTTTCTGGAGCTGCTAAGGGCTGAGGGTGTCCGCAACAGCCCTGCCGATAGCAGAGGGAGCAACGGATCCTTCCTTGAAGGGGATCACCGTGACCACCACACCAAGGTCACCCAACTAATGAGTGACAGAGCCGCCATTGAGAGCAAGCAACTTATCAGTGCTTTCTGCTCTGCTACTGAGTTAAGCTGCCTCCTCTGAGCTCCAACTTTCACAGCAGCTCTGGCCCTCCACCTAGACTGGGTCCTCTCTCTCAGACCTTCTAGAAAAGAGCTAGCCCCTTTTGGAATCTAGATAACAATGCCATTCCAGCTGCATGCAACCTGGGCCAAGTCTCAGGAGTTCCCTGACCAGCTATTCCAGTTTCTGAGGCTTTGGGGTCTTTTACTTTTGCCCCAGTTAAGCCAAACATGGCAACTTCTTCCTCTTTAGCCCAAGGGTGAGCCATTCTGCCCCCCAGCCCCCATCACCGCCATCACCTCTACAACCTCCTTCAGCCCCACCTCATTCTTTAGCAGTTTTAAGAAAGGCTGTTCCTAAGTGAATCAGCGCAGGAACAGAAAGGCAAATACTAGCCAGGGGTGGTGGCTCGTGCCTGTAATCTCAGCACTTTGGGAGGCTGAGGCAGGTGGATCACCTGAGGTCGGGAGTTCAAGACCAGCCAGGCCAACATGGCAAAACCCTGTCTCTACTAAAAATACAAAAATTAACTGGGCATTGATGGCAGGCACCTGTAATCCCAGCTACTCGGGAGGCTGAGGCAGGAGAATCGCATGAACCCCGGAAGGCAGAGGTTGCAGTGAGCCGAAATCATACCAGACGGAGACTCTGTCTCAACAAAAAAAAAAAAAAAAAAAAGAAAGGCTGCTCCTAAGTGAATCAACAAAGGAACAGAAAGCCAAGTACCGCATGTTGTCACTTATAAATGGGAGCTAAACATTGAGTACACATGGTCACAAAGAAGGGGACAATAGACACCAGGGCCTACTCGAGGGTGGAGGGTGAGAGGAGGGAGAGGATTGAAAAACTACTTACGGTTGCTAATGCTCATTACCTGGGTGACAAGATAATCTGTACACCAAATCCCCATGAGAAAAAATTTACCCTTCTAACAAACCTACACATGCACCCCCTGAACCTAAAATAAAAGTTGGAAATTTAAAAAAAGGCTGTAATTATCTGAAGGAGTTTTACCAAAACCTAAGGAAATTCACAAGGGAAACAAAGAACATTGGCAGTGCATAGTGGCAATTCCTAAGTATAGTTTTCTCATCCTGTGGTAGCTTACCAGGCATCAGTGAGCTGAATCAAAATCCTGATTCAGAGGTGCCCTTTTTCTTTTTCTTTTCTTTTCTTTTTTAATTTTTAATTTTTTTGAGAACGAGTCTCCCTCTGTCACCTAGGCTGGAGTGCAGTGGTGTGATCTCAGCTCACTGTAACCTCTGCCTCCTGGGTTCAAGCAATTCTCATGTCTCAGCCTCCTGAGTAGCTGGGACTACAGGCATCCACCACCATGCCTGGCTAATTTTTGTATTTTTAGTAGAGATGGGGGTTTCACCATGTTGGCCAGGATGGTCTCGAACTCCTGACCTCCAAGTGATCCACGTGCCTTGGCCTCCCAAAGTGCTGGGATTACAGGCGTGAGCCACCGTGCCTGGCTCCCTTTTCTCTTTCTTCTTTTCTTTCTCTTTCTTTCTTTCTTTTTTTTCTTTTTCTTCCTTTCTCTCTCTTTCTTTTTCTTTCTTCTTTCTTTTTTTTTTGCGTGTGTGTGTGTGTGTGTGTGTGTGTGTGTGTGACAAGGTCTCACTCTGTCACCCAAGCTGGATTGCAGTGGCCCAGTTATGGCTTACTGCAGCCTCCACCTCCTGGGCTCAAGGGATCCTCCCACTTCAGTCCCCTGGTAGCTGGGACTATAGACCTCAGCATCTCAAACAGCTGGGATTACAGGTGTGTGCCACCACACCCAGCTAACTTTTTAAAAAATATATTTTGTAGAGATGGGGGTCTCACTATGTTGCCCAGGCTGGTCTCAAACTCCTGGGCTCAAGTGATCCTCCCACCTCAGCCTCCCAAAGTGTTGGTATTACAGGCGTGAGCCACCGCACCCAGCTGAGATGCCCCTTTTCACTTCTCAGGTGTGTGTGTGTGTGTGTGTGTGTGTGTGTGTGTGTGTGTGTGTGTGTGTGTTTTAAGGCAGGGTCTCACTCTGTCACCCAGGCTGCAGTGCAGTGGCACGATCACAGCTCATTGCAGCCTTGACCTCCTGGGCTCAAGTGATCCTCCCACTTCAGCCCCCCAGCAGCAGGGACTATAGGCATGCACCACCACACCCAGGCCACACCCAGGTAATTTTTGCATTTTTTGTATAGACAGAGTTTTACCATGTTGCCCAGGCTGCACTTCTCGGGTTTTTATGCCCCCTCTTCACCCCCCACCAGCCACACAGGGCAGGAGTTAGTGGGCCACTCATTCTTGTAGCCCATCCAGAGGTGAGTGACATGGAAGACAACCCACACAGGCAAACAGCAGGCCAAATCATACCCCTCACCCTTCCTTAGGGGAGGGTTCTTTCTTCCTTTCTTCCTTTCTTTCTTTCTTTCTTTCTTTCTTTCTTTCTTTCCTTTCTTTCTCTCTCTCTCTCTCTCTCTCTTTCTTTCTTTCTTTCGATGGAGTTTCACTCTTGTTACCCAGGCTACAGTGCAATGGCGCTGTGATCTCGGCTCACTGCAACCTCCACCTCCCGGGGTCAAGCCATTCTCCTGCCTCAGACTCCCAAGTAGCTGGGACTACGGGCATGTGCCACCATGCCAGACTACTTTTTGTATTTTTAGTAGACATGGGGTTTCACCATGTTGGCCAGGCTGGTTTCGAACTCCTGACCTCAGGTGATCAACCCGCCTCAGCCTCCCAAAGTGCTGGGATCACAGGTGTCAGCCACTGTGCCCGGCCCTGAGGACTGTTATTTCATTTGGAGAGAGTAGGATTCTGGGATCTAAATGCACACAGCAGTGGCTTGGGAACAGCGGTCTTGCTGGCTGGAGATGGGACAGAAATGAGTGGGTTGGGGGAAGGGCATTGATGTAGGAGCTGAGGGACAAAGGAAACAGGAGAAGAGGCAGAAATGGGTTAGTGATGGACAGGGATGGTAGCAGCCTTTGTCAGAATCCCACTTGTCCAGCCAAGTGTATTAGTCCGTTGGAACAAAGGACCACACACTGTCTGGCTTCACCATCAGAAGTGTATTATCTCAGTTCTGGAGGCTGGGAGTCAAGCTCGAGGTGTTGGCAGGGTTGGTTCCTCCTGAGGGCTATGAGGGGAATCTGTTCCATGCCTCTCCCCCAGCTTCTGGTGGTTTGCTGGCAATCTTGGGGGTTCCTTACCTTGCAGAAGCATCACCCCATCTCTACCTGCACCTTCTCGTGGCATTCTCCCTATATGCATGCCTGTGTCCACATTTCTCCTTCTTATAAGGACACCAGTCACATTCGGGGGTACTGGGGATTAGAGTGCTAACACAGTAGGTTGGTGCAAAAGTAACTGTGGTTTTTGCCACTGAAAGTAATGGCAAAAACCGCGATTAATTTTGCACCTTTGTACCAACCTAATATATTTTGGTGGGAGGAGGGACACAGTTCAACCCCTAACACCTACTGATTCCAAACTTAGAGTGTGGGTGTCCCTGGCTTTTGTCTACACCGCATGCCTGGCTATCTTCTTCTGGTAACAGCACTCCTCTTCCTTTAGAATGAATCCTTCAGGCTGGGCATAGTGGCTCACCCCTGTAATCCCAACAGACGGCGGTAAGGGCGGGAGGATACTTTACGCTCAGGAGCTTGAGGCTTGCCTGGGCAACATAGTAAGACCCTGTTCTTCAATAAAAAGGAAAAACAAAAACAAAAAACAAGAAACAAATTTAGAATGAATCTTTTCTTTCCATACTGCTGCCAATAACATGACCCCATCTTCCCATTATACGGATGGGCACGTGACCCAAACTGGCCAAACTCTCTCTCAGCCTCTCTAGGTTCTTTAATTATTTAAATACTTCTAATGTGTGGATGGGGAAGGAGACTAGGCCTGTTTCTGAAAATTGACCCAGGCTCAGTCTGCTCCCAGTGTTTGCTCTTAGGGAAGTCCTCTACAATTACATGCCTGGATTGTTAGAAGTCCAGGGTTACTATGGCTGGGGAAACAGCGTGGCTTTGAAGTTTGAACCCCAACCTCCTCACTAACTGGCTGATTCAGTTTTCCATGTTGCAGTTTTCTCATCTATAAAATGTAATAACAACAGTGATATTTCTCTCAGCGCATTCTTACAAGGATCACATATGTGAGAATATGTAGGAATATTCTATACACATATTTATCATTATTAGAAAGGACAAATTTAGGAATAGGGGAGCCAAAGAGTAAGAATTTGTCCATATCAGGCCAGGTGCAGTGGCTCATGCCTGTAATTCCAGCACTTTGGGAGGCCAAGGCAGGTGGATCACCTAAGGTCAGGAGTTCGAGACCAGCCTGGCCAACATGGTGAAACTCTGTCTCTACTAAAAATACAAAAATTAGCTGGGTGTGGTGGTGCACACCTGTAATCCCACCTACTCAGGAGACTGAGGCAGGAGAATCATTTGAACCCGTGAGGCCGAGGTTGCAGTGAGCTGAGATCACGCCGCTGCACTCCAGCCTGGGTGACAGAATGAGAGTCTGTCTCAAAAAACAAAAAACAAAACACACACAAAAAAACAAAAAACAAAAACAAAAACACAGAACTTGTCCATATCTAAGCAGTCCTGGCTTAGAGATCTTGCATCATGCATCACCATGGAAGAGTGGGCCTCTCTCCTTTCTCCAAGCTGCCATTGTGCATCTTATTTTATCTATAAGAGACAAGGTCTCTGCCGGGCATGGTGGCTCATGCCTGTAATCCCAGCACTTTGCAAGGCCAAGGTGGGTAAATCACCTGAGGTCGGAGTTCGAGACCAGCCTGACCAACATGGAGAAACCCCGTCTCCACTAAAAATACAAAATTATCTGGGTGTGGTGGCGCACAGGCAAACCTGGAAGGCAGAGGTTGTGATGAGCCGAGATCGCACCACTGCACTCCAGCCCGGGCAACAAGAGTGAAACTCCGTCTAAAAAACAAATCAAAACAAAACAACACCACATCTACTCTAATTGCTCATAAACGTGTTCAGTTACTTTTCCAAACTATTTTCTCACTCACTCTGTCACCCAGGCTGGAGTGCAGTTGTGCGATCTCGGCTCATTGCAACCCTCCATCTCCCCGGTTCAAGCGATTCTCCTGCCTCAGCCTCCTGAGTAACTGGGATTACAGGCATGCACCACCACGCCCAGCTAATTTTATTTCTTGTAGAGATGGGGTTCCAGATTGGCAGGAGTATCGAACTCCTGGCCACAAGTGATCAGTCCGCCTTGGCCTCCCAAAGTGCTGGGATTACAGGCGTGAGCCAAGGTGCCCGGTGGCTTCAAAGGTCTTTAGACCTAGGCAGGAAGATACGTACATACTTTTTAAATTTTTATTTTATTTATTTATTTTGAGACGGACTCTCACTCTGTCACCCAGTCTGGAGTGCAGTGGTGCAATCTCGGCTCACTGCAACCTCTGCCTCCTGGGTTCAAGCGATTCTCCTGCCTCAGCTTCCAGAGTAGCTGGGACTACAGGCGCACACCACTACACCCAGCTAATTTTTGTATTTTTAGTAGAGATGGGCTTTCACCATGTTGGCCAGGCTGGTCTCGAACTCCTGACCTCAGGTGATATGCCCGCCTCGGCCTCCCAAAGTGCTGGGATTACAGGCATAAGCCACCATGCCCAGCCTATGTACACACTTTTTAAGAGTCAAAGAAATGCGAAATCTGTTGAAGTGCTCAGCCTAGGTGGGGCTTATAGATTTAAGTGAGGAGACTAAAGAGGTAGTTAATGTGGGCTTTGAACACCCCTTGGAGTTATAGAATCATTGATTTAGCAACTTTCAATGTCAATGTATTCTTTTTGCCACTTCAAGCATGCTGATAAACCATTAGTTTCCTCGTGGGCAGGAGAGGAATTCCCCCGCCCAGCTCTCTCTAGTTCCAGAGCTTATGTGTGGCCAAAATTTCTGGTCAAAAGTAACTTCATTTCCCTGGAGTGATAACCATGTTCCTTAGTGGGTAACATCTTTCAACCCAGGTAAGATTTCTAATTAAGTTTAGAGATGTCTTAGAGTGACCTATATTTTCTTATAAAGAATCTGAGGTTGGCTGGGCACTGTGGCTCATGCCTGTAGTCCCAGCGCTTTGGGAGGCTGAGGCAGGAGGATTGCTTGAGTCCGGGAGATCGAGGGTGCAGTGAGCCATGATTGTGCCACTGCACTCCAGCTTGGGTGACAGAGTGAGACTTTGTCTTTAAAAGAAAAAAAAAAGGCCAGGCATGGTGGCTTATGCCTGTAATCCCAGCACTCTGGGAGGCCGAGGTGGGTGGATCACCTGAGGTCAGGAGTTGGAGACCAGCCTGGCCAACATGGTGAAACCCCGTCTCTACTAAAAACACAAAAAATTAGCTGGGCATTGTGGTGGATGCCTGTAATTCCAGCTACTCGGGAAGCTGAGGCAGGAGAATGTCTTGAACCCAGGAGGTGAAGGTTGCAGTGAGCTGAGATCGTGCCATTGCACTCCAGCCTGGGCAACAAGAGTGAAACTCCGTCTCAAAAAAAAAGAAAAAAGAAAAAAAATACAAAAACAAAGAAGAAAATTATTCTCAGCAAATTGGGCATGATATGTACTTGTAATGTTTAACAAATTTAGCCAGTTGGAGAAACAGCCATGTGACTCTAAACGTCAAATATGTGACTGATTGTAGTTTTAGGATTTAAAGTTTAATTTGTACTATTGAATTGTACCAGAATATTCAGGAGAACTTGAAGTTCACTGGATTTAAAAGGTTAACTTGTTAGATCAATGTTATTTAATATTTGAGAAAGTTTTGTTCATTCAGACTGAAGTATTTTCTTTTTGTATTTTGGTTGGGTTTTTTTTGTTTTGTTTTTTGTTTTTTTAAACAGGGTCTCACTCTGTTGCCCAGGCTGGAATGCAGTGGTGCAATCACCGCAGCCTCAACCTCCTGGGCTCAAGCGGCCCTCCCACATCAGCCTTCCAAGTAGCTGGGACTACAGGTGAGCACCACCATGCCTGGCTAATTTTTGTTTTTTGTAGTGATCCTTCTGGTCTCCCAAAGTGCTGGCATCACACTCGTGAGCCACCACACCTGGCCCAAGTGAAGAATTTTGTTTTTCTTTTCTTTCTTTCTTTCTTTTTCTTTTTTTTTTTTTTTCAGAGTCTCGCCCTGTCACCCAGACTGGAGTGCAGTGGCACAATCTCGGCTCACTGCAACCTCCACCTCCTGGGTTCAAGTGATTCTCCTGCCTCAGCCTCCCGAGTAGCTGGGATTACAGGTGTGCTCCCCCATGCCCAGCTAATTTTGTATTTTTAGTAGAGATGGTGTTTCACCATGCTAGCCAGGCTGGTCTCGAACTCCTGACCTCAAATGGCCCACCCACCTCAGCCTCCCAAAGTGCTGGGATTACAGGCGTGAGCCAGCGCGCTTGGCCTCTTTGGTCATCATTAATCTTTCATTCTCCCTTTCCTAGATAAAACATTGTTTATTCTTGTTGTGTTTTTAAAAATGTTTTATTTATATAATAGAGACAGGGTCTTGCTCTGTTGTCCTGGCTGGTCTCCAACTCCTGGGCTCAAGTGATCCACCTGCCTTGACCTCCTAAAGTACTGGGATTACAGCCACTGTGCCCAGCCTTATTCTTGTTGATTTATGTGAGGGAAAGGATATTTTCAAATTTCCAAAAGGATAGAGTTATTTGGGTTATTCATTCTTGTTACACTCTAATTTTGTTGTATTAAGGTCTGATAATTGGCTTATATGATACCTCTTTTGGAATATATTCAGAGTTTCTTTGAAGGCTAAGACTTGGTTAATTTTTATAAATTTTCCACAACTGAATAGAATATGTATTCTCTGTTAAGCACAGCGTTTTATATATTTCCACTGAATTCTGGGCCTGGAGTCATCTCGAAGGCTTGCTCCCTTTATGTGTAGTGCCTGGGCTGGGAAGACTCGGCACAGCTGGGAGCTGATATAGCTGGGGCTCCTCCAGTTTCTGCTATCCCTCTGTGGTTTCTCTGCATGGTGGCATCAGGGAAACCAGACTTCTTATATTGTGGCTCAAAGCTCTGAAGACATTCCAAAAGGGATAGTGCCAGGCAGAAGTCATATTGTTTGTAATGCCTTTTGTGGCCTAGCCTTGAAAATCACACGGCCTCACTTCCACTGTGTTCTATTAGAGTCAAAACTTTTTTTTTTTTTTTTTAATCTTGCTCTGTCACCCAGGCTGGAGTGCAGTGGTGCGATCTCGGCTCACTGCAACCTCCGCCTCCTGGGTTCAAGTTATTCTCGTGCCTTGGCCTCCCAAGTGGCTAGGATTACAGGTGTGTGCCATCATGCCTGCCTATTTTTTTGTATTTTTAGTAGAGATGGGGTTTTGCCATGTTGCCCAGGCTGGTCTCAAACTCCTGGCTTCAAGTGATCATCCACCTGCCTTGGCCTCCCAAAGTGCTGGGATTACAAGCGTGAGCCACCTCACCCAGTCGCATTTTTTTTTTTTGAGACAGAGTCTCACTCTGTTGCCCAGGTTGGAGTGCAGTGGCACCATCAAAGCTCACTGCAACCTCAACCTTCTGGGCTCGAGGGATCCACCCACCTCAGCCTCCTGAGTAGCTGGGACTACAGTCATGCTATTATGCCCAGTTAATTTTTTTATTTTTTGTAGAGACAAGGTCTCGCTATGTTGCCCAGGCTGGTCTTGAACTCCTGACCTCAAGCAATCCCCCTGCCTTGGCCTCCCAAAGTGCTGGGATTACAGGCCTGAGCCACAGCACCTGGACTGCCCCTGAGTTTTGTTGGTATTGATAAAAACCAGTAGTCTTTTTCTGTCCAACCATCCTAATTCACTGCAGCCCAGCACCTGTCCAGGCCCCAAAGGCTCTCCAAGGAAGGCTGACCCCTCCCTCGTGGGACCCCTGGGATGAGGCACCAACAGCTGGGATCCCAAGTGTATGGCTCCTTGCTTTTCCCTGAAACACTCAGCTCTTGTTTCCACAACACGTCTGAGGTGTTGCAGCAGCAGCCCCAACCGCACCCTCGATAAGAATCTGCCTTTCCTGGCCGGGCGCAGTGGCTCACGCCTGTGATACCAACACTTTGGGAGGCCGAGGTGGGCGGATCATCTGAGGACAGAAGTTTGAGACCACCCTGGCCAACAACGTGAAACCCCGTCTCCACTAAAAATACAAAATTAGCCAGGCATGGTGGCGTATGTCTGTAGTCCCAGCTACTGGGGAGGCTGAGGCAGGAGAATCACCTGAACCCGGGAGGTGGAGGTTGCAGTGAGCTGAGATCGCACCATTGCACTCCACTCCAGCCTGGGTGACAAGAGCGAAACTCTGTCTCAAAAAAATCTGCTTTTCCCAACAACAATCCGTACCCCGATGTTGAGCTTCGTACAGCTTCTTTCTGCTTGATGAGTTCCCCAAGGGTTCCCACGTCCCCCATCTGGCAGCCGAGCCCATCAAGAGCTCTCTCCACCCATCAGAGAGGGACAGACCCTGAATTCTCTAATCTCAGGAATCTCTTTGACCCCTCACAAAAACTTGCTCTGGGATAGTCTTTGTGTACCAAGGGTTACTGGGAGAAACAGGTTATATTGAGACACAAAGAAAGATCTTGCTCTACCCGTCCCTGGGGCCAATGGTTATCTGTTGCCAATAAGATTTATAGCAGTAAGAGGGGTGGACCAAGGTCAGCTCCAAGGTGATCTGTTACCTCCTCCTAGACAGCCTGTGTTGTTGTTTTGCCTTCCTTTTGTTTGCTACTTAGTCTCACTCTATTGCCCAGGCTAGAGTGCAGTGGCACAATCTCGGCTCACTATAACCTCTGCCTCCCGGGTTCAAGCGATTCTCCTGCCTCAGCCTCCAGAATAGCTGGGACTACAGTACGTGCCACCATGCCCAACTAATTTTTGTATTTTTGGTAGAGACAGGATTTCACCATGTTGCCCAGGCTGGTCTCAAACTCCTGGCCTCAAGTGATCCACCCACCTTGGCCTCCCAAAGTGCTGGGATTACAGGCGTGAGCCACCGCGCCCAGCCATGTTCCTTTATTTTTTGAACTGGTAGTACATTTGCATGGTTCAAAATTCACAAAGTAACAAAAGATATATAGTCTCCCCACTCCTGCCCTCAGCCACCCATATCTTCTCCCCAAAAGCAACCAATTTGATCAGTTTTTTGTGTGTTTCCTTCAGTTATTTTATGTATATACTAGCAAATATACATATATCTCTATATATTCCACTCCTTTTTACATAAATGGTGGTATGCAACACAAAATGTTCTGCTACCTTTTTTTTCACTTAACAATATATCTACAATTGATCCATAGAGCTTTCTGTTCTTATTACAGCTTCAGAGTACAGTGTATTCTGAAGTATAAATGTATTCTAAGCTATTTAACTGAAAGTATTTTGCTGGTGGACTCTGGTTGGTTTACATGCCACTTACAAATACAGTCATGCCTCACATAACAACAGGGATACTTTCTGAGAAATGCATGGTTAGGCGATTTTATCATTGTGCGAAATCATGGAGTGTGCTTACACAAACCTAGATAGCCTACTACAGACCTAGACTGTATGGTGTAGCCTATTGCTTCGAGGCTACTAACCTATACAGCTTGTGACTGTCCTGAATATTGTAGGCAATTGTAACACAATGGTAAGTATTTGTGTATTTAAACATAGAAAAGACACAGTAAATGGTATGATTTTATGGGACCAGCTTCATATATGCGGTCTGGACTGTTGATTAAAACATCATTATATGGTGCATAACTGTAACTGTACTGAATAAACTTATAAACAGGACCCAGACAGCTTTTAACAAGTAAATTCTTTTGCTTAGAAATAAATTAAAATTCCAACTAAAGGAGGCATCCTGCTGTGTAAGATAAAGAATGATAAAATATCCCAGAGGATCAGAAAAGATACAACTTACTTTTGGCTGGCTCGGGACGAGGGAGACGATATGTGTGGAGTGAAAAAGACAGTCTGGCCGGGCTCAGTGGCTCACACCTGTAATCCCAGCACTTTGGGAGGCCGAGGCAGGTGGATCACCTGAGGTCAGGAGTTCAAGACCAGCCTGGCCAACATGGTAAAAACCCCTTCTCTACTTAAAATACAAAACATTAGCTGGGCTTGGTGGTGGATGCCTGTAATCCTGGCTGCTAGGGAGGCTGAGGCAGGAGAATTACTTGAACCCAGGAGGAGGCAGAGGTTGCAGTGAGCCAAGATTGCGCCATGGCACTTCAGCCTGGGCAACAAGAGCGAAACTCTGTCTCAAAACAAAAAAGAAAAGAAAAGAAAAAGGCTGAGTCTGCAAGAGGGGAAATCACAGATGGATTCATTTAGAAAAAAATTCAGTTACATTGAACTATGTATAGAATGCACGGTATTGGGGGGTGTATTTAATTGAGTTGTTAGCTCAATTAAAAAAAAACTCTAACTTAAAAACTCCAATATTAAAGTGGCATTATATATACTGCTTGCCTAGGAATGTAAGTATCAGGCTGTTCAAATAAATCACAGACCTACTGCAAAATCTGACCCAGTTCTTAGGAACACAGACTATAAAACACCGTAATGGAGGCAAAAATCCACATCAAAATCTCCATTGTCTCGGAAGATTGGATTTAAAGAAGCCCTTCTCTATTCAGTGACACTATAACTGTTAAATTAGAATAATACTATTCTTGCCTTTTGTCATTAATATATGCTTGCCACTTCTTGGCAAATGTCTCTGGTTTCTTTTTGGTTGGTGGGTAGAAGGTGAGTGTAATGCAGTTAAGGTAGCAAATTTTCCCACAAACAGGCACTGCAGACATGACATCTTCCCACAATGCACTTGACACTCTGAATTATTAATTAGGGCGTTATATGTATTGCTCAGTGCATGAGGTTATATTTAACTCCATGTACTGAACAATCTAAGCTTTCTACCTTCCTGGGTTTGAAAATTAATTTGTAACAAGATTTCTTGTGTGTTTGTTCAGAAAAACATTCTTGTAACAAGGGTGGGAAATCATTTTAAGCTGACCCAGAGAGGTGAAAAGTCAGGTGAGGTCTGGGATAGAATCCCCAAATAGGAACATCCATAAGTAACCCCTGGCACCCCCAGGTTCAATCTTCCAGAAAATTCTGTCTAGAAGTATTGGGAAAGACATCAATTAGATCTGAGTTCAAATCTACATTCTGCCAAAATCTAAAATACGGCCAGGTGCAGTGGCTCATGCCTGTAATCCCAGCACTTTGGGAGGCAGAGGTGGGTGGATCATTTGAGGTCAGGAGTTCGAGACCAGTCTGGCAAATATGGGGAACTCCTGCCTCTACTAAAAATACAAAAATCAGCCGGGCGTGGTGGCAGGCACCTGTAGTCCCAGCTACTCGCGAGGCTGAGGCAGGAGAATCGCTTGAACCTGGGAGGCAGAGGTTGCAGTGAGCCGAGATTGTGCCACTGCACTCCAGCCTGGTGACAGAGCGAGACTCCATCTCAAAAAAATAAATAAATAAATAAATAAAAATACAAAAATATTTTGCAATTATTAAAAAGATTTTTGCAGACATTTTGTGAAACGGATGGTACTGCAGCATTTTATGTAAAGACAAAACACTGGAAGCAATTTAAATGTCTGTTGGAATGGGTTTGGAAAAATAAGTTATGATACGCTGATTATGTTGTGAAGTGACTTAGGCCAATTTGGTCAGGCACACATGGAAGCTCTCTGTAGCCACCATTAGTCCAAAGTAAGTGGAGCCTACTTATTCCCCACCTTGCTACTGGGTTAGAACAAAAGCAGGTCTCAGGTCCAAATTGGCCAAATATATTAACAAGCAGGCACAACAATTGTATAACCTCTTTGATGGACTCAAACCCAGCTCTTGGTCATTCGTGCAAGGTTCATTTGCCGCAAAGGCTACAGTATCCTGAAAACAGGATTCCTTTAGCCTTGTAGGTGGAATCAGGCAACAAGAATGTTCAAATTCATGGCTGGACAAAGGGCTTATTGGACATCTAGCCTTAGGTGCTACTGAGCATGGGCCACATGCCCATCTAGATTCAATCACCTTGGTTGTGCAAGGGTGAGGAGGATCTCTAGCATAGCTCACAGCCAATCCATATACCTTGAATACTTCTTAATTCAACAATAAGAGCCTATTTCTAATAGCCATTGTGCAGATTGACTTGAACACTCATTATGCTCATTAGCAACATATCTGGCAACACCTGTAAAGGGCAACTGACTGTTCCAAGAGGGTAGCTTAAGGTAACTACAGTAACACACATTACTAACACACTATCTGTATATTACAGACACCATAACACAGACAATAGAATACTATGCACCTATATACTTCCTGAAATGGCATGGTAGCTGAGATATTTTATCTTTTTTTTTAGAGAGAGACAGGAGCTCACTATGTTGTCCAGGGTGGTCTTGAACTCCTGGCCTCAAGCAATCTTCCTGCCCTAGCCTCCCGAAGTGCTGGGATTACAGGCATGAGCCACCTTACCCAGTTGCTGAGACATTTTAAAGTAAAATAAGCAAGAATGTGTAATGTGATATTTTTCTAAGAAAAAATTAAAAATTATATATATGATTGAATAGGTATAGCAGAAAGTCTAGACCAAAATAGAACTTATTTTTACCTCTAGAGAGGGAAGAGATGACAGAATCCCTCCATGTTTTTCTTTTTTCTTTCTTTCTTTCTTTTTTTTTTTGAGATGGAGTCTTGCTCTGCCGCCCAGGCTGGAGTGCAGTGGCATGATCTCGGCTCACTGCCACCTCTGCCCACCTCCCAGGTTCAAGCAATTCTCCTGCCTCAGCCTCCTGAGTAGGTGGGATTACAAGCGCTTACCACCACGCCTGGCTAATTTTTGTATTCTTAGTAGAGACAGGGTTTCACCATGTTGGCCAGGCTGTTCTTGAACTCCTGACCTCAAGAGAGCCGCCCACCTTGGGCTCCCAAAGTTCTGGGATTACAGGCATGAACCACTGCACCTGGCCCATGTTTTTCTTTATGCATTTCTGTATTTTGAGGTTTTTTTTTTCACAAGTATGCGTTACTTTGGTAACATAAATTTTAAAAATTAAACTTTTTATAAAGTGATGTTGCAGAATAATTATGTGATGAGATGCTGATAATATATTGTTGGGTAAAATGGTATTCCATTAGCTATGACAGCCATTGTCTCCTTACCTATATGCAAACCCCTATGGCAGATTGTATTTTCCAAAGATGGCCACACCAATAAATATCCGAATCCACAGGCTCTTCTTAAATGTGACTTTGACTTTGACAAGCCTCTACTGATGGGTGGAGGGTCCATGTTCCCTCCCCTTGAACCTGGGCAGCCCCTTCTATCTGCCTTGACCAGTAGAATAGAGAGGAAGTGATGCTCAGTGACTTTCTAAAGCTAGGTCATAAAAGGTGCTATGGCTTCCACCTGGTTTTCTCCTTTTGGGGACACACACCTTAGCCTTTGGAATCCAGAGTTTCCATGGAATCCATCTGGTTACCCTGAAGCCACCTCCGAGAATGTCCATGTGTGGAGAGGTCATGTAGAAATAGAGAGAGAGTTGCCCAATATGCCCCAACACTTCCAGCCCCCAGATGTTTGAGTCTTTCCAGCAGCACAGGTGCCAGGCATGTGAGTGAAGAAACCTTAAAGATGACACCACCTCCAGCCACTGTCTGACTGCAGTGGCACTGAGAGACCCCAAGCCAGATGCCACCCAGCCAAGCTGCTCCCAAATTCCTGATCACAGAGACGTGATCCTGCCTCTACTAAAAATACAAAAATCAGCCGGGCATGGTGACAGGCACTTGTAATCCCAGCTACTCAGGAGGCTGAGGTGGGAGGATCTCTGGAACCCAGGAGGTGGAGGTTGCAGTGAGCCAAGATCAGGCCACTGCACTCCAGCCTGGGAGACAGAGCGAGACTCCATCTCAATAAAATAAATAAATAAAGTATGGACTTTATTATTAATACATTAATATTGGTTCTGACAAATATACCACACTAATGTATCATGGTAACAATAGGGGAAAGTTGGATGTAGAGTATATGAGAATTCTCTGCACTATCTTTGTAGCTTGTCTATAAATTGAGACCTATTCTAAAATAAAAAGCTCATTCAAACAAATTCTAACTGGAAAGTTGAACCGGGCACCAAGTGGAAAGCTGAACTGTGGATGAAGGAGAGAGCAAATGCCAGATGAGAAGTCTGAACACCACGAGAGTTAGGAACATGGGGCTGTAAGCTCCTCCAGGGTGAAGTCTCAGTCTGAGGCACCCTTCTCTCCCCATCCCCAGTGCCACACCTAGTGCAAACAGAACTCAACATCTGTGCAGAAGAAATGGGTGAGGACAGTGACAATGCAAAGCCAGGCTTCCATGCTCCTCTGTAGGCTCTCCCTAATACCAAGAGCGGGTCAGTGCAAGGTGCTCCCGCAGGCCACTAGGTGCAGGTTTCCTGGAATGGCCCTGCTGGGGATGAGGAAGGGTATCTAGAGACTGAAGATTTTTCATTAATAAGTCATCGCATTCATAAAGAAGGGGCAGTAGCTACCAGAGGTGATGAGAGAAGAGGGAGCACAGTTGTTTTCCTGAGGCTGGTAATGGATCCTTAATGACCAATTCACACTCCCGAGTCTAGACTCTTTCCCCTATGGTCAGCAGGACGATGCTCAATAACTGGGGGAAGCTGGAGTGTGATCTCCCTAGAGGAGGGAGGGGCTTGAAGACTGCTGGAAGCTTTAAACAGCTGCAGGGATGGGGAGGAAGGGAGGAAGCAGTGAGTGGGGCAGGAGAAAGGGTGGTCAGGCAGGTTTGAGGGCCCACATGACAGCCACTTCCCAGGGGTAGGGGAATTTCCACAGCAGCAATCAGCAGCCCATTATAGAAAAAGAAGGTGGGCAGCCACATGCTGGGAGGAAAGGGAATCAGGCTGTGGTTTTTTGAATCATGGGTTAAAAGCGGAACGGGGAAGGCAGAAGAGACAGAAGCGGAGCTGGTGGGAGGAAATAGAGGACCTGCTCACGACATCAAGCACCCCAACCAGCTCCTGTCAGCTCCAGAGATTCTGTCTTAAAAAGAGTTGTAGCAGAGATGAAATCTTGCCCTGTCTTTGCTTTTGTAATTATCTGTGCTACCGGAAAGGGGTCCAGATCCAGACCCCAAGAGGGAGTTCTTAGATCTTGAGCAAGAAAGACTTTGGGGCGAGTCCATAAAGTGAAAGCCAGTTTGTTAAGAAAGTAAAGAAATAAAGAATGGCTACTCCATAGGCAGAGCGGCAGCTTAGGGTGCCCAACTGATAGTACTTATAGTTATTTCTTGATTATATGCTAAACAAGGGGTGGATTATTCATGAGTTTTCCGGGAAAGAGCTGGGCAATTCCTGGAACTGAGGGTTCCTCCCCCTTTTAGACCATATAGGGTAACTTCCTGACATTGCCATGGCATCTGTAAACTGTCATGGTGCTGGTGGGGGTGTCTTTTAGCATGCTAATGCATTATAATTAACATGTAATGAACAGTGAGGATGACCAGAGTTCACTTTCACGGCCATCTTGGTTTTGGCAGCCTTCTTTACCTCATGCTTTATCAGCAAGGTCTTTATGACCCGTATCTTGTGCGGACCTCCTATCTCATCCTGTAACTGAGAATGCCTAGTCCTCTGGGAAGGCAGCCCAGTAGGTCTCAGGCTCATTTTACCCAGCCCCATTCAAGATGGAGTCACTCTGGTTCAAATGCCTCTGACATCTGGAAATTGAACTTACTGTGATCCCTTTACTCCCAGAAAATTCCCTCCATTTCATACTTATGGATAATAGAAACCATCATTTGTTAATTTATTCATTCACTCATTCATTCATTCATTCCTTCATCCATTGCTGTGTGCTTACAATGTGCTCTGTGCACATTGGGCCCTGCTAACTTGGAGCTGAACCACGTGGAAATAAGCTTTTTCTTCTTTACCCCTTCAGATGGGACATAAATTCTCAGTTTATTTCCCTAAGATTTAGCTCTGAAGTTATCAGGGCCCAGTGTTCACACAGTGCATTATAAACACACAATATTAAATAAAGGGATGAATGAATAGTGAATGAACAAATTCACAAATAATGTGTCCTATTCATGTGAGTTTAAATATACTCATCCACTAGGTGCAAACTGAGAATACCCTACTTTTGAAAGTTTTTAGATACAATTTGATATGGTTACATGCTTACATCTTTTTTCTCCCTTTCACACAGCTACGAACTTGCATGAGTCTTAAGTGGACAACTTATTGCATTTTCACCTATGTATATCCCTCATGTAACCACCACCTAGATCAAGACACAGAACATTTCCGGAACCCCAGACAGTTCCCTTATGCCCTTCAAGTCAGCCTCCCTCACCTTCAGAGATAATTAATATTCTGACTTCTATTATCATAGATTCAGAAGACACTCTGCATTTGATTAGGTTTTTTCAGGGGAGTTGGGAAGAACTATCCCAAAGTCACTGAAGTCAATATCCAGTGGCTCAATGAGATGAAGTGCCCACTAAAACTTGGAAATAGGTTTGTCCTCTGCCTCAGTCGGGGTTTAGTCAGGAAAACAAGATATATCAAGTAAGGCCAGGCTCGGTGGCTCACACCTGTAATACCAGCACTTTAGGAGGCCAAGGAGGGTGGATTGCTAGAGCCCGAGAGTTTGAGACCAGCCTGGGCAACAAAGTGAGACCCCCCCCCATCTCTAATTTAAAAAAAAATCTCAGGCCAGGCGCGGTGGCTCACACCTGTAATCCCAGCACTTTGGGAGGCTGAGGCAGGTGGATCACCTGAGGTCAGAAGTTCAAGACCAGCCTGATCAACATGGTGAAACCCCGCCTCTACTAAAAATACAAAAATTAGCCCGGCAGCTGAGGCAGGAGAATCGCTTGAACCTGGGAGGTGGAGGTTGTAGTGAGCCGAGATCGCACCATTGCACTTCAGCCTGGGCAACAAGAGTGAAACTCTGTCTTAAAAAAAAAAATTCAAGCCAGGTGCAGTGGCTAACACCTGTAATCCCAGCACTTTGGGAGGCCAAGGCAGGTAGACCACTTGAGGCCAAGAGTTTCAGACCAGCCTGGCCAACATGGCATAAACCCTGTCTCTACTAAAACATACAAAAATTAGCTGGGCGTGGTGGCACACACCTGTAATCCCAGCTACTGGGGAGGCGGAGGCTGCAGTGAGCCCTGATCATGCCACTGCACACCAGCCTGGGTGACAGAGCGAGCCTCTGTCACAAAAAAAAAAAAAAAATGCTGACAGATCTTAAGAAAAGGATGTACTCATCAGAAGGTGAGGTTTGTCAGTGGAAGTATATAAGGAGCCTGAGAAAAGAATAAGGATAAGAATAAGAATAAGAATAAGCAAGCAGTGTCCAGATGACAACATGCTTATTTTAGCCAAAAATATTTTGGTTACAAATCCCCAGACACCCAATCAAACCAGCTGATGCAAAAGAGAAGGTTGACATCACATCCATTAGGATGGCTACTATCAAAAAAAAAAAAAAAAAAAAAAAAAAAAAGGAAAGAAAAGAAAACAAACCTCAGAAAATAGCAAGTGTTGCTGAGGATGTGACAAAATGAAAACCCTTGTGCACTGCTGATGGGATTGTAAAATGGTGCAGCCTCTAAGGAAAATAATATGGCAGTTCCTCAAACAATTAAAAACAGACTTACCACATGCTATGGTTTAAATGTGTCCCCTAAAGTTGATGCCTTGGAAACTTAATCCCCAATGCAACAGTGTTGAGAGCTGGGACCTTTAAGAGGTGATTAGGTCATGAGAACTCTGCCTTCATGAATGGATTAATGTTGTTATTGAGAGAGTGAGTTAATTATTTCAAGAGTGGGCCTGTTTTAAAAAGCAAGTTTGGACCTCTTTTGCTCTCTTGCTCTCTGTCTCCCTCTTGCCTTCTGCCATGGGATAGCACAGCAAAAAGGCCCTCGCCAGATGGCAGCACCTTGATATTGGACTTCCCAGCCTCCAGCACTGTAAGAAAGAAATACTTTTCTTCATAAATTACCCAGTTGGTGGTATTCTATTATAGCAACACAAAATGGCAGCTCCAGACACCATATGACCCAGCAATTCCACTCCTGGGTATATACTCAAAATAATTGAAGCAGGAGCTCAAAGAGATTTCTTTTTTTTTTTTTTTTTGGAGACAGGATCTCGCTCTGTCACCCAGGCTGGAGTGCAATGGTGCAATCTCGGCTCACTGCAACCTCTGCCTCCCAGGTTCAAACGATTCTCCCACCTCAGCCTCCGAAGTAGCTGAGACTACAGGTGCCCGCCACCATGCCCAGCTAATTTTTTTTTTTTTTTGTATTTTTGGTAGAAACAGGGTTTTACCATGTTGCCCAGGCTGGTCTCGAGCTCCTGGGTCCAAGTGATCTGCCCACCTCGGCTTTTCAAAGTGCTGGGATTACAGGTGTAAGCCACCACGCCCAGCCTCAAAGAGATATTCGCACACCCATGTTCATAGCAGCATTATTCACAATAGCAAAAAGGTGGAGGGTGTCCATCCACGGATGAACAGATAAACAAAATGTGTTGTATCCCTACAACAAAATACTATTCAGTCTGAAGAAGGAAGACGATTCTGACACATGCCACAACATGAATGAACCTTGAGGACATTATGCTAAGTGGAATAAGCCAGTCACACAAAGATAAATACTGTATGATTCCACTTACACAAAGTGTCTAGAGTAGTCAAATTCATAGAGACAGAAAGTAGATCAGTGGTTGCCAGGGTCTGGGGTAATGGGGGAATGGGGAATTATTGTTTAATGGGTACAGAGTTTCAGATTTGCAAGATGAAAGAGTTCTGGGGATGGACTGTGGTGATGGCTGCACAACAATGTGAATGTACTTAATGCCACTGAACTGTACAGTTAAAATGGTGAAGATGGTCAATTTTATGTTACCTGTATTTTATTACAATTAAAAATAATTTTTACGGAGTTGGTGGATCACTGGGGTCAGGAATTCGAGACCAGCCTGGCCAACATGGTGAAACCCCGTCTCTACTAAAAATACAAAAATTAGTCAGGCATGGTGGCACATGCCTATAATCCCAGCTACTCGGGAGGTTGAGGCAGGAGAATCGTTTGAACCCGGGAGGCAGATGTTGCAGTGAGCTGAGATTGCGCCATTGCACTCCAGCCTGGGCAACAGAGCGAAACTCCATCTCAAAATATAATAATAATAATAATAATAATAATAATAATAATAATAATAATTTTTAAAGAAGAGGAGGTTGAGTTATAAGAATTCTGGGCCATCACACATAGTTCTAAATCAGGGGATGCAGCTGAGTCTCCCCACGGATGAGAAAATAATTTTAGAGCTGGCAGGAATTGCAGGCACATTTGGTCTTTCCTGTCTACTTGTCTCTGGATGTTTGCTTTGCTCCTCTCTTTCTGCAGCCCAGCTTCTCCACCTCTGAGTATGTGGCAAAAGATGGTAATTCATAGGTCTCCCTGTTCAACTGTTATACAAGAATCACTAGCATCTTTTGGCCTCAATCCCAGAATTCTAGGATAGAGAAGCCCATTGGGCCAGTCTGGGTCATGTGACCACTCCTTCTTTAGTCTGCCAGGGATGTGGACTCATAAAGTACAGACAGGGCCGGGCACAGTGGCTCATGCCTTTAATCCCAGCACTTTGGGAGGCCAAGGCGAGTGGATCACTTGAGGCCAGGAGTTCGAGACCATCCTGGCCAACATGGTGAAACCCCATCTCTACCAAAAGTACAAAAATTAGCTGGGTGTGGTGGCACGTGCCTGTAATCTTAGCTACTCAGGAGGCTGGGGCAGGAGAATCGCTTGAACCCGGGAGGCGGAGGTTGCAGTGAGCTGAGATTGCGCCACTGCACTCCAGCCTGGGCAACAGAGCAAGAGTCTGCCTCAAAAAAAAAAAAAAAAAAAAAAAGGTACAGACAGGACCGTAGAGGTCATGGAAACGGTGGGAAGCTATCATAAATGGCAAGGTGTGGTCCTTGTAGTCATCCCCAATATATGGTTTATTACAGTGCCCTGTCAGTCTGAAACAAATATTCAGTCTGCTTGGTGTGTACGTTCCAGATGTGGACATGGATACAACAGAGCTTAATGCATTAAATATTTGCTCTGATTGTATACTCACCAAGGCTATTCTGACTAATTCAAAGAGTCCTATGTCACTTGCATTTTTGGAGAGAAAACACTAGCCAGGTTGACATGAATATGCAGACTACTACATACTTATATATCTCACTGTAAATGAACAAACTGCTGTTCGCAACATTAAGATCTTATGAGTTTATTATTTTGGGTTGATGTCACCCAGTTGGATTAACTCTGGGATGCTGATAGAACTGGGATTCTCAGGCTGGAAGGCCAAGGCCTGGCTTTTGCCTCATAGTGAATTCCCACAGGAGATAGCATCTCTACTATCTCTCGGAAGACAGCCGTTAGCATGCCAACCACAACACTGGCCTTTCTTTGGAAACTTCCACACTCACTGAAGACATGTTTTGTAAACACAAGATTTTGCAAACATAATTTGAAACCACATACAAATAATTTCTACCAAGTCAAAAAGAAGTGCGCCTTCTCCAGACTCAAAAAAAGCAAACTAGATTTTTAAAACCTTTCTACTGGAAAATACAGCACACAAGTGAACATACAATATCAATGCTCAGAATATGGATAATCACAAAATGAACACTAGTGTGACAACCACCACCACCATTCAGAAATGACCAGCACCCCTAAATACTTCTCCATGTCTCTTTCAGACATATCTTTCTCCCCTCCACCCTGGAGGTAATCACTGTTCTAATTTTTTATGGTAACCATTTCCTTGCTTTTCTTTAAAGTTTTGTCATCTATGCTGGATTCTTTAAAAATATAGTTTCTGGGGTTTTTTTTGTTTTTGTTTTTGTTTTTGTTTTTGTTTTTTGTTTTTTTTTGGAGATAGCGTTGCCCTCTGTCACCCAGGCTGGAGTGCAGTGATGAGATCTTGACTTACTGCAGTCTCAACCTCCTCGGTTCAAGTGATCCTCCTGTCTCAGCCTCCCCAGTAGCTGGGACTACAGGTATGCGCTACCATGCCTGGCTAATTTTTTTTTCTTTTGAAACAGGGTCTCACTTTGTCGCCCAGGCTAAATTGCAGTGGCACACGCTTGGCTCCTCCGCACTGCAACCTCCGCCTCCCAGGTTCAAGCGATTCTCCCGCCTTGGCCTCCCGAGTAGCTAGGACTACAGGCACGTACCACCATACCTGGCTAATTTTTGTATTTTTTGGTAGTGATGGGGTTTCACCATGTTGACTAGGCTGGTCTTGAACTCCTGACCTCAAGTGATCCACTCGCCTAGGCCTCCCAAACTGCTGGGACTACAGGTGTGAGCCACCGCGCCCAGCCCAGACTTTCCTTGTTTTTGATGACTTCTGAGGAGCAGCAGTCAGATATTTTGTAGAATGCCCCTCTATTGGCATTTATCTGATGTTTTTCTCATGATTACACTGGGGTTATGGGTATGGGTGAGGAAGATCATAGAGGTGAAGTGCCTGCCATTATCATTGTATCACATCAAGGGCACACACTGTCAACATAACCGATCACTGTTGGTGTTGACCTTGATCACATCGCCTAGATAGTATTTGTTGGGTTTTTGCACTGCAAAGCTGCTCTCCCCTCCCCCACACCTTTCCATACTGTATATAGTACCTTTTGAAGAACAGAAATTCTTAATTTTAACTGCATGGTCTGGGAGAGGGGCATGATCTTCGTCTCCACAGGGCTCCTGGATGGGATGTCTCATTTGCAGGGATCAGCTCATGTTATCGGGCTCACTCCGGGATCACTCAGAACTCACTGCTGGACTTAATTGGGGGACGAGGGCGGGACTTAGGGAAGCAAATGGAATTATGTATTCTTTCAAATCTTGCATCTGGACCTCTAGTTTTGAAACTCAAGAGCCAAGAATTTGACATTTGTTTTCAGGTTCTCCTGAGAGTCCTCCCCTCAGGGCAACGGATGGCTGGAGTCTTGCCTATTTGGCCTGTGGGGAGGGTGGAGAAAGGCTTCTTTTAGGCTAACAAATGGGGTCATAACTTCAAATATTGTATTACCCTGCTACACACATATCCATCTCTAAATGCTTCAGTGGAAAAGTTAACCGCACATCACCAGTTGTTTACTGAGCGCTAAAGATTGAATCAGCAGGGCTGCATTCACGAAGCAGAACTGCTGACGATTCAGAATATGACCTTGAGTACATATGCCCTTCCCTAGGCTTCAATCTCTTAATCTATGAAACAAGGAGAGGGCTTCCGACAATGTTTATCTTGCTAAATTCCAAGGTTGTAGAGAACAACAATGCCCCTTTGCAACCTCAGGTGAAAAGGGCCCTTAGGTGTAAAGAATACACTATTCGCTGTTAGCTCAAAAGGGGATGTTATTTCTCAAGACATAAATGGATTGTGAAAGATTGTGAGGTTTTCTGGGGGAATGGGGGGGTGGGGACTTATTTTATATTCCAGTCTATTTACAAATTTTTTCATCTTCCTCAAATTCAAAGAAATAAGAATGTACTAGAAGTCTTAAGAACAGAAACATTCACTCCTTTCCCTGTTTCCTTAGGCTGGATGAAATGGCAGGAGGTCTGCTCCACTTTTAGCTGATTATGTCCCTAAATAAGGTTTAGATAAGTTCTTGCAGGGCCTGCGATTCAAAACCTGTTCTAAGACATGCAGGGAGATGGACAAAGAATTTTAGTTGGTGTGAAAAGATTGTGAATTTATCATGCTTAAAAATGAATTTTTAAAAATGATTAATTTTTTTCCGCCGGGAGCAGTGGCTCACGCCTGTAATCTCAGCACTTTGGGAGGCTGAAGTGGGTGGATCGCCTGAGGTCAGGAGTTTGAGACCAGCCTGGCCAACATGGTGAAACCCCGTCTCTACTAAAAATACAAAAATTAGCTGGGCGTGGTGGTTGGCGCCTGTAATCCCAACTACTTGGGAAGCTGAGGCAGGAGAATTGCTTGAACTCGGGAGTTGGAGGTTGCAGTGAGCTGAGATCGCACCACTGCACTCCAGCCTGGGCAACAAGAGGGAAACTTCGTCTCAACAACAACAAAAAAAGTGATTAATTTTTTTCGAGTCAGTCACATTAGAGTGGATGTTTTGGAGGGGTGCTTTAGACATTTTGGTTCTAATAATTTCACATGCCTAATGGAAAAATCTCTCTTCTCCCTTTCAGAGTTCTCTAAAGTCCCATTTGTACAAATTCTCCTCTAGAGGAAAAGCAAGTTTGAGAGTTTCCTGTTTCTTGACATTAGGTGAGGAAATCGACTCTGTTCCCTAAATTGAGAGTGGCTTTGGTAAGCATAGTGTGTTCTAGAAAGTTCAAACTATTTAGTGAGTGTTTTTCTTTTTTTGCTTTCTTTCTTTTCTAATAATAAAAAGACAGGGCCTCACTATGTTATCCAGGCTGGTTTTCAACTCCTGGTGTCAAAGGATCTTCCCACCTCGGCCTCTCAAAGTGCTGGGATTACAGGTGTGAGCCACCACACCTGGCCTCGAGAGTGTCTTTCTGATTCAGTTTTCAGTTGGGCAAGGTTTTCCTAGGGTGGGTCTGCTACCTGGGGAACTCCTGGGGTCACTGTTTTTAACTCGCTCTCATTTTTTCGTCCTCAGGAAACTCCAAGAAGAAAATAGGACTGGAAACTGAAGAAACAGTAAGGCATTCCCCCCCTCCCCCCCGCCAATAAGTCTGTCTTACATTTGTGCACTAAATCATGCTCAAACGCCTTCAATGGCTTAGTGTAGGTCTCTTATGTACAATTTAAAATCCTCAATAAATGTGCCTAACTGAAAGTTTTAGCTCTGTGCCTCCTCTCTCATATAATCTCTTATTTGATTACTGATGCTTAACCTGACGGGGCTTTCTCCCCACCTTAACTACAGTTTTCACTGGAACAATCTCCCCATCTCCTATCCTTGGATATGAAATCATTTCCACCTTTCAAGGTCATCAGCTGGGGCGTCATTTTCTACCTACAGACGCTATAGTGTGTCCCTTCTTGCCTCACATCATAGGCAAAAGACTATGAACTGCGGGAGGGGAGGAGCCTGGTCTAATTACTATGTCTAGCCTTCATACATCCTCATAGAACACCTTGCCCAGATTGGAAACTGAGTGAATGGACAAATTAAGTAATTAATTAACTTTCTGTCCCACGACTCCTTGTAGATTGGAAAGTCTTTGGAGGTAGAGTTGCCAGACTTAGCGAATCAAAATATAGGATACCCAGTTATATTTGAATTTCAGATAACCAGTAATACTTCTTTTAATACAAGTATGTCCCATAAATTAATTGCGACATAATAACAAATAATCGTTGTTTACATGAAATTCAAATTTAACTGGGCGCCCTGTATTTTCTCTGGCACCACTATGTGGAAGGCAGGGGCTCCCCGTTGCGCCTGGCTTCTTCCCAGTAGGTGCTCGGCGTCTGTATACTTGTTAGAGCGAAACCCCAACTAGCCCCGCCTTTCACAGCTGGCGTCCGTAGCCGGGCGGAGGCACACGACCAGGAAAGACAGACACCCTGGTTGGAGACCGTCGCTCGAGACTGGCAGAAAGATCTGCACTCGGGAGGCACCCTCACCCCGTGGGCTCCGGGACCCCTTGACTAGCTCCATCACCCATTCCGACTACCCGCCCTACGCTCCACCTCTTGACCCGTCATCACCGACCGGGGGGCGGGACGGCCCGACTTTTCAATCGCTGCCTACCATTGGTAGAACTCTCCATCCGTTACTTTAAGTCCCGCCTATCAGGCTGTCGCTTCCCAGGTTACGTCCCTTCCGTAGGCCGCGGCGTAACTGGTGATTGGTGGAGAAAGCGGCAGCTGTCCCAGCGGAAGCGACGAAGGGACGGGACCCGGGAGCCTGGACGAGTCCGAGCGCGTCACCTCCTCACGCTGCGGCTGTCGCCCGTGTCCCGCCGGCCCGTTCCGTGTCGCCCTGCACTGCTGCGGCCGCCGCGGCACCATGGCTATGTTTGTCGTGCTCCTGGCGTTGGTGGCGGGTGAGGAGCCGGGGGCCGGCAGGACGTGCCTGGGGAGGTCCTGCGCCGCGGGGGTTGGGGGTCGGGGGCGGCCGCGGGCGAGTAGCTGCGAGGCAGGTGCCGCAGTGCGGTCCGTCAGCGGCGGCCTCGCCTCAGCCGCGTCCCCGTCAGCATCTTCTCCGGATCGGCCGTGGCGGCGCGTCCTCACGGGCCGCCGGGGCCGGGGCTGGGCTGCGTAGGGGGCCCCTGAGCCTGCCTCCACCCTCCACTTTAAGGGAGGCGCGTCCGGCCGGCTTCTTGCGCCTGAAAAGGCCCTTCAGAGTACGGAGATGCATTTCTCAGTGAACTGGGATTGAGTCGCAGCGCGCTGCGAAGAAGAGAAGGCAGGCTTTTTAGCTGCCACTGGCTGCCACGATGTTTTTGCATTTGTATAGTGCCTTCATTTCTAGTGGTTGTCATCAGTAATTGCTGAAATCCCTGCCCCTCCCTTCCCTTATGTATATTTCCGGATGCAAAAGTTGAGATGGAGTCATTATTTTTATATGACTTATATTTCTTAAGGCGAATACAAGGCACCTCTCAATAGTTTGTCACAGTTCCAAATTTTAAGGATTTGGAAACAGGATGTGAGTCGCATTTTTAGGGTCACATGTCAATAAATGGTAGCTTTCTGAGTAGAACCTAGATTCCTAAGCATTCAGCAAGAGGTGAAGAAATCAGCTAATATGTGGCCTCTTACTGCATATCGTGTGGTAATGTATTTCATTTGACAGCAGTCCTTAGAAGAGGGCATCATCTTTGTTTTGCAGGGTGATCAACCTAAATAAATTACCCAACACTAAACAGGTAGTAGCAAAGCTGGATTTGATTTCAGATGAGGTGGTGCCAGCGCATCGGCCTTTTCCATTATATATGTTGTGTTGCACAGGTAACGCTATTACTGTGTGAGAATGTGGGAGTGATGGGGACTGAGACTGGAGGCACAGACAGTAGTGAACAAGAGGCCAAGTTGAGAACGGCTTGGAGGAATGGGTGCTCTGATCTCAGTGTGTCAGTTTAAAACCTATGGGAGGCCGGGCGCGGTGGTTCACGCCTGTAATCCCAGCACTTTGGGAGGCCGAAGCAGGCAGATCACCTGAGGTCAGGAGTTTGAGACCAGCCTGGCCAACAAGGCAAAACGCCATCTCTAATGCAAATATAAAATTAGCCGGGTGTGATGGGGCACACCTGTAATCCCAGCTACTCAGGAGGCTGAGGTAGGAGAATCGCTTGAGCCCGGGAGGCGGAGGTTGCAGTGAGCCGAGATCGCGCCATTGCACTCCAGCCTGGGCGATAGAGCCAGACCTTGTCTCAGAAGCAAAAACAAACATACAAACAAGCCAAAAACCTATGTGAGGTGTTGGGAGGTCCTGCTTTTGGAATGGCGATTGAATTCTGCACCAGTATGCTCTTGAAATCTGCAGATCTCTGTCCCTAGAGGTGCGGGGGTTTTGTGTGTTAATGATAGTTACGTTGTATCCATGCCCCAAACGTTTTCGAGTTCTTTGTTTCTTTCTTCTGTTTCTGGCTCTGGAAAGGTCTTTCTGATCTACTGAGATACTTTGAGGGAATTAATTTTAATTCAGTTTTTGAAATTTTAAAAATATTCTCTTTGATCCTGTGGTTTAACTGAACATCTATTGAGATTCCATGTTTTAATATTTTGACTGATATTATTTTGATTCAGTGAGGTATAGGCTTTTTTGTTTTGGGTCTGAGATAAAATAATTGCTTCTGCACATGGTTTGAACATGTTTTCCTTACTAGCATAGCCGAGTTCATACAGAACAAGAACCTGATCCTGTCAGCTTCTGAATTGCTCAGTCTTGTCAGATGAGGTTCAGTTATTATTTTCCACAATGACTAAATGTGATGTAATGGAAAACATCTTTAAGAGCTCTGACTTCTCTATTCCAGGCAGAAACAAAAATAGAAATCCTTTAAAACAGTGTTGCCAAACTAGAGAGAGAACTAGGGACCTAGAGAGAGAGGAAGGGAACTAGGATTTTGAATACCATATCATGAGGCGTATTTGATAAAATTCAGATATTTAGCCTGGAGAAGAAAGGCCAAGGGTGAACACATGGAATTTGAAGTGATGTCATGTAGAAGAAGAGGGAGATAGGATCCATTTTATTATTATTATTAATTGATTCCATCCACCATTCGTAGACGATAATAGCACAGTATAGTGGAGTTCCTAGAGGGAAGGACACTTAGCCCAGACTGGGGAGGCTGAGGAAAATTTCCCATGGGAGGTGCCTCCCAGGGTTAATGTGTTGAAAAGTTGGGGTGGGAAGAAAAGGTATTTGAAACAGAACAGCATGTGTAAAAGCATGGCGATGTGAGAGCAAAGGGGCAAGTAGTTTGGTGGGGCTGAAATGTACAGGATTAAGTTGGGGAGATACCAGAAATAAGGTTGATGAGGTTTCTTGGGTGTTAATGCTTTGGGTTTTGCCTCAGAGTCTCTGGGCAGTGAGAGAAGGCATTTAAGCAGAAGGGTGAATGATCAGATCTGTATTTTGAAGCAGTTATGGGAAAGGCTGGATTGGAGAGTGGCATGACAAGGGTCATAAGGCACCCAATTCTAGCAAACCTGGTGAGGGCCTGAAGAGTGTGCCCTGGACATAGAGGGGAAAGGATTTGTGAGATAAGAAAAAAAAGATGAAATTCAGTGGCTAATTAGCTGTGTTGCTGAGGAAGATTTAAAGACGACTGATTCCAGCCACTGGGTGGAAGGTGGTATCATCCTTCAAGATAGAATACAGGAGAAGTGTGCGGAAAGATGGTGAATTGGGTGTGTTTTTGGTGTTTGCAGCCTTAGGAGTAGTTGGGCTCAGCCTGGGAGAGATGTAGAATAGGAAAGCAGTAAGAGTCAAGAATGGAGCCCTCAGATCTCCAAAGTGGAATATGCTAGGTGATCCATTTGGATGCCAGATGAATGTACTAGAACTTCCATTTATATCCTTTTTGTTTTTGTTTTTGAGACAGGGTCTCACTCTGTCACCCAGGCTGGAGTGCACTGGTGTGATCACAGCTCACTGCAGCCTCGACCACCTAGGCTCAAGCGATTCTCCCACCTCAGCCTCCCTAGTAGCTGGGACCACAGGCGCATGCCACCATACCCAGCTAATTTTTTGTTTGTTTTTGTAGAGATGAGGTCTCGAACTCTTGGGCTCCAGTGATCCTCCTCCTCAGCCTCCCAAAGTGCTGGGATTACACGCAGGTGTGAGCCATCGCACCCGGCCTCTATCTTTTTTTTTTTTTTTTTTCCTTTTTTGAGACAGAGTCTTGCTCTGTCACCCAGGCTGAAGTGCAGTGGCACGATCTCGGCTCACTACAACCTCCGCCTCTGGGGTTCAAGTGATTCTTGTCCCTCAGCCTCCCAAGTAGCTGGGACTACTCTTGTTGCCCAGGCTGGAATGCAATGGCATGATCTTGGCTCACTGCAAGCTCCACCTCCCGGGTTCAAGTGATTCTCCTGCCTCAGTCTCCCGAGTAGCTAGGATTACAGGCATGCGCCACCATGCCTGGCTAATTTTGTATTTTTTTAGTGGAGACGGGGTTTCTCCATGTTGGTCAGGCTGGTCTTGAACTCCCAACCTCAGGTGCTCTGCCTCTTGAGTAGCTGGGACTACAGGCATGCACCACCACATCTGGCTAACTTGTGTATTTTTTTGGTAGAGACGGGGTTTCACTATGTTCGCCAGACTGGTCTCAAACTCCTGACCTCAAATTATCTGCCTGCCTCAGCCTCCGAAAGTGCTGGGATTACAGGCGTGAGCCACCACACCTGGCCTCATTTTTGTATTTTTAGTAGAGATGGGGTTTCGCCATTATGGCCAGGCTGGTCTTGAACTCTTGGCCTCAAGTGATCCGCCTGTCTTGGCCTCCCAAAGTGCTGGGATTACAGGTGTGAGCCATCATGCCTGGCCTATTTTTATCTTATCTCTTTCTGAATAATAATGGTCAGGTATTTTGTAGACTGCCCCTCAATTTGGGTTTATCTGATGTTTTCTCATTATTAGATTGGGAAAAATACTACACAGGTATCTCATCCTTTTTAAAATTTTTATTTTTGTATGCTTTGTAATATAGCACAAATCAAATACATAATCTATTACTATAGTAGAAGTATATATTTTAAATGGAGAGGATGAGAGGGACAGAGAGAAGAGAGAAGGGCTACTTTCCAATTTTGGGCTGACAGGGTTGAAATCTAAAAAGTTGGGCTACCACTGCTTTAAAGGACAGGAAGGGAAGGAAACAGAGGAGAAGCAGCCAAAGGGATTGCAAGGAAAACCAGGAGCCGTGGCTGCATGAAGACCAAAGCAGGGGCTTTTCAAGGAGGGAGTTGCCAGTATCAAATGCTTTGGGAAGTTAGATAAAATTAAGGGATGGAAATTGCCTTCTGAGTTTGGGGAGTCGTTTCAGTGGCATGGTGGGCTTGGAAGGTGTGGGCGGCCAGGTGGGGTGGCTCACGCCTGTAATCCCAGCACTTTGGGAGGCCGAGGCAGGCGGATTGTTTGAGGTCAGGAGTTCGAGACCAGTCTGGCCAACGTAGTGAAACCCTGTCTCTACCAAAAAAATACACAAGTTAGCCAGACGTGGTGGTGCGTGCCTGTAGTCCCAGCCACTCAGGAGTCTGAGGCAGGAGAATCTCTTGAACCTGGGAGGTGGAGGTTGCGGTGAGCTGAGATCCTTACCACTGTACTCCAACCTGGGTGACAGCAAGACCCTGTCTCAAAAAATAAAAATAAAAAAAATTTTAAAAATGTTGTGGGTTAAGTAGTAAACGTAAAATGAAGTATAGAAGCAAACGGTGGTTGACTGCTCTTCCTGGATTCTTCCTCTGAAGGGGAGCAAGGCTGGTAGCTGGTGGAGACTGGTAGGACCAAAGGAGGTTTTTTATGGTTTTAGTTATAGAATGGGAGTGCCTTGAGTGTATTTTTATGCTGAAGTGAAAGGGCCAGTGGAGAGGGAGAAAATTGGTGGTTTGAAGTGTGACTTCATTCATTCATTAACTCAACAAGTACTTATTGAGCACCAATGTGTCGGGCTCTGTTCTCAGCCCTGGGGATAGTGTGTGAACAAGACGCACTGAAATCCCCGCCTTCATGGAGCTTGTATTCTATAGGGCCATCTTTTGATGGCTATTACCATATAGCCACCTCACTCCTGATGTGTTGTCTGTCCTAGAAGAGTGGCTTACTTAACAAACAGTGAAGGAACAAAGGTCCCTAAAAAGACTGAACACAGGACTGTCTTAGACTGGAGGAGGGACATCCCTGCCCTCATGTCTGGAGGGAGAGGAGCTACAGATAGGGGCTTATGCAGATAAATTTGTGGTGGGGAGAGGAAGCAGGTAGCTCAAGAAATTCCTCTGTTTTCTCTGTGAAGCTGGAGATGAGGTTATCTGGTGAGACTGAGTCGGGGAGTGATAGCATAGGAAGTTGAAAGTTAGGAAGCCCATTTCAGTTCAGTACAAGGAAAAACTTTTCAAAGGACTAGAATGTTAGGAAAATGGAGCCAGTTGCTGGCAAATGTAGTTCGTATATTGAGGTGGTGTCCCCATCACTGGTAGTATTGAAATAGAGGAGGGGTGACTTTCTGCCAGGTATCCCTGAGACATGCTTATACTTATAATAAGCAGAAGTTTGGACAAATGACCTTCCTCTGTATAGGAGTCCCTGACTCTAAGGTTTTCTAAAGCTCTGGGCTTCTGAAGGACTGTTGTACAGGCATGGAAGTTGAAACTACGAAGTTGGGGCAAAGTTATTTGGTATAGGCTTGCCAGAATTGAATGAGTAGGGCCATGTCTCAAAACAAGGGTATCTCCAAATCAAAATATGGTTTTTTAAATGTGTATGGTACCTGGGGCTGGGCGCGGTGGCTCATGCCTGTAATCCCAGCACATAGGGAGGCTGAGGCGGGCCGATCACTTGAGGTCAGGAGTTTGAGACCAGCTTGGCTAACATGGTGACACCCTGTCTCTACTGAAAATACAAAATTTAGCCAGGCATGGTGGCACACACCTGTAATCCCAGCTACTTGGGAGGCTGAGGCAGGAGAATCGCTTGAACCTGGCAGGCAGAGGTTGCAGTGAGCCAATATTGTGCCACTGCACTCCAGCCTAGGCGACAGTGTGAGACTCTGTCTCAAAACAAACAAACAAAATATGTGTATGGTTCTTGGGAAGCATAGGTCTCTTGGTTCCCCATTTTTCTTAGTGTTTGCAGTACTACTACTTTAGTGAACCAAGATATCTATTAGTTACAAAAGACCATTCCATTCTGCTAATTTTTTTGGTCTGTCTTCAGCTAGAGCAGTTTGGAAATTCCTGTTCTGACAGCTGTGCCGGATTGAAATTTGTAACTCCGTGTATCAGCACCAACCTGAAGCCTTTTATTTACTGTCAATACTGCAACACCAAAACATTTACTGTTGCTTCCAACTTTATTTCCATCCCCTGTTAGTGGTACTTTCCTTAGGTCAAGAGAATAACACTGATTCTTTACTAAAGTCTAATTTTCCCATACTAGGTGTGGCTAACATTTGTTCTAGACTTGGAGCTCATTTTTTTAATAGGAACCCCAAATTGAAAAATCAGCCAGGCATGATGGCATGCATCTGTAGTCCTAGCTACTCAGAAGGCTGAGGCAGGAGGCTGAGGCAGGAAGATCACTTGGGCCCTGGAGTTTGAGGCTGCAGTGAGTCATGCAGACTAAAACTCAGCTTGGGTGACACAGCCAGACCCTGTCTCTAAAAAAATAACTAGGTACAAATTTCATCCTTAAATGTAAACAACCAATCGTGTTCACTTTGGTTGCCCAAAGACTACAAAAAGCTCAGGGGCTCTGCCCTTAGGCCTGGCAGTGAAGCAGTTCCCAGGCACAGTTGCTGTTTTCAAGGGTGCTCAGGATTTGGAGAAAAGTTCCTTTCAGTGACTGAAATTAGCTACTTGTCCCTGTGTAAGCTAGACATCACTAGGTTAATAGATAATGGATGAAGAGGCCAAATACCTCATCCTTAGCTGTGGAGAGCTTATAAAATAGTCCCTTTATTCTCATCTTTATCTTTTAATCCCGAATCCTTAGACTAGTTGACTTTATCATTACAGAATACCTTTTCTTACCCTCTTGACATGTCAACTACAAATACTGTTTCCTGGACTTTTTTTCTAAAGTCTGAAGTGTTTTTATGTTTCTACTTGTGACATGTATGCCCCACCCCCCCAACATTTGACAGTCCTTATTTCACTAGGGTTGCCTATGGGACATAAGGAAAGATGTTACCTATCCTAAGACATAGTAACCTGGTAAAATCTTATAGTGAAATAATAGGAACTTTATGAATTTGCATTGTGTAGAAAGGATTGATGGTAGAAATAATTTAGAGATTTCAAGCTTCTTCCTTTTTAGTGTGTGCCTGGGCTTTGTTTTTTGTTTTTTAAATTTTGGAGATATGCCACTGATTTCTAATTCCTGCCAAATTGCTACATGCCTCTTTAAGAGCCATCAGTAGGAAGGTGTCTATATCATTTGGAAACCTTGTTTTGTAGTTGTACCTTTGTTGATCTCTTTTTGAGATTTTTGTTTGTTTGTTTCTTGTTCTTATCAGGCAGCCCCTGAACCAGAATAGGTTCAGAGAGGCTCTGATAGTTGTACTTTTGTTCCAGCAGAATGTGTGGACTTAAATTCTTAGAGTGATACTTTGAAAAAGAATTTGTTATTGTTTAGGACTCAGCATTTTGACCAGTCATAATTTAATATGCTAAGTCAGTGGTGAATGGGGAAACATGTATTATATTTAATAATTGTCAAGGTAAATGATTTATGATGTTGATAATTCATTTACTGATCTGTTTTCTTTTCAGGTGTTTTGGGGAACGAGTTTAGTATATTAAAATCACCAGGGTCTGTTGTTTTCCGAAATGGAAATTGGCCTATACCAGGAGAGCGGATCCCAGACGTGGCTGCATTGTCCATGGGCTTCTCTGTGAAAGAAGTATGTATATATTTTTTAAATGTTTGGAGCTGCTTTTAAGAACATTTTTACTGATTTCTGCTAATAGCCCAAGAAAGCATCAAATGAACGTAGGTACGTTTGGTACAGATTACAAAAGTTAAAAAGCTCATCTGGACCAGGCACAGTGGCTCACGCCTGTAATCCCGGCACTCTGGGAGGCCGAGGTGGGAGGATCAGTTGAACCCAGGAATTTGAGACCAACCTGGGCAACATAGTGAGACTCCCATCTCAAAAATAAATGAATTAATTTTTTAAAAACCCGTTTGTAGTTGGGAAGATTTTGGATGAGTGCTTCAAGCTTGCTTCTGAAACAAATCATTAGAAATCATGAACTATATAATTATTTATTCATAGTAGTGAAATTCTTTGTATATTAGAGAATGCATCTGTCCTACTCTTAATAGGATATCTACTTTTTGGTTTTTTTTTTTAGTATAGGCGATAGATTCACTATGAATGATAAAATATATATGCATTATGCCTGAGGTTAGGAAAATAATGTGGTCAGTAGCCATGGGGCAGCCAAGGACCTTGGTTTCCTAGAATGAAGCTATGACCTGTTGTAGTAATTGGCTGCTTATGTGATTGTAGGGGGCGGGAGGGTCTAGATCCAGTCAATGTGAGAGATCGAAAGGTAAGGGCTCAGAAGAAAGGAAATGCAGCTTGCTCGGTGCTATCATCTCCTTCTCTTTGTACGTCTGGTGCTTTTGATGTGGTCTGTAGATATATATCATCAGTCACTGAAAGGAACTTTTCTCCAAATCCTGAGCACCCTTGAAAACAGCAACTGTGCCTGGGAACTGCTTCACTGCCAGGCCTAAGGGCAGAGCCCCTGAGCTTTTTGTAGTCTTTGGGCAACCAAAGTGAACACGATTGGTTGTTTACATTTAAGGATGAAATTTGTACCTAGTTATTTTTTTAGAGACAGGGTCTGGCTGTGTCACCCAAGCTGAGTTTTAGTCTGCATGACTCACTGCAGCCTCAAACTCCAGGGCCCAAGTGATCTTCCTGCCTCAGCCTCCTGCCTCAGCCTTCTGAGTAGCTAGGACTACAGATGCATGCCATCACGCCTAGCTGATTTTTTAATTTTTTGTAGAGACAGGGTCTCGCTATGTTGTCCAGGCTGGTAGGTCTTTAACTCCTGGCCTCAAGCAATCCTTTCTGCGTCAGCCTCCCAAAGTGCTGGAATTACAGACACGAGCCACCACACCCAGCCTGTACCTAATTCTTTTTTTGTTTGTTTGTTTGTTTTTTTTTGCTACAGGGTCCTGCTCTATCACCCAAGCTAGAGTGCAGTGGCCTGATCTCGGCTTACTGCAACCTCCACCTCCCAGGTTCAAGAGATTCTCCCACCTCAGCCTCCCTGGTAGCTGGGACCACAGGTGCACAACACCATGCCCAGATCGTTTTTATATTTTTTGTAGAGACAGGATTTTGCCATGTTGCTCAGGCTGGTCTTGAACTCCTGGACACAAGGAATCTACCTGCTTCAGCCTCCCAAAGTGCTGAGATTACAGGCATGAACACCACACCTGACCATCTAGTTCTTTACAACCTTAAACTTGACTACAGATGGCTATTAAAATAACTGAGAAATAATTATTAGTAAACTAATGATAGTTACTTTTAGTAGGAATTGTTTTATTTATAAAGAGCTTAGTCTAAAGAGGATGTTTTAATGACCATCTTGCTATGTCTCTGTGAAAGATAAAAGTGATGCTGTATATGAGGGCAAAAAATGATGTGGGGGAAGAAAATTTCCATGGCTACATGAAGAAAATAATTATTTTGTGATCTGAAATTTGAAAGGTACCTATGTTTTGTTTACTTGCTTGCTTTTTTCCACAAAAGGTGTCAGATGACTTACTATTAGACTTTGTTTCAAATCTGTAGAATTTTAAGAAAATGAAGAGGGTAGAAATCAGCATTCTTGATTAGGGGATTGCAACGACTGCCACAAATAAAATGTTTACTTTCCCTGTGAATTTTCCTTGTCAGTGTCATCTCAGAACCCCTTAACTCTGCTTATTAGATGTTACTGGGGAGGTGGGTTCCTGAGTTGATAATTAAGCACCGCTTTGTGCTTTTCAATGTTTAGGACCTTTCTTGGCCAGGACTCGCAGTGGGTAACCTGTTTCATCGTCCTCGGGCTACCGTCATGGTGATGGTGAAGGGAGTGAACAAACTGGCTCTACCCCCAGGCAGTGTCATTTCGTACCCTTTGGAGAATGTGAGTATTTATTATAAAAAATTAAAGGGATGCATTTTACATTTTCCCTTGTCAGCTGTCATTATGAATTGCATTCTAAACATACTTCTCTTATCTGTTTTTGATGCACAGTTTCTTTTGAAATTCTTTGACAAACACAATTTCTTTTTAAGAAAATTACATGATGATTGTAATTGACTGAGGCTTGGCTGTTCTCTGTGGATGAGAGTACTGTTTAAGATAAGAGATAGAGAAATTGCCCCACTCAGGATAGCCAGAGGCTTGAAAAAGAGAGCCACCAAAGGAGAAACCAGTTGGGGTTGTATCCTGCTACCGTTTTTTTGGCCATTGTCTTGTCATCTTCCCTGCAGGATTTTACCTCTTTTCGTGTGTAAGGACACTGGAGGCTGCTTGCTGGCTCACTTACTCCTTCACTGGCTATTCAGGCAATGTGGGTGACTGTGCTGATCTAAGAGGCCCTCCTTCCATTATAAGCATATAGAAGTGCTTGAAAGAATGTCACAAAAAACATTTTTACTAGCATAACTAAATTTGAATGCAAGAGGGGGTGGTATACACAGGTGTTACATATGGATGGAAAATCAGAAGCCATAGTGGTGAGCAGGAGCTGACGCTGAAACTGTGTTTCCTGCAGAAAGCCAGGGACTAGAAAATGCTGTCAACTTGTTCTTGAAAAGCGGACTAGTAAAACTAGTAAAGCTGGCTTGCTGCCCTTGGCTGTTGGACCCAAAGAGTCCCCTGAGAGAAATTAGAATTATAGGCTTATGCTGTGGAGAGTGGTTCTTTCCAAATTCACATGACCTGCCCCATAGGGACATCTCCATAGCCAAGGGCTCCTTTGGTCAAATACAGAAGATGAGTGGAATTTACAAAGCACCTGAAGGAAAAAAAAATGCCATGAGAAACAGGTGCAACAAACAGAATTCATCTCCTTAGAACTATGGAGAATAGGCCAATTTCCAAGAGCTCTAAAAATACATACATTAAAATTGTGAAAAAAAAGGGCCAGGCATGGTGGCTCACACCTGTAATCCCAGCTTTGGGAGGCCAAGATGGGAGGATTGCTTGAGGCCAGGAGTTCGAGACCAGCTTGGTCAACATAGCAACACCCTATCTCTAGGGGGAAAAAAAAAGGAAGAAAGAAAGAGAAAAAATTTGTGAAAAAAAGGAAGGAACAGAAACTATGAGGGAGTTATAAGACATTTTTGATACATGATGCTTTAGCTGATACGTCAAAGTATTTCATAATTTATATTGTGATTCTGTAACCCATGAGTTATGTAGAAGTATTTTTTCCAAATGCATGGGTTTTAAGTAATTTCTAATTTTTAAATTTCTAAGTTCACTGCATTGTAATACTGTGGTCTATGTGATGCTGAAGTTTTGGGATTTTTTTTTTTTTCAGACTTTCCTGTGGTCGAGTATAGATTATTTCCAAGCACACATGGCATACTTAGAAAAAATTACTGTGCACTAGTCCACAAGGCAAATCTCAACAAACAATAAAGAATCAGTGTCATATAAACTAACTTCTCTGACCACAATGCAGTTAAATCTGAAAATAATAATAACATGATATCTTAAAAGGGTATTTGGAGCCCGGCACCGTGGCTCACGCCTGTAATCTCAACACTTTGAGAGGCCAAGGCGGGTGAATCACTTGAGGCGAGGAGTCCGAGACCAGCCTGGCCAACATGGCTAAACCCTGTCTCTACTGAAAATACAAAAATTAGTCAGGCGTGGTGGCACGCGTCTGTAGTCCCAGCTACTCAGTGGCTGAGGCACGAGAATTACTTGAAACTGGGAGGTGGAGGTTGCAGTGAGCTGGGATTGCGCCACTGCACTCCAGCCTGGGTGACAGAGCGAGACCATCTGGGAAAAAAAAAAAGGTATTTGGATCAACATTTCTCCTTTCCCCATCCACCCGTCTCCCCCAGCCTCTTCTAACCATCATTCTACTCTACTTCTATGAGTTCACCTTACAAGTGAGGTCATGTAGTATTTGTCCTTCTATGCCTGGCTTACTTCACTTAACATAATGTCCTCCAGGTTTATCCATGTTGCAAATGACAGTTTCCCCCGCTTTAAAGGCTGTATAGTATTCCATTATGTTTATATACCACATTTTCTTTCTGCTTTTTTCTTTTTTTTTTGAGACAGAATCTTGCTCTGTCGCCCAGGTTGGAGTGCAGTGGCGCGATGTCATCTCACTGCAACTTCTGCCTCCTGGGTTCAAGGGATTCTGGTGTCTCAGCCTCCTGAGTAGCTGGGATTACAGGTGCGTGCCACCACGCCCAGCTAATTTTTTGTATTTTTAGTAGAGATGAGGTTTCATCATGTTGGCCAGGCTGGTCTCGAACTCCTGAGCTCAGGTGATCCACCCACCTCAGCCTCCCAGTGGATCTCAGTGCTGGGATTACAGGCGTGAGCCACTGCACCCAGCTGCACATTATCTTTATCCATTCGTTTGATTATGGACACCGAGGTTGCTTCCATCCATATCTTAGAAATTGTAAATAGTGCTGCAGTGAACATGGGAGTGCAGATATCTCTTCAGCATACTGACTTCAATTGCTTTGGATATATATACCCAGAAGTGGGCTTGCTGGATCATGCTTTAGTGATCTATTGCACAAAATGGTGACTATATTAAATAATAATGCATTGTATATTTCAAAATTGCTAAAGGAGTAGATTTTAGATACTTTTACCACAAAAAAAATAAGTATGTGAGATGATGGATTTGTTCATTAGCCTGATTTAATCAGTCTACTTTGTAAACTTATAACAAAACATAACATTGTACCCCATAAATATATACAGTTACTATTTGTCAGTTAAAAATAAAATAAAAAGTATTTGGAAATAGTAACAAACAGAAGATAACAACTCCTCAGATTTAAAGCATATGGAACACCCAGTAGGCAAAAGCCAGATCCACACCTACATACGGTGAAATTGAAGAGTCATCAAGGAAATGGAAAATCTTAAAAGCTATGAGGGAGAAAAGACACTGTCATTACAAAGGAATGAGAGTAGAAGGAAAGCAAGGAAAATGTAGTGATTGTGTAGTATGAGCTAGGCTGAGTATTATTTGCATTGTCATAATAATGAAATGATGCTGATCAAGTGAAAATTTTGATATAACTATTGGGAGAGTGGGGAGATAGAAACAGAAGCAGAGTGCATGGATGGCTCAGCGCATGGATGGGGCAGTGGTTGGTGATGTGAGAGAGCTAAAGCCTCATTTTCTAAAATGGATAGTAAATAGACAAGGCCTAAAATTGAAAAATCAGGAGATGTAATTTAAGTGTCTTATTTAGAGATGTTAAAAGCAAAAAAAGTCAACAAGAAAAGATAGTTGGAATAGATGCACTCCTAAATAATTCATGGGTTGAGGAGGAAATCACTGTGGAACTTTTTAAATTATTTGGAACTGAGTAACAATGAATGTAGCATTTATTTACAAAATTGGGAGGTGCAGCTAACGTGCTAAGAAAAGGGAAATTTATAGCCTTAAATGCATGTTTTAGACAATTTAGGTTGTCTAAGAATGGAAATTAATGAGCTAAAGAAAGCGGAAGAACTTCAGAGTAAATACACGTAAAGTAGAAGGAAGGGAACAATACAGATCAAAAGGCAGATTATTTCACAGGGAGCATTTAAGTCATTTATTATGTGATTTCTGTGAAAATCATTGCAGAAGATTTTCTTTAAAATTATAAAAATCAAAATGCCATTTTGAGATTTTTATTAGCATGTAATCCAAAAATAAAGATTTAAAAACAGACTAGCCTCATTTTACATGAGAAGAAGCTGTGCTGTGTGAGGAGCTCATTTTATTGCTTGGCCCTGGTTGGCTGCTCAATGCTTTTCCTAGCAGAAGATGGTAAATGAGATAAAAGATTCAGGGGCAAACCCCACAAAACATAAAAATCAGAGTATCTTAGAATTCCATTTAACGAAGCTTCCATTTGATTAGCTAGCTGTTTTAGTTAGAATTTCAAGTCATACAGGTACAGAAATTTGAGGACAGATATACATCTCCCTTACAATACAGTGAGAGAAAAACCATCATTCGATATTAAGCAGCCAAGCTTTTTACTTTTTGAGCTTAGCTGCCTATATAGTTATTTCTTTTCCTTCATTGGTGTTCATTTGATTCATGAGCTGCTTCAATTTGATCGCTATGGACATGGTACCTAATCTTCAACTTCCCTGAACCGAGCGCCGTTTCACTAAGTGAAGTGAGGCTGGAAAGTTTGCATCATTTGCTCATGAATTCCCCTCACAGCCTGAGGAGGTAAACTCTATGATCACTAAAGGAAAGCACCTATAGATGATTCAGGGCGGCTGCTAACAGTATGCTTTTGCAACTTTGAACTCTCTTCCCCCTCTTCACTTACTCATTGACTCATTTTGAGAGAATTTGGGGAAGAGTTAATAAGCATCTTGAGTAAGAGAAAAAAATTATTTCATTTCACAGAATCATAAAATCGATCACTTAATATTGATGCTGGGCCTGGGCGTGGTGGCTCACGCCTGTAATCCCAGCACTTTGAGAGGCCAAGGCAGGCAGATCACATCAGGCCAGGAGTTTGAGACTAGCTTGGCCAACTTGATGAAACCCCATCTCTACTAAAAATACAAAAATTAGCCAGGCGTGGTGGTGCATGCCTGTAATCCCAGCTATTCAGGAGGCTGAGGCAGGAGAATCACTTGTACCTGGGAGGTAGAGGCTGCAGTGAGCCGAGATGGCGCCACTGTACTCCAGCCTGGGCAACAGAGTGAGGCTCTGTCTCAAAAAAAAAAAAAATGTGATGCTGGGATTTTATCAGTAAGACATAATCACATTGATTTCTGCCTGTATCGCATTAGCGTTACTTTGCTACTTGTAAACATGAATCTTTAAGTAGTAAGGGAACTACTGAATGAAAGATCAATGTAAGAAATCTCCATTAAAACAAAAACATGATTGTACTGCTTGTTTTAATACAGTAATACTGGGAATGAAATACTTTTTTTAGGGGAAAAATAACTGTAATTTATTTTTTAAAATCATGTACTGCAAAACAAATCTATGGGGATAGAAGTCAGAATTTTCGTTACCCTTGAGGGTGGAGGTAGTACTTCAAGGGCGCTGATAGTGTTCTGTGTCAATCTGGCTGGGCTACCTGAGTGCATGCATGTGTAAACATTTGTTGAGCTGTTACCCCAAGATTTGTATACTATATTATGTGTATTTTGCACTTTAATAAAAAAATTGAAGGAAAAAAGTAGGTCTTATCACAATTGGTTATTTCAATCTAATAATATCAACATGTCCTAAGATAAAGGCTTCAAAAACCTTGTGACATACTTAACACCTTATCTAAGAGTCTTTAGGCTATCTGAAGACAAATGTTAAATCTCATTAAACATTTTTAAAATTTTGAAATGAAAGATGAATTCCATTTTTATTTCAATTAAATTCAATACTCAGATTCCTCTAACCTTCTCTTAAATGCAAATTAAATACTTTATTGTGGAATATGCATTCATCGTGGCACATTTAGTCAATATTGAAACCAAATGTATTGCTGCTTCAAATACATGAATGACCACCAGAAAATGGTTTGTGCTAGATATAGTGTTGTGTCCATCAGGTTTAAGTTATTTTCCACTGAGGCACATTGGGAGATACAGACTTGGCTTACCAGGGGGCTGTTTAATCTTCTGTGCCCTCAAAAGGGCTTGTTTGGAAATGATTTTGGGCTTCTAAATTTCCATAGAAAGTGCTGGAAAAAAGTTTAAGGCTTCTTTTTAAATACCATCTGAATGATTTTTCTTCCCACTTTGGTTCACATAATAATTGCGTTCTTACTCTTAAATTTCAGGCAGTTCCTTTTAGTCTTGACAGTGTTGCAAATTCCATTCACTCCTTATTTTCTGAGGAAACTCCTGTTGTTTTGCAGTTGGCTCCCAATGAGGAAGTAAGTGATAAGGGTTTTATTTAAGACATTTTAAAAAATAAGCTTTTATTATTTGAAAATTATGAAATGTAATTTTATTATGAAAATGTAAAACTAATTTATGAACAATGTTGTCATACCTCTGGGTATTGGAACTAATCTGTAGAATGTGAGCAACTTAAAATTTTCTATTCTTCTTACAGAGAGTGTATATGGTAGGGAAGGCAAACTCAGTGTTTGAAGACCTTTCAGTCACCTTGCGCCAGCTCCGTAATCGCCTGTTTCAAGAAAACTCTGTTCTCAGTTCACTCCCCCTCAATTCTCTGAGTAGGAACAATGAAGTAAGTGCAGTTATTCAATGAATACATGAATATCATTAATTTCCCTCTTTTTAAAAAATAGAGACAGGGTCTCACTCTGTTGTCAAGGCTGGTCTTGAACTCCTGGCCTCAAGCAATCCTGTCTCGGCCTCCCAAAGTGCTGGGATCACAGGCTTGAGCCACTGCATCCAGCCTCCCATTCCTTATACTACTTGAAATTTTGGAAATTTTGGTATTTTAGAAAATGAAAAATTGTGCACATTTACTGCTGGGGTAGATTCTTCTTTAGTGTAATTTTCTTATGACTCTCATGAATAAACTGATCCTTTTTGTGAGTTGAGCTGTGGTAAATAACGTCACATTTTAGCACGAGGGTTGCCACCTATTAATTCAAACAAGCCAGAGGTCATAGATCTACTTGGTGACTGGTGGAGCTGTGTGGATCTGGTAACTTGGGAGCCATTGTTCACTGCCTCTGCTGATTTGTTGCCACATTTTTCTCATTCATTCTGGACATTGCAGTGGAGGGAGCCACCTCTACTTTTGACTCCTGTCCTTCAGTTTCTCCATCTGCTCATGCGCCCTCTTAACCATGTGGCATGCCACTTTCGTGGTGGCCTCCCCTCTTTATTTGCTGTGGATGACCAGGGCCATCATCCTTTATTCTCTGATGTGGAAACTATTCAAGGGAAGTGAGCAAACTGGGCCAATGGTAGGATGTCATTGCAGAGTGCCAGGATATCCTGATGCTTTGAAGGAAAACCACTGGAGAACTTGGATGCTTTATCATGGTTTTGCCAAAAATATAGCTATTGAGTGGCAGTCACTGTGCTAGGGAATGGCCATCACCTTTTTGTTAGGAAATAATGTTTTATATGCATTTTCAATTGAAGCAAACACAGCAAATGGAAGATAATTATATAAATTCACTTATATGATCAACATTTGTAATATCCTGTGCCTTGCTTGGTAAATGACAAATAAAGATCTCTGGTGCACATTTAAAAGAATGCTCTTTTTTTGGGCTCTCTGAAGGTTGACCTGCTCTTTCTTTCTGAACTGCAAGTGCTACATGATATTTCAAGCTTGGTAAGTAGGCTGCTCTAATTTTTCAGTTCCATTTATTTTGGTTTCTAGAGAATCCTTGAATAATAGTAAAGGCAGTTGAAAAGTTTGATTAAGTATGCCCTAGATTTATGATCCCATGAAAATTGAAAAATTAGTGGCAATATTGGGAATTTTGAACACATCCATGTTATAGTCAAATTATTTTGCATTTCTGCTTTTTAGGGAGAGACAGCATATCTTCCAAGAACACAAGCCTGGGCGTAAGAACACCCTGGCCATAGTCCTAACTTGGCTGTTGATTTCTTGTGAGACTTAATTCCTATCTATATCTTTGGGCCTAAAATAGAAATAATAGTTTGGACTAATAATGCTGTCAGTCAAGTCAAGAAGGGACGAAATCCGTCTGAAGGGTATTTTTTTGGTGAATGATTTTTTAAAAATCATCCTTGTTACTGAAATAGAAATTCTTATCTGTTTGCTACCTTCTGAAGTTGTTTTCCAAACTTTTTCAACAGGTGTTGGTTCGGGGAGTCTGGAAGTGTAGTGCATTCCTGGGATCAAACTGGTCCAGCCATCTGTTCTTTCATACCTTGGCCCATACCTGAGTTTTTAAAACTGAGGAATTTTGTTGAAAGCTTTTATTAAATATCCAAGGAGTCTTGTACTGCTCCTAAACATGAGATTCGTGTTGGATTTATCAGAAACGCTTATTCAAACCAGTTTCTTTTGCCACCATTTTAGACTATTTGCATGTTGTGGTACACTGGTATGGTTTAGTTTAGCCTAGTTTAGTTAGGCATAAAACTTTAACTGGCTGTGTTTGACATCTTTCATCTTACTTTATCCGCTACCTTTTTTTGTTTGTTTGTTCTCCTAAGCTGTCTCGTCATAAGCATCTAGCCAAGGATCATTCTCCTGATTTATATTCACTGGAGCTGGCAGGTTTGGATGAAATTGGGAAGCGTTACGGGGAAGACTCTGAACAATTCAGAGATGCTTCTAAGATCCTTGTTGACGCTCTGCAAAAGGTAAATATCAATGCGACATGAGAGGTTGGAGTATGACCATTTCACTTTTAGCCTCTTAATAGAAAAATCTGCTGTTTCAAACACTGTTGATTGAACTCTTATTTGCCTTCTTTGGGGCTCCTCTAATTATACTGGCCAAGGATGGAGTAGGGTCAAAAATGTATATTGATATATTTCTTCCTAATGCTAGAAAGAACAGCATTAGGAAAAGTTATCTCACACAAAGCTTTACAAAATTATTGTGGTAAAATATATATAACATAAAATTACCACTTTAACCATTTTTAATTGTACAGTTCAGTGGTATTAAGTGCAAGTACATTCACATGTTGTACAACCATCACCATCTTCTATTTTTAGAAATTTTTCATCTTCCCCAACTGAAACTCTGTACCCCTTAAACACTATGAGATAACTGAAGTAGAACACCCAGCACAGTACCAGACAGTAGATGCATAATAAATGCTAGTTCCCCTCTGCCCTTGAAGTTCTTCACCTGCATCCTTTTCAGTGAGGCTTCATATTTTAATCTTTATAAATGTTTGTGATTAACCAGAGACCACTTAGGAAGATTTCTTCATTTCTCTTTCCAACTTCCCTTCCTCCAATTTATATGCTGACAAATTCAGTGTCTTCTTAGAGTAATTTTATTCTGAACATTTGAATATATGTTAAAGCTTAACACTTTTCTGTATAGTTGAGCAAAATCAAAACCTTTAAGACTTGCTTATTGTAAGATGTAGTATATTTCATGAGCCAGGAGGTAAGTGTACATTGTTCTTGTAGCTGCACAAAAGCTTTAAAAATAATTTTAATAAGTATGTATTTGACTCACTGCATAAAATGATAAGTAGTGAGGTAATGCATATGTTAATTAGCCAATTTGGACTTAAGCCATTCCACAATGTGTACATGTTTCAAAACAATATGTTGATGTGATAAATATATATGATTTTAATTTGTTAATTAAAAATGAAAAAAGTACATATTTGAGATTCCCAATAATGTTAATAACTAACTTTCAGTTTGCAGATGACATGTACAGTCTTTATGGTGGGAATGCAGTGGTAGAGTTAGTCACTGTCAAGTCATTTGACACCTCCCTCATTAGGAAGACAAGGACTATCCTTGAGGCAAAACAAGCGGTGAGTATATTTTGAGATCCTGCTTTAAAACTGTAAAATTAACTTCTTATAAAAAAAAAAAAATACCAAGTCCTATATCACCTATGGGTGACATGAATGAGCAGTCAGTAAATCTGAAAAACAATTTCAGTTAAAACATAAGCTTCTTGTTCACATACATATGTGTGCTTTGCCAGTGATAATCAGTTCTTTAGGGTTATAATCAGATAATGCAAGAATTTGAGTTAGGGATAAAAGTAAATCTGTCCAAGATTATAATTCAAATATCAGTACACACAAGGAGACATCAGAAGTTAATGTGGCGCCAGGTGCAGTGGCATGCATCTGTAATTGCAGCTTCTCAGGAGGCCAAGGCAGGAGGATTGCTTTAGCTCAGGAGGAGTTTGAGGCCAGTCTGAGGAAACATAGCAAGACCCTGTTTTGAAAAAAAAAAGAAGTGAATGTGTGCGGGAGTGGTGTGGTGCCCACATCCTACGGGCTCTGCTTTTCTAGCAGGCACATTGTCTTTGTGGCATAGTCCCTCACTTACTGAGATCCTCTGTGTGCACCTCTTTATGATTTTGATTTACTTAACAGTTTTTTTGGGTATGGATCTTGCTTTGATTTTAAGCATTTAGAGGGTCAGGATTAAGCATTACCATGGTTGCTGGCCATGGTAAAATACATATCTGTTTATGTGTATGTACGTGGACATTTACATACATACATGTATACTTACAGCTGCAGCAGAACCTAGGGAGGGTGATGGGAAAGAGTAGTGTAGATGCTCCCTAACATCCTACGGCTGAGAACATTGCTTAGGGCTGGCTGTATCACTTGCAGCAGATAGATATCCACTCAATTACATACACCTCCACTTCAGACCCATTTGCAGCCCCCACCCTGCTCAGTTTTACTGATGTCAGTGTGGGACTTGGAGTCAGAAGGTCGAAGCTAGTGCCTGTTTGAGATAGTCTAGCGATTACTGGTTTGAGATTGTTTCTTTCTAAATTAAATTGGGGATGGAAGGACCTTTGTTTCAGACAGCATGTCAGTCTAGACAACCACCCAAGATTTCCCACCATAAAACGTCTAGAAATGCTGGATAAAAATAAAGATCTTTTAAAAAGCACATAGTTTGGGCTGGGTGTGGTGGCTCACGCCTGTGATTCCAGCACTTTGGGAGGCTGAGGCGGGCGGAACACCTGAGGCCAGGAGTTCTAGACCAGCCTGGGCAACATGGTGAAACCCCGTCTCTACTAAAAATACAAAAATTAGCCGGGTGTGGTAGCGGGCACCTGTAATCCCAGCTACTTGGAAGGCTGAGGCAAGAGAATCGCTTGTACCCGGGAGGCAGAGGTTGCAGTGAGCCGAGATTGCGCCACTGCACTCTAGCCTGGGAGACACAGCGAGACTCCGTCTCAAATAAAAAAAAAAATTACAAAAATAAAAATACATAGTTCAGCTCGCAAGAAAGGGAAATTCTCTTACAGAGTAAATAAAGAAGAGGAGGCCGGGCGCAGTGGCTCACACCTGTAATCCCAGCACTTTGGGAGGCCGAGGTGGGTGGATCACAAGGTTAGGAGTTCGAGACCAGCCTGGCCAACATGGTGAAACTCCGTCTCTACTAAAAATACAAAAAATCAGCCGGGCGTGGTGGCGCACGCCTGTAGTCCCAGCTACTTAGGAGTCTGAGGCAGACAAATTGCTTGAACCCGGGAGGCGGAGGTTGCAGTGAGCTGAGATTGTGCCACTGTACTCCAGCCTGGGTGACACAGTGAGACTCCATCTCAAAAAAAAAAAAAACCCGAATGTGGTAAGCAGGCTGCCCTAAGGATATTTGCCAGCTGGGTCACCAAGAGTCCTTTGGTGCCTTGTGTGTGGGGGATGGGAACGGACAACTCCAGATAAAGCTGGGGACCCCGAGAGAGCTGTGCCCTCAGTGAGGGGTAGACTGGAAATTTTTGCCCACCAGCACAGGGAAACAGAAAGGTACCTGGGCTCTGGGTGGTCAGCACATGTGTTGAGAGTGGGGATGCCTCCCAGAGAATTCTTTTTTTTTGTTTTGTTTTTTATTTTTTGGAGATAGGATCTTACTCTGTCACCCAGACTGGAGTGCAGTGGCACAATCTCACCTCACTGCAGCCTCCACCTCCCAGATTCAAGTGATTCTCCTGCCTCAGCCTCCTGAGTAGCTGGAATCACAGGCATGCACCACCACACCCGGCTAATTTTTGTACTTTTAGTAGAGATGGGGTTTTACCATGTTGGCCAGGCTGGTCTTGAACTCCTGGCCTCAAGTGATCTGCTCACCTCAGCCTCCCAAAGTGCTGGGATTACAGGTGTGAGCTACCATGCCCGGCCTATGAGATTTCTTTTTAGGGTGATAGAAATGTTCTAGAATTAGATTGTGGCGATAACTATGAAACCACTAAAATTCCTTGACTTGTACACTTAAAATGGGTAGGAAAAAGAACATGTTTATCAAAAAAAAAAAAAAGGAAAGAAACAAAGAGGTCTTCATGGGCGTGAAATCCTTTAACGTTTGCCTCAGCTCTGAGCTCCCCGCAGGTAAATATGCATGCCTGTGTACCCATTCTGTCCTACATTTGAAATCACTCTCTTCCATTAGTTTAAGGAGACAGGAGTTTAAGGAACATTTACTGAGTACTCACAACATTCCAGGTGCTGGGGCTGTAGGGACAAATAGATCTCGGTTACATTTTCGTTTTCATCCTCACTGCCAGGCACCCTGCCCCCATTTCTCCCACCTCATTTGGCTGCCGCCTCCTAACTTCTCTGAACTCGTCTGTCTCTGCTTCCCAGCTGGCTCCTCCCAAATCCATCCTACACATTGTCATCAAAGTTATCTTTTTTCTTTTCTTTTTTTGAGACAGGGTCTCGGCCTGTCCCAGGCTGGAGTGCAGTGGCGCAATCATAGCTCACTGTAGCCTCAAACTCCTGGGCTCAGGTGATCCACCTGTCTCAGCCTCCTGAGTAGCCAGTTCTATAGGCTTGAGCCACCACACTCAGCTAATTTTTAATTTTAATGTGATATTTTTAAGACAAACCTGATCATGTCACTCACTTTCTGCCTAAAGCTTGTCAATGGCTCCTTATTGCCCAGAGGCTCATGTCAGATTTTCTGTAGCTTCCCTGCTTCTAGCTTCATCTCCTGCTGTGTTCCTACTTTTAAAATTCTCTAGCCAGAATGAATGATATTTCCCAAACAGTGCCTTTGTCAGAATGAATTCAGTTTCCCAAACAATGTTTTTACACAGCTCTGTATTTTTAAAAAAGTGTTAAGTGGATCATACATACATAAGTATATAACATATTTAATACTAGTTATTTTAAATAATAAAAATAATAACACTGTATAGCTCCGTTTTCACATGGCTATAAAGAACTACCTGACACTGGGTAATTTATAAAGGAAAGAGGTTTAATTGATTCACAGTTCCACATGGCTGGGGAGGCCTTAGGAAACTTACAATCATGGAGGAAAGGGAAGGGGAGGCAGGCACCTTCTTCACAAGGTGGCAAAAGAGAGAGAAAGTGGCACACTTTTAAACCATCAGATCTCATGAGAACTCACTATCATGAGAACAGTATGGGGGAAACTGCCCCCATGATCCAATCACCTCCCACCAGGTCCCTCTCTCGACACATGGGGATTACAAATCGAGATGAGATTTGGGTGCGGACACAGAGCCAAACCATATCAATAGCTTAAGAGAATGCTTGCTCCTTTGAAGCTCCCTATTTTCTCCCTCTACCCTCCCTCATCCAGAGGTAACTGCTGTCCTGGATATCATGTTAATCCCTTGCTTTTCTTTACAGATTGACTGCATATGTATTTGTTCTTAAACAGTGTTGTTTGGTTTTGCCTGTATTTGAATTTTATATAAATTGAATCATACTACATGTATTTTTCTGTGTTCTTTGTTCAGTATTCTTTTTAAGATTCACTCAGGCTGACAAATGTAGCTGTAGTTTAGTCATTTTACTGTTACATATTCTGCTGTAGGGATATACCACAATTCCATTCTGCTGATGATTTTTTTTTTTTTTTTTTGAGACGGAGTTTTGCTCTTGTTGCCCAGGCTGGAGTGCAATGGCACAGTCTTAGCTCACTGCAACCTCCGCCTGCCGGGTTCAAGCAATTCTCCTGCCTCAGCCTCCCGAGTAGCTGGGATTACAGGCACCTGCCACGCCTGGCTAATTTCGTATTTTTAGTAGAGACGGGGTTTCACCATGTTGGCCAGGCTGCTCTGGAACTCCTGACCTCAGGTGATCTGCCCGCCTTGGCCTCCCGAAGTGCTGAGATTACAGGCATGAGCCACTGTGCCCGGCCTTGCTGCTGATATTCTTATACATGTCTCTTGGTACACATATAGAAATTTTCCCTAGCGTATGGACTTACTGGATCACAGGATATGCACACCTTCAACTTTATTAGGTATTGTCCAGTTTTCCCAAGCATTTGGACTGGTTTATACTTCCACCATCAGTGCAAGTGTTTTCTCCACAAAGGCGCTCCTTCTTGCTTCCTCCTAGTATAAGTAGCTGTTATGCCACTTATGAAGAAATGTTTGTTAGACAAATGAATCACAGTCACTAGACTGGGATAATTTCCTATCCTAAAATTCTTCCCTCTTGATTTTTCTTTCTTTTCTATATTGTAGAAGAACCCAGCAAGTCCCTATAACCTTGCATATAAGTATAATTTTGAATATTCCGTGGTTTTCAACATGGTACTTTGGATAATGATCGCCTTGGCCCTGGCTGTGATTATCACCTCTTACAATATTTGGAACATGGATCCTGGATATGATAGCATCATTTATAGGATGACAAACCAGAAGATTCGAATGGATTGAATGTTACCTGTGCCAGAATTAGAAAAGGGGGTTGGAAATTGGCTGTTTTGTTAAAATATATCTTTTAGTGTGCTTTAAAGTAGATAGTATACTTTACATTTATAAAAAAAATCAAATTTTGTTCTTTATTTTGTGTGTGCCTGTGATGTTTTTCTAGAGTGAATTATAGTATTGACGTGAATCCCACTGTGGTATAGATTCCATAATATGCTTGAATATTATGATATAGCCATTTAATAACATGATTTCATTCTGTTTAATGAATTTGGAAATATGCACTGAAAGAAATGTAAAACATTTAGAATAGCTCGTGTTATTATGGAAAAAAGTGCACTGAATTTATTAGACAAACTTACGAATGTTTAACTTCTTTACACAGCATAGGTGAAAATCATATTTGGGCTATTGTATACCATGAACAATTTGTAAATGTCTTAATTTGATGTAAATAACTCTGAAACAAGAGAAAAGGTTTTTAACTTAGAGTAGCCCTAAAATATGGATGTGCTTATATAATCGCTTAGTTTTGGAACTGTATCTGAGTAACAGAGGACAGCTGTTTTTTAACCCTCTTCTGCAAGTTTGTTGACCTACATGGGCTAATATGGATACTAAAAATACTACATTGATCTAAGAAGAAACTAGCCTTGTGGAATATATAGATGCTTTTCATTATACACACAAAAATCCCCGAGGGACATTTTGAGGCATGAATATAAAACATTTTTATTTCAGTAACTTTTCCCCCTGTGTAAGTTACTATGGTTTGTGGTACAACTTCATTCTATAGAATATTAAGTGGAAGTGGGTGAATTCTACTTTTTATGTTGGAGTGGACCAATGTCTATCAAGAGTGACAAATAAAGTTAATGATGATTCCAAATTTGTGTCATTGCAGTACTAAATCTATTTTATATTGTAAAAACCTAACAAAACAGGCTTTTCTTTCATCAGGATTGGCTGTTTTGTTGTACAGATGATTTCATGCTGTTTCTTTTACACTTGTTTATTCTCACTGCCTCCTGAGATTTAGTACTAATGTAAGGAAGGCATTTTAATTACCATTCTTGTTACTGAATTTATATAGGATATATGAGAAATGCATACTTTATGTAGGAAAGGGTTACATTTTTCTATAGCTTTTTTTTTTTTAAATTAAAAACATTTTAGAGACCAGTCTTGCTATGTTGCCAGGCCGAACTCCTGGCCTCCAGTGATCCTCCTACCTCAGAGGCCTCCCCAGTCGCTGGGATTACAGGTGTGCACCACTGCACCCGGCCCTGTAGCATTTTTAAAGATGAATAAGCAACTAATTGGTTAGAATATGAAGGACTGTCTCAGGTAAAGATTTAAGGTAACAATTTGTTTTCTTTTTCAAAAAACAGAATCTTTAACTTCATTATTATATAGCAAGATTATTTTAGTATGAGCATTGTAGCCCTGACCCTGGGATCCTTCCTTGTATTTAGTATTAGCTGTTTCTGCATCTTCTTTGCAAAGATCATCAAATTATTTATAAATAGCATTGAGTTTGGCAGGTTTGAGAAGGCAGGGTTTATTTAGTTGTCAATTACTGCAAGATGCCCTTGACAATTACAGTTTCAAACCCCCATAGAGTGAAGGAAATGTTGGTTTTCTTTTTGCCTCTCATTGAAGTATAAATAATAGGGAAACTGATACTCAGCTTCACAGGGAAGAAAAACTACATTGTTCTAAAATCACTCTTCCATCCCTACTTCCTGCCAGAGTGATGGGGGTGAGGGTTTTCAGCTGTTTATCACCAAAACAGTTCCCACTCTGACCCCATGGAACGCAACACTGCCTAAGTGTAGGGAGCAGGAACCTATCATGCGGCAGGGTGGTTAGAATCCATTTGTCTTTCACAACTTTCTTATATAAACATTGCCGGAGAAGTTAGATTGTTATGATTAAATATGAAATAAACCAATGCCTTTTTAATTTAAAACTGGTGAGACTTTAAGTTCTAGGGGAAGAAAAAAAAATTAATTACATGACAGCACTAATCCATATAGGGTAAATGGCATCAGCATCCTTCTATCTATGTTAGGCAGAGAGCAATTCATTAAAATAAATGTTCTGCCAAGATTATTATACCTGTTGCTGATGATTTGCTCTTAAATTAAGTCTAATTTGTTCAGGAACATAAATCACAGTGTCGATTTGTGTGAGAGGCAGAAAAGGCAGACTCATGGCAGACGATTCCACTGACAAAGAGAAAACCCAATCACTTTACATCTCATTGGTGGACTATTCCAGGTTTATAAAATATCTGAGATTCTGCATATGTAGATATTGCTTATGGCCTAATTCTATTAGGAATAATATAGAATTGATTTTTATTTTCTTTGGTTATGTGTTTTTTTGAAGGAATAATCTGAATCCATTTTCATTGATACCAAGTAATATGGAAACTGTAAACTTGCTTTTTTTTTTTTTTTTTTTTTGAGACTGTATCTCACTCTGTTGCCCCGGCTGGAGTGCAGTAGTGCAATCACAGCTCTACAGCATCAACCTCCTGGGCTCAAACTATCCACCCACCTCAGCCTCCCAAGTAGATGGGACCACAGGCATGTACCACCACGCCTGGCTTATTTCTTGTAGAGATGGGGGTCTCTCTATGTTGCCCAGGCTAGTCTTGAACTCCTGGGCTCAAGCAATCCTCCAGCATCAGCCTCCCAAAGTGTTGGGATTACAGGCACGAGCCACTGCGCGCCCAGCCTAAACTTAACTTTGTTGGGGGGATGGAGTCTTGCTCTGTCAGCCAGGCTGGAGTGCAGTGGCACAATCTCGGCTCACTGCAACCTCTGCCTCCCAGGTTCAAGTGATTCTGCTGCTTCAGCCTCCCAAGTAGCTGGGATTACAGGAACCTGCCACGATGCCTAGCTAATTTTTGTATTTTTGGTAGAGACAGGGTTTCACCATGTTGGCCAGGCTGGTCTCGAACTCCTGGTCTCAAGTGATCTGCCTGCCTCAGCCTCCCAAAGTGCTGGGATTACAGGTGTGAGCCACTGCGCCACACTCTAAACTTAACTTTTTATTTTTTTTTATTTTATTATTTTTGAGACACAGTCTTGCTCTGTCATTCAGGCTGGAGTGCAGTGGCACGATCCTGGCTCACTACAGCCTCCACTTCCTGGGCTCAAGTGATTCTCGTGCCTCAGCCTCCCGAGTAGCTGGGACTACAGGTGTGCGTCACCACGCCTGGCTAATTTTTGTATTTTTTGATAGAGACAGGGTTTTGCCCTGTTGGCTAGGCTGGTCTTGAACTCCTGACCTCAAGTGATCTGCCCGCCTCAGCTTCCCAAAGTGCTGGGATTACAGGCATGAGCCACCGCACCCGGCCTAAATTTAACTTTTTAATGGATGATCAAACCAACAATTTTCCATGTAGGAACCAGGGTCAATGATCATACCGACTGAGTCATACAGTGGCATTAAGCCTTCCAACTTTGGGCACAGGTGGTTTTTTTCTAGCCTTTTCATGACAGAATGACTGACTATTCTGTGTTTTCTTCGGAAAATACAGTCGTTGGGGAAGGCCATCAGTAAAAAGCATTGTGAGTAAAATGCATCAAGAGTCATACAGGTGAATTCAGTTCACTGCGTTACCACTTACAAGTTGAACAATCTTGGGCAAACCCCTTAATCTCTCTGAATCAGCATTTTTAATCTATATAATGGGGGTAGTAATACCCCAGGTCTATAAAAGTTAGCATTCAGTAGAACACAAAGTTTGTGAATGCTTAATAAATATAAGCTACAATCTTAGCACTAAACTCAAGGAACTCTGCTTGGACCCAGCATTGTGCCATTGATAGTGCTAGCCAGTTTCTTGCAAGCAACAGGAACAAACCTTGTTTAAATTTTGCTAGTTGTCCTGCTAATGCCCTTTTACTAGACCGGGGTCCAGTCCAGGAGCACGCATTGTGATACCATGTTTTCTTAGTCTCCTTTCATCTGACACAGTCCACCTTTGAAGAGTATTGGCCGGTTATTTTATAGGACGTCCCTCGGTTTTGGTTTGTTTGATGTTTGCTAATGATTAAATTCAGGTTATACATTTTTAGAAAGAATACCACTGGCTGGGCGCGGTGGCTCACGCCTGGGAGGCTGAGGCAGGAGGACCGCTTGAGTCCAGGAGTTCAAGACTAGCCTGAACAGCATTGGGAGACCCTGTCTCTACAAAAAATACAAAAATTAGCCGGGCGTGGTGGCTCATGCCTGTGGTCCCAGCTACCTGGGAGACTGAAGTGGGAGGATCACTTGATCCCGGGAGGTTGAGGCTGCAGTGAGCCAAGATCACGCCACTGCACTCCAGCCTGGGCAACCCTGTCTGGAGTGAGACTCTGTCTCAAAAAAAAAAAGAAAAAAAAGAAAAAGAAAAAAGTAGTAGTATTCTGTAGTTACTGTTTGTGTAAGACAGGGGAAATAAGGAAACATGCATATACAGGTTGACTACCCCTTATCTGAAATGCTCGGGACCAGATGTGTTCCAGATTTCAGGTTTTCTTGGACTTTGGAATCTGGTTGAGCATCCCCAATCTAAAATTCCACAATTGGAAATGCTTCAGTAAGCATTTCCTTCATGTGTCATGTCTCAAAAAGTTTTGGATTTTGGAGCATTTTGGATTTCAGCCTTTAGATTTGGGATGCTCAACCTGTATCTTCTTACTTTTATAACGAGAAACATAGGAAATATAAACCAGAAAACAATAAAGCTAATTATAAGATGTAGGAGTAGACAGAATGGAATAAATAAGGAAGGAAACAGCACTACTACAACGAGTAGACCATTTTGTGTAGTTTTAATGCCAGAAGGTCAAAGGAGACAGCTTCAAGGGGCTCCCACTGTCCAAAGTTGGGCCAATTTCAACATCAAAATTAAGAGGACAGTAATAGATTATAACCCACTGAATAAAATGAAATAAAATGAATAGATTACAACCCAGTGAATAAAATGACCATATTGATAATAAGTAGATAAGCAACTTAATGGGGAGAGAAGGGAGGGTATTCCTTATATTAGAATGCTGACTGATATATGTATATATGTATATGTGTATACATATGTATACACAAATACATTTGTTTATATATACATATATGTATATGTATATGTATATATTCATATATACATATACGTATATGTATATATTCACATATATACACATCTATGTACATGCGCATATACATATATACATCTATGTACATGTGCATATACATATACACATATGTATATGTGTATATGTACACGTATATGTATACGTATATATGTATATACGTATATGTTTATATACATATGTACATATATGTATATATAATATGTATGTATATGTATATGTAAATATTGATTGGACAGTAAATATTGATTTGGACAGGAATCACTGATGAATGCTAAATCTATGGGGGAGAAAGTCTGATAAAGAGCAGGCTATTTAAATAGTCTTTTTTTTTTCTTTTTTGAGACAGGGTCTTGCTCTGTTACCCAGGCTGGAGTGCAGTGACACAATCATGGCTCACTGCAGCCTCCACCTCCCAGGCTCAAGTGATCCTCCCACCTCAGCCTCCCAGGTACCTGGGACTATAGGTGTGTGCCACCATGCCTAGCTAATTTTTGTTGTTTTTTTTAAAAAATTTTTATTTATTTTATTATTTTATTTATTTTTTTCGAAACAGGTTCTTGCTCTGTCACCCAGGCTGGAGTGCAGTAGCATGATCTCAGCTTACTGCAACCTCCACCTCCCAGGCTCAAGCGATCCTCCAACCTCAGCCTCCCAGTAGCTGGGACCACAGGCCCATGCCACCATGCCCAGCTAATTTTTTTGTATTTTTGGTAGAGACAGGGTTTTTGCCATGTTGCCCAGGCTGGTCTCAAACTCCTGAGCTCAAGTAATCCACTTGCCTCAGCCTCCCAAAGTACTGAGATTACAGGAGTAAGCCACCACGCCTGGCCCTAATTTTTGTATTTTTTGTAGAGATGGGGTCACGGTTTGTTACCCAGGCTGTTCTTGAACCCCTGGGCTCAACCAATCCTCCCCGCTCAGCCTCCCAAAATTCTGGGATTACAGGCCTGGGCCACCGCGTCCAGCCGGTAGTCCCCTTTAATCTGGAATAAGACAGAGAAACAAAACAAAAGATTGGAGGAAACCATGGTTCAATGGGGGCTGAACACAACCCATTCCCTCCTGCCAGTTCATTGTACTGGGGGACGGAGACCAGACTACAATGACAAGGGGCATTTTATAGCTAGAGAAACTGAGATACACAATACACTTAACTAACATTCTTGTAGCTACTGGAAGATGCTGGATAACCATACAGCCCTCAGCCATTGTATTCACATGAGAAAAACAAAAAAGTTTCATAAAATACTCAAATCCTAAGTGTTTTGTTTCACAGCCATATTTCATATTTTTTAAGTGATTTTCTGTCTTGTGGTTTAAAACAATAAAAATCAGAAATGTATTTCATTAAATTTGCCATGGAACACTGGCCAACATTTACAAAAACATACCTGCTTTTGAATTATGGCTGTTAAATATTCCAGGAAGTCAGTACAGGACATGGCAAAAAAAAAAAAAAAAAAAAAAAAGTTTCATAAAATACTCAAATCCTAAGTGTTTTGTTTCACAGCCATAATTCAAAAGCAGGTATGTTTTTGTAAATGTTGGCCAGTGTTCCATGGCAAATTTAATGAAATACATTTCTGATTTTTATTGTTTTAAACCACAAGACAGAAAATCACTTAAAAAATATAATGTTGCAATCATTAGAGTGATACTGACTCAGACAAGAATCATTGATGTACGCTAAAACTAGCAGGTTAAATATTTAATGAGGAAATAGATATTTACATAGTCTCAAAGTATCTCTGCACAAATTACTTATTAATTATAAAGGGAAAAATACTAACTTAGCAGTAGAGAAACCTGGTGAACACTACCTTAACATCACTAATAACCAGATATCACATGCCTCTCAATGTGAGGCACTGGGGACATGTCGTTGCTGTAGTGTTTGTGCCAAAAATGAACACCCTGAAGGTAGCTGTCCTAGTCCATTTGGGCTGCAATTACAAAATACCTTAGACTGGGTAATTTATAAACAACAGAAAGGTACTACTCACAGTTCCGGAGACCAGGAAGTCCAAGATCAAGGTGCCGGCAGATTTAGTGTCTGGTGAGGGCTCACTGTCTGCTTCTTAGATGTCTCCTTCTCTCTGTGTCGTCACATGGCAGAAGGGATGAACAAGCTCCTTCCGGCTCTTTTATAAGGGCACTAATTCCATCCATGAGGGTGGTGCCCTCATGACTTAATCACTTCCCCAAAGGCCGCACCTCTTAATATCACCTTGGCGGTTGGTTAAGTTCCAACCTACGAATTTTGGGGGAAGGCATAAACACTCAGATCATAGAAGTAGTCATGAGGAAACATTGAATGAACCCCAATTGAGGGGCATTCTACCAAATTGCAGGCTTGAACTCTTCTAAAATGTCAAGGTCGGCTGGGCGCCGTGGCTCACGCCTGTAATCCCAGCACTTTGGGAGGCCAAGGCGGGCGGATCACCTGAAGTCAGCAGTTCGAGACCAGCCTGGCCAACATGGTGAAACCCCATCTCTACTAAAAATACAAAAATTAGCTGGGCGTGGTGGCACACGCCTGTAATCCCAGCTACTCAGGAGAATCACTTGAATCTGGGAGGTGGAGGTTGCAGTGAGCTGACATTGCATCACTGCGTTCGCATCACTGCATTCCAGCCTTGGCAACAGAGCGAGACTCCGTCTCAAAAAAATAAAACAAATGTCAAGGTCATGAATGCCAAAGTAAGGTAGAGGACCTGGTCTAGATTAAAGGAGACTAAAGTGACATTACAGTTAAATGCCATGTGTAATCCTAGTCTGGATCCTAGACTAGAAAAACAAAATTGTTATATTGGACATTATTGAGACTATTGGTCATATAAGAATACCAATTGTAGATTACAGTATTATATCAATGTTAAATGTCTTGATTTTGATGGGTGTATTGTGATAATGTAAAAGAAAGTTTACAAAAATCTATATGCTTAGAAAATACACACTGAGGCCAGGCATGGTGGCTCATGCCTGTAATCCCAGCACTTTGGGAAGCTGAGGAGGGCGGACCACCTGAAGTCGGAGTTCGAGACCAGCCTGGCCAACATGGCGAAACCTCATCTCTACTAAAAAGACAAAAATTAGTCGGGCATGGTGGCAGGCACCTGTAATCCCAGCTGGAGATTTGGGAGGCCGAGGCAGGAGAATCGCCTTGAACTTAGGAGGTGGAGGTTGCAGTGAGCCGAGATCGTGCCATTGCACTCCAGCCTGGGTGACAGAGACAGACTCCGTCTCAAAAAAAAAAAAAAAAAGAAAAAGAAAAAGAAAAGAAAAGAAAAAAGAAAATACACACTGATGCTCTTAAGAAATACTGTTAAGGGCCAGGGGTGCTGGTTCACACCTGTAATCCCAGCACTTTGCTGAAGCAGGCAGATGGCTTGAGCCCAGGAGTTCAAGACCAGCCTGAGCAACATGGCAAAACCCGTCTCTACAAAAAATACAAAAATTAGCCGGGCATGGTGGCACACATGTAGTCCCAGCTACTTGGGAGGCTGAGATGGGAGGATCACTTGTGCCTAGGAAGTTGAATCTGCTGTAAGCCATGATTGCATCACCGCACTCCAGCTTGGGTGACACAGAGAGACCCTGTCTCGAAGAAAAAAACAAAAACAAAAACACCAATACCCTTTGGCTAGAGAGAAGAGTAAAGCTAATATGGCAAAATGTTAACAGTTGGTAAATCTAGGTGAAGGGTATATGGGAGCTCTTTTGAGCATTTCTTTCTCTGTTATACCTGTTTTAGACTTTTCTAAGTTTTCTCAGCTTGAAATTATTTCAAAATGAAAAGTTAAAAAGAACAATTAAAATTAAATAATGCCACCTCTATGGTCTGCTGCACTGGACTTCACTGAAGATTTGTGTAGGTCCAGGGTCGTTCCCATCAAGCAGGATTTCGTAGGAACTGTGATCGAGAATCTTGGTTAGAAGAAAGAGTGCGATGCACATTTTTCACAACTGGGAAAAGGGATGAAGCCATCGTTGTATTTACTTGTCTTCTCTCGGCATTTTCCTTTGAAAGATAACAGTAAACTTGCCAGCCATGTCTCGTGATTGAGTCACATAGGACCTGACAGCTTCACGTTTGTAAGGCAGCGCTGAGAGTAGAAATGCCAAAAGCATTAATGGCAAATAAATATTATTTGAAATAATGATAAATCTTTAGCTGTTCAGTCTCATCTATTAAGCACAGTGAACTGTACAGCAGAACTAATTTACCTGTGAGGAGAGGTAATCGCTGGACAACATTACTGATGTTCTCTAATCCTAAAGCTGTTTCGTCACTACCTTTGCTTCAGACACGTAAAATCCTCTACAGTTTTGCTGAATCCTAGCCCTGTATCTTCTCAATCCACCTTGGAGACCCTTTTACCTCTAAGTATACCTTCAACTGCTGGCCAAGTTCCAAGATAATATCTTACCCTCTATTTCTAGTGTAGGTCTGGCACATTTGTCATGATTATAACAATCAACAAATGTCTACTAGACGCATATGTTATACAAAGGCACAGCCAAGCGTCTACCAGGAAAGTTAAATACACATCGTCTGTACCTCCATTTTTCTAAATTTTCTGTAAAATGCCCCTCTGGGTGGGCAGACCTTGTCTTGTTCAATTTGGGTCACACCCAGTCAACATGTTAGAAAGGTTTGGAGGGAGAAGGACTATTTCATTTGGTGATTTCTTCCCTGGCCTAAAGGAATTTAACTACATAGTTAGAAAGACATAAACACATCAGAAGTTACAGTAATTTGTGTAGAGGAGTGAGGTGAGAAATAGGAAAACTTACTCCTGGTTTCCCATGAATTCGTTGTGTCACCATGACAGATGACATGATCTCAAGGCCTCATGCCTCCTTTGTAAAATGAGATATACACATACATCTATACGTACACGTATACATATATGCACACATACACGTATACATATATGCACACATGCACGTATACATATATGCACACATGCACGTATACATATATGCACACATGCACGTATACATATATGCACACATGCACGTATACATATATGCACACATGCACGTATACATATATGCACACATGCACGTATACATATATGCACACATGCACGTATACATATATGCACACATGCACGTATACATATATGTACACATGCACGTATACATACATGTACACGCACGTATACATACATGTACACGCACGTATACATACATGTACACACACGTATACATACATGTACACATACATATGTACGTGTATATGTATACATGTATGTGCACATACATGTGTACACACATATACGTATATGCGTGCATGCATATGTACACATATATGCATGCATATATGCACACGCACATATGTGCATGCATATATGCACACATATGTATGCATGTGCGATACACATGTATATGCACATATACACATATATGTATATACATATAAACATATATGTATATACACATACACATATGTATATATACATATACACGTGTGTGTATATATGTATACATATACGTGTGTGTGTATATATGTATACATATATACGCGTGTGTGTATATATGTATACATATATATGCGTGTGTATATGTATACATATATGTGTGTGTGTATATATGTATACATATATGTGTGTGTGTATATATATATTGTGTGTGTGTGGCTGGGCACAGTGGCTCACACCTGTAATCCCAATGCTTTGGGAGGCTGAGGTGGGAGGATCCCTTGAGCCTGGGAAGTCGAGGCTGCAGTGAGCTGTGATTGTGCCACTCCACTCCAGCCTGGGCGACAGAGTGAGACCAGATCTCAAACCATCAATAAAGTATTTTTAGAGATGGGATCTCGCTCTGTCGCCCAGGCTGGTCTCAAACTCCTGGGCTCAGGCAATCCTCTTACCTCAGCCTCCCGAGTAGCTGGAACTATAGGTGTGTGCCACTGCACCCAGCTCCTATGCTCTTCTTGAAGTATAACTTTGAGAAGTGGGTCTATCTACCCTCCATTGAATTTGGGTGGCCTTGTGGCTATGGAAAAAGTGATGTCATGTTGACTTCTGAGGCTAAGTCCATAAAAACCAGTATAGCTTATGTTAGTTTTCTATTGCTATGCAACAAATTACCCCAAACTTAGAGGCTTAAAACAATACCTATTTATTAGCTCATGGTTTTGTAGGTCAGAATTCTGGGCACAGCATGACTTGGTTCTCTGCACAGGGTGTCACACAGCTGAAATGAAGGTGTTAGCTGGACTGAGTTCTTGGAGGAGCAGAGTCGAGGTGAGGACCCGCTTCCAAGCTCATTACATTGTTGGTTGAATTCAGTTCTTTATGGTCATACGACTGAGATCTCTGTTTCTTTGGTCAGCTGGGGGCTGCCTGCATTTTTTGCCATCCATCTTCAAAGCCGGCTGTGGAGAATATCCTTCACGTCAAATCCCTCTCATGTTTTGAATCTCTGAATTCCGGTCTCTGACCTCTAGACCCAGATTTAAATGGTTCCTGTGGTTAGGGGAGGCTCATTTGGGGAATCTCTCTATCGTAAGATCTACTGACTCAAAACCTCAATTACATCTGCAAAATCTCTTTTGTCATGTAATCATGGGAATAATGTCTAATGATATTCATAGGTTCCACTCACACTCAAGGGAAGATTATACAAGGGTGAGGGTCATTAGGGCCATCTTAGAATTCTGCCTACCCGATAGCTTCTGCTTGATTCTCTTGTTACGTTTACTCCTGGAACTCAGCCACCATACTGCGAGGAAGCCTGAGCACCCTGTGGAATGATCCACATGGAGAGAAACTGGCCCCTTAACAGCCCCAGCTGAGCTCCCAGCCAATAACCAGCATCAATGTGCTATGTGAGTGAGCCATTTTCAAAGTGGATCCTCCAAGCCCTAGGCTGAAATATCCCCACTGGTGATGCATGGGACAGATGAGCTGTCCCTATGAAGTCCTGCCCAAATGGTAAATTTGGGAGTAAAAGAAAAGATTGTTGTTCTAAGCCACTAAGTTTGGCGGTGATTTGTTATACAGCAATAGGTGATCAAAACCAAGTAACTTACGTGAGACAGTCTGTAAGTACTGAAAGCTTCTGTGGAAAAGGAGCGGTAGCTTCTATTTCTTTTAGGACATTGGAGCATCTGGCAGCATAGGCCTAAAATGTCATTCAATACATGCTTGCTGATTTATTAGTTCAAACTTATACTGACCTGATTTACAACAGTATACCAGTCATCCATATTTGGAAGCTCCGCATTTTAAAAGGGTTATCTAAAAATTATGCCACTTTCCTTTGGAGGAATGGCTATACTATATATTTTTAAGCCATATTTGTAAAATGTTTGGGGTGTAAATGAACACAGATAATGAATATTCATTTTAAAGGTACAATAGGCTTGTATGTAAATCACTACATAAAGCATTAGTATTTCAATGCATATTCAATCACTTTTCAACAGTTGCTGTTTTTGTTTTTGTTTTTTGTTTTATTCATTTATTTATTTTTGAGACGGAATCTTGCTGTGTCTCCCAGGCTGGAGTGCAGTGGCACGATCTCAGCTCATTGCAACCTCTGCCTCTGGGGTTCAAGCGATTCTTCTGCTTCAGCCTCCCGAGTAGCAGGGACTACAGGCACACACCACCACACCTGGCTAATTTTTATATTTTTAGTAGAGATGGAGTTTTACCATATTGGCCAGACTGGTCTCGAACTCCTGACCTCAGGTGATCTTCCCACCTCAGCATCCCAAACTGCTGGGGTTACAGGCATGAGCCACTGCACCTGGCCAACAGTTGCTGTTTTTATTGGAAAAAAACAGAAAGCACTGGAAAAATAATCACCAGTTTTGTCATTAAGGAATTTGCATCCACAGATATCAAAACTATTAGGTGAAGGAGAGGCCAGGAGAGGTGGCTCATGCCTATAATCCCAGCACTTTGGGAGGCCGAGGCAGGCGGATCACCTGAGGTCAGGAGTTCGAGACCAGCCTGGCCAACATGGCAAAACGCCGTCTCTATGAAAAATACAAAAATTAGCCGGGAATAGTGGCACACACCTGTAATCCCAGCTACTAGCGAGGCTGAGGCAGGAGAATTGCTTGAACCCGGGAGATGGAGGTTGCAGTGAGCCAAGATCATGCCACTGCACTCCAGCCTGGGCAGCAGAGCGAGACTCTGTCTCAAAAAAAATAAAACAAAACTGTTGGAGAATAGAATATCCATACACTCTCAAGGCGGCTCCCCCTGGATTATTTGAAGGGAAAAGGTAACTTTACAATGGAGAAACCAGGCGGATAACTTCTTTTTTTTTTTTTTTTGAATATATTCATTTTGTTAAATGCATCTGGTCTGAACCATGGAAGATACAGAAACAGTTTCAAAGAGCATTAAACACTGGTTCTTTCAACTGTGGACTGAAAAAATATAAAGCATATGGAGACACTGAGTCTGATAGCTATTCAAACAAGTGAGCCAGAGCTGGTTTCAATGGTGCCAAAAGTACAGGTACTCTACCCCCTGCCAAATGATCCTACCAAAAAAGATGCCAGAAGTACACAGAGAAGGTGGGTAACAGACACCTGGAAGGTACAAATTCTCCATGATATGACATTTTCAACATACTAGTGGAACCCATATATGTAGGCTCCATTCTGTCTTGAACAATTCCAAAATATTAAAGAAAAACATCAGGAAGTAGGTAGATTACTTAGAGAAAAATTTGAGTTACTTTTAACCAAAGTTATTTCTACTATGCTTTATCACTGACTCAGTAGCTGCCCTCAAAAAAAGAAATATTTTATATATAATATGTATTTTACTAAAAGTATTTTTTACCCATTTCCAATGGGTTGATTGACCAATCTCACTAATCAGTAAGGGTGCTCAACATTTCCCATTTTGGGCCATTTCTATCACTCTCAAATTTTGGTGAATCTGCCCTAAGTTCCCAGCATCACAGCATTCGTGGATCTGAGTAGACATTCCGGAAAACACAGAGATGTTCCAATACTCTCTGTTCTTAATTTCATCTAATTAGTTTTAAAATTTATTCTCTACTCACAAAGAAGCATAAATAAAGGTTTCACTCTTATGTAAAGACCTGACAAAACATACAATGGTCCTCTGCTGATGTGGAAGCAAGGACAGTTTTCTACAATAGTCTGTTCTTTATAACCTATAACTGCTGTGGGAAAAAAAGAAAATCCATTTCTTATTGTAATTATTTTTCTTGTTTGAGGTTTCTTTTCCACACCCTGAATCTACAATGACCCAACCACAAGTTTGGGAACATTGCTTCTGAGGCCCATTCTCTGACGAGAAAGTTCAGTCCCACCTGGGGAAAGTACCTGAGTCCCAGCCTTTTCAGCCTAACATTACACCTAATATCTAAAGTAAGAAATCAGGCTAGGTGTGGTGGTACGCACCTGTAATCCCAGCCACTTGGGAGGCTGAGGCAGGAGAATCGCCTGAACCCGGGTGGCAGAGATTGCAGTGAGCAGAGATCGCACCAGTCACTCCAGCCTGGGCAACACAGTGAGGTTCCACTTCAAAAATAAATAAATAAACAAAATAAAATAAAACATCCAAGTATCCACCTTGGGTTGCAGGAAAATAGTTAATATTATGAATTTACAAAAAATGTAACTATATAATGTGAAACACCATAAAGTCAGATGGCACTGCACGAGGCATTTTTGCTTCTTTTTCTTAGGGAAAAGGAGTTCTACGGAAAATTCTCTCATCCTCCTCTCTCTGCCGCCGACTCCTCTATGTCCAAAGTTTTTTTTTTTCTCCCCCCTGAGAGGGAGTCTCACTCTGTCGCCCAGGCTGGAGTGCAGTGGTGCAATCTTGGTTCACTGCAACCTCCGCCCCCTTGGCATTCAAGCGATTCTCCTGCCTCAGCCTCCCAAGTAGCTGGGATTACAGGCACGCGCCACCACACCCGGCTAATTTTGTATTTTTAGTAGAGACGGGGTTTCTCCATGTTGGTCAGGCTGGTCTCAAACTCCCAACCTCAGGTGATCCGCCCACCTCGGCCTCCCAAAGTGCTGGGATTATAGACGTGAGCCACCGTACCCGACCTAGGTTTTTGTTTTCAATTGGGCCTTTGTTCTTATTCAGTAAATCTATGTCACAGGATGAGCCAGGATTTAAATATATAATTTTTTAGTATCTTTCACGTCAAATTAGAAACACATACTTGGAATTTACTGCTGCAGTCTCTACTGTGCTTTATCATGGTAGTGGCTGAAACTGGAAGACATTTTTTTTAAACCCTGAAGTCATCCATACTTGCTACTTATTTAGTCTTCTTGCTTGGAATGAAAAGTATTCACGAATACCACCACCTAAGCACCTGTTTAAAATGAAACTCAGCCTTCAGCTTGCAAAATGATGTCTTTATAATTAAGCAAACAGCAGAAGACCCATGCAAGTTGTTTCTTTCTTCCTGGAGAAGTTGGCAGGATAACTGGAATCCTAGGAGCTCCTCTGTATTGAATTTGCCAAGTCCTGAGTTCAGAATTTTGTTTTTGAGATGAATATAAAAGCACCTAATGGTCAAGGAAAATTTTCGTCCTGTGATAAGGAACCTTTGCTTTAGTGTAGATGACCACTCCCCTCTGCAAGGAAGGGAGGAAGAATGTTCGGTTAGTTCCTTTCCTCTGGCCGATCTCTTTTTTTCTTCTCTTCGCACAGTCCAACAGATGCGCTCGGCCTCCCGGGAGCCAGCCCGCCCCCGGCCCAGAGGCCAATTTACAGCCGCACGCCTCACTCCAGCATCCTCGCAGCTTCTCCGCGGATAACTTCTTAACCAAGTGGCCGAACTTAGTACCACCAATGCTGGAACAAAGTGACATCATGTGCCTCGCATTGTGATGCACTAAGAATACAACATCTCTTGTGAAGTTGTTTTGTCAAAAAATGTTTAACCTAAATCTAACGAGAAAACAGACAAATCCAACTTAAAGACATTCTGAAAAGCGACGAGCTTGGACTCTTCAAAAATGTCCATGTCATGAAAGACAAAAAGCCAGGGAACGCTTCTAGATTAAATATTAATCAAAGGAGTTAACTAAACTTGAATTTTGATTGAATCCTGACTTCCCCCTCCAACAAGAAGAAAAAAAAAAAACAGCCGTAAAGCTATAAAATTTAAATATGCTCTGCATATTATAGTGTGGATTATTGCATTGTGGTTAAGTAGGGGTCCATCCTTGTTTTTAAGAGACAGATGCTAAAATGTTAAGGTGAAATGTCACTATGTCTGCAAGTAACACTCAGGCAAATTGTGTTAAGGGCTAAAATTCTGAACCTGGTTGAGGAATTTTGTATCAACATCTAGTCAACACTGTCCAGGGACTAGGCAGAACAAGCAGTTTCCCTTTGTATGGCTGAGAAGCAGGCAGCCTGACCCTCTCCTCTCCGGGTGGCACGAGTAACCCTCAGCACTTAAAAGCAGCTGCAGGCCTGTGGGGAACGAAGGCTGAGGCTGTGGTTCCACTTCTGCCAGAGGACACACACATGCACGCATGCTGTATGCACTTTATGGCAGTCCATGGAAAGCGCAAAAGTGCAAGGGTGAGGCTGCGCCCCTCCCCTAACCCCCACAGGAACATACGACAGCAGCACGTGCTGTCTGGAGCACTTTACAGCAGTCACGTCTGCACAAGGGCGAAGCCACGCCCTTTCACCCCCACAGAACAGCGGCAGCTGCTGTCTGGAGCATTTTACGGCAGTCAGGCAAAGGTGCAAGGATGAGGCCAGGACCCTTCACTCTCTCAGAACCGCTGCACGTGCTTGTGGAGCACTTTACAGCAGCCATGCAGAGGCGCAAGGGCGAAGCTACGCCCTTTCATTCCCGCAGAACATTGGCATGTAGTCTGGAGCACTTTACAGCGGTTACATGAGGCGCGAGGGCAAAGCCACGGCCTTGCACGCCCGCAGAACAGGAGCACGTGCTGTCTGCAGCACTTTAACGGCATTCAGGCAAAGGCCCGCGGGTGAGGCCACTCCCTTTCGCCCCAACAGCACAGCGGCACGTGCCGTCTTTTACGGCAGTCAACGCGAAGGCGCCAGGGTGAAACCACGCCCTTTCATTCGGACAGAACAGCGGCACGTGCTGTCGGCGCACTTTGTGGCAGCCACGCGAAGGCTCGAGGTCGCGAGCGTGTGCCCAGTCAGGGTCGGCTGCGGGTACTCGGCTTTGCGCTCTATTTCGTTGTGGTCTGGCTGTTGATCCGTAGGGTAATCTCTGCTGCTAATTTCCTATTACTCTGTACTTACAATTAGAGGTCAAAACGATTCGAGGAAATATCCAAAAGATTGCAACACCTCCACAATAATGCAATGCTCCACTTACAGCATCTAATTCATAATATGCCCACCCAACTAAGTTAGCTGGGTTCACTTAGACCCTTTGTTGTCTAGGATATTAGTGTTTAAAGCCAAGTAAGTAATTCATACTTTAATAAAAATGAACTTTTTAAATCATTAGGGTAACAATCATTTCATAATCTTCCCAAACTCTCAAACGTAATCGTAACCTTGGCAATTTAAACTGTCTACAGATCTCCACAACTTTATAAAACCAGTAACATTTTCTGAATTGGCAGAGCTAGTTTTCCAGTTTTTGTCACCAACACACTTTAGTCATTTCCCAGAATCAGGTGTTTTACTCTGAGTTGAATATGTAATGTCTTCCTCCTTAGGTACTCTGAGCTCCCTGGTGAAGAATAGGCTAAATCCAAAGAACTGCTTTATCTTTGCAACTATAATGCTAATACCAATTTTTTTCCTCTAATTCTTTCAAAACTATGAGCCACATATTGTGTCCCAGGGAGAGGCTGAGAACAAATCATATTGCTGGACGAAGACAAGGCTCTTCACGATGAAACAGACAGCCCTATGTAGAAAGTGATCCACTTGCTGGGCTTCTTCCCACGACCCTGACAATTTGCAGGTGACCCTGGAGGTGGAGCTACAAAATGGAGGAATGGAGGCTACAACATAGTCCAGGAAATGCGACACAGCCAGCTTGCAGTTTGAATTTATATTTTATTATTTTGAAATACAAAAATTTAAAAACATTTCAAAATACACCAGTACATGTTTGTTGTAAAAATTTCACCCAGGAGGATATAAAATAGAAAAGCCGAATATTCCTTCTAACTCTCCCCTCTACCTCAATTCCCTTCAGAGGTAACACAGCAAAAAAAACTGGGGAAAAGCAAACAACTTTCCAGACCTCTACTATTCTAAAACACAAAGAGCATTACAGCTTGCTATGCATTTTTTTTGGGGGGGGGGGGGGTTGTTTTTTAGAGACGGAGTCTCCCTCTGTCACCCAGGCTGGAATGCAGTGGTGTGATCTCGGCTCACTGCAACCTCCACCTCCCCAGTTCAAGCGATTCTCCTGCCTCAGCCTGCCGAGTAGCTGGGATTACAGGCACGCGCCACCATGCCCGGCTAATTTTTGTAGTTTTAGTAGAGACAGGGTTTCGCCACATTGGCCAGGTTGGTCTCAAACTCCTGACCTCAGGTGATCCGCCCTACACAGCCTCCCAAAGTGCTGGGATTACAGGCGTGAGTCACTGTGCCCAGCTGCTATGCATTGTTAAACCTTTTGCTTTCTAGTTAATATGTCTTAGAGATCACTGCATGACCACAGTGCAGCATCGCTTCATTCTTTCCAACAGTTGCATAAGATCCTGTAGTATGGATGTGCTACACTTTAACAGTGCTGCTGTACACATCCTGTTGTGCACACCCTTGTGCCCAGGTGCACAGTTCTGTTAAACAGAAAGATATGAACAGGTTGATGTCTCTATATATGATGCTACATTGCCTTAAAGCCCTCTCTAGGACTTTAAAAAGTTTTCGGAACCGTATCTTTAACAGAGCGGACAAATCCAGTAAGATGACAGCTCGTATACCATCATCCATACCTTACACATCCTTGTATTTGTATCTACTTCAGTGGCTGGCACATGGTGGACCCTTGATAAAAGCTTCTTGGATAGATAGGCAGAAACTAACTAGACACAGGTATAAAATGGAAGCGTTCATTCCTAAAATTAGAAGTCAGATCTTAAATTGGTTAGTGAATCAAGATTCCATTTGATCCCAAGTTTTGTACCTCACATCTAGAAGCTCTGAAATATTTCACTAAGTTTCCTCGTTTGGAAGAGTTGTGAGATGAACGAAATTTCTTTCTTTACTGTTGAAGTTTTCTCAAGGAATTTCATGAAATAAAGGGAGAAAGAAAATGTAAGACTAAAGACTAAATACTACCTGGACAGATTAAAGGAGGAAGTTACAGGCACATTTGCACTCATCTGGGCTTTACAGAGTGATATTAAGTGCATTTTAATGTAAAAATATACACCAAATAAACCCCTGCCCTCCACCCATTCTACAGATGACATCCTTGGTGGGCAGCTGGATAGGCACACATCTTCACTGGGCTTGGAATGGAGCCTTTCCTGCAGGCAGCGAGGAACATGGCAATTCTGTTCCTGAAGGTCCACAGGCAACTTGACCCAGTTAAGTACCACTGGCCTTGGAAACAAGTAGATGTGGGGAAAGGCGAAAGTGAGGCCGACTCCACGGACCACTGCCTATGATGGGGCAGTCATTGCGCAGTTTGGGAAACCAGCAGGAGGAAGTCAGGAGTGGATGACTTTAGGGGTAAAAGGTATAGAAGAAGCATGAACGAATGTGTGAATTTGTTGAAAGAAAATGATGTCTTTGAATTTGTACAAGAATGTTGCAATTTCATTTTTAAATTTCGTAACGAAGGACCAGGCTTAGTTAATAGTATAACTAACATTTAGGCCTGTGAATACTCCCAAGCTATGAGGGGACCCTTCAGTCAAATATTCACTGAGCATGTGAGGGCCAGGCCCCGGGAGCTTACTTTTCAAAAGCGTACCATAAACCAGCTGCCAAGCGAGAAGCTCCCCTGCTTCTGCCTGACATCCCCGCTTGTAATGCTGGCCTGGGTCCTGCCTGTCCACTGGTCACTCGAGTCACCATTCTCCAGCTCCCCACAGACCAGCCTGGGCCCACCTCCTCGCCCTACTGCCTTAGGCTACTCCAACCTAGTAGTAACAGTTTTTGGGGGTTTTTTTTTGAGACAGGGTCTTGTTCTGTTACCCAGGCTGGAGTGCAGTGGCATGATCATAGCTCACCACAGCCTTGACCACCTGGGCTCAAGGGATCCTCCCATCTCAGCCACCTGAGTAGCTGAGAATAAAGGTGTGTGCCACCATGCCCAGGTAATTTTTAAATTTTTTTGTAGAGATGGGGTCTCGCCATCTTGCCCAGGTTGGTCGCAAACTCCTGGGCTCAAGTGATCCGCCCACAGTGCTGGGATTACAGGCGTGAACCACTGCACCCAGAGGCAGTAACATTTCTGTACTAATTGGAAATGACTAGAAAATCACCTTTCAGGCAATGTTTCTTCTTGCTTTCCTCTAAAAAGGAAATATTTCTTTCCTATCCCAACATTTATATCCCAGCCCAGCCTTGGGGATCCTGGGTGAATAGGAATAGGACTTGCCTGCCAGTGGGTGGAGCACTCCAGGTGAGCCTCTGGCACAGGCCTGGCCAAACACAGCCTTTACTAAGTTAAGCAGCTACAGTTTAGGACCAGAAAAGAAATTCACCTTTTAAATAGCAGAAAATCCCTGGATGGTAGCAAGTTTTGTTGTTGTTTTTTGTTTTTTTGGGAGACAGAATCTCGCTCTATTGCCCAGGCTGGAGTACAGTGGCATGGTCTCAGCTCACTGCAACCTCTGCCTCCCAGGTTCAAGCGATTCTCCTGCCTCAGCCTCCCGAGTAGCTGGGATTACAGGCACATGCCACCACGCCCGGCTAATATTTGTATTTCTTTTTTAAGTAGAGACGGGGTTTCGCCATGTTGGCCAGGCTGGTCTTGAACTCCTGACCTCAGGTGATCCGCCCGCCTTGGCCTCCCAAAGTGCTGGGGATTACAGGTGTGAGCCATCACACCTGGCCTGGTAGCAAGTTTTGGCATAGAGTATCTAATATTTTTTATTGCAATAGATTATACAACCCCAAGTTTATAAATATTAAAATAGTTCCAAAGAGTTAGAGGAAAGTCCAGGACAAAACAACAAAAATTCCTTTTTGTTTGGGTACAATACTCTGATAACTTTTTCCTTTTGCACAGAAAAGGATGTCTGAGATGGAAGCCATGCTGACTTTCACAGAACATGCCTGATTTTTGTTGACGGGCAACCTAAAATGAAAGAGAATGTTTTATTTATTTTATTTGAGGGGGGAAAAAGTAAAATGCTGAAGACAGTTACTCATTTTAAGAAGTTCTCCTTATGGAAATTGACTAGTCAATTGCTATTAATGCCATGGTAAGAGCTAGGCATCAATGGTGTCATTTTAAGGCAGAAATGCTTTTTGATTATGTTATAAAGCTGATTCATTTAATTCTAGACCAATGACTTCAGGTATATTTGGCTAAACAGGGAGTTGATGCTGAATTACTTCACAGACGTAAGAATCATTAAGTGAAGGACACAAACCTCAGTGTCCTTTCTTTGAAACAATAAGGACAAAGGCAAACTTCAGATTAGATTGTTGTGTGTTCAAGATGGCCTCACATGAGAGAATAGACATGAAAGAGATGAGGTGATTCTGTCCTTCTTTAACACCATCATCTGCCTGAACTCACCTCAGGCCTTCCTGTCAGGTGTTTGTCTCCCAGGTTCTTGTGAATCCAGTTTTTGATGTAGACAGAGGCTGTCTAGCTTCTGCATATCTTCTGTAAGGCCATTTCTAAGATCCTCATTGTTTCTCAGAAATTCCTTCACCACTTCCAGTCGATTTGAGAGCTGCAAGAGGAAACCATGCAATGTACAGCTTAGACGATTTTATAGCAGATTTGTAATTCAAATGAAAAACCTACTAGCTTCCAGACTGGCTCCTACTCATGTGCCCAAGAGACAGAAATCTTGGCTACAGGCATCTGTCCACAGACAGGTTAAAGTTTGAAAAACAAAACAAATCCTTTAAAACAAAGCATCCTCCACTCAAAAAATAAAAAAGTGACCCAGGATAACTGGTTCTGGGGGTACACAAGGGAATATTTGCTTGTCTCCTTCCATTTTTTTGCTTTAAAACTTCCTGCCTTTACATGAAAGGGCTTCATTTTATACATACACACACATGTGTGTGTGCAAATAAATAAAATGCCCTTTTCTTTTGAATTCTGTACCTGAATTATTATATATATGGATATATACATATGTTCATATATACGTGTGTGTATATATATATGTATGTATATATATATATATACATACACACATGTGTATGTGTGTGTGTGTATATTTTTTGTTTTTTTGAGACAGTGTCTTGCTCTGTCAGCCAGGCTGGAGTGCAATGGTGTGATCTCGGCTCACTGCAACCTCCGCCTCCTGGGTTCAAGCGATTCTCATGCCTCAGCCTCCTGAGTAACTGGGATTATAGGCACATGCCACCACGCCCGGCTAATTTTTGTTTTTAGTAGAGACGGGGTTTTGCCATGTTGGCCAGGCTGGTCTCAAACCCCTGACCTCAGGTGATTCGCCCGCCTCGGCCTCCCAAAGTGCTGGTATTACAGGTGTGAGCCACTGTGCCCAGCGATGAATGCTTTTAAATGGGGAACCCTCAACTGCAAGTTAAGTCAGGGTTATATAAATCTAATGAAGAAAAATAACGGAGCACCCTGCCCCAAGAGAGCAGTAGTTCTTAAACTGCAGAGCGTACATCACTGATTCCCATGCAGTAGGTCTGGGGTGGAACCCCAGCAAATACTCACGTTATCGTGAAGTAAGCAAATGAAAGAGCCAGATGCCAGATCATGGCTGCTGGGGATGGGAGGGAGGTGGACGGCTGTGGCCAAGACGCACGGGGAGCGGGGAGGGACAGGGAGGAGCTGCAGATGACCAAAGGGTTTCAGATTGGTCAGTAAGTAGACCAGGAATGTGCCCTTCAGGAGCTGGTTAATACACAGCTGGAAACTAGCCTAGAGCTCCTGCAAGATGCTTGGGCTTTAAATAATAAATCTGGAAACCAGAGACATGTGAAATGAAGATCACACGGATGACACTGTTCACAGCACGCGTTAGGAACTGTGGGCACTGCATCGTTAGCTCTCAGTGACTGTGCCCGGTGCCCTAGACACACCTCAGGGTCTTCCTGAGGCTCTAATCAGATGTCCGTGATGGCACCAGCAGGGCCTGGGCACCACACGCATGATCGCAGATGGACTTTTGCCCTCAGTGGGGTGCCCCTCCACTTGAGCGGAGACTTTCTCACATGATAACCCAGGAACGGCGGTCCTTGTGCTGCTACCTCCTGACCCCCCCTGCAGACTCTCAGGACTGATGTGCTCTGTTCCACTTAGTTTCTTTTCTTTTGCTCACGGTTTCAGTTCTCTTTTCCATCCCAAATTGCCTTTCTTTCCCATTATCTTCAACAGGAGTGTCCCATAGCTGACATTTCTTGAAACTTGTTTTCTCCTTTGTGAAATGCAACAAATGCATTTACTCTTGAAATGTGCTTAAGAGGTGTTCTGGCTGGGGTGATTATTTTAGCTTGGGGTTGGGAGGACGAATCAAAAGGAGGCTTTAAAAAAAAAAGTATTAAGAACAGGGAAGGTTTTGCATGTTTATATGTAAAGGGGGAAGAGAAAGTAGAGATGGAAAAACTGAAAGTACTAGAAAAATTTGGAATGTAGAAAATTCAGACTTGGACACTGAAGCCCAGCTTTGTCACTTAACTAGCTGTGTGACTTTGGCCAAGACATTTGACCTCTCCGAGCTTACTTTTAGGTATACAAATTAAGGATGATGATAACACCACCACCTAGGATTCTTATGAGGATCAGAAATAAGCTACTAAAAGCACTTAGCAGCATCTCTGGTCCATTCCCTCCTTTTTAACTACATTCATTTAATAAATGTCCAATTTACTGACAGTCTACTACATGCTGGTCTACTGTTGGAGGTAAAAGACGCTCGGCAACTTCACTCTTCCAGTCACCTAAGCCAAAACTCTTGGCCTTGCTTTGATCTCTTTCTTTCTCTCACATGCCACATCTGCCCACCTTCACATCACCTCTACACTTCTACCTTCAGCCTGGCTACCACCATCTTTTACCTGGTCCACTGCAGTAGCCTCCTACCAGTCTACCTGCTTCTATCTTGGCCCCTCCCCTCCAGTACCCCGTAGTACCCTCACCACTGCAGCCAGTGGCTCCTTTTGTCATCCCAATGGCTCACAAGGCCCAATAGGAACTGCTTCCTCTCCCTTCATTTCTCTGACCTCTTCACCCACTATTCTTTCAAGTCCTCTTCCCCTAGATACACGCATGGCTAATCCTCACCTCCTTCAAGGTACTGCTAAGTCTCACCTTCTCAAAGAGGCCACCCTAACTACCCTACTGCAACCTGACATTCGTCCCCACTCTGCCAATCCTGATCGCCCTCCCTCTGCTCTGCACTGGATTTCTCCTTCTACTGCCCCACATCATTACCTTATTATGTTTACTGTTTAGTATCTGTCTCCCACTCTGGAGATATTTGTCTGTTTCATTCACTGACGCATACCAAGCTTCTAGAACTGTGCCTGGCACACAGTAGGTGCTCAATAAAAATTTCTAGAATATAACGAATGAAGTGCCATTTTCTATCCTTTCCCCAATGGCCTTGAGTACACGCTGTCATCGTCCCTTATCCCTAAGCTTCCCCACAGGTCTCTGTGAATGTGGCTCCCTCACCAGGATTTAAGAAATCAGTCATGATTTTAAAGTCTGTGAAAATTATTTTCAAGTTTTTTAGCCACTAACTGTGCTCAATGTTCTTTAGTTGGATTTTTTTTTAACTCCCAGATCCTAACAGAGCAATGAGGGCTGGCAGGACTACGTGAAGGGCACTTAGGTGGCAGCCGAATTCTGGGGCAGATGAGCCCATGGCCGACACAAACTCCACATGTGTTACAAGGGGGCCAAGCAGCTGCTACTCCCATTTGGCTCCAAAGCAGAAAAAAAAATCTCACAGTCACAGCAATACATGCACAGTGTATTTTAATGTGAGCCCACTTTTTCTAATGTGCTATACCTTTAAGGGTCACCAAACGAATAGAAAATTGTGGAGATGGTGAGCTCTCTGTGGCACTCCATGATGTGTTTGCAGGAGCTGTCACACTGAATTACCACCATCAATCATTTTTCTCAACTTAGCTTTCTAACCCTACCCCTACTTTTTTTGGCTGGTTGGTCTGTTTAAGAGATGGGGTCTCCCTACATTGCCCAGGCTGGTCCCAAACTCCTGGGCTCAAGTGATCCTTTCACCTTGGCCTCTGAAAGTGCCGGGATTACAGGCAAGAGCCACCGCACCTCGCCTTCACCCCTACTGTTTTAACAAAAACAAGAAACAGGTCTTGATAACATTTATAACAAAAGTCCTGGGGTCATAATATAATCACTGTATTTCCTGATCCCGGGATGCACATTTTTTCCTATTGTAACGTCTCAAATGAGAATGCATCTTACCATTGATAGTGTCTTGTAATAAACTGGCAGCATTATTTTTTCTTTCTTAGAAGCAACTGAAATAATGATATGTTTTACAATTGACAGCATTTTAGATTCATTGAAATCTGGTCCTAACAAATCCTCTGACTTTGGCAACTAACCCTAAAGAAGATGGAAAATCAAATAGGGTACTGAAATTTCTGAAGACGTCAAATTTCATATATGTAGAAACCTGACCTCCAACTTTTTTGAGGTAACATGCCAATCAATCCTCACATTTTGACCAACTGAAATATTATGAGAAATGCCATGGTCTGCTGAAGAGAAAGCATGAAAAATGAGAATTTATCAACTCCACCTAGAAACTCCACCCAGAAGACAAGCCAATTAATCCCTATTTCCTTTCTGTAAAACAGATAATGGGGGTTCAAAACGTACAGCTGCCAGCTCCTCAGTATATAAGATCTGCAGCACAGCAGGCGGGAAGCCACAGGATCAGAAGGGGGAGACCTGCGGGCCAGCCCTCAGCCCCAGTGCAAGCTCCTTGGGGCCCTTGCCTCACATGCAAAGCAGGGGATATAAGATGACTGCCAGGTTCCCTTCCAGCTCTCAACTGACACAAAATCCTGGCTCTAGCTTCTGAAAACAGCAGCAGAAAGAAAACTGGGGCTCTAATGGCATTATAAAATAAAGACAGAGGAACTCAAACACATGGATTTAGAAAAGAGAAGATAAACATTCTAATACATCATTTTAAATACCTATGGTGTACCATGGTGGGCACACCCAAAAAACCAGGGGTACCAAGTCCTTGTGCTAAAGGGGCTCACCACGCTGAATAAAGCACCTGGATCAAAGCTGGAATGGTTAATACAGGCATAGTTATCTGCAAGGAGCACAGCTCCGTGAATTTGCATTTAATAAACTCTCCCTATGTTTAATGAGGTAACCAGCAAAACTACTTTCCTTGGACAAGGAGGAATGGAGAGGTGAAATGATTTTTCCAATATCTCCTGGTGATCTAGAAGTCTAATCCAGCCAGTGCTGAAATATTTCTGAACCTTACTGGAATATAATTCTACTACTGTTAATTTCTTTTATACCTTGCATGTGACAAAGGAGATTTGTTTCTCCTGTACTTGGGAGTTTAGACCATCATTAGTCTGCAGGTCCTAAACTAGAAACATTGATAATCCTTTAAACATTCCTCTCCCCACCTTCTCCACCCTTTTCCAGCCCCAAGCCATGCTCCAAGTAATCTCCCTGGCCACCAATATCCATCAGTTCTGCTCAGGCACTGCCTCCAGAATCCAGTTCCTCCACAGCCCCTAGTTTCTGTTCTCTCTCACCTTCACACGACTGCAAGAGCCTTCTGGGTAATTGCTAGCCACTCATCCAACCTCCAACTACCACAAGAGTTAACTTTCTAAAAGCTGTATCTGATCCTATCACCCTTTCTTGACTGCTTTTTGGGAATGAAGCCCAAACCCCATGGCATGGCCTAGAAAACCTTTTGGCATGTGGCTCCAGCCCACTTTACCATCCACAAACCTGGCCATAGCTCGTGTGCTCACCTGTTCTTGCCCAGGCTCAGACTATCCTTTCCTGCTTTTGCAAGTACTGTGCCCTCTGCCAAGAAGAATCTTTTTCTCTTGCCAATTTGTCAGACACTTATTTGATTCTGTGAGCCACAGCTCAACAGCATCTTCTTGGCAAAATCTTTTTTGGCAACCCACCTGACCAGCAGAGAACGTCTAGAGCATTTTTTTCAGAATTCTATTGTAGCCTTTATCACATTTTTCCACTTTGTGGCACAGATTAGTCATTCAAATGTTTGCTGATGTGAAAGTGAAAATATTTGTTAAGAGGTAATATTACTCTGTGTCAAAAGCATATTCACACTTCTGGAAATTATTTAACTTATAAATCAAAAACACAATTAATTATTTGTTAAGATGAGCTACTCTTCCTCCCCAGAATCTTTCTTTGTGTTGTTTACTCACACAGAGCCTATAACACTTTTCTTTTACCTCTTCAGGCAACACCTCTTGTTCTTCTGCTTGAAGATATATCTCTTGAAGTTTCTCCTTTAGTAACTGCATTTCTATTTCATTGACTTGGCTCTCACTCAGGTAAGTTCCCATTTCACATTCACACCCATCTCGCTGATCTTCCTCGGGGATGTGAACAGCCCAGTCAGACGTCAACAGCTGAGGGATTGCCACACAAATATATGAACTGATTTCATGAAGAAGGCATTCCACTGAATTACTCAAATAATTTATAATTAAACATAATGAACTGGATCCATATTAATAGTGCACTGTGACCACAGAAAAGCTTCTCAGCCCAGCATAATTACAGATTTCATATCGGCATTCTTTCCCCTGCTTACATTCTAACATTTAGGTTAAATCTAATAAACTTCAAATTCTAAATGTGTGGCTGTTGTTGTTTTCTCTCTCTTCATTCTGTATGCCAGAACTATTAAACATGATTTTTACCTGTTCTATTCTGGAGTATACTGCCACAATCTCTGGGATGTTCTTGAATTCATTCAGAAAATTTTGGATCTTCATCTGAAAATCTCGAAGCCACGTAGAAGACACTTTCATCTCTGAAGAGTGCATGATCTCATTACGACATTTAATTACCTGCAGAAAGACAAAAAGATAAAAGGCTTCAAAATCAAACAATGGGGTAAACTGAGATCTTTCACTCCAAAGAAAAAATCATAGAGAGGCTTTGTTAATTACAAAATCAACAAGAGCAGTCTTCAGATGAGAAGGACTGGAACTTTCTTGGGATCATGGGCATAATCTGGCATGTACCTGTATCAGAGTGGAGGACACTTCAGCCCTCCAGCCCCGCAAGTTGGATCCACATTTAGTTTCATCCTGTCTAGAGGGCAGACACCAAGAAGTGAAGGTCTCCTTTTGCCTTCAAAGGTCAGGCAGGCAGCCTGAGGGAAGCTGGCCATGTGTAATGGTAAGGAGTCATCTCCCTACTAAAAGACTGGTTCAGGGCAAACTGGAGAGCAGAGGCCCTATATCAAGGGGCAGCCTCTACTTAACACGTGGCTTGTTGCCATGGGAGTTACATGAGCCCTGTGTTCCCAGATCTTCTGATTTTTCATGAGAAACTGGAAATTTAGATTTTTATGACAACTAATTTGAAATTTTAAAAAATCATGCAGGACAAATAAGACATGACAATAAGCCAGATTATGGCCACAGGATTCTAGGAATAAAAAGATGGCTCCTGGGCAACAGTTCAGCCTTTTCTCCCTCCTTGAGTCTCTGGAGCAGATTTCCAAGCAATCCAGAAATTCCTAACATAACCTGTAGGTACCCGTCAGTGCCGTTGAGGCTTGAGGGGGTGTTCAATCCCCAGCCACATGAATAATACATTAGTCAGGGTAAGAAATACAAATAAGCCTACAACTATTCTTAGCCCTTGAAGTCTTGTGGCCAGCTGGGTATTCCACATTCCCCCAAAATCCCTTAACTTAAAACAACCTGCCAAAGAGCAAGCGCATCAGCTCTTGGTATACCCAAAGGATGAAGCAGACAATACAAAAGTCTTTTAAATATTGTTGGAGCACCAGGAAGCTGGGTCCAGGGAGTTTCCTGATGTGGAAACCATGATGAAAAGAAAATAAACTTTGGCCTCTATCTTTAGAAAAATGGTCGTCTAATCATGTATTAATATATAATTCATATAGAGTCTTCCACAGTTTGGTTAAAAGATATCAAAGGGGTCAACTACTATGACAGTTCTTTGTTTCTGCCGATATCATAAAGGAGTCTCAATCCTGGTAGTTGCTGGTATGCAGACAAAAGATACATGCATTTTCTCTACCTATTATAACTAATCCAGGTATAGCTATATACTCTTTCCAATGACCTTCAGGGTAATAAATGTATGAGTTGTTCTCTGGTGAACTAGAGAAAAATCTAAATTTCCCAGAGGAAATCTAACAAGCACAGTGATCTATTCTGACACTGTTATCCATCAGTGTTCACATTTTCTTCAGTTCCATACCATTTGGCCTTGCAGCTGCTTAGCCAATGAGATTCAGAAGGGTAGGATTCAAATGCTGGCATACAACAGGCAGAATGATGCAATGTTCTGTATTTTTTTTAATAAGGAAAATTACTTTGGTTCTGTTTATGGCAGAACAGGGAAGAGACTTTTAGGTTCATCTACTTCAGTGGCAAACGGCACAATGAGTTGTTAGGAAACTAATTCAGGAGAACTACTCTTGATTGCGTTTGCACTGGGGTTCTTGGACATCACAGAAGACATGATATGAGCCACACTAGTTTGCTTAGCGATGCCAACTTCGAACCCAAGTCTAACTTTCTTTGTACACCACTGTTCCGGGGAGCTACTACGTGCTATATCTGCATGGTTGGCTTAGCATCACAGGTGTAGCTCATGACTGGCTCTCATAGCACAGACCCAACTGACTCAGGGTATGCTTTTGAATCTGACAGCTCTTACCTCTGTGACTTTCTTTCGATCAACCACGAAGTGATCGCAGGAGTTGATGAGACTTAAAAGAGCAACTGCGTCACATTCCTCAGGTCCTCGTTTGTCTGCTAGTCCTCGGGGCATGAAGGCCTATAGCAAGGGAGGGAGGAGGGGGACCTGAGTCTCTTCCAACTCTAGGAGATGGAAAGGCAATGGTTACTTGTCTATTTTCCAAATGATGACTGAAGTTCTCTTATGCACTGAGGTTTCAACTTAGAGCCTCATGAGCCCAAAATGCAAGCAGGGAAACTGTCACAGCTAAACCTTGGCCAAGGGCAATAACTGAAGGGCTGTACTATCCTTGCTATTAGATACATATGATATAACAGGCTTTCCATTCTGTCTTAATGGCATATAAACAGAAAGCATAACTAGAAGGCATCTTTTTTCTTTTCCTTACTGAAATTTCAGTGGTTGTTAAATAAGAAGATTTAAAAATAAAATAAAAGTGGACACTTTCTAAATGACTTGAGGAAGTTCGGTATGGAAGTATTACATTAAGAGTCTGGGCTTTGGAGTGCAAACTGCGTTCAAATGCCAGCTCTGCCATTTGCCAGCTGTGACCTTGGTCAAGTTACCCTCAGATTCCTTATCAGTAAATGGGGGATAACTGTCCTTATCTACTTCAAAGGATATTGTGAGAATGAAATAAGAGAATGCAGGTATAGCACTAGCACAGTGCTGGGCACGTGCTAGTAACCAGGACATCAATGCTGGCAATTATTATGTAGATGGTGCAAGGCGAGTAGGACCCACATAGGAGTTACAGATGGAATCCGGGGATGGGAGATACTAGATATGCCAGAAAGGCCTCAAGCTAGCAGGATCTTGCCTTTAGTAGGAATTTTATGGCACAGACCCCCAAAATGGTGTTATGGGAAAGTTTGGGCGTATTTCTTTCCTGAAATATTTCTCAACTTATATTGGGATGCAACAACTTTACTAGGCTAAGAATCACAAGGGCACACTCCTGCCAAGGGACTAGAACAAAAAGTTACTCGCAATAAGAACTCTAAATAGGCTGGGTACAGTGGCTCATTCCTGTAATCCCAGCACTTCGGGAGGCAAAAGCAGGAGGATCGCTTGAGCCCAGCCTGGGCAACAAAGCAAGACTCCCATCTCTATTAAAAAAAAAAATTAGCCATGCATGGTGGTGTGTGCTATAGTCCCAGGTACTCAAGAGGCTGAGGCAGGAGGATTGCTTGAGCCCAGGAGTTCAAGGTTGCAATAAGCTCTGATTCACCACTGCACTCCAGTCTGGATAAGAGATCAAGACCCTGTTTCAAAACAAAAATGAAAACAAAAAACAACAAAAAAAAACCTCTTTTATTTAAGAGACCTGTTCCATTGAAAACACATACCAATAGGCAAGCAACTACAATGCCTCCTACAGGGCTGCTCATGAAAGCATTCTGAAAAGGCTGGGGTAAGTGCTCATGTATGCCCAGGAGAGTCAGGGCTATCCTCCTGATGGTGGTGAAATCATACACCTGAGCCCCACATAATTCAGAATTTTGTAAACCCTGGCTGGCCCCTGTCAACAGGTACAATAGCCAGTATCATCACTATCTTTCTGTGCCTTAATAGCCACAGACATGCCGACCCTCTGAAAGAAGTCTATTTTGGGCCGGGCGCACACCTATAATCCCAGCACTTTGGGAGGCCAAGGCGGGCGGATCACCTGAGGTCAGGAGTTCAAGACCAGCCTGGCCAACATGGTGAAACCCCATCTCTACTAAAAATACAAAAACCAGCCAGGCGTGGTGGCACGCACCTGTAATCCCAGCTACTTGGGAAGCTAAGGCAGGAGAATCACTTGAACCCAGGAGGCGGAGGTTGCAGTGAGCCAAGATTGCTCCACTACTCTCTAGCCTGGGCAACAGAGTGAGACTCTGTCTCAAAAAAAAAAAAAAAAGTCTATTATGGATGCTACAAAGGTTAACAAAGAAGCTAACTAACTTATCACAGGCAAACTAATGCCATGAAACTGAAGAAAAGAAGCTCTGAAAAATACCAAAAAAAAATTAGTCAGGCATAGTCGCACACGCCTGTAGTACCAGCTACTTCGGAGGCTGAAATGGGAAGATCAATTGAGCCCAGGAGGTGGAGGTTGCAGTGAATCAAGATTGTGTAACTGCACTCAAGCCTGGGTGACAGTGCAAGACCCTGTCTCAAAAAGGAAAAAAAAGAAACTGCTGAATTCAGCTGTTGCTGGGAGGAAAATGCAAAGTTAGTGGGGTCTTAGTCACCTCCGAATCAGGTGTAGTAGTTTTCTTTTCCATTATAAGGTAGGTCCTGTCTGGCATTTTCTCACCAATATAAGCCAATCTCTTCCATGTTAAAGTTTTTGTTTTGTTTTGTTTTTGAGAGACAGGGTCTTGCTCTGTTGCTCAGACTGGAATACAGTGGCACAATCACAGCCACTGCAGCCTCAAACTCCCAGGCTCAAATGATCCTCCCAACTCAGCCTCGCAAGTACCTGTGAGGATTACAGGCATGCACCACCATGCTTGGCTAATTTTTTGTATTTTTTGTAGACATGGGGTTTCGCCATATTGCCCAGGCTGGTCTTAAACTCCTGGAGTCAAGTGATCCGCCTGCTTCGGCCTCCCAAAGTGCTGGGATTACAGGCATGAGCCACCGTGCCTGTCCTTGCTAAAAGTTTATTTTAGTAATTATTCCCTTTCTTCAGAACTGGAAGCCAACAGGGAGGCTCTGCTGCATCCTTACAGTGAAAGCAGTGTCTTAAAATTGTATTGCATACCACCGTGTTCCACATGCCAAACGCACAGCAGTGAGAAACATGTTATTGCCTCTCTCTATCCTCCACTGTCTCTTCGCTGAGTAGGAGATGGGGCTGGAAAATAAACAGAGGCCCAATTGTGCAGGGCCTTATCGGCTCTGGAAAGGTGTGGGGTTTATTCTAAGGCCATCAGGAAGCCATCCAAGGGTTTTAGGCAAGGGTTATAGAACGATCTAATTCCCATTTGAAGACTGCACATGCTGCTGTGTGAAGGACCGACCACAGATGCTCAGAGCAGCAGAGGCCTGGTAGGAGAGGGTGAGAGTTGTGATGTGGAGATGGAAAAGAAGATTCCAAAAGTATTTTGCAGGTACAAACAAGGAGAGAGGGGGTACTGAGAGGGAAAGAGCTGAAACAAGAGTGACTCTAGAAAGTTGGTAATGGGGAACGGGCATAGGGTGGGGGGCAAAGACAAACTGTTCTACTTTAGAACTAAATAAAATGTGCTCCATAGGCGATGGAGTGGAGGGGGCAAGTAAGCAGTTGGATGTGTGCGTCTAGAACTCAGAAGAGAGGGCAGGGCTAGAGCCACCAATTTGGGAGCCAGTTAGCATTTAACTCCACAGGCCTGGACAATGTCACCAGAGAAGAAGGGAACAGAAGAGGCCCGGCCCTGAGTCCTGAGGAAGGCCAAAAGACATTCAGAAGGAGGCTGAGCAGGAAGAGCCAGGGAGATGGGAGGAAAGCCAAGAGGGTTTCAAGAGCAGCCAGTAATGCCAAATGGCTCTGGGAGGTAAGAGAGACGAGGTCACAGATGCAGTGGAGTGGCAGGGGCAGAAGCCGAGGCGGAGTTGGTTGAAGAGGAAGTGGGAGCAGAGGAGAAGAGAACAGGCATGAAACCTCTTTTTTGAGATGCTCTGCTGGATTTGTGTATGGGAGGCAGATAGAGAAATGGGGAGATAGCAGGAGAGAATGGATCAAGGGACATTTTTTTCTCTTTTTTTTCTGAGACAGGGTCTTACTCTGTTGCCCAGGCTGGAGTACAATGGTGTCACCACAGTTCACTGCAGCCTTGACCTCCTGGGCTCAAGTAATCCACCCATCTCAGCCTCCCAAGTAGCTGGGATTACAGGCACACACCACCATAGCTGGCTAATTTTTTTTTGTATTTTTGGTAGAGACGGGGTTTCACCATGCTGGCCAGGCTGGTCTTGAACTCCTGACCTCAAGTGATCCACTCGTCTCGGCCTCCCAAAGTGCTGGGATTACAGGGATGAACCACCGCGCCCAGCCACTCCTGGCTAATTTTTGTATTTTTTTGTGGAGACAGTTATGGGGTTTCGCCATGTTGCCCAGGCTGGTCTCGAACTCCTGAGCTCAAGCAATCTTCTCACCTCTGCTTCCCAAAGTGCTGTGATAACAGGCATGAGCCACCACATCCGGCCTCTTAAAATCTTATTTTCCAATTATTTATTCAAGTGTTTTTAAAAAAAACAGCTTTCTTGAGATATAATTCACCCATCTACACATTATAATTCAGTGGTTTCCAGCATATTTAAAGAGGTGTGCAACCACGACTACAGTCCATTTTAGAACATTTTCATTGCCTCAAAAAGAAACCCCATACCCATTAGCTATCATCCCTCATTCCCCAAAGCCCTGGCAACCACTAATCTACTTCTGCTTCTGTAGATCTGCCTATTCTGGATATTTCTTTTCTTTTCTTTCTTTTCTTTTTTTTTGAGATGGAGTTTCCCTCTTGTTGCCCAGGCTGGAGTGCAATAGCACAATCTCAGCTCACCGCAATCTCCACTTCCCAGGTTCAAGTGATTCTACTGCCTCAGCCTCACGAGTAGCTGGGATTACAGGCATGCGCCACCACGCCTGGCTAATTTTTTGTATTTTTAGTAGAGACGGGGTTTCTCCTTGCTGGTCAGGTTGGTCTTGAACTCCTGACCTCAGGTGATCCGCCCACCTTGGCCTCCCAAAGTGCTGGGATTACAGGCGTGAGCCACCGTGCCCGGCCTGGACATTTCTTACAAATGGAGTCTAAATGGAATTTATATAAAATGGACATTTCATATAAATATAATATGTGACTAGCTTCTTTCACTCAGCATACTGTTTTCAAGATTTATCCACATTGTAACTTGTATTAGTACTTAATTCCTTTGTTACATTGTTACAGCAAAACAATATTCCATTGTACAGAGATACTGCATTTTAAAAATTCCATTCATCAGCTGATGGGTATTTGGGTTGTTTCTACCTTTTGGCTATAGTGAATGGAGCTGCTATGAACATCTGCGTACATTTTTTTGTATGAATGTATGGTTTCATTTCTCCTGGGAATATACTTAGGAGGGGAATTGCTGGGTCATGTGGTAACTGTTTAATTCTTTCTTTTAAAAAAATTTAAATAAACCATGGCTATATTAAAGCTTTTTCTATGGAGATGGGAATGAGCTGCAAGAGAGAGAGTGGACAGCTGAAGCCTCAAAGGCCTTGAGCAAGAGAAAAGGGATAAGATCCAACACACGAGTGGAGGTATGAGGCAATAAGAGGAGAGACACCCTTCCTCCTCTGTAGCAGAAGGAAATAGATGGTACACATGGAGATTAGTTGGTGTTGGCAAAAAGAAGAGGAAGTATAGTCAGCCCTCCATATCCACGAGTTCCACATTCATAGAATCAACCAACTGTGGATGAAAAATTCTCAGAAAAATAATACAACAGTAAAAATAATCGAAATTTTTAAAAAATATATCATAACGACTATTTACATAGCACTTACATTCTATCAGGTATTATAAGTAATCTAGAGATGATTTAAAGTATATAGGAGAATGTATGTAAGTAATATGCAAATACCACATACATCATTTTATATCAGGAACTTGAGCATCTGTGGATTTTGGTATCCTTGGGGGTCTTGGAAGCAATACCCCATGGATAAGGAGAGACAACTATATATGTCCAAGGGCCTCCATCAATTCCGTGAAGCATGAGCAAGGGCGGAGGAACGGGAGCAGGGATTTGCCAGGGAAAAGTAGTAGTCTCCAGAAACTGAAGCCTAGAGAGAGATGTGGCCAGACCACTGGGGCTCATGATCAAGAATGAAAGTGAAACCAGTCAGTTTCCTTGTGAGATTCTTTCCCACTAATCAGAAGCAGAAAATGTCATCAGGACTGGAGTTGGGCCAGGCAAGTTCAGAGAAAGGAGAAAAAAAAGCTGAGATAACAGCAAGGGACCGATTATAATGATGGGCCATGGAATCTGGGCTAGCTGAGGTGACAAAGGCAGGCAGGAGGACAGAGGGTGCTGGGTATTCAGGAAGCAGTGGAAGCCTCAAAGAGGCGGAAGTAGTATGGGGCACAGGGTTGGGGGCAGGGGTGTATGAATAAGTGTGCCAAAGGCCAGCAGGATGTTAGACACTGAGACTTTCTGTGCCAAGGTCCAGGGTGTGGGCATGCAAGCCGGAGGCTGAGGGGGAGTGAAGCAGAGGATGCTGGAATCAGGAGCCCAGAAACAGAGGATGGGGTTGGACTAGAAGGTCTGTAGGTGACAGCAACCAAGAGGAGCAAAGAGTGGTATAAGGAGGTAGTACAGGCTACAAGAAGATTCCAATGGTGTGAAAGCAGCAACGCAGACCAAACAGATGAGGGACAGGCATTGTAAAGGGCAGAGTTTTCTTTCTTTCTGTTTTTTTTCCTCTTTTCTAGGTAGAAGTAGAAGTCAGCAACTCTATGGCTGCAGTGGAAAAAAATGGGGAAGAAGGTGTAGGTGTGGTGGGTTTACCGGCTCGTGATACCCAAAAGTCTGGGGACCCCGATACAGTTCAATTTTTTAAGACAGGGTCTTGCTCTGTCCCCCAGGCTGGAATGCAGTGGTGTGATCATGGCTCACTGCAGCCTCGACTTCCCAGGCTCCAGTGATCCTCTCACCTCAGCCTCCTGAGTAGCTGGGACTACAGGCATGCACCACCACACCCAGCTAATTTTTGTATTTTTTTGTAGAGACGGGGTTTTGCCATGTTATCCAGGGTGGTCTTGAACTCCTGAGCTCAAGCCATCCTCCCACCTTGGCCTCCCAAAGTGCTGGGATTACAGGCGTGAGCCACAGCGCCCGGCCCCAATTCCTTTCATTTTTGAGATTGGGGAGCACAAGCTGGCCCCCGTGTCACACCACGGCAGCTGATCCAGGACTCAGATCATCTGCTTCCCAGGCACTGCTCCTTTCCAGTGCCCACCCTGTGCCTGCTGATAACTACTGGCATGTAGACTGACTGCTAAAGTCAATTTGTGTTAGGAAGCCACTTCTGGCTGTCCCTCTCCGTCCCTTACTGGGCAAAAAAATTTCCTACTCGATCTACTTAGTAAGTGACATTGCCAAGATCTGAAGACAGATCCGGCTGCCTACCCCATTCCCAGCTACCCAAAGTGCCTTTAACTGGGCACTTAAGGTGCTATTTTAGCCCTAACTTCCCTTGGCTTACTCTGTCATCCTTACGGCATCCTATAGCCAAAAAAGAGCTGATGAGCTGTTCAGCGAGCCTTACCCTCAAACAGGCCACACAAGAGTCTCCCTCCCTCCCTGCCTGTGCTCATGATGCTCGCTCTGCATCTTGCCCCAGTATCTCTTGTAGAAATCTTTCCTGTAACTTTCCAAGCAGGGGTAACAAACTCAAATGCCCTCAGGAAGCAGACGGGTAGAAGAAAGCTTCTACTTCACTAAGCTGGGTTGGGTCCCGCATACCACCCCTGAACCGCCTACACCCTTGATCAATCTCTCTCTCTGCATCTGTTTATGAGGCCCCGGGGTCCACAAGACCAGATAGCCACCCCGAGTGCTGGGTGACCCGCCGCTTCCTCCTTCCGTCCCCGCCTCAGGCGCTTACCTTGGCCACCTCCCAGGCGTCCACGGGCCAGCGGCCCGGCCGGCAGTTTCCCCAGTGCACATCTCCATTTCTGTTGACATGATGTCTCAAAATCTCCCTTTTCCATTCAGCGCACACCTGACACTGAGGCTGAAACTACAGGGGGCGGCGGTGAGGAGGGGCCCAGGAGGGAGGGACGTCGCGGTGGGCCCAGCCTCGCGGAGGGAACAGGACACTTGCGCTCTGGGTCTGGGACAGGAACGGGGATGAGGAGGGGTGGGGTAGGGGCGGTGGTCAAGGCCCCGAGCCAGGTGCTCACCTGGCGGGCGCGAGGGCTGCACCGTGAGCCGCCGCGGCAGACGGCGCGGGGCCCCAGGCCGGGGGCTGCGGCGAGTAGGCCGCGGTGGAAGGAGAGCACCTCGCGGCCGACGAAACCCTGCAGGCAGCTGCGCAGCAGTAGCAGGCAGTGGCCCGCCTTCACCCAGTTCTTGTACTCGGCGCAGTTGAGGCGCGCCGCTAGCTCCGACAGCACCATGTCTCCCACTTGGAACCAGCAGGTTGCGGGGCGTGGCGGACGGCAGTGCGCAGGCGCGGAGCCTGGGAGGTACCCGAGGCAGCGGCGCCTGCGCGGCGCGGTGCCACCGACACCGGGGCGGGGCATCTTGACTTCCGGGGCACGTCGGCTCCACCCCACTTGGGTGACGTCTGACGTCTGACGTCTAACAACTTTGGTGCTTGGGGAAGCAGTTAACTATTTGAAACCTTTAGGCCCTCTTCGTCCCCCAAACAGAGACCCTGTCGGCATCCGATTCGACTCCCTCTCCTAATGTAGGGCACTTCTGTTTTAACTTTTTTTTATTGTACAGATGTACAAGGTGCTCAGGGCACATTGCTTGAATCGTGTATGTTCTTTGCATTATACAATTCTGGAGTTACTAGTCCTAAGCCCACAGACCAGCTGTAGCAAATTGAGGTATTAGTGAAACGTGACCGCTGGCTGCCTGCGGTGTGCCAAGCTAACCCAAAACTCAAAATCCCCCGCCACTGGACCACCTAGAAGGCGGCGTTTGCCTGTTTAGGGCAACACATCACTTGGATTCTAGAAGGCTGCACACCTGAGCCAGATAAGGGCATCCTGAAGCACCTAGCAAAGGTTAGACGATAATTATCTAGTATTCTTGATTATATGATAATTAGTGCTCCTTGCACATGGAAGTCTGATTTAAGTTCCAAAGAAGTGCCACAAAGGTCAGAAGGCACTGGGATTGTCAACTCCAAGTGACAAGTCAGGTCAGTTTTAGTTGTTTTTAATGAGCTTTCTGAGCTTGGAAAACATGTCAAAATTGTGTGTAGTTAAAAGCCTCTGAGGAAAGAGTCTAAACATTAAACCTTCCCGACTGTGGTTCACAGCAAAAATGTCCAGTGTTTAGGAGCACTAGCTCAGACTCAAACTGCCCCTTCTTAGCAGTTTGATCTTAAGCAACCTTAATTTGATCTCAGGCAAATTGCATTTCTCTGGGCCTCCATTTACTCATTTTTAAGAAGAGGATATCAATAACCTACCACATTGGGTTGTTGTGAGGATTAAATACACATTGAAATATTAAGAAAATGCCTAGCACACAGTAAGCTCTCAGTAAATACTTGCTATTATTTTATATTGACCTAAATATGCCCTTTCATCAATCAGTTATATTCTTGGGCAAGGTATTTTAACAAATCACTGGCCACTTGGAAGTGGAGGCAACTTACAGAAAATTGTGAGCATACCATGGAGTTCCTGGAGTTGTGCAGCACAGTGCTGGTTGGCCTCTGCTAACTTTGTCTTAATAACCTCAATGCTAAATCCATCCTAAGTAAATTTAAATCACATCCTTAGACACACTGTCCATTCTCAAACCGAATGAAAAAAAAAAATTCCACAAGAAACAATAAAATACACATTAACATTTTCCCTCTATGTCCCTTGAATGTAAGTTCTCTTAAAATTTTCTGTATACTGATTTTATATCAAGAACACTTGGATGATAAATAAACATTAAGGTAAAATGTAATAGGCACTTCTTTTGGGGGGAAAAAACTATGAAAGGAACAACTTTTTATATTGAAATTGGATCAGAATCCAGGGTAGCAAAGTTATAACTTCTTGAAGTTATCAAATTAACCACAGTCCAAAGAATGGCTGTTAGTATCCTTTGGCTGAACAGATTACTGTGTTAATTAGAACACAGTTATTAGTGGTTCTTAAATTCAAAGTCATATAAATTTTAGTTTATGCTTGCACTTAACTCACTCAGTTAATTTTCAAACATAAGGTTCGACTCCTGTTATTAACGACTTGACACGTTCTGCTGAAGCTCTCACTTTTCTTCTAATTCTGAAAGTACTTTTATACATTCTGAAATAGCATTTCAGCAGATGGAAAAATGAAGGTGGCAAATCAGGACCAATTTCTTATTTCAAGGTTAAATTAATACTAAACCAGACTATTAATGAAAACATCTTCATCAAAATTAACTAGAGAGTTGGTAGTTCTCTGAAACTTTGTATAAATTTTATTTATTACTGTAAATACTAAAATCACATTGAAAACACATCTTTAACCTTAAAGTTAAGTCCCAACCCGATTATTAGAGAAAATCACTTGGGCATCCAGTCCCTTTGATTGAACCTGGGTAACAAAAGAGGCAAAAGACATGATTTGTGATGAAACTTACTATTCAAATGCTAAATGTTTTCAAGCTTTAATAAGGTATATATCAATTCCAAGTACCAAGCATAATATAAAAATTCAAATTCATGGGTTTACTCTTAATAAGCATCAAAAGCAAATTTTGTGCACTGAATCCTATCTTACTCTTGATTGGCACAATGCATTCAGAGATGAGTTATAATTAGGAAAAAAGAGTGTCCACTGAATGCATCATGTGTAAAAATGCAATTAACATTTCAAAACCACATTAAAAGGGAAAATACCTAAAAAGTTAACTCTTAATAAAATTATTTGAAACAATATTATCCTGCAGATAAAAATACATTTCTTGTATATACATGTAGATTTCTACATGAAAGAAAAGATTCAGCTCCAAATAGAAAAGGGCTGACCCTTGATAAAGACATCTTAGATTGCCAAACTGATGTGATTACCACTGTAAGAACTAAAAACAGAAGGATAAAAAGGTTAAGTTAAAGGAAGGATAAAAGTTTAGTCAACTGCTCCTGAACAGTGGCAGAGTTGGGTGAGAAGTGGGAGATGAAGGCAGAAATAAGACAAAGAAGAAAGGCAAAGAAGGCCTCAACTCTGATTGAAAATGAGTGGAGAATCAAGCAAAGTTGAGAACGGATATGATATACGTGCAGTGAGATACTTGAAACTAGAATTTGATAGTTGATAGTTATAGAAGCTCAATTAAATCATCTTGAAGTGGAATTAGACAAAGCATCTACATTTTAATGGAGAACCAGTATTACAGTGACCAGGTAACTCGGCATGGTATTATCATTTAAAAATTTTTCCTAAATACCATGAAGTCGGTAGAAGACCTTTGCATCAGACCACGTTCTTTGAAGCTTAAAAAAGTCCCTGACTGACTAGGAAAGACAGCACAGTACTCCAAAAAGAAACCCTGCAGAGATGTATTAATACCAAAAACTCCATTTGACCCTGGACAGGCCCAGGATTCGGGATTCTTCAAAATGAGGGGAATGGACCAGGTTTCTTCCAAGCAAAACATTCTATCGTTTTGTTGACAATGAATTAAATTGAAATTGTTTAGAACAATCCCAATTTTGGTGGGGAAGGAAAGGAGGATAAGTTAAGCAAGATAAAGAAAGCTCACAGAAACTTCATGCAGAGGTACAGCATTAAAGTTCTTTGTTTCCTAATTAATGTTGTATGCAGAAGTATTCTGTAAACTAAATTTTCCTGACAGAAAAGTTCCCACATCCTCAACAGATGAGAATGATTGCATTATTTGGGATCCTTGATCAATATGAACCACATACTGTCCCTTCTCAAAGACTAAGTTCCTTATTTTTCACCCAAATCCTATATATTGAAAGACAACCAAGGTGCTAAATGTTAACCACTAGTCAAGTTAGGAATGTCTGAAGAAAATATATTAACCTTGACATAAAGAAGATGTTTTTGGTCAAATTTCAGACATGTATTATTATAAATTAATAACTGGCTCCATCCACCAGGTTAAAGATGAAGGGAGGGCCTAAGATGTCTCTAGAGTTTATATACACACAAGTGAGTGTCACTGTTTTGTTTTGTTTTTGACCTAGTTTTATTAAATATTGCTTCCTTGGGGTGTGTTTATAACAACTCCCAGAACATTTCATGTACGGATTCAAAGCGGTCATATTAAAATACAGCTTCAATATAAAGTTTATCACAGTTTTACAGTATTCAAAAATGACAGACCTGCCTTAAAAAACAAAACAAAAACCAAAAAAGGACTATTACACCCAAAACATAAGAAAACAATTAAATAAACAAGTTTGGCATTTTCATAACTTTATAGTATAAAACAGAATATTAAATTTATTACTGGCAAACGGACACTGATTTATTTCCTTTGAAATGTGTCCCATTTAAACACTCTATACAAGTTCATTATACAAAAGATGGATGATCATTTTGATGAAAGAAGTGCACCCTGAAAATTTTTGCCAGTTTAGAATATTTAGCTCTTAAAGTTTAAAAAAAAAGTCCTTTTCCTTTTTTAAACTGAAGGCTGAATTCAGATTTTTTTTGTTGTCTCATCTGTCAGCCTTCCTGGTTTAAAAACAATAGTGTCTATGGACGCCCACCAGGGGGCAGTGTAAGATTAGCCATTAAATCACGAACAGCTGCAAATATTGTGCATTCACCTGCAACAGAGAAAAATGGTCATTAGCTATTCGCAACACAGGAAAGATGTTAACACACCGGTAAGGGAAGGGGTAATTAAATCTAAAATTAGTGAGAACTTTAAAGATCAAAATAAAAGACAATTTTAACTGCCCAGATTATTGGGGATTAAGCTGTGGTGTTAAGTATCAGATTATATTTGGTTTGGATTTTTTTTCTCAGGAGGAAACTTCAAGCAAGTCCCAGTTAGGTTTGTATTTAGGAAGATATGTCTAGAGTTTCTGTTTAGAAACACTGTAGCATTAGATAAGCCTTTGAAGTTGGGCTTTAAGGCTACTGAGTGCTTATAAGGGCATTTTGGATATCATAAAAACATCTAGTTTATATTTATGCATTAGTTACAACTTTGGTGGTATCTTTCAAACGTTGCATTAAAGGCCAGATAAAAATGTTTAGGACAGCGCTGTCCAATAGAACTTTTTGTGATGATGGAAATGTTGTATAAGTGTGCCATGGCTATTAAACACTTGTAATACAGCTAGTGTGACTGAGGAACTGAATTTAAAGTTTTATTTAATTTTCATTAACTTAAATTTAAATAGCCACATGCTGGCTAGTGGCAGTTATACTGGACAGTGCATGTCTCTGACATCTATTGGAGTTTTCTCCCAAAATTCAAGGAAATGGTCAACTTCCAGAGTTCAACATTAAAATCAATTAAATACAAAAATGATCTTCTTAAAAGCACTTCATCAGAAGAGAAGTGATGGGTGTGGGAGGTGGGGTGGGAGACTGAAGTATGGTACACCAACAATCCAAAAACAGGATTTGTGGGTGGGGAGGGTGCTGGCGATTCATCCTGTCAACTTCTCCTTTGCTCAAAGAAACCAAATACTCTGCTTCTTGTAAATATTACAAGTATTTAAATATTATAAACCAAAAGCTGGATCCCTTCCTCTACAGCATGGTCTAACACTGTATACAGTGGCTGAAAGTGGGAGAACTGAAGACCTCATGTGAACCATGGCCTTTCAGCAAAGGGCAGGATGTGCAGTGATCCTGTGCACATGAGAAGGTACAGAAAGAAAAAGGAAATCCAAAGGTCTGCCCAGTCCAAGGGGGGAAAAAAATGAAAACACTTCCAAAATATCTCAACAATTTCTGAAAAGGAGAAGTATTGTTTTTTAAAAAACAAATTTTCATTATTGATAGGCAAGAAAACTTGCTTGATCCCAATAGGATCAAAACATTTTCCTTTTAATTTTAAATTCCACAAGACATAATACATAAAAACACATAAGATAATGACAGCCATCTGCTTGTGAAGGAATGGTGTTTATTATCAAGGTTCTACTGGACTGTTACTTTGAGAATTCTGATAGCTTTAAACTTTGATTCTTGAGGACCTATTTTTAGCTGAAAGAAGAGAGAAGTCAAAGGATGAAAGCAGAAAATTGTAAGAAGTAGAAGAAGTATTACAACAAAAGAAGCACACCCTTCTCTACTGCCCAGTGTATTCCTTATACATTAAAGTGAGAACTCGCCTGCATATCCAATGTGGGGAAACAAATAGCTAAATATATCATTTCTCTCCTGATTCCTAGTTCTAGAAAACTCTGGACACTGTAGTACCTAAAAATGTTTCAGAGAACAACTTTCCCTCATTTAAAAACATAATTGTTATTTAACTATTCTAAACAGAGAGAGATACAGAGAACTTCCTTAATATTAGAAATAAGCAAATTTTAAATTTCCTTAATATTAGAAATGAGCAAAATGGAAGAAAAGTTCTCTTTGCTGAGCTTTGTATTTTGCAACCCCAAATTTAGCACTGCCAGGAGTTACGTGTTAAGTGAAGTCTACTCCAGTATTGCAGGGACCTTGTTTATCTTTCTAGAAACATTCTGGTTTCCTCGGAAATGTTCAGTTTGAGAGCTTCATTGTGCACATGGTGAAAAGGTTCACTTGCACCCACCTGACACTTATATAAGAAGCCCAAAAAAGCAGTAATGCCATTTGTATCAGCTTTTATTCTTCACAAAACATTTAGAAGATACAGAACTTTTAATAATATTCTTCTATTCGTGATTGAACCATAAAATATGAGAAACCAACATGCATTTCAACTTTGTGATGTACAGAGTGGCAGGTATTGATGGTAGGGCAGGAATTCACAGCCGTGGAAAATTCTATCATCCTAACCTAGGTCTTTGTGGCAATGTGTGCTATAAATACAAGCTTCTGGCATTAGCAACTGGGTCAGTCCCAATAGTAAATCACTAACAAAAAGTCCAGGCAGCAGAGAAATGGACAAAAATGAAGAACCAGTGAGAAAGGAAGAAAGCGACAGGCAGACATTAAGAGGGCCACGGCAACCAGACCTCTGTTGCTATGACTGGGTGGTAGAGTAGGTAAGGAGGGAGAAGAGAAGAGGAGAAAGGGGTGTCTCTCAAAAGAACTTTTATAACATATATGCAATAAAATATTGTCTACTGGTCATGTACCTTGTCGTGGTGGATTCATCTCTGCAAACCTCTTCAGAATGTTGCTGACCATCATGGGAGCAGCAACAGAAGAGTTCTGCTGTCTGGGAATGTCTGCCTGCTGGGTTGTACCTGAAGCCATGTCATAAATGATTGGAACTATAATACTAACAGGTTCTTGGGGAGGGACCGATGTTTTCTGAGTTAGTTGAAGCTGTATACACACAACACACACAAAGAGAATAAAAACATCATAAAACATCTGTCTAAATGTATCAAAGGTACTATCATTTACTATACTTTCAGATTAAGATAAGCAAGCAAAAGAAAATTACACATGACAAGAAAAGTGACAAACAACTGAATATTATGGTTAAGATGCAACTGTGCTACACAATTACCTGGTTCAATAAATTTCTGTTTTATTACTAAAGGAACCAGGATGTCATGACATCTACGCTGACAATTAAGGAATCCTGGCCTCTATTTGGCAACAAGAGATAATTTATGCAGTTATCCAAAAGTTGCTCTATTATCACGTGGCATTTCCCTCAGAAGCTCTGTACATGCACAGATGCTGGGTGGTACTTACAAAAAATAGCATTTTGGATTTCAGCACCACAGCAGGCGTCCCAGGAGGTGCAATCGGCGGCGCGCTGGGAGGGATCGTCAGGCAAAACTGAACATTCCATTTTAGCTGTGTTGCCTGGTCAGGGAACTATTTTGAGGGGGAAAAATCAAGATAAAGGCATATAAACGTTTAAAATCATATTCTAGGTAGGAAAGTCTGAGAGGTTAGAATTTTGTTTCATACCCAATTATTAACAGAACATAAAGTTAATAACTGCACTTTTTCAAAACAAATACATACATGAAGTTGCTAACTGAAAAGTCAACTGTGGACTTACGTAAGATCTTCCCCTTCCTTCCCTCCCACTTCGTTAATTCCTAAGGCCTATGGATTCGGCTTCTGCAGGGTCTCTGACATCTGTTCCCTCCTCTCTATATTCATTGAGGCCACAATGTGCAGGGCTTTATTACTTCTCCTGTGCTCCCCTAACAGCTCTTTCCAGTGGCTGCCTCTTCCAGTCCATCCTCATACCACCATCAGACATAGGTCCTACAACATGGTTCCAGTCAAGCTCACAAATGTTCAGTGACATTTAGTGACACATGCTATCCCCCTACCACCCACAACTGAGGACCAACACCTAGCATTCAAGGCCCTTCTTAACTGTGCCAATCTAGACTTCCCAGTCCTGTTTCCAACTCTTTGCCTAAACAAACTAGTCAAACTGTGTGAAAGATTTTTAAATTATATCCATTGGTGCTTTTTTAGCCACATAAATATTTACTCCTTTAAAAATTCAAATGGATTTTTTGACATAAATAATGTTTCCTACAGCCTATTAGATCAGAAGCCAAATGTTGAGACTATTAGCAAAAGAACACTGTTGCCCCAATATTTATAGTAAAACGCTAACTAAAAAAAGAGTGAGGTAATTGAAGTTACTCAAATCAACACTAGAAACATTAAAATGAAAAGACCACTGTAAGACTGAAAAAAATACATCAGCTGCCATCTGGATTCCATCTATATAACTACATACTTTCACAGTATATATCTCCCCATACAGAGAAGATTGATTATATGATAAATGAGCATCTGAAAAAGTTGGATCCATACCTCCTCATATTTGACACCAAAACAAAGTGAGACCCTGTCTCAAAATAAATAAATAAAAATATATTTAAAAATTTAAATAATTAAAAAAAGGAATCCAAATGGTATTAGAAAAAAAACTTTGGGAGGATTATTTCAAAATCTGGGAGTGAGAAGAATCTAACAATGATACAAAATCAGGAAAACTTAAAAACCAATATTGATACATTTCACTATTTAAAAGAAAATTTTGCATAGCTAAACCTACCAAAAGTCAAGTCAAAACACAAATGAAAAACGCGGAAAAAATATTTACAATGAATATCCCAAGGGGCTAACTTTGCTAATGTACATACCCAATTCCTACAAATCAAAAGACCTAAAAATCTACAAATTAGAAAGACCCAAAGTCTAAACACTGATAAAACTGTTGACAAGGATGTGGGAAAAAGCCAGTACTCTCATTGCTGGTGGGAATATAAACTGGCATAACCTCTATGGAGAACAATTTGGCAAAATCTACCAAAATTACAATTACATATATCCTCCGACCCAGCAATTCTACAGGTATACTGGCACATCCATAAAAAGGCTCTTTATTGTGGCACTGTTTTTAACAGCAAAATATCAGAAGAAACCAAAATGGCCAACAAGTTGGGACTACTCAGCAATTTTAATACATTCATCTAATGAAATACTAAGCTTTGTTAAACAACACAAAACAAAGACATCCTTTATATACTGATATGGAAAGATCTCCAAGATTTGTTCAGTGAATAAAGCAAGATGCTCCTCCATTTCAAGCAATATGCCAGGTCAGATATCCCGGAAATCACATCCACCACAAACACTAAAAATACTGGGGGTGGAAAGGCATCTTTTTATTTTTTATTTTTTGAGACGGAGTCTTGCTCTGTCACCCAGGCTGGAGTGCAATGGTGTGATCTCGGCTCACTGCAGCCTCTGCCTTCTGGGTTCAAGCGATTCTCCTGCCTCAGCCTCCTGTGCAGCTGGGATTACAGGTGCCCGTCACCACACCTGGCTAATTCTTTGTATTTTTAGTAGAGATGGAGTTTCACCATGTTGGCCAGGATGGTCTCAAACTCCCAACCTCACGTGATCCACCCGCCTTGGCCTCCTAAAGTGCTGGGATTACAGGCATGAGCCCCCATGCCCAGCCAAAAGCCATCTTTTTAAATGCTATTATGCATTGAATTGCGCACCTGAAGAAGACATGAAGTCCTAACCCCCAGCACCCATGAATATGATCTTATCTGAAAACCAGGTCTTTGGAGATGTAATCAAATTAAGATGAGGTCATTAGAATGGTCCCTAATCCAATATGACTGTTGTCCTTTATAAGAAGAGAAGAGACACAGGCAGAGACACACACAGAGAGAACACCATGTGACGACAGAGGCAGAGGTTGCAGTAGCTAAGGAATACCAAAGACCGCTGGAACCACCTGAAGCTAAGAGAAACACATGGAATAGATTCAACCCTAGGGTCTTCAGAGAGCATGGCCCCACTGACCCCTTGATTTAGGGTTTCTGGTCTCCAGAACCGTGAGAGAATAAACTCCTATTGTTTTAAGCCACTCAGCTTGCCGGAATTTGTTGTGGCAGCCCTAAAAAACGAACACGAATGCAGACTGAGTTATGCAGAAACTAAGGGAAATCCCCCAAGGGCCAACAACAAACCAAGAACAGATATTCAGTGCTCTGAAGGCAGCTGCTGCCCACGGAGCATCTTGCTGTCTCTTACTTTGCACTTCAGATTGACTGATTGATTGATTTTTTTGGAGATGTAGTCTCACTCGGTCGTCCAGGTTGGAGTGCAGTGGCATGATCTCGGCTCACTGCAACCTCTGCCTCCTGGGTTCAAGCAATTCTCCTGCCTCAGCCTCCCAAGTAGTTGGGACTACAGGCATGTGCCACCACGCCTGGCTAATTTTTTTGTATTTTTAGTAGAGACGAGGTTTCACCATGTTGCCCAAGCTGGTCTGGAACTCCTGAGCTCAGGCAATCGGCCCGCCTCAGCCTTCCAAAGTGCTAGGATTACAGGCGTGAGCCACCGTGCGCGGCCTTTTTTTTTTTTTGTGAGACAGTCTCACTCCATCACCCAAGCTGGAGTGCAGTGGCATGATCTCGGCTCACTGCAACCTCCCCCTCCCGGGTTCAAGCGATTTTTCTGCCTCAGCCTCCCGAGTAGCTGGGACTACAGGCTGTGCCACCATGCGTAGCTAATTTTTTAGTATTTTTAGTAGAGACAGGGTTTCACCACATTGCCCAGGCTGGTCTCGAGCTCCTGAGCTCAGGCAATCTGCCTGCCTCAGCCTCCCAAAGTACTAGGATTACAGGTATGAGCCACCGCACCCGGCCTGCACTTCAGTTTTAACAGCTATTCAGGACACAAAGTCTAGGACCAACATGGCTGAGGAGTCAGATTTTTAAAAATTATATGTTATAAATTTATACATAAACCATCTCATAATAAAAATGGAAAAAAGTACAAAACAGGATGTGTAAATATCATTTCATTTAAAATATTTATAAGAAGGCCACGCACAGTGGCTCACACCTGTAATCCCAGCACTTTGGGAGGCCAAGGTGGGTGGATCACTTGAGACCTGAAGTCTGAGACCAGCCTGAGCAACACGGTGAAACTCCGTCTCTACAAAAAAAAAAAAAAAAAAAAAGCCAGGCACGGTGGCGTGCACCTGTAGTCCCAACTACTCAGGAGGCTGAGGTGGGAGAATCACCTGAGCCCCAGAGGTCAAGGGTGCAGTGAACTGAGATCTCATCACTGCACTCCAGCCTGGGTATCGGAGTGAGACCCTGTCTCAATCAATCAAAAGTTTATGAGAGCAATGTTATTTGCTTTTATGAATGCACCATCTCTGGAAGGAGAGGCAAGCCATGGTAACTCTGGTTGGCCAGAAGACAGTTGGACAGGGATAGAGGGGACAGGGATAGCTAGACAGGAACTGATGGGAAATTTCTCACTATATTATCTTGTTTTAAATTCAAAAGATAAAACAGAATTGTGTTACCTATTCAAAGATAAATAAAATTTAAGTTAAAAATTAAGAATTTAAGAGAAAAATAGAAGAAACTACATAGATGGGTGAAAACCAATAAACACTGCTCCCACCAAGTCTAACCTCCTCAAACAAACCTTGCTAGAAATGTATATCTCTGTAACTTACCAGCTCCAGCTTCATAATGTGCACACAATCCCTGAGGATGTGTGTAGGAGCTCCTAATAGCTTGGTGAAGGCTATTAACGTATTAGCTTTAAATGGTGGTCCTGCAACCTACAGGGATAAATAAAGCAAGTTACTCTTCATTCTACATTAATGCTTCTGTTTCATTAATTATATTCAAATTATGCACTATTAAACACATACTCTTGTTTCAAAGAATTTCTCCAAAACTTGAAGTTCATCAGGTTTCCACTGTCCTGCATTTTCAGGTGTCACTTTTAGCTGAAGCGTTTGGTTGGTTTTGGGACTAAGGGCTACTCTGCATTTCAGTGCATCAGTCTTAAACATGATCACTCCAGGTTCATTAGAATTTATCAGCTGCAGCTACAAAACAAGGACACATCAAATTAACATGTAAGTCAAAGAGAAAATGAAGATGTTACTGAGAGAACTGTTCCAAAAGGAAAACCACTAAGTTGATACCTATTCCAAAACAAAGGCACCTACAGCATTGAGCATCAACTGCTGGCAACACTGCAAAAAAAGATGCGATCAGACATTATGTGCCTCTTGATGGAAGAACATAACTCTACCTATGAAGTATTCTTGCAAAACAACATCAAAAAACTTGAGCCTGAATTCATGCAGTAGTTTGATCCAGAGGACTGACCAATGTGATAGAAAACATAGGGATCAAAAAAATACTAAGTGATTCCGAATTGCATAAGGATGAAGAAGGAGAACTAGATGGGGGAACCAAAAGTTTGAAGGGGACTTAGAAAAACTTATTTCGGTTCTGATTCAAAGTGTAAAAAATGAGACAACCTGGGAAATCTGGGTATTAACTAGATATGTGATACAGAAATTATTTTTTTTAGGTATGAGAATGGTGCAGGTTGTGTTTTTTGTTTGTTTTGTTTTAAGAGTCTATACTTTTTAGAGACATATGCAAAAATTTTTATGCAAGAAATTATGTCTGAGATTTGCTGTGAAAATCTGGGAGGAGGAGTTCTAGATGAAACAATACTGATATTAGTTAACTGTTGGAGGTGGGTGATGAGAGTACAGAAGTTCATTATACCATTCTACTTCTGTATATGCTGAACATTTTCCACAATATTTTTTTTTAAAGTGGCACATTAGAAAAAAAGAAGACAGAGTACAATTACAAAAGGTTAGATCTGGATTAGGCTCTTATTCTAGCCCCGGGGGTTGACAAACTTTTTCTGTAAAGTGTTATATAGAAAAAGTTGCAGGTTTTATGCACTATATGGTCTCTGTCACAATTATTCAATGTTGTCATCACAGCTGAAAGCAGCTATAGACGATAAATAAATGAACAGGTGTGGCTGTGTTCCAATAAAACTTTATTTACAAAAACAGGTGGTAAGGACATAGCACCAGGGGCCGTAGTTTACTGACCCGTTTTAGCAGAGTATGTTGATTATGCAGCTGAGCAAAATGAGGCCAAAGAGCTGAAAGCTTACATAGATGGTAAGTGGCATAGCTGAGGCTAGATCCCGGGTCTGATGATTACCATTCTGAGTGCTAATTTTAGTTTATTTTATTATTTTTCTTTCTTTTCTTTTGAATGCTAATTTATTCAAAAACATTTCCCCACCAAATCTTAGTATGAAGGTTGCAAAATGGCTTTACACTAAACATGGAGTGAATATTTTAAACATTCACCATTTTTAATTCTTTTTTTATTTTTTGAGACGGAGTCTCGCTCTGTTGCCCAGGCTGGAGTGCAGTGTCACGATCTCGGCTCACTGCAACCTCTGCCTCCCAGGTTCAAGCGATTCTCCTGCCTCAGTCTCCCGAGTAGCTGGAATTACAGGCATGTGCCACCACACCCAGGTAATTTTTGTTTTTTGTTTGTTTTGAGAGTCTCGCTCTGTCTGCTCAGGCTGGAGTGCAGTGGCACGATCTCGGCTCACTGCAACCTCTGCCTCCCGGGTTCAAATGATTCTCATGCTTCAGCCACCCAAGTAGCTGGGATTACAGGCGTGCACCACCACACCCAGCTAATTTTTGTGTTTCCAGTAGAGATGGGGTTTCACCATGTTGGCCAGGCTGGTCTCGAACTCCTGGGCTCAAGTGATCCGCCTGCCTCAGCCTCCCAAAGTGCTGGGATTACAGGCATGAGCCACCGCGCCTGGCCTTGTATTTTCAGTAGAGATGGGGTGTCGCCATGTTGGCCAGGCTGATCTCAAACTCCTGACCTCAAGTGATCCCCCCACCTCAGTCTCCCAAAGTGCTGGGATTACAGGCATGAGCCACTGTGCCTGGCCTAAACATTCACCATTTTGACTACCTCATTAGCACATGCATCTACCAATAATAACAGTAATTATAAATAATGAAAATGCCAAGACAGTATATTAAGGGCTTTACATGAAATCTCTCAAATTCCCACAACTGTTATCAGTTAGGTAAATACTATTATCTGAAGAAATTTGCCTAAGCATACATTAGCAGGTAGTATGGCTGGCTACAAACCCAGGCAGCCTGACTCTAGAACTGGTCCTCTCAATTATAAATTATCTCCTAAGGCTATCAGCATAGGATAAGTTAGAAGTCTCTTTTCTTCTTTTTTTTTTTAGAAGTCTTTTTTCTACAAGAGTTTTTAAAAATTCAATTGTTCATTTATTTATTTATTTATGAGACACAGTCTCACTCTGTTGCCCAGGCTGGAGTGCAGTGGCACGATCTTGGCTCACTGCAACCTCCGCCTCCCAGGTTCAAGCAATTCTCCTGCCTCAACCTCCCATACAGCTGGGATTATAGGTGCGCACCACCATGCCTGGCTAATTTTTGTATTTTTTAGTAGACGACGGGGTTTCATCATGTTGCCCAGGCTGGTCTTGAACTCCTGACCTCAAGAGATCTGCCCACCTCAGCCTCTCAAAGTGCTGGGATTACAGGCGTGAGCCACCGTGCCCGTCCTGTTCACATATTTAAAAAGAAGCTTTTGTCCTTGTAACCATAAATAATTTTCTTCAAATTTTTTTTCTCTTTTTATTTTTTTAGAGACAGGGTCCCACTTGATCACCCAGGATAGAGTGCAGCAGCATGATCACAGCTCACCGTAACCTGGAACTCCTGGTCTCAAGCAATCCTCCTGCCTCAACCTCCCAAGTAGCTAGGACTACAGGTGCATGCCTGCTAATTTTTTAAATTTTTTGTAGAGAGAGGGTCTTGCTATATTGCCTAGGGTGGTCTGGAACTCTTGGGCTCAGTGATCCTCCTGCCTCAGCCTTCCAAAGTGCTGGGATTACAGGTATAAGCCACCACACCCAGCCAATTATTTTATTTCAATAAAGACTCAGAGTCAAAATCAGCCTCCCCGCACGGGCACTCCAGAAGGCAAATAATTACTGGTATGCTATTCTCTGCAAGGCCAGATCCTGTGCGCAGCGCTCCTGTGTGCTGCAGAAATCTATCTCCAGGTCCATGTTAGCCACATAACATAGAAGCCACAGCACAGCAAACTGTATAATGCAGAAATATGTTAACATAAGAATGGAAAAGAAAATAATGGAGTCCATTTTTAATGCCAGGTTAGGGTGAAAATCATAATTCTAACAAGCTTGTTAAAGGAGGGAAGGTGAAGGAATGTCACGTTAGTTCAGATCCTATCCTGCAGGACAATTTAGCATTTTACCCTTAACAATCACCACTTAGAAGGTCACTAGGTACCCATACCGTTTCTTGTTGAATAATTCTTTGAAGATGTCGTCTCATGATGACTGATCCAAGGAATCTCTCAAGTGGAGAACAAAGGTAACTACCTGCCAGGCCGGGCACAAGACCTGGAGTTGGAGAGGGCAGCAGTAAAATGTTCAAGGCACTGTGAGTGAGGATGGTAGGTATGGATGCCGCCCAAGAGCGCTGAGGTAGTTTACGAGGTGGAGGCATGTTTGTTGGCATTGTTTGAGAACCTTTTGGGAAGGAAAACATGTTATGTCATTTACAAATACATACTATCTCATTGCTTCCTGTTTTGCTTTCATCATAAATCTTTGATGTTCTAAATCATTCTGTACTGTTTTAGTTACTCCTTGTGGTGTAACAATCATATATTAACAACCTGTTAGCAAAAATGGCCACTATTTTTCTCCTTCTTGTATCCAGGCCCCTTGCAATGTGACTTTGCAGCAACTCCTTTAAGGGGTGGACTCTATTTCTCCACCTGAAACCTGGCTGGCCTAGTGACTTGCTTCTGACCAACAGAATGTGGTGGAAGTGACACTGGGCTAGTTGTAGGCCTTAGCTTCTACTCCCTGCCTTAAAATCCTGTTGAGCCACCATGTGAACAAACCTCAGATCAAGTGTGAAACCACACAAAGCAGAGAGAAACCTTGCCATCTGAGGCCATCTAGTCCCAAACCAACCCAGCAGCTGACTACAGACACATGAGTGAGCTGCCCAGCAGAGTCTGAAAGAATCACTCAGCTGTGCTTAGTCTAAACTGCCAACCTGCAGAATTGTGAACCAATATACAACAATCATATATTGTTTTAAGCCACTAAATGTAGCAAAAGCTAACCAATACATGTGTACAATTCTCTTCTCTGTTATTATGTGTGATATTGTGAAATATATATTTGGTCTTTGTCCTAGCTCCTGGCATACAAATCCTAAAATTTTTGGACTCTTCAAAGTGGTTAAGTGTCCTTTTGTATGCTAATGAGATGGCTGATGGCTGGCAGCCCCTAGGTAGCTTCAGGAAGGGGGCTGATCACAGGAAAGACACGGCACGATTAGAGGGTTGGTAGTTTCAGCCCCACCCCCAAAGTTGATCACCAGTGGCCAGTAATTTAATCAATAATGCCTACGTGATGAAACTTCCATAAAAACCCAAAAGGACAGAGTTTGGAGAACTTCCAGATAGCCAAACATGTGAAGGCTCACAGAGGGCATGGAAACTGCACTCCCCTTACGCATCTCTTCATCTGCATCCTTTGTAATATCCTTTAAGTATCCTCTCTCAAAAAGTAGGTCATGACTTTCAAATGTGAGGATGCAACAAAATAGGTCACTTTGGGTTATACTAAAAAAGAACATAAAAATGTTGATGATACTCACTTGTTCCAGCTCGAGGGGAATGAGAAGCATCTGGAACCGGAGAATGTAGTGAGGGGTTGGCTGGTGACATTCCAGGCATGCGTGCTGCTGGTGAGGGGCCGGACACTTGAGGAGATCCTGGCCAGTTCCCTGCTCGTCCACTTGGTGACACCATAGTGTATGGGGAACTAGGGTCAAGAGTTCCTATAAAAAAGGTAAACAAATGATTCTCAAAACCTATATTTTAATAACTGAAAATTATTTGGCAGCATTCAAATCTTTACACAGTAATAATTTTATTTTTTCTTCCAATAAGATGTTTCACTGAAGCTTGATGTGTGTTAACATGTCATGCCTGAATCTCTATTTTGTGTAAGGTACTGTTTAACATGATACAAAAATTAGAAAAATATAAAGCTTGAGAGAGGATAAAATTTACCTTCACACAAGCTTCAATGTATGTAATATGTAACAATGTATGCTACTATATGCATTAAAATATTAAGCAAACAATCTCAGAGTTCCTTTAAAGGCAGAAATATTATATTTTTAAACCAACTTTGACAAACCATATTTTCATTCTACTCCAAGTAGAATGAGAAGGAAATTTTCCATATTCTTTATTTAGACTACGTTGACTAAGAAATGAACCAAGACTCAAGTTTTGAAAGCAGTGACTTCCTGAACAATTTGATATTTAAATTTCACCCTCCATTGGTATCTACGAAGATATTCAAAAATAAAAAATAAATAAATTTCATCCTCCAGATACCTTCAACATATTATTTATATCCCTCTGTAACCAAATGACAAACTGAAAAAATACTTTTACCATGTATATGTCAGAGAGTAAATGGTCTTTACTTAGGTCTTACAAATGGGCAAGAAAAAACACAAGAACATAGGCAAAGCATATATAACTGGGAGGTATAAAATAAGAAACACCAAAGACCGGCCAGGCACGGTGGCTCACACTTGTAATCCCAGCACTTTGGAAGGCTGAGGTGGGTGGATTGCTTGAGTCCAGGAGTTCGAGACCAGCCTGGGCAACACAGCAAAACCCCATCTCTACAAAAAAAATACAAAAACTAGCCAGGCGTGGTTGTGCACATCTGTAGTCCCAGCTACTTTGCTGGGGAGGAGGCTGAGGCAGGAGGATCACTTGAACTTGAGAAGCCGAGGTTGCAGTGCACTGAGACTGCACCACTGCACTCCAGCCTGGGTAACAGAGTGAGACTCTGTCTCAAAAAAACAAAAAACAAAACAAAACAAAAACAAAAAAACCAAAGACCAACCAAAAAAGGTTCAATTTTCTTCACTAATAAAGAAATACATTAAACAATAAGATACCATTTTTCACCTATGAAAATGTCCAAGGTCTTTAAAATATGTAATACTCCCTGGCGATGATGCAGGATAACAGACATTCTTGTATGATGGCATGGGAAATGGTACAGCCTTTCAGATGAGCAGTTATATGTTTCGAAAGCTTTAGAATTTGTCAAATCCCTTGATACAACAATTCCACTTCTGGAACTTACTTAAGGAAATAATCATGGATATGAGCACAGATGGCACCATTTTTAATTGTGAAAAAATGGAAACATTCTAAACATGTAACAATAGGAGAGCAGTTAAGTCATGGTATGCCCAGACAAGGGGATATTATTACACCATATGGTATGATGATGTGGAGTTTTTAATGACAGAAATGTTCCCACAAATATTAATAGTAAAAACTAAAATCCCAGGTGCTACACAGCTTAAAAACTGAGGAACCTGTTTATGTTCTATGGTATCATACTCATGATATATTAAGTGAAAAAAGGCACTGAACACTGTAAAGTATGCTGTCATGTGTGTAAAGGAGAGGGGATAGAACACTTGCATGTATTTGCTTGTGTATGCATAAAACAGCTCTGCAAGAATATCTACATGTTTCTGGGAAGAGGAACTAGATGGTTAGTGGAATAAAAAGGAAACCTTTCATTGACTACTTGTTCTATTTTTTATCTAGTTGAATCAATTCAAAATAAAATTTTGAGTTCAAAAGTTAAAAAATTCAAGTCTCAAAACAATTCATATGTTAGGGTACCCATTGTTGGGGGGCAAGGGCAGGTATTTGAGGGGGAAGACAAGCAGCTTGGTAGACAGCAAGTGAGAATAACAGAAACGTGAGAGGGCAGGCAAGCAGGGCATGTGTGACAGGAAGGGCAAGGCAGAGCAACGGAGACAGCAAGGGAGAGTCCAAGGCAGAGACAAACTCACTGGTCGTTACCTCTGTGTGGTGAGATTAGATAAATTTGATTTTCTTTTTGCTTGAGCAATATTTTTGCTACTTCCTCAATAAACAAGCATAAATTTTGCAATGAAAAAATTTACTCAACAAAAATTATTTTCACATCAAGCTCTTATGCTATATCGATTTCCATGTATGGACTCACCATGTGGACTAGCAAAACTGGCCCCTGGTCCTATTGAGATTCCATGCGAGGATGGGGGAGGAGTTGGAACAAATGACGCTGGTGATGGGGCTCTCAAAGCCCCACTGGGGGAGCTGGCAGCATGCAGATTTCCTAATAAAGGAAAATAATTATAGATAATCTTGCAGGACACATCTTATGTCCTGTCCAAGGACCCCAAGTTAAAAATCTCCCTATAAACTAAAGAAACAAGTAGTATAGCTCCCATATATATAACACAGAGAAAAACTGGCACGATTTCATTATTGAAAGAGACTGTTCAATTCCATGGGCCCAAATTCTAGCTCTTATATTGACTGATTTAAAAAAAAAAAAATCCGGTGTACTTTTTATTCAGTTCCTCATTCATTCAACAAGAAGGCCTGAATGCCAACTTCATGCCAAGCACTGTTTCAGGCATTGGGGATGCAGCAGTTAACAAAAGAGACAAAAATTCCTGCCCTCACAAAGCTTATATTCTAATAGAATGAGAAAGACAAGTATCTGTCAGGTAAGTGCTATGGAAAAAAATACAACAGGGTAAGGGGACAATATTGTGTAGTGAAGGAGGTGGGTGTTGTTCCTTATATACAGCAATCAGAAAAGACCTCTCTAAGGAAGGGGGCATGTGAGCTGAGACGTGAAGAAGTGAAGGATAAGGCATGAGGATACCCAGGGGATGAGATATTCCAGCCAAACAGAGAGCTAGTGCAAATGCCCCAAAGGTGGAAGCAGTTATAAATAACAGGGAGGAAGCCGGTGTGGCAAGAACAGAGTGAACGAGGGGGGCAGTGGGAAGAGAGGACACCAGAGAGGTTGGAGGAAGAGGGGTGGGTCCCAGATCATATGGGGACTTGTGGGCCACTCTAAGAACTTAGGGTTTACCCTGAATGAGTGGGAATCCAATGCAGAGTTTGGAGCGGAAATCATGGACGAACTTCTGTCCCAGAAGGATCATTCTAGCTGCTGTGGGACAGACTATAGAGCAAGGGTGGGGGTAGGGACAGGAAAACCAGTTAGAAACAACTGCAATAATTCAGGTGAGAGAGGACTAGTGGTTTGGTAAAGGTGACAGACTATGGTAGTGAAAAGTGGTTGGATTCTGGGTAAATTCTGAAAATCAAGCTGATAGTATTTGGTAAATGACCGAACATGGGTATGAAAGAGACGTCCAGCATGACTCGAAGAGCTTCGGCCCAAGTAGCAGGAAGGAAGGGCCTGCCATTTACTGAGCTGGGGTGTCTGTGGGAAGAGGAGCACTGGGGCAGTGAAGAGATCCAGAGTTTAGTTTTGGCCATGCTGAGTTGCAGATATCTACCAGACATTACATGGAAATGATGCCGAATAGACAGCTAGAAAATACAATACTAAGGCAGGGTGTGGTGGCTCACGCCTGTAATCCCAGCACTTTGGGAGGGCGAAGTGGGCGGTTCACCTGAGGTCAGGAGTTTGAGACTAGCCTGGCCAACATGGCAAAACCCCGTCTCTACTAAAAATATAAACATTAGCCAGGTACAGTGGCATGTGCCTGTAATCCCAGCTACTCAGGAGGCTGAGGCAGGAGAATCACTTGAACTCGGAAGGTGGAGGTTGCAGCAAGCTGAGATCATGCCATGGCACTCCAGCCTGTACGACAGAGCAAGACTCTGTCTCCAACAAAAAAAAAAATCAAAGAAAAAAGAAAATACAATACTAGGCTTATGGAGAGACTGAGATTGGAGATACAAAAAACAGTGAAACGTTAACTTATTTAAAGGCACAGGACTAGTTTTAATTTAGGATTATGAAAGTGTGAACTATGGCTACCAAAACTATGAATAAATGCAACATTTAAACACTTGCTACATTATCATAATTACCTTTAATATCAGCATGTTTCAAATTCTCTACTATAGCAGTCCCCGCCTTATCCACAGGGGATAGGTTCCAAGACCCCCAGTGGATGCCTGAAACCTCAGATAGTATTGAAACCTGTTTTTTTCCTATACACATATATGATAAAGTTTAATTAACAAATTAAGCACAGTAAAAAATTAACAGTAACAGTAAAATAGAACATTCTTAGCAGTAGATTGTAATAAAAGTTATGTGAATATGGTATCTCTCTGTCTCTAAATATCTTATTGTACTATACTTGCCCATTTTTGGTCCTCAGTTGACCTCAGGCCAACTAAAACCTTGGAGAGCAATAAGAGGGGGGACAGTACTATGTGAGATAATTTCATATTTTTGTGTTCTGTAATACCTAAAGCACTGTCTTACTTTCAATCAGTATGTTGATCAACTTGACTAACCTTTAAGTGTTTATGTTTACTTATTTAGCTGTATGATCTGGACAAGTGACCTAACTTCTCCATGTCTCAGTTTTCCTCCATAAAATGTGAATAATAATAGGACCTACACCACAGGTTTGCTGTGAGGATTAAACGGGTAAAGTGCTTAGAATAGGGCTTGGCACATAGTAAGCACTATATGCTTGTCTACTACTATTATAATTATTTCAAAATATTTTTCCCTTCCTACTATATAAAAATAATGTCAACTCCTATCCTAGAAACACACTCCCCTGGGGTTCTACAATCCTGTTTCTCCTGTTTTGTCTACTTCCTCCCTAGCTGCTACTTCCCCACTGACCACTGGTATTCCTAGGGGTGGACTCAACCACCCACTTGGGCTTCAATGACCCTAGACATGACAACAACAACTTCCAAGTCTTCATCTGTGGTCCAACCATCTCTGATGAGCCATAGGCTCATACAGCCAACTGCCTACTGGACATCGTGACTCAGTAATCTCTGGGGACTTGCAAAATCAACAGGTTCAAGAGAACTCCCTCCTCCTTTCTCTGTGAAATCTGCCCGTCCACCACTCGTCACTTTCAGTTGTACAAATTTAACCCAGACTAAAATCCAACAATGGCTTCCTATTTACCCATACAATAAAGGCCAAAATTGTTAACAGCGCCCTGTCTCTCCATACACCAGCCATTTGGAAGAGTCTACCATCTTCTGGGAGTTCAGACTCCACACACCCTGCACAGTCTGCCTGAGATATCCTCCTTGTCCATGTCCCTGCACCTGGGTAACTCTTGACCCTTCAAGTCTCAGCTTAACCAGTGTTGAAAGGAGGGAGGCAAACAACGCATCCTCAAGAAAGAAACAATCGAACCCCCCTTATCGAATGCTCTTTCAGAAGCCCAAGTGACCCTTTTTGTAACACTCATCATACTTGGCATTACAGATGAAGACTGTTTATCTAGGAATCTAAGCAGAGGAAGCACAACCCACCCCCCAAATAAAAGTGAATTTAAAGATTTTTAAAATGAGGATCTATTTTTTTAAAACGACACCACTGAAGTAATGTGAAGAGCAATATGAGTGGCTAAGTGTGAGACATGGTGGGGGTGGGATCTGCCAGGGTGTGAGTGCCTAGGCAGTGTGGGATGTCGAGCAGCTGGGCAACAAGACAGATTACAATGGACTGGTCAAAGAGGCATTTGTCGTGTACCACGCCCCAGGCTAAACACTTTATGTGAACTATTTCATTCGATTCTCACAACATCTCTATGGAAAAGGTTTTATATTATTCTCATTTTACAAATGGAATTAGCTATTGAATAAGTGATGTCACTACATCTCCCACCTGCAGATTAACAGATTCTCTGGTCAATACAAATTTCTCATATACAGACACACATATACATATCTATAAGAATTTTTGTATTTTATAAAGGAGAACAGTATGCACTGCAAATTCTGCTTTTCAAAGTGAAAACTTAAAAGCAGATGTATTTGTTGGGTTTGCTACTTAAAAAATTAACGTAGTTTTGTTTGCCCTGTTTTCTGATAAGCCCGAATGCCTTCAATTGGTACAAAACTACTTAATGTATTCTTTAGTTCAGTGGACTGATATATTTACACTAGATAAAAGGTTTTATTAGATAAAAGGTTTTATTACGCATGCTTTTTTTTTTTTTTACACATGCTTTTAAAAATCATTTAATTTCTTATATTTTACATCCTATATTACATATCACATCTTTTATGCTAAAACTTTCTTTGAAAAAACCATCATTATGCTCTGGAAATATTACTAGGACCTAGTAGGCAACGGGTCATTCTCCCCAATAAATCTGATGACCTAGCTTCCTCGCTAGATGATAAGCTCAAGAGCAGGGCTGGTATCTGGTTCACTGCTAAATCTTCAGCACCAGGCAGCATTTGGCACAGAGCAAGTGCTCAAGAGATACCACTGAATCATTCAGTTAAAAGCAAAAATTTGGCATTCTCAAGCACTTTTACGGTGCACTTCATAGGGCTGCCAACAAAGCCATTATGTCTGGACAAGCAGAGTATGCACTGCCTAACTCTGGAGCTTGGGGGCAGGCCACCCTTCACCTATTCCATGGCTTAGCAAACTTTTTCTGTAAAGGGCTGTCGTAGTGGGAAAGCAGCCATAGACATTATATAAACAAGTGTGGCTTCATTCCAATGAAACTTTATTTACAAAAACAGGTGACAGGCAGGATTTGGCTCATAGGCCTTAGAGTCTGTCAACCTGTAACATAGATCATGTTGTGATTAGCACCCCCTGGAGCTGTGCTGTGAGTCTGGCTCTGGGTGACATTAATTTAAACCTTTTAAAGTGCTCCCAAGCCTGGACACAGATTTCACAAACCTTCCATAATAAATGAGTGACAACTATCTAGCCATAGACTAGAAAGGGAATTCTCTCTGAAGCCTGAGACTAGATGCACAGTGCTTCTCAATGTGGGGTGTGTGTGTGTATTTTGGATTTGAAAGTTGAACATGACAAGAGAATAAGTAATATCTTACCTGGAGACTGTGTGTGCATCATTGAGGGAGACTGATTGACTGTACTATGATAAGATGTAGGGGGTGAAGTAAGAGGATAAGCACCTGATGTTCCTGGCTGCTTTGGAAATGGCTGAAAAGAAGAAAATTAAATGTTGGTAAAATGGCCAACCGCACGGAGCATAAGAGTGTGGCTTTCACTAATTATAGCTACAGTGTTAATATTTACACACTTTGTTGGTTACCAAATAGGAAACATGAGGTATAAAAGTGTGCAAAATAAATACAGATCACCAGCACAAGTCTTTATAAACCCCGACTTTCGAAATGTTTTAAAATAGCAACATCCTCTTTCCCGATCTTGCAATGCTTTCTATCCCTTAAGATGTCTTTTGCTCATTTTCTATCTAGCATATGACCGATTTATCTCTATTATTTATCTACCATTTCATTGATTCTAAGACATTTTCCCCCCACACTTTAATATCTCTAAAATCAGGGTGTGTCTTTCCATTTATGGGATGTTAGTTTAACCGGCAGTGTTTTTTCTTTCTGAGCGGTAGATAAAAACTGATGCATCTTACATTTGGTGGCATTTAGTATCAATGAAATATGGTAGCTCAGGCCTGACCTTTACTCATCTTTATCACTATCACAAGGTAGTTGTAACATTTTACATATTTTCTAGTGGCAAACGAGAGTTTCAGTTGTTCCTAATATCAAATGTTGGAAATAATTATCAATTTTTTTCTTAAAACCATTCTTGTGGGTGTGGAGTGTTATCTCATTGTAGCTTTAATTTGTATTTCTGTGATGGCAAATAATGTTTGAATACCTTTTCGGTGCTTATTGGCCACTTGGACATCCTATTATGTGAAATGACTTGAATCTTTTACCTACTTTTAAAACCAGATTGTCTACTTTTTTTTTTATTGATTCTTTCTAAGCTATCTTAAAGAAATTATAGAATTCAGGCTAACTCATAAGCTACAAAATCATATATTTGCCCATACTGTTTTATCCAATAATGTAGAATGTACCTTTATGTTTGGAGATGTAAGCCATACTAACTTGTTAATTAAAACTATGATATTCATAAGCTTTTATATTTTCCTTTCCTTTCTCATGGACTAGCTTATGCACTAAAACTGCATTTTATATAAAAGAAGAAAAGCTACCTGCTAACATCAAGTAAAATGTACATGAATCCCTTTATGAACATTTTTTTCTCACAACTGTCTTATCAGGGAGACAAATAGTTTACAAATAGAAGCATAGCACAGATATCTGATAAACAGAAAAAAACTGAAAACTGAAACTGCTCAATAAAAGGCTCAATCTTTAGGAGGTATGTAAAGCCAAAGCCACCGACTAAAGACATTTAACCATGGCAGATGAATATTCTTTTAAAAGGATTCTGACTTGGTATTAAGTGTCAAACTTTTTAACTTAAAAACAAAACAAACAAAAAAGCTCTACCTACAGGTTGAATAGAGAGCAAGAAAAGGCAGAAAATTCCTCAAGTTTTCCCAAAGTGACAAATCATTCTAACTTTTCTAGAATATCCTAACCTTTGGCCAATCTACCCACTTCTAATCCTTCTGCCTTAGCCTGCAACTATTTTCCTACTTAGAAATCTCATGTTCAGTATGATATGTTACTGGGTGTATATTGCTCTTAGCCAAATCAGAATATCTAATAAACTAGCGCTGCAGGCTCTCACTGTGTCAAATTATGATTTTTTTCAGTAACAAAAGCACTTTGGGAGGCCAAGGCGGGCAGATTACCTGAGGTCGGGAGTTCGAGACCAGCCTGACCAACATGGAGAAACCCCCTCTCTACTAAAAATACAAAATTAGCCAGGCATGGTGATGCATGCCTGTAGTCCCAGCTACTCAGGAGGCTGAGGCAGGAGAATCACTTGAACCTGGGAGGTGGAGGCTGTGGTGAGCTGAGATCACGCCATTGCACTCCAGCCTGGGCAACAAGAGCGAAACTCCATCTCAAAAAAAAAAAAAAAAATCATTATAGAGGGGCCAATGAACAACTTATTTTGGGAGAGGGAGAGAATAATGGACCACATTCTCCCTCCATTCCCCCTATAACATTGGCCCTGCTACGGCCATGGTCATCAGCCAGCCCATCTCAGTTACTTCTTTCCCCCAAAGGATGTGGCTCATCCCCTGCTCCATATCAGGTACAGGAAAGATTGAAAATGCAAGAAAGTGGCTTCCACAAGAAAAAAGCTGCTCTGATATCCGCTGGGCCAAGGTACTTCTCTCCCATGGTGGCCCAGCATCTTCAAAGGGCTAGTATCTCATCTGAGTCAATGTCTGTCACAAGAGCCCTGCACCTCGGCTACACAGAGACATTCGCATAGGCCTTTACTGAGCTTCCCTGTTCTACATGAAGGCCAAGAAGGGAAACAGTGAGAAGGCAAGTAACCCTAAACAGCTGCCAGGAACAATACAGCTTCCACAAAACCCTCCTTCTAGTAAGAATCTAGTACTTTTTCAAAGATTTAAGCACTGGAAAGTTGTAGTCACTAAGTAGCCAGACCAGAAGCTAAGCAATAAAATAAGCTAAGAGGATTCTCTGCACAATGCTGGTTTCAAGCAATGCTATTCATGAAAGCTTCTGGGTGAGAAGCAGTGAGCTATTTCATAAACCAAAACTAAAGGATGTGCCAAAGAGCCTTGCCTACAGGCTGTGTGCTCATATACAACTAAAAATGAAGCGCCTGAAGACTCCGGCCCAGAGTCTACAGCCCCATTGAGGATTTTCCAGACTAGGGAGTCACACAGGACTGTTGAAGGGCTAAACAATCACTGTTCACCTTCTATTTCAGGAGGGTCAGTGAGAGAACAATGGCTAGCCCAGGGGCCTGTTCAACTCTCAGACATGTGAAGGTGACAGGACAGAACTGAAAGCTCTTATGGTTCTATAATGTGGCTTATCCAAATGGTCTGAGGACAGAACCCTGAAAATTTGTCCACCTGTTCTCTGTAGGAGTCCCTACTGAACATCGCTAGACATTTAGTCTACTGTGCTCTACTTTAATAGCATCTGTCCTTCAAGACAAGGTAAGGAAACTCTCTCAAAGATCTCAGATCCTGCGGATGGTATTTCCATCCCTGGAATCATATAACATCATTTTAAGTGTGTGAATGATCTGAGATTAATGCTGTTTCCAACACTATTCATTTCTTGTCACTGGAAGTCTCCTCGCCTCCTTCTGTAACTCTTTATTTCATAAGTATTTCCTGGGCATCTCAGGCCCACCAAGGACCTCCTTGTCTTTCAATGAAGTCTTGACACCTATAGAACCTGTGAAGTTACAGAAATGTGATACCACTTGGAATTCTGGCTAGATATTACCTGTTGCTGGGGTGGTGGCTGGAGCTGCGATATTAAAGAATCCATCATATCTCCTCCTATAGGAGAAGGGGGATTATCGTCCTCATTTACAGACCTTCTTCGAGCATCCTGATTGCTGTCAACAAACATATTCAGGAACGTCTACGGATATAAACAGGTAAAATTTAGATTATTTTACCTAACATTATTAGTAAAATATTTTAAATTATTTAGAATATTTAAACAGAAACACAGTATGTTGATCCTTGAAGATCGTTACTAGGACAACCTAGAAGAAATATTGTTAATTTTGAAGCGGGAAACTGAGGAAAACAGTTAACAAAAACAGCATCTAAAAAAAGTCATATTGACTAAGAAATATTGTGTGAGCAAAAAGTTGAAGAAAGAAGTACATCCTGGCACCTCTTACCATCAGATCATAATATTTTCTTATTAACTTCTAATCCAGAAATGGGGGTAAAAAATGAAAAGCATATTGGCCATAACTTCAATGACTTGGAAAATTTCCCAGCTAGTGAGCCATCTCACTTTTTAAACTAGAAAATATGAAAGGAAAACTGAGTAAGAAACGATCCAGTTTTTTCCTTTTTTATATTATATAATTTAATCTTGAACCATTAAGAGTGGGACAGCCTTGTTTTACATATTGTCAAAACTGAGCAAAGCTATCAGAGTTTGTGTTTCAAGCACAGATTCTCTTTAACACTCCTCACATCCCCAGTATTCGAATATACATATATTTGAATCATAAGCTTATCAGAATCACTAGAGAGCTATTAATAGTCCATAGTGGGCTGAGCATGGTGGCTCATGCCTATAATCGCAGCACTTTGGGAGGCCAAGATGGGAGGATCCCTTGCGAGACCAACCTGGGCAATAATGGCAAAACCTCATCTCTACAAAAAATAGAAAAATCAGCCAGGCATGGTGGTGCACACCTGTGGATCCAGCTACTAGGGAGGCTGAGATGGGAGGACTGCTTGAGCCCAGGAAGTTGAGGCTGCAGTGAGCCGTGATCCCACCACTGCGCTCCAGCCTGGGCGACAGAGCGAGACCCTGTCTCAAAAAAGAAGTCTACAGTCTACTTTTAATTAAAGATGATGGGCTCACAACACACATTGCATTCTTTCCCCACTAAACTACTGGAAAGAATTTTTCGAAGCAATAAGTAACAAAGACAAAAAGAATAGGAGAAGAGAAGAAACAGCAATACATCTGGGAGGCTGCAAAGCAGATAGCTGAGTAGCAACTAGAACCATCCAATGTGAGAAAGTTGTATCCTAAGTAAGCTGTGGGAAAAGCCAAGAAGCAAGCTATTTCCATCCAGATCCCTGAGATACTTTGGAACTGGCAGTATCAGGCACTGATATGGTTTGGCTCTGTGTCCCCACCCAAATCTCATCTTGAATTGTAATCGAATTGTAATCCCCGTGTTGAGAGAGGGACCGATTGATTGGATTATGGGGACAGTTCCCCCCATGCTGTTGTGATAGTGAGTTCTCACCAGATCTGATGGTTTTATAAGTAGCAGTTTCCCCTGCTCTCACGCTTCTCCCCTGCAGCCATGTAAGGCGTGCTTGCTTCCCCTTTATCTTCCACCACGATTGTAAATTTCCTGAGGCCTCCTAGCCGTTCTTTCTGTTAAGCTTGTGGAACTGTGAGTCAATTAAACCTCTTTCCTTTATAAATTACCCAGTCTTGGGTAGTATCTTTACAGCAATGTGAAAACAGACTAATATGGGTACCTTTGGAAGTGGGGATAAAAGTGGGACTAATAACAGAAGGACTAAAAGTGAAAGTCTAAGAGACACTTAGACCCTCCCAGATCCTCTGCTATTCTCACTGAGCTCGGTTATCTCTTCCACCATGGAGGAGGATCTCTGACTTGAGGGATGCCAAAGACCAACTCAGAGAAGGACTACTATATAAAAAATGGGGATCAAAGTCTACATAAATTTGAGAATACTCGTTTTCTCATTTGACTTTCCCAATATTGAAAGCAAGATGCATACCATCTATGCAGAAGATTTGGATACTCCTGTCTTGGTACTCACACCAGCCCAACAAAAAGACCTAAAGCTACTGATATCGGGAGTTTCCCAAAGAAATGGCCCAAGGAGATCATCCTGCAATGAAGACCACAGTCAATAAGTCTTACCTTTAAATAAGAGCAGAGAGTTAAGAATAGCTTAACATTTGAGGAAAGACACTAATATAAAAGAAATCAATACCACACCCCCCCACACACAAAAGCAAGGTGAATAAAATAGAGATTATGTAGGATAAAAAGAAAAAGTAATGTTGCCATATAATAGAATGTTTAAAATAAACATTTAGAAACAAAAAAAGACCTTTTGAAAAAATTTTTTAAAAGAATGGCCAAAATAAAATATTGGTAGAAATAAAAAATAGAGGGATTAGATGAAAAAAGTGAGGTATCTCCCAGAAACAAGAGACAAAAAAACAAAAGAAATAAGAAAATTGGAGGACAAGTCCACAATGCCTAGCATCAGAACATTAGGAGTACCCGAACGAGCTAACAGAGAAAACAACGGTGATGAACCAAGAAATAGTGCAAGGAAATTTCCCAAAGCAAAAGGATATTAAGTTTTCAGACAGAAAGAGCCCACTCAAGTCACATAATGTTCAACAGTGTGAACTCATTACACATCTCAATAGTCACAATGGAAGCCAGGAGACAATGAAGTAGTACCTTCAAAATTTTTACAGAAAATGATTGCAACCTAGAGTTCTTTATCTAGCCACTTCAGTTAGATGAGGGTAAACTAAAGATGCTTTCAGGCATATGTGATTTCAAATTAATTCCCCACCCCCCATGTACCTTCTCCCAGTAATCAAAACAATGAAGTAAACCAAGAAAAAAAAACAAGGCGCCCACCACACAAGGCATGCAATGTGCAACATAAAAGAGAAATGAAGGAATCTCCCCTTTCATCCTTTTGCAGATTCTTAAGTGAACACTGTGTAGAAGGCCCAGACTGCTATCGGTCCAAATTGGAGCAGGTCAGAGGCCTATTGAAGAGATTTCTTCAAGATGAAATCAATAAGTTATCTTGATATGTTTGAACATACTAAAAGGAGTTACATAACTAGGAGAGAGTTTAAGGTTAATTAGTGATAGGTACTACAGAGAAAGCGAAACCCAAAAAGACCCAATTAATAATTCCCAATAAAATAAAATGTTGAGCAAGACAGGAAAAATAATCATAGTAAGCTTGGTTGCAGCAGCGCTTACATATTCATAACAGCACAAATGCTGAAAAATAATCTAATCAAAATTGCTACCTAACCATGTTACAAAGATAGGAGGAAAGACAAATGTGTTTATGCACTGAGAGCAGCCTGGAAGGGGGAAAGCACACATAAAAAAGAATTTAATAAGAATTAAAGCCTGGGCAACAAGATGAAACCCCATCTCTACAAAAAATACAAAAATTATCCGGGTGTGGTCCCAACTACTGGGGACGCTGAGGTGGGAGGATGGATTTAGCCCTGGTGGTTGAGGCTGCAGTGAGCCATGATCATGCCACTGCACTCCAGCCAGGAGGACAGAACGAGACCCTGTCTCCAAAAAAAGAAAAGAAAAACAGAAAAAAAAAAATAGAAAAAAGAATACTCATCTTCCATTGTGAGAATCAGATAATGCCCTCAACCAAAAAGTAAACAAATAGCAATGTAGGCATTCTACTTAGAGATAAAGATATAAATACCAAGAGAATCAGCTATATAAGAATTGAAAACAAGGCATCTGGGGAGCAAGAAAATGACAAGAGTGGGTTGCAGGAGACTATTTTTCAAATCAAGCCTTTTAGATTTATTTGACTCTAGACTAAAAACACATACAACTGAGCTATCACATCAGTTAACCACTCTGGCAGTTGTGGTCCAGGACCTTACACTTTTAAAAAGCATCAGGCCAGGCACAGGTTACTGTGATCCAAGCACTTTGGGAGGGTCCCAGGACCTTACATTTTTTAAATGCATCAGGCCAGGCACAGATTACATCACGCCTGTAATCCCAGCACTTTGGGAGGCTGAGGCAGGTGGATCACCTGAGGTCAGGAGTTCAAGACCAGCCAGGCCAACATAGTGAAACCCCATCTCTACTAAAAATACAAAAATTAGCCAGGTGTGGTGGTGCATGCCTATAATCTCAGCTACTGGGGAGGCTGAGGCAGGAGAGGCACTTGAACCCACATGGCTGAAGTTGCAGTGAGCCAAGATTTGCCGCTGCACTCCAGCCTGGGTGACAGAGTGAGACTCTGTCTCATAAATAAATAAGCATCACAGTAGAATTGATGACCAAACCTTTTCAAAAATCAATGATAAAAACTACTTTTAAAGTTCCAAAGACCAAACACAATTGTTTTTAGTATCTTCACCCTACTGATCAGAAGGTAAGAATATAAAGAAAAATACTTTTAATCATCTCATACACATAAGCACAGCACTTTATCAGAACTTCTAGCTCCTTCAGAATGACGTTATACAGATGATGAGTTAACATTGTTACTTACTAAATTTAAACAGGAATTTGTTGCTTTTCCCCATTATTTCCCCCTCAAAGAAACTATTTTAGAGATAATTTTTATGTTTACTCATGTTATAACACTAAAGTCTGTTACCTTTAGTCCTGGTGCAGGATAGAAACCTTCAACTAGTTTGCTGTTATCAAAAAGACTATAGGCACCATCCCGTATTGCCACAACACCTCGACTCCGGCAGTATATATCAATGCAATACATGTTCCTGAAGGCCAGTCTGATGTGGGTGGACGACTGTGGCAGAATCGAGAAGCACTGGTAGGCAGTGTTGGTTCTCTGGGTCAAGCCCAACATCGGCACAGTGGGGAGTTTGTTGATGGCATTTAATGGAGCCTGAGTATCAAACAGTACCTATAAGGAACAAACACAGTGAGAGCAGCCAGTTTCTGTACAAATGTTAAAACCTCAGAATTTTCAGTGTATAACTGTCAAAAATGAAACAACGCCCTTCTGGCACATTCCATAAAACTTCCCCGTGAAGAGAATGCAAACTAGATCACTGGGTCCACACTGAATCAAAGAAAATTCTCAAAGAAGTTTTCAAGATATAAAAGACAAAATTATCAGCCTTAGTCATTAAAGACAAGTCCCCATGATCTTTTGAAGAGTTTTGCCTGAGACACTAAATGCTGTTTTTTGTTTGTTTGTTTTTTGAGACAGGGTCTCATTCCCACACCCAGGCTGGAGTACAGTGGCACAATCACCGCTCACTGCAGCCTTGACCTACCCAGGCTCAGGTGATCCTCCCACTTCAGCCTCCCACGTAGCTGGGACTACAGGCGTGCATCGCCACACCTGACTAATTTTTGTATTTTTGTAGAGACAGGGTTTTGCCACATTGCCCAAGCTGGTCTTGAACTCCTGAGCACAAGCAATCCTTCCGCCTCGGCCTCCCAAAGGGTTGGGATTACAGGTGTGAACCAGCACGGCTGGCATACTAAGTCTTATTTTTAGACAGAAAATAAACTTAATTACCTGTAATAACTGAACCACATTTGGTGTTTTGTTGAACATTTCTTGAAGCTGATGGAGAATGGTATTGTGACAGTTACTGCAACCTGAGTTTGGGCCAACAGTTCCCAAAGAAATGTGGAATTTTTGATGGATCGAATTCCATTGGATACTAATCTAAATAAAAAAGATTACATGTTTCAGAAACTGAGAAAGTAACAGATTCAAGTAGGAGAAAAAAAAATGTTAAAAGTAAGGCAAAACGCCAAAAATCTAAATGGATTTTTTTTTTGGAAAACAAGCAATAAAATAAGACTGGATTCGAACTCCAGATGTGCTGTTAATATTGAACAGTACATTCCCTGACCATGTGTTAGTCCTCTTTTACTGAATAAAACAGAAAGGCGCTAAAACAACTTTATTAAACTTTATTTGAAAATTATCATTAGTGTTTCTTTTCGTTTTTCTCTTGAACTGAAGAAGAGTCACACTTTTGGTACCATCAACTAAGGAGCACTGTCATAAAGGGGAAGGGCGCCACTCTGGACACAGATACACTTGGTTAACAGATTTTAAAAAGCTCAAGTAACCTGACATTACTTGACGTAGAAGTCTAGAGAGAAACCAGCTGGCTGCATTTTTATACTACATTTCTAGGACTTTACATATGAGGTGGGAAAAAAAATAAAGAACTATAGATTACGGGAAATACTTCAAGATTAAGATAAGATGAAACAATGTTAACATTCATGTGACCAAAAGCAAAAACATACCATATTGTTATAACCACTCATACATAATTTTCCTTACAATAATCACATTGCCAAGCAAATTTGTAATCAGTGAAGAAAAAAATACAAACACCATCAGTACATTACCTTGTCCAAATTGCTTCAAGATTATATACCCCATCACGGTATTATTTTTGTTTTCAATTTTAAAGAGTTAAGCATTATAGTATACTATATTTATAGCCACAAAGCATTTAAAATTTACCATTTTATCCCGAACTTTTACTTGAGCTCTTACTTAATTAAGGTAATTTTCATGTTTTTTTAATTCTTGATTTTTAAAAGATTCATAAGACAGGAACTTCAGCATTTTAATCAGACTTACTGAGCTTCCCTTGGTGGTTCCATAACACAAGATAAGTTTTCGGTAATTATAAACACGAACTTCTGAGAAAATATTTAGATGAGCAGGTATGTCTAAACATAAGGAAACAAAAAGGAGATTAATATTATACATGTAAAATTTTAAAATATAAATTTGAATAACAGGGCATTTTGGCAATATTATATGCCCAGAAAGGTCTCTAGTTAAGTAATTTAGTTTTTTAAAAAAAGCAACAGCACAAACAGATAATATGCTTCCGTTTCTACAAAAGGGGGCAAGGGTAGCTGAGATATACTGAAGCAGTCTAGCATAGTGGTTAGAGGGTTCCAATTCCAACTCTGCCACTCACTAGCTATGGGACTTTATGCAAAGTTCTTAGTCTCTGCAACTTGTTTTCTTCTGTAAAATGAGGAATAATACCCACCCTCATGATTGTGATTGTGAAGATTGTGAAAACTCATTTGTTAACACAAGCAAACTGTTTATAATATTGTATGGCACACAGTAAATAAGCACTATTATTATGATATGGTATACCTGTGTGTAAAATTTTTGCAAACAAAAGAAACTTAACAGTGGTTGTCTTTAGGGGAAGGAAATTGAAGTCTGAAGTGAAAGGAATACTTAAGTTTTATTAGATATACTTTGATTTTTTTGCTTGGAACACTGTGCATGTTTCACTTCAGTTAAAAAAAGGGTGAGGGCTTTTTTTTATTTATTTATTTAAAAAGGAGATTATCTCCACACGTACCTGGTAGAGAACGTGCAAATTCCAACACACACTCATATAATCGTGCAATGCTATTCCAGTCATTAAGAAACATTTCAACCACTTTTCTACCACCAACAGGCTCAGACAACAGATTTTCATATGTCAGGTAAACGTGCCGAGATGGTCCTACAGAATTAAAAGAGAATATTAATAGTAATTGATACCAAAAAAATCCAGAAATATGCAAAGACAAAATGTGTGAAACATCTCACCTTGCTCCCTAGTAGAAGTGCCATTAAGTGGACAATTTGCAAACACTAACTCTGCTACCCAAGTGCGGTTATTTCTACCTTGTAATCGGAAAGTGCAATCAAGAAGAGAGCGGTCCAGAGCCTTTTGGGTTTCCTCAGTTATACCCTTACAGGGAGGAATTCTGGTGATAAAAGACAGCATATGAAGTATACTTTACACAGACAAAGCACAATGTACACAATGACAGACAAGGTATGACATTAGAGCTTCAGTTCAAACTCCACTTCTAGATACCTTCTGCAAAAGGAGGAAGCAATTCACAGCAATTAATAGTATTTAATCAATTTCCATTCACATCAATATGGATTAGAACTCTCATTTTAACAGTGATGTTTGTCTTTATTCATAATTTTGTTCTTTAAAAAAGACTACAATTCTACAGAATGAAAATCAAGAATACTGGTTTTCTACAAAATCTATCTAGAACATCCTCAAGGAAAAGCTAAGGGGACCAAATCCTTATAAAACCACTCTTTGAAGACAGAATGATATAGGACAAAGAATAACGGCCTTGGAGTCAGAGACCCACATTCTAACTCTGACTCAGCCACATTTAATGTCTCTGAATTTCCCAACTACAAAATAGAGATGAAGAATTACTTTATGTGTCATTGACGAAGAAAATGAAAGTGCTTATGGTGGCTGACACAGCAAGTATTCATATGTTTTGTTTTTTAAGAGATGGAGTCTTGCTGTGTTGCCCAGGCTAGCCTTGAACTCCTGAGCGATCCTCCCACCTCAGCCTCCCGAGTAGCTAGAATTACAGGTGCACACCACCAAGCCTGGCCCCATGCATGTTAATTCTCCCTTGCAGTAAAACCAAATCTTGGTCACTGACTGAATAACCATGATAAAATTCCAGGTTCATTATCCCCACTTTGCCACCTCCTCCTCTGCAGAGGTAACTCTTATTTTCATAGAGCTTTACATGTGTTAACTCATTTAACATACATATTGTCACACATACATCACATATACAAGAGGAATGTAGTAGCTTGGTGTCTTAAAATACCTACCTATCCATTTTCCTTCTACAGTTTTACAAACTATCTCATTGGTCATAAAACATGATGAGGTAATATATTTTAGCTATTCATGAGTTATTTCAGAGATGAAATAATGAGATTACTTAATTATATATAACCTTTAACTCATACAGAAGGTGGTTAATTCTCAGATTTGGTATAATAAATATCTATATTGAGGCAAAAAAACAACAAATATAATTGGAATTAGAGAATCTTGGTTCAGACCCCTTAATTCAGAATATAACAAAGTTTCTCAGTCTTGGCAGGACTGGCATTTGGGGCTGGAAAATCCTTTGTTGCGGGGTGAGGGGGCTGTCTTGTGCAGCCCAGGCCTCTACCTACTGGGTGCCAGTAGCACTTCCTACTCCCTCTTCTCAGTTAATGATCAAAAACATCTGCAGACATTGCCAGAAGTCCCCTGCAGGGCAAAACTGCCCTGGGGTTGAGAACCACTGACCTGGAATAAACAACTTAAGAGAGCAAAAAATAGATTGCATGTGCTAATTAAAACTTCTATCACAGCTCCTCTTCAATATACAGCTTTTGAAGTTTTTCAAAAGTTAATCTTTCACACTACATACTTTTTATCACTGCCAGAAAGATTTTGTGCAACTGTATTTTGGGTAGTTATTACAGAAATTGCATAAACTACCTATCTGTTCTTCAACGTGACAGGTATACTGAGGACTTGCCTGCCCTTACCCCTCACGACATAGCCCTCTCCGTAGGAGTTATAAAGCAGCCAATTCAGACAGATTTTTTAAATCTCAAGTTTGAAAATATAAATGCAGTACATTATCTTCCTTTCAAATAAAACAGGTTTTTCACAAAATCTATCTAGTTAGAAAAGGAAAGCACAGAAGCCAGCATGTGTTCAAGTGAGAACTAACATCAGTGTAAGCCTCTTTTCCCATTTATGCTCTTAGGGACAGCGGAACCCTGAAAGTGCATTGTATATCACTTTAATCTGTGATGCAGATACAATGAGCTCTACCTCAAGGAATTCGTAAAATAGTTACTTGCTTTTAAGGTTATGAATGGAACAGAATGAATAAAAATAAACTGTAACTTTTATCTTCCCAGCATGATCATGTGAGGGGAAAAAAGCAACAACCCGAAACCAGGTTCCCCAAAAGGAAACCTGACAAAATTGTTACAAACTTAAAATGCTGCAAAATACTATTCTAGTACCCAAAAATTAAGAACCGAGGAAGGTATTTTCTGGACAATGGATTAACCTATCTGAAAATTTTTACCAATTCAAAAATGTTTGATTTACACAGCTGCTCCTAACCAACTTTTCTCCTGTACTTCTCAGTACTAAACAAATTGAGGAGCCAGGCTATGGTCTTTTAAGGTCTGGCAGATGTGTGTCAGCTTTGTTGTGAGGGCTTTTACAAACATCATTAACCCCACTATGGCCCTGCGTGCAAAACCAGGGAGATCACTGACAGTGCTAGCAAAAGCAGCATGAGTGTGCCTAAAAGGAAAGTGAAGAGGTTTTTATAAAGATTGCACACGTGTATGAAGGACAGGCTGGGCCGCACAACTTGCAAAAAAAGAGCTGTGCCTGTGCATTATCAGCATAAGCTACAGGAGGCAAAGAAACAAAATGGAGGAAATGAAAAACCCTCGTGGGTGTGGCCAGAGGACCTTTACTACTGCACATGACTGTGACATGAGTTCAACGAGAAGGTGGGAAGTTTGCTGAAGCGTTCAAAACTAGGCACCACGAGCATGCTGCTCTCTCAAAACTTGTGTCCCAATCCTAATTTGGGTTATAGGATCAAGGCTCTTGAATTTGCACAAGGCAACAGGTCCATGAATCATAGCAATCGAAGAAATTTACTATGATCCATTTGATACTATGATTGCAGAGATGCATCAAGGAGGCCTGCTCAACAAATTTTCAAAGGGATAAAGTAGAACAAGAACAGAATGTATTTTTGGCAAAGAGAAGGAAAGTGTGCCAATTTTAAAGCTTTGAAGTATCAACTCATATTCATATTCAATATTAATATATCCAGAACTAAAAGCTTGTTACAAGAGTTTCTAAAGAATAAATGCATGAGTCCAATTCCATACTCATTAGGTCTATATCGGATTTTAATAAAATCATGTTGAGACATTTATTATTTACTTTTTTCTTCTTCACTTCTATACCCTACCCCAATAATGGACAACACTTACTGGACCAACAGTCATCTTTAACATATCCATTTATGTGTATTTTCCTTTACATTTTAAAATAAAGAAAACAAAAGCCAAGATTAAAGACTTTAATAATTATTATAAAATGAAGCTAAAAAATATAAAGTACTTCCTTCCTAGGTAGGACTCTTACGCATTCTCTTGAGTTCAAGAAGAAAGGAGACTGAAATTTCTCTTGTAAAAATGCTGAGAACAAGATATTTTTTAAATTTCACAAACCATGAAAAATACAACTAAGAGAATAGAACGCAAATGTTAACATTATCAACTTATCTACAGGTGCCAAGAAGAGTAAAAAGAAAAAAAAAAACCTATATTCAAGGCAAAGCAATTCAAAACCAAATGCAATTGGAAGTATTGCATTTTCCTACTGATTTCCATTTTAAGACTAGCTCTCTCTCTCCTGAAAACGTTTTTGTGGAAATGGTGTTAAGATAGCCAGGAAGAGGAACTATTCTAGTTCAATTCTGTAGTATCTAAAGTGAGCACTAATGACACATGGGTTATGTGACACTATTTGCTAGCTCTATCTACCTTCCATGGAAACAGATTCCTAGATATCAAATGGTAAAGCCCCACTGCTCAAATTGCAGAGCTGCTATGTCTTAGCAGACAGAGGAATTCAATAAATAAAAATTGCTTATATAATTTATATCATTAAGCAACATCTGGGAAACAATAAAGTGTACCCCTCCTTTGCAAACAAACCTGTTTCCTGGACCAAAAAGGTTGATCTCTTAGATGGTATTCTGGCTTTGCAAGTCCATACTGGGTCACTTTTAAAGCACATGTACCACATTAGCTTTACTTCTAAGCATCTTTTGGCTCCTCGTCCTTTGTCCATTAGAACTAAGCCCTATGCCCATCTCCTCCTGTATACTCTTTCCTGGTGATCTAATTTACTACCCCAGCTCAATTACTATCACCATGGTGATGACTTTATCTACTTCTCCTTCCCAGATCTGTTACCTGAGCTTGAAACACATCTCTGCCTGCCCAAAGGGTATTCAGGCACCTTAAACTTAGCAAAGTCCATTCCAACTCACATCTTTGGTGTCCCTCATCTCAGAAAACACTGCCACCATCCATCATTTGCCCAAGATAAAACCAAGAATCATCTTTGCCACTTTCCCCTCTTTCTCACCTTCAACACCAATCTAATCATAACTCGTGAATATTTTCTCTCCTAACTCCTTGTGGAATGTACCCTACTCTGAGCTACCAACAACTCTAATGCGAACCACTTCAACAAGTGGTTTCATTACTTTAGTCTTGTTCCCATTCAATTTATTCTCCATATTGCTATCAGGTTGAGCTTTCAAAAACACCTACCTAATGATGTCAGTTTTAGCTTAAAATCATCTGATAGCTTCTTAGTGCCATTAGGATAAAGCCTAAATTGTTGAAGGACATTTACATAGGCCTAAAGGATGTGACCCCTTCCTGCTTACATTTCCAGCCTCATTTCTCCCATCTCCTGCCATGCCGAACTCCTTTCAGCACAAAAATGCCAAGCTCTCTCTTCCCTCCAAGCCTTCACATTAGCAGTTATCCCTCTGGTTAGGACCTCCCACTGCCTCTGCCCCACTTTCCTCTGACTAATTCTCACCTCTCCTTCAGTCCAAGTATAACTGGTACTTCCTCAGGGATACCCTTCCTGACTTCTGAACTAGCCCATATTCCTCTGCTTTATGAACCCACAGCATTCTGAGGGGATGTCAGAATTCAAGCCTGACACACAGTCACACTCAATGTATATCTGCTGAATGAATCAAAGAAATGCAGAGAAAAGACATCCAAAAATACCAAGTGAGGCCAGGTGCGGTGGCTTATGCCTGTAATCCCAACACTTTGGGAGGCCGAGGTGGGTGGATCACTTGAGGCCAGGAGTTCGAGACCAGCCTGGTCAACATGGCGAAACCCCGTCTCTATTAAAAATACACAAAAACTAGCTGGGCGTCATGGTGTGTGCCTGTAGTCCCAGCTACTCGGGAGGTTGAGGCACGAGAATTGCTTGAACCTAGGAGGCAGAGGTTGGGAGGCTGCAGTGAGCCAAGATCGTGCCACTGCACTCCAGTCAACCTGAGCAACAGAATGAGACTCTGTCTCAAAACAAGCAAACAAACAAACAACAAAAAAAAACAAAACCAAGTGATGCTGGATTGCCACTCCATAGATTAAAGGGAATCTTCCCCCAGACCCTAGTAACTCTATGCAGAAATCCACAACACCCACAGGTTCTGAACACTGCTTTATGTTGTCTCATGAAAGAGAAGCAGCTTTCAGAGTGTGACTGCAACATGTGGCACCAAGTGAAACATATGACAGGGGCTTACTTTAATAAGCGAATTGCATGGCTGAAGCCATCACCTTCCACTTGCACTCCTTGATGTGGAATCTCCAGATTGGACAACTAGGAAGAGAAAAACAATTGTATCAGATAACCAATTTTACAAAAACAACTACCATTTCTAAGTACTACGGTCTCTATTCTTGTGGCACCTGTTCTAGGACCATCCTTTCCCCAAGTTACAACATATTAGGCATGAGTATTATCCCCATCATTAGATTCCCTGGGAAACGACATGAAGTCCAGTGGAACTCAAAGCTGTCCCAGTGCATCTAGTTTAAGAAACACCTCCACAAGTGGCAAATATTCAAAATTTAGGAGATTAGTCTAATTTTTGCAGGGAGCCAAAAGTAATCTAGAATCAATTTTAGTAGTTCAAGAGGCCACAAGAATGGTTTCTCGTGTAATTCTCTTCTGTTTGTTCAAAACAATGTTTGAGTCACTGTCATAGCTTATTTCTAAACGATATTTTTTAGTTTACAACATTTCTGAAATACATTTTTAAGAATTAAACTACTTCCTATGTGAAACCCAAGAAAAGATTTCCAATTTGTGCATTTACCCAATGACATCTCTTTCCCAATTAAAGGATTCAGAAAGCAAATTAAAAAGATAAATGCAGAGATAGTGCCTGAAACCCTTTCCATGGGACTGCAAGTAATTACAGTATGCCAGAAAGTCATCTGATCTAAAGAAATGCTTGCCTTTGGCAGATATTCCCAGGTCTTGCATGACAGACTATTTATATCTACCATGTTCTGGAAAGGATTTAAGGAAGTTCCAAGTATTTGAGTGAGCCCTGCTCTTTGGGCCTGGGAAAGGGAAAGGTTTAGAAAAATAGCTGCTACCAAATAGGAAGTAGGGGTTCAGATTCAAAAGGAAATGAAGTGTGGGCCAGCTCAAAAATGTTGCTGCTATTCTATCAATCAGATATATAAACATCCGGCCAGATGCGGTGGCTCACACCTGTAATCCCAGCACTTTGGGAGGCCGAGGCAGTTGGATCACCTGAGGTCAGGAGTTCAAGACGAGCCTAGCCAACATGGTAAAACCCCGTCTCTACTAATACAAAAATTAGCTGGGTGTGGTGGTGTATGCCTGTCATCTCAGCTACTTGGGAGGCTGAGGCAGGAGAATCGCTTGAATCGGGGAGGTGGAGGTTGCAGTAAGCCAAGATTGTGCCATTGCACTCCAGCCTGGGTGATAAGAGTGAAACTCCATTTCAAAAAAAAAAGATATATAAACATCCCTTATAAGATGAGATTTAGTTTTAGTTATTCACATCTCAGCCTAAATTACTTTAAGCAGAAAATATACTTGCTTTTATCTTTAACATAGCTAGAATGTTCACTGAGAATAAAAAGTAGGTAAGTTTTTAAGAGCTTGACTGAGTTCAATAGAGAACTACAGAATGTTCATCTGTGTCCCATATGTGCAGCAGGTATAGGAATACAGAGAAGGTGGACAGAGAGGACGTATGTCTACAGTCATTAACCTACGTAGGGCTACAAAGACATACATTTTTGCCAATTCTGGCCTGTGGGTAGGGGAAGAGAGGATATAAATGCATTGCTTTGCCTCAGCACCATATATCCATCTTCCCTTCCCACTGCAAAGGTAGTAACTGAATGATATTCATATAATCAATCCAAATAACACAATAAAAGAGTCGAAGAACACAGTCAATTACATAGGAAACATGGACACACTCCACAGTTTAGGAGCTAAGGCCAGTATCCAGATAAAAGGACATTCATCAGGCTCACAGTTCTAGGAACTGGGTCATCAAGGACATGAGTATTTATTTTAGGTGCCTGTTTCTAGGCTTGGGTTTCTCTCTGGGCTCTTCACAATTTCACACCTTATCCTCTGCCTACAGATCCCAAATTCCTGTAAAGCAGGAGTTGGCAAACAACAGCTCATGAGCCAAATCCAGCCCACTGCGTGGTTTTTTTGTTTGTTTGTTTTGAGAAGGAGTCTCGCTCTGTCACCCAGGCTGGAGTGGCTTGATCTTGGCTCACTGCAACCTCCGCCTCCCAGGTTCAAGCAATTCTCCTGCCTCAGCCTCCCGAGTAGCTGGGATTACAGGCGCCCGCTACCACGCCTGACTAAGTTTTGTATTTTTAGTAGAGACGGGGTTTCACCATGTTGGCCAGGTTGGTCTCAAATTCCTGACCTCGGGTGATCTGCCCACCTCGGCCTCCCAAAGTGCTGGGACTACAGGCATGAGTCACCGCGCCCGGCCCACTGCCTGTTTTTGTAAATGAAGTTTTTTACCGTAACACAGCCATGCTCATTTGTTTAAATATCAGCTCTGGCTGGTTCACACTACAACAGCAGATTTGAGTAGCTGTAACAGAGACCACTTGACCGACAAAGTCTAAAATATTTATATTTGGCTCTTTACAGAAAAAGTTTCCCAATCCCTGTTCTAAAGCATGAAAGCTATTTTCAACAAATCTTCCCAAGGCCATCATCATCAGCCCAACTGAAAAAGTCCATTTTCACATTTCCAGGTCTCTCCTTCATTCACAATAACTTACAGAGGAGGGGATTCTTACAAAACATAAAACTTTAACCTACAGGGAAATAACTGGGGTTTTAGTGTATCACTTTTGAGGGGCTACCCATCCTTGGCCAAACTCCTTTTTGGAAATACAAAAAATGCAGGTCTGTTACCTCCCTTTCACGTTTGAGGATTATATTGGATATCACAACTGCATATTCTTTCAAGGCACTAATTCTGCATAAATCTATTGCTTCTCCCATGTGAGAAAAGTAAAAATTTAGTTTAATATTCTTTCTGATCTGCTTCTTAGAAAGGATCCCAGTTTTACTAGGGCTTAAGCAATATACATGGCTTTACCAACTCAAAAATAAGCCACCCGGCTATCAACTAACCATCTCTAATAGGCTTAAACAATGCTCCTACTAAGAGGTATAAAAGTAAAATGTTAATTCTTAAAAACTGTCCACTTGTTTTTCTTTAATTTTTTTAAGAGAGACAAGGTCTTGCTATGTTGCCCAGGCTGGTCTTGAACTCCTAAGCTCAAGCAATCCTTCCACCTTGGCCTCCCAAAGTGCTGGGATTATAGGCATCAGTCACTGCACTCAGCCTGTCCACTTTTTCTTTTATCTTTTTTTTTTTTTTTGAGACAGAGTCTTGCTTTGTTGCCCAGGCTGGAGTGCAGTGGTGCAATCTTGACTCACTGCAACCTATACCTCCTGGGTTCAAGTAGTTCTCCTGCTTCAGCCTCCCAAGTAGCTGGGATTACAGGCGTGTGCCACCACACCCGGATAATTTTTGTATTTTTAGTAGAGACAAGGTTTTACCATGTTGGCCAGGCTGGACTCAAACTCCTGACCTCAAGTGATCCACCCGCCTCGGCCTCCCAAAGTGCTGGGATTACAGGTGTGAGCCACCGTGCCCAGCCCTGTCCACTTTTTTTAACTGGGAAAAATTTACATTCAATTTCCATAAAGAGCAGAAGACCCAGAATCTGGAATCAGAGAGATGAAATAATTCAAGTCATGTTTTACATGTATACCATGAGATGCTATGATTGTAACCCTACCACTCCTCCCAAAATGAACAGGATCAAAAACATTCTGCTTTTCCTAATGGAATCTATATATACCCTGAGCAACACATTTTAAAAACTACTCTTTCATTTGGGGTATCCAGAACTGTTCCAAAAAACTTACCTCCAACCGAAGTCCTACAAATGGCATATTTGTATCACACATAGCGACGAAGTGGGCTAAAACTTTATTGAAGGCACACATTTCTCCTGCTCGTTTCGTTTTCTTGGATTCTACTGGACATGGATCATCAGACAACTAGAATTTAAGTAAAGAACACAAACAGGTAAAAAAAAAAAAAAAAGTACATGTGATGCAATTCATTAAGATAGTTAAAATACTGGAAGAAAGCTCAGGGTTAACCAAGACAAATGTTATTGTATTTACTGAGTAAATACTGACCTAAACACTGGTAATTTATTAGTAAATATTTTGTGTTTCACAAGTTCTCTCATGGAAAATGGTGGACAATTACTTAATTAAAACAGAAGCATTTTCAAGAAAATGTAGAAATTGTTACTTAAGCCTTATTGCTGCCTCGTCTCTAAAAAACTGTATCTTAGTTCTCATATTAAAAACGAGTAAAGAACACAACCAAGTTAACACACACAAATTCTGTGCTCATTTTCATATGGAATCATACCTTGCGCTTGGCATTGGTTCTGGTCTGTTTCCCGGTTTTTGTACGAAAAACCAAGTCCTGGATGTTTTCCTTGAACTGCTGCAGCAGCAATGCCATTGTAGGGCTGTCGTCACGATCTGCAGCATTCACAGACATAAAGTAGTACTTGTACGACAGTTGTGTGGGTTTATTGGGAACCTCCAACATCTCCACAACCTAAAAATCCCAAAAAGAAATAAGACTTAGAGAAATAAGAAGTGTCAGATATTTTCCTCCGTACATCATCAAGGCTCAGAATTATAAATCTAATGTAGATGTCTTAAAAAAAAAAAAAAAAGGTTAAATCAATCGTATCAAAAAAAAGCATTCCTAGCAAATACATAATTTGTTTTCCAAAAAGTAGATGAGACCAAAGAAGAATGATAAAAGCAAAAGCAACCATAAACTATAACAAATGGGGCATTTAAACTATTATGTATTAAGTGTTCTTGATATTCACACCTCAGCTTATAAATTGAAAAAAACAAAAAAAAATTTGCCTAAATCCAGTAGGTCTGTGATATGGTTTGGCTTTATGTCCCCATCCAAATCTCATCTTGTAGCTCCCGTAATTCCCATGTGTTGTGGGAGGGACCTGGTGGGAGATGACTGAATCATGGGGGCGGGTCTTTCCTGTGATGTTCTTGTAATAGTGAATGGGTCTCACGAAATCTGATGGTTTTAAAAACGGGAGTTTCTTTGCACAAGCTCTCTCTTTGCCTGCCACCATCCACGTAAGCTGTGACTTGCTCCTCCTTGCCTTCCACCGTGATTCTGAGGCCTCCCCAGTCACATGGAACTGTGAGTCCAATTAAACCTCTTTCTTTTGTAAATTGTCCAGTCTCAGGTATTTCTTTATCAGCAGTGCCAAAACAGACTAATACAGTCTGCTAGATTTTCTAGAATGGTATCTATTTTAAATTGCTCTGCTGCCTCCCTTAACCACTCAAACATCCTAAAAATTCCATTATTAAGGCAGAGAAAAATGACAACCATCCCTCATACTTGGAAACATGTAAAAACAAACCCTAATTTTTCAACTGAAAAATATGGTCACTGTGAGGGTAACAATATTGACAGTTAACACTGATACAAAGCTTAATATGTGCCAAGTATTGTCCTAATACTTTACAGATGCTAACATATTTAATCTTCCTAATAACCCTGTGAAGTAGGTTTGTTTGTTTTTTTGAGACAGAGTCTCACTCTGTCACCCAGGCTGGAGTGCAGTGGCACAATGTCAGCTCACTGCAACCTCCGCCTCCCAGGTTCAAGCGATTCTTGTGCCTCAGCCTCCCAAGTAGCTGGGATTACAGGTGTGTGCCACTACACTAGGCTAATTTTTTGTATTTTTACTAGAGGTGGGGTTTTGCCATGTTGTCCAAGCTGGTCTTGAACTGCTGACCTCGGGTGATCCACCTGCCTTGGCCTCCCAGAGTACTAGGATTACAGGCATGAGCCACCGCAACTGGCCTATCTTTATTTTTGTGATGAGGAAACTGAGGCACAAAAAAAGCAAGTTACTTGCCCAAGGTCACACACGTAGTAAGTGACAGACTCATGCTTTGATTCCAGAAGTTTGGCTCCAGAGGCCTTGTTCTTCCTACTATACCTGCTTACTGTTTCCAAGATCTAGCTAAAATTTAAGAAAAGTCCCCTAAATGCTTTAGTGACAAAAATATATGCCATTAGGAAAAGCTCCTGACCAACACACATTCTTTTCCATCTCTCTTCCTGCTTCCTTTCTCCCTTGCTCCCCCTCCTCCCCACACATACTCTTCAGGAAAGCATCACACTGATGATGTACCTCAGGAAATGTTAAAATTAAAAGTCAAATGGCCATTTCACCAAAGAAGACAGGATGAGCACATGAAAATATGCTCAACATCTTCAGCCATTAGGGCAGTGTAAATTAGGCCTACGATAAGACACCACTACATACCTATCAGAATGGTTAATATTTTAAAAAAATTCTAATGACTAACTGTTGGCAAGCATGAGGAGCAACGAGAACTCTCATATATTGCTGGCTGGAATGCAAAATAGTACATCATTTTGGAAAACAGTTGGCAGTTTTCTACAAAGTTAAACACACATTTACCGTATGACCCAATAATCCCACTCCTAGTTACTTATCCAAGATGAAATAAAAAATGACAACTTACGAACACACACAAAAATCTATATGCAAACGTTTAACAGCTTTAGTCAAAATTACCCCAAACTGGAAACAACCCCAATGTCCTTCAATGAGTGACTCATTAAACACAAACTGTGGTACTCCCACACCATGGAATGCTACTCTGCAACAAAAGGAAGGAACTATTATACACACAACAACACAGATGAATGTCAAAGGCATTATGCTGAGTCAAAGAAACTGGACGGAAAAGGCAAACCTATAGAGACAGAAAACAAGTCAGTGATTACTAGTTGGAGGGGGCTGATTATAAGGGGTATTATGTGGCAATTTTGGGGTATAATGGATCTGTTCTGTGCCCTGAGATGGAGGCTACACAACTGTATGCATTTATCAGAACTCATGCTAAAAAGTCTATATTTTTACTTTATGTAAATTATATCTTAATAAAGCTAACCAAAAAAGAAAGGTAAAATGGCAGAAAGACATTTAAAGGGATATCAACTGCAGCAAGACTTTCCTCTGTTCTTCTTAATGTCCATGCTAGTAGTTCTTTCCACTTCCATGAACATATCACCCGTAAGTGATAAATCTAGAGGACGAGGAATAATCTGCATTCAGTTTTGGTCTAAGCTATATGAAACAAATTATTGCTTTATAATAGATCACTGGTCACTGACATTAAAGCGTGGTTAAATGTCATAAAATAATAAATTATAACCATTTTTGTCTTATTTTGTGCATGGCTGATTATAAGAGATCTTTGTATGTTCATGGGTTTCGCTATGATGCATGTATTCTGTATTATCATTTCACATGTAGACCAAGCAAGCTCACTGAGAACTGAAACAATAGTCTTTTGTAGTGGGCCAAATCTAGTTCTACAGCTGCTGTTTTAAAATTCAGAAAAAAGTAAAATTCAGATCAATGACAGACTCACTAGTCTACATAAGTATCCCGAGCTTAAGATATGTCAGTCTACAATGGTGTCCTTTTAAAATAGTATCTTTTAAAAGTACAGGTCAAAACCTTAAAAAGTTCACTCCCATTACTTTCAACAAACAATCTTGAATTAAAATTTTTATTTTATTTTTATAAGCGACGAGGTCTCACTATATTGCTTAAGCTGACCTCAAACTTCTGGGCTCAAGTGATCCTCCTGCCTCGGCCTCCCAAAGTGTTAGTTTTACAGGCATTGAGCCACCACACCTGGCCTGAATTAAAATTTGTAAAACATAGATTCTTAGCCAACATATCTACTTGGTATATACAGAAATTTTTTTTTTTTATTTTTTTTTGAGATGGAGTCTCACTCTGTCGCCCAGGCTGGAGTGCAGTGGCACGATCTCGGCTCACTGCAAGCTCCGCCTCCCGGGTTCACACCATTCTCCTGCCTCAGCCTCCCGAGTAGCTAGGACTACAGGCGCTCGCCACCACGCCTGGCTAATTTTTTGTTTTTGTATTTTTAGTAGAAACAGGATTTCACTGTGTTAGCCAGGATGGTCTCAATCTCCTGACCTCGTGATCCACCCGCCTCAGCCTCCCAAGTGCTAGGATTACAGGTGTGAGCCACCGCGCCTGGCAAGAAATTTCAACAAGCAGGAAAATATATTCAGGATGAGTTCATATTTAAAATTATTGCAAATTTTAACTAATTCAAAAATAAAGAAACTAAAAAACATACAGAAACAGTGAAAAAGGAATAGAGAGGACCTTACTGTGCACTAAAAGGAACACATACTCAATAAAATGAAAGATGCCTTCAATCAAAGAAGGATGAAAAAATAAAGCCAATTCAGCCAGTCCATATTTGAAAGGTTTCACTATACAAGTTAATATTTCAAGTGAAACAAGTTTATCTGACATCAAAACATCGCCAGACCTTCATAGGAATTGGTCTTAAATTTTTTATTCTTACAGAGATGTCTCATTCCAATCAAAGACTAGGCCTCATCATAGTACAGACCCTAGAGTGAGGGATGGGGTTATACCTTATGTTCCCCAACTGAGACGTGACATTCCTCTCTCCCCCATTCTAAACCCCTGGGTTTCACTATACGAAAGTCAAATATTCAATAAAATTCATTGGCAAGTTAAACAATAAGTCATTCAAGATACTAACAGAATTACTAAACTTGATCACTCCAAATCACTCCTTTGCATACTTACAATGTAGTATTGTGGAAGGCGGGTAAGTTTAATGAACAGTTTATTCTTAGAAAGGTTTCCAATAGGATGAGTTGAGTAATTGGAAAGCTGCAATGTTTCACTGCTTATCGTAGGCAGATGTTTTATAGACTGCTTGCAACGCTGTTGTCCAAGCCAAAACCTGAATTTAAAAGTGATAATCCACATCAAATCTCAGACTTTTCTGATTATCTGTGTGCTATCGACTTACAAATGATTAAAGACCATTAAAAAAACAATTAATTGAAATTTAACTGAACTAATAAAAGGACACCTGGCCATAATGACAAATCATTTTTTCATAGTTTTGCATTACTGTCAATTCTAGTTTTAGTTTAAGAAGTTTAAACTGCAATGTGAATGATCTTAGTTATAAGGTAGAATTCACTATAAGGATGAGATACTGTGTTAGTTTATTATTAAGGAGTGACAGATTTCCTATGGTTTAAAGACAGCACCAACTAATCTCAACATTCTTTATATAGCCCCAGTTTTTAAATTGTGTATGTGTGAAGTGTGTAGTATACCTAGCGGGTCCCAGTAGTATTAACTACCTTTGTTCCCACGTTCCTTTCAGGTAAGCTGCCAGATTTCACTGACATTTTTAATATAGTACTCCTTTTATTCCTTTTATTTGATTATCTATCCTTGAAGCTAGGATATCATATAATATGTAAAAAAGGGATAAAATGGCTGGTTCACAAACTCCACTGATGCATAATGAAACTACAGAAAATAAGAATTTTCACAGCAGCATAACGATGCCACAACATCCCAGCTCATGATCAGCAGACTTGCCTTGATGAATAGGGCAAAGACCAGGTTGGGTGCTGATACATTTGTGTGGCAAGTTGCATGTGGTACAAACTGTATACCAGTTATGTGCAGTAAAACCATGTTATAATATATGACATTTTAAGGGTAGTTTGTCAACTGTTCTGGAAACCATTTTGTTTTTTTCATTGAAAGACAAATTTAACCACAACTCTACGGATCAAATGCAAGAACTGGTTACTGATGAAGGAATGAAGATAAATTTTGAAAATATACCATCACTTGCTTCATTTTGAATAAAAGTTAAAAATGAATATCCTGAACTTGCTAAAATTTATTTCAAATCTCTACTTTGATTCCCATCAACATACCTTTGTGAGAATGATATCTCTACTATGTATGTTATTAAAAGGAAAACATGAGAAACATCTCTCATGATTAGCATTATCATCAATCCAACGCAGACAAGTTATTACAAACAAGAAACAAGCTCATGTGTCACATTAAAAATTCTAAATACTGATATACAAGGTGGTCTTTTCAAAGTCGATCTGGAATTGCTATTTCACTCTTCATTATTTGTTATGATTCTGAGAGACAAAAAACTTGAGTCTAAGTGACTTTCTATATTAATTGCCTGTGTATACACTTCCAATGAAAAATGTACACAGTTTCTATAATTTTCTTTTTTCCTATGTTCTGATTATATTTACTGAAGTATAACTTTATCTGTTGATTCTAATAAAAAACATTGGGGCTTATATCTTATACATGTTCTTTCATTTCTTTTTTCCTAGAATTCATTTTTATTGCACATTATTTTAAAAAGTAATCACATGACCAAACAGATGCTCAACATCATTATTTGTTAGGGAAATATAAATCAAAATCACAATGAGATACTTCTTCATACTCATTATTAGGATGTCTATATTCAAAGACAGTAACAACTGTTGGCAAGGATGTAGAGAAATGGAAATTCTCGCAACATTACTGATGAGGTTGTAAAATGGCACAGTCACTCTGGAAAACAGTTTGGCATTTTCTTTTAAAAGCTAAACAAATTACTGTACGTCCTAGCAGTTCCATTCCTTGGTTCTACTCCAAGAGAAAAGAAAACATAAGTCCACATATAGACTTACACATGAATGTTCACAGCATCATTATGCATAATAACCAAAAAGTGGAAACAACCCAAATGTTCATCAATTGATGAATGGATAAACCAAATGTGGTATATCCATACAGTGAAATATTATTCAGTCATAAAAAAGAATGAAGTGCTGATACATGCTACAATATGGATGAACCTTGAAAACATTATGCTAAGTGAAAGAAGCCAGTCACAAAAGACAGCATATTTTGATTCTACTTTATATGAAATGACCAGAAAAGGCAAATAGAAAGTGGATTCATAGTTTTCTGAGGTTGGGAATGGTTATTAACTATAAATGGACATTTCTTTGGGGTGATGGAAATGTCCTACACGTTCTAAAAGTGGATTGTGGTGATGCTTGCAAAAGTCAGTAAATTTACTACAAATCATTGAATTGTACACTTAAAATGGGTGCATTTTTATGGTATGTAAATTATACCTCAATAAAGTTATTTTGAAAAATCAGTGTCCCATGATAGATTAGTGATAAACTGGTCATTCACCACAGATCATCTGAGAAACACTATTATAAGTGACAATCAGGAGACTTTTCTTATAAATCAATCATGTAAGTTTACATACAGGCACACATTTGGTAAGTTAAAGGCTTTTGGAACTTAACTTTCTGGTTTTAGTTTATATTTTGGGCAGCTAGAACTGCCAGATAAACAACCTCAAGTTATGCAAGATGTGAATTATTAAGCATGTTAGGATATTTAAACCTTGCTTATTTAGCCAAAATGCACAATGATGCTAAAACACTAAAAGTTTTAGAAATCATTACCCAGATTAATGACTGATTTTTTTTCACATACAGATAAACTAAATAGCTGCTCAAAAAAAAAGGCTCACATAATATTATCTATCTACTGGCTTTAAAAATCATGCCCTGCACTGGGCACGGTGGCTCACGCCTGTAATCCCAGTACTTTGGGAGGCCAAGGCAGGCACATCACACCTCAAGTCAGGAGTTTGGGACCAGTCTGGCCAACAAGGTGAAACTCCGTCTCTACTAAAAATACAAAAAATTAGTTTGGCATGGTGGCACACATCTGTAATCCCAGCCATTCGGAAGACTGAGGCAGGAGAATCCCTTGAACCCGGGAGGGAGAGGTTGCAGTGAGCCGAGATGACGCCACTGCACTCCAGCCCGGGCAAGAGAGTGAGACTCTGTCTCAATAAAAAATAAATAAATACATAAAATAAAACAAAAAATCATGCCCTGAATACAAAAATTGGCTGGGCATGGTAGGATGCACCTGTGGTCCCAGCTACTTAGGAGGCTGAAGTAGAAGAATCGCTTGAGCCTGGGAGGCAGAGGTTGCAGTGAGCTGAGATCACGCTATTGTACTCCCCTCCAGCCTTGGTGGCAACAAAGTAAAACCGTGTCACAAAAAAAAAAAAAAAAAATCATGCCCTGCTAATGAAAACATTACTTGGTTATATTGAATTTTTCAAATATTGGCTAAAGGGAAGGGCAGAGGCTAAAAGATTATAAGAACAATAGATCCCACTTTATAGTCTTTTCTTTAGATACCGCCCCCTCCCACCCCCCCCCCCCCCCCACCGCCTTCTCCATTTGCCAGTTTTGGTTTTAGTCTCTGAATTTTTTTTCTATCCTTTGGAATTCTATTAATTTTAAGAAAGAGTTTGTTAGAGTTGCTATAAGGGTACCTTTGTGTACCAGAGTGGTAATGAAACTCCACAGAATTATATCTAGCTCCATTTTCAATTTTATTTCGTTTAACAGTGTGAAGCATTTAAAGGATTTTGAGACAAATTGAATGACTGTATTCGAGAAGCAGAAATGACTATTTTGAAAGTGTCAGTTGGTAGTCAACCATGACGATTACCCTGGATAAGAACAAATAGGACTTTATTACAGAGAACACTTGATACAATAAAATTCATTGTGTAAGTGATTTGTAAAGTGCTTGTATAGAAGAAAATGTGGTAAGGGATGAAAGCTGAGTGTTATGCCCTTCACACCTATATTTGCTCTAGAGGAGAATTTGATATGAGAAACTGACATCTTGGAACTATTCCAAGAGAATTTAGATTCTAAGGTACCAAAAGGCACTTAAGTTTCATGTCATAAACCTTAAGGACAGTGAATGACCAAGAGTAATGATGGAGAAGAAAACATATCTTGTCAAAATAAGTTTCCATTTTTAGTCTTGAGCTATATAAACAAGCTTACTTAAGTTGCTGAATCCAGGGTATGATTCGTTTCATATCATCATTCACAGACTTCTCCATGTCATCCAGAGTGGCCTGGTCTACAGAATAAAGCACTTCATTAATTAATTGCTTGTATGAGAAACAAAATCTTTATCTAGGTAGTGTAAAACAAATGAAAATTATTGTTTAAGGCAGAAAATCACATTGTTTTTGAGTCAGAGAAAAATTAAACTAAATGTACCATTAGATATAAGCCAACCTAATTTGTTTTCCCTCTTTAACTTTTAGGGAGCATTATAGATATGACAACTAATGGCAAATGTACACTGGCAGAAAGAACAAGTAACAAATACATGAATCCATTATTTGCCTATATTTTAATTCCCCAAACTCCTAGTCTAATTAATCAGTATTTTTAAATTATAAGTATTTAAAACTCATAGTATTATTAGACTTAGAACCTTAAAAATCATAAAAACAAAAAACTCCACTGAAATATTTACATATGAAACACAAATGATCTCTGGCATATGGAAGAGCTGTTGGCTGAAGCTCAGCTTGCAAATTAAGTCAGAATTTTTAATGACACCAGAAAATGCTAGTAAACAGAATAATGAGCAAAAAAAAGCAAGATACAAAATGATTTTGATTAATGGGGACAAAGTATAGAAAAAATTAGAAAAGCACTGCTATGGGGTCAACTATGTCCCCCCAAGATCCATATGTTGTACCCCTAATCCTCAGTGTGATGGTATTTGGAGAAGGGGTCTTTGGGAGGCAATTAGGTTTAAATGAGGTCATGAAGGTAGGGACTTCATGAAGGGATCAGTAGCAGACTTATAAGAACGGATGCCAGAGAAGTCGCTCTCTCAGCCATGTGAAGACACAGCAAGAAGGCAGCTGTCTATATACAATCTATATACAAGCTAGAAAGAGAGCCCTCATCAGAAATCAACCATGCTGACACCTTGATCTTGAATTTCTGGCCTCCAGAACTATGACAAAATAAATTTCTGTTGTTTAAGTCACCTAGTCTATGATATTTTGTTAACGGCAGCCTGAGCTGCTAAGACAAGCATACATCCCTAAAAGACTATTTTCTGTTGCTTTTCTAATTTTTGTGTGTTTAAGTTTTTTATTTATGAGTATGTACTATGTTAATAATCAGAAAAACAGTTAAATATGTTTTTTTTTTTTTTTTTTTGAGACGGAGTCTCGCTCTACCGCCCAGGCTGGAGTGCAGTGGCGCAATCTCGGCTCACTGCAATCTCCGCCTCCCAGGTTCACGCCATTCTCCTGCCTCAGCCTCCCGAGTAGCTGGGACTACAGGCACCCGCCACCACATCTGGCTAATTTTTTGTGTTTTTAGTAGAGACGGGGTTTCACCGTGTTAGCCAGGATGGTCTCGATCTCCTGACCTTGTGATCCGCCCACTTCGGCCTCCCAAAGTGCTGGGATTACAGGCGTTTGAGCCACCACGCCTGGCCTAAATATAAGTTTTTAAGAACAAACAACATTTGCCTTATTTGGAACCCACAGTTAAAGTAATTCATAAATGCGTCATTTAGCCATCATAAATGTGATGTCATTCAAAGTAATTAGTTCAGTTTTCCATGAGCAGCCCACAGAAAAAAAATCTATAGTTATAAAATATAACCAGAAAGCCCTTTATTTTCAACCTTTCTAGCTGAATATTAATTTCAAATAGCAGATGTCCTAATATATTCAAGAACACTGTCCAGTAGCAATACAAAAACACTAAATTCTTATTTCATCATTTCATAAAACTGACTCAGTAGCAGAACAAGTAAGAAATCAAACTTTAATTTCTACTGTGTTTAGGGCAGAAAAAAAAATCCTTTCCTCCAGGATTCTGTACCTCAAGTCATCTTAGATGTTTCTACTGTCAAAATGTTCTTCAGCCACAAATGACATTAGAATTCCTTATTGTGATTTCCATGTCACCCAGTGGTAAAATAGAAACTGAGCTACTGGGATAGATAAGTTAACCTAAAAAACAGCAGCCATCAACATTATTAATTTTGCATAAGGAAACACGAATGTGCGTTATACTGGGAAGTTTAACATCTGCTACAAGAAAATCCAAAGTAGTTAAAACGGCCCCGAGGAACTGACATCAGTCAGAGTTATGGTTTCCATACCCACTTTCAACACTGCATATACCATTCTTTCTAATACCTAATGACAGAAAATGTTCATTTTGTTTTTGTTAAAAATAATTTTTCTTACATTGAATGATTATATCATTTAGTAACTTACCAAGTCCATAAAGCATCAATTGAAACATTCCAGAATGCAAATCTACAAAAATGTGCAGACACTCTGAATTACCACAGGGCTCCAAGATGGGAACAACAAGAGCTGGGAGTGCAGTCTCTATGGAAGCTGAACAATCAAGAATTAAAAATTATTTTTCTATCTGAATATTTTCCAGAAAAATTATTTCTCAATCAATGAGTACAAACAAACCAACTATTGAAGGATCCTAAATGTTAGAGGAAAAACATGATTTTGCAAAATTTGCAACAGTATTATTATGTCAGTTAGTAGCTCAAAAAGGAAAGAATGTAATTTTCAAGGTGACTTGAAACAAACATGCATGTCTCAAATACTACAGCAAAAAAAATCCAAAGTTTCTTAAAGAGGGTTGAAATAGCTAGTGAAAATTCAACTTCATCAGTGAGCTGAGTTCTAGTTTTACTTTCACTTGGTAATTACTAATAAGCTAATTAATTTTTAAGGATTTTCTCTTTTACATAATGGAAAGAAAACTAGTTGTTTATAAACAGAATAAATATCTTCTATGGCCTCATGATTTTCAATGCCATTCCTCATAAAAAAGAGGTATTCTGGCAATTAGAGCCCATGTGTTTAAACTAATAAATATTATTGATTACCCAGGAAGAAAAATTTTTTTCAAGTCATTTGTATACTCCATTTCAAGTCACAGATGAATTAAGAACATAGGCAATTGCTAAACACAAATCCCCAAAGCTGACAATATGCCTGATCTAGAGTTTCATAGTATTTCCACCAGGCCCAATTAACTTTTCTCTTAATTCTGCAAGTGACATAATGAAATCCAGTAAACAAGCAAAACACTGAAAATACACTAAGTGCTGATCAGATTGAGGGGTTGTAAAAGGAATATGCTCTTCTTGTTACCAAGTTCCTCTGAAGCTACAGCACAGAAAAAAAAGGCAGATACAGAGGAGAATGGCGATGCAGGTGCTCGGAAGGAGAGGTAACGTGGCAGGCGCATAGGGGAGTGGCGATGCAGGCCTTTCACCAGGCGTGGCTTCTGCCTGCTTTTTTGTCAAACAAGGAAAATAACATCTTCCCCTCCGTGCCACAGGTTGTTAGGAGCAAGAAATGACAAGGCTGTAAAAGTGCTTTAAAAAGCAAAGTGTTCGACAAATGTATATTATCTATATTCCTTTTGAATCAAAGAAACAAACCAAAACCTTTTACTATAAATTTTCAATAATTCAAATGGATGACATTACCATTGGTACTGTCTACACAAACAAATTATCAAACAAATTAATAAAGTAAAAGATTGCAGAAGACATATTTAATTAGAGAAAAATAAGTTGCTTTAAAACATAGGGTGAGCATCCTAAACTCCAAAATTTGAAATGCTCCAAAATCCAAAATTTTTTGAGTGCTGACATGATACTCAAAGGAAATGCTTAATGAAGCATTTTGGATTTCGGATTTTCAGATTTGGGATGCTCAACCAGTAAGTACAAATGCAAATATTCCAAAACCCAAAAAAACATCCGAGATCTGAAATACTTCTGGTCTCAAGCATTTCAGATAAGGGATACTCAACCTGTACATCTAATACATATTTGTATACAAAATGTTTAACATGCAAATCCAGCAGAACTCTGACCTGAAAAAAACAGAACAAAAAGGGCAAAAACAAAGATTTCTTTTACCATATAATTCAGACCAATGTGACAAATTAGTTCAAATCAGTGACGTTTTGCTGAACTTACTATGTTAATAAAAAGTTATTACAAATGTGAAACACAGTTGCTGATTTTTGAAACATTTCCATAGTGTTACAATTCCTGACAGGGTAGGAGTGAATTCTCTAAAGCAAAACCATTTCTAAAGTGTGGCAACAGAGTAAAACTAGTTCTGGGAATTGGGGTAACAATTATAATTTCAATCTAATTACCACAATTGAGTATTCTTAGAAAAATAGGGCATCAGAGAAGAATACAGATAACACAGTTCAAAAGACAAGAAATACTCTGATACAAATCGATGTACATATTTTTTGACTACCAATGTCCATATTTTTCTTTACAGAAAATAAAATACACAATGCCCTAAAGCATTTAAAGGCAGCAGGTTTTAGGTATACAAAAATGGGGAAACTTGCAAAGAAAATAAAGAAGAGGGAATTAAAAGCAGTGTAAGATGACAGGACTTGCTGCTATTTTGTCCTGCCAGAACATATATATATCTCCTTTTATTTCTATCATTTATTGAGAACAAGATGAGAATGGATAACAGACAGAATATAAAGTGTGAAGAGTGAAGAGCGGCAACTAAGCTCAATTAGGAATGGCTGTGTGTGGTTCATAGCTTCCAAACTGATCATGATGCCCTGATTATAGGTGCTGAAGGGTAGAGTACAACACAAGGGAGCAGCACCCTGGCTTTCAAGAGTTAGGCAATGCTGCCAACTGGGCCATATCTCAAGTTACCTTTAGTGCCTTGCACTGCCTTTTTGGAACTTATCTCCAAAGTCCTGCCTCCTCTCCCCTAAACCATTTCTACCCCCACGAAACCACATGCCTGAGCTGCTCAAAACCTGAAGTCTATGCCTTCCCCTAGCCTTCCCTTGAAATGCTCCACTCTCTGAGCTACTCATTTCCTTGGGTTATTCCAGTTAGGTGTTAGAAGAAAAGCCAGCTGATTTAAGGGTGACTGCGCTAAGGGATTCTAAGAATAGATTATGTAGTCCCTCGTTCCAGTAAGGATCTTAATAAAGCATGCTCGCCCATCACAAAAAAGGATCAAGTAAGACTACATGGAGAGTATAAATGCATGCACATGAATTTAAAAAACAAGTTAAAGCACATGCCCTAAGATGGTGGGTCGGCAGACCCTTTCCTCTAGCAGTCCTCATTTCTAGAACTGTCCTGATTAAAGCAGAACTGAGGAGATCAACCCCGCATGCAAGCTTCTCCCTTCCTTCCAAATTATAGTCCCTAAGTCACCCTTCTCTAACACCTGGGACTCTACAAAACACCTAGGGCTTGAAAACCACTGGTGTAGCACATTCCTACTAGAGTTTAAGATCTAGGAAGAGCCTGGACTATTATAATATCCTCAAATTTCAGATGAGGAGAATGGCCCAAATAGTGTAAATGACTTGTTCAAGAGCAGACAGCTGAACTCAGATCTCTAACATTTCTACAAAAAGGAATTTTACACTTGGGTTCTGAAGATTTCTCTAAATTTCTCTTTAGAAATCTTCAGAACCTAGGTGAACAGCACACAAAACCATTCCTATGTAAACGTATGCTTTGAGTTTATTTTTCAAAGTAATTTAACTATCCCTTGGCAATCATAGTTTTTTGTTTCTGTTTTTTAACTTACTAAGTTTTTGTTCTGTTTTTTAACTTACTAAGCCTTGTTTACAGATGATACTAAAGTAAACCAGAGCCTATCAAAAGATTACAAACTCCCTATTTTCTGGAATCTCAACAAACGAAGTTTTGAAAAATTAGAAAAATTAAGATTGCAAAATACTTAAAGTCTTCTTTAAGAACAAAAGAGTTGGACATGGTGGTTCATGCTTGTAATCCCAGCACTTTGGGAGGCCAATGTGGAAGGATTGCTTGAGCCCAGCAGCATAAGACCAGCCTGTTCAGCAGGCCATGGACTTAAAATAGATACATAGGTAGATAGATAGATAGATAGATAGATAGATAGATAGATAGATAGATAGATAAAGACCAGCCTGGGCAACACAGTGAAACTCCATTTCTTAAAAAAGAACAAAAGGGGAATTTCAACAAGGGTGACAAGACAAACAGGAGAAAATAGTCTTCAACAAATGTTACTGAGATAACTGCATATCCTCACGTAAAAGAATGCAAACAATAACAAGTATTGGTGAGGATGTGGAGAAAATGAAACCTTCCCACATTGCTGGTTAGATTGTAAAGTGGTGTTAAACACATCAAAAGGTTAAACAGTTACAAGACCCGGCCATTACACTCCTAGGTGTACAGCCAAGAGAAATGAAAACTTACGTCCACATGAAAACTTGGGCATGAATGTTCATAGCAGCATTATCCACAATAGCCAAAAAAGAAAAACAACCCCAATGTTCAACAATGATGAATGGATAAACAAAAGATGGTATAGCCATACAATGGATTATTTGACAATAAAAGTGAATGAAGTATTGAAACATGCTGTGAACCTCAAAAAAAATGTGTTAAAAACAGTATGTAAGAGACCACACATTATGATTCCATTTATATGAAATGTCCAAATAGGCAAATCTATAGAGTTAGAAAGTAGATTAATGATTGCCAAAAGGGAGGCAGGAAGGGAGAGGAGTGAATGGGTTGTGACTGCTAATGGGTACATGGTTTCTTTCTGGGATGATTAAAATGTTCTAAAATCAAATTGTAGTGATAGTTGCACAACTCTTTCAGTAAAAACCATTGAATGAGGTAATTATATGTGAATTATATCTCAATAAAGCTGTTAAGAAAAAAAGACCAAAAGGCAGTGGTGGTTAGTAGCCTTTCTAATTCCAGTGAGAGTTTCAATTATACTTTCCAATCATAATTTTTAGGTCTGTATTTAACATCTTTGCTTGAGGGATTAAAGGGGAGGGCCTTCTACTAAAGCTTTTAATTAAATCAAGATAATGAAGTACTGATAAAGCTAATGTTAAACCCTGATAGGGCTAATGGACAGGCACCCCCAAGACACATCTAACCAATACATTCACCAAATTTCTGGCAGATCCTTTATTTCTTTTTTAAGGCCCATATTTGCATTTTTGTTAAGTTAGGCTGCGCCTCTCCTTAGTCTCTTTAAAAATATAAGCTAATGCTTTGGTTTATCTTAGAACCCCTCTTTCACCTCTATCTTTTCACTTTCCTTGAATGAGTATGTATTCTAAATACACACTTATTTTTCTGACTTTCTGTCTTTCCTTCAGGCAATTTTTAAAAATCTATTTCTGTCAAAGTGATTTTAATCCAGAGTTACTAGTACATACCTAAGAAGCTGCTTCTTTAAGTATAATGGATTGAGCTGAGCTCTGTGATGACAAAAGGCAGCACCTTCGTTACTAGCACTATTAAGACTTCCTACTTATAAGGCACTTCACTTACGTCATCTAACTTAATTAAAGACTGTGCACTGTGGGCACAAGGTAATTATGGCCAAAAGTAATTGGGGCAGGGATAGTAAATATGCTCATTATGATGTTGCGAACCTATATTCCCAGAATGAAAGGGTTTACTTTCTAAATGACTGTCCCTCAAAGCTCTGAATATACTTACTAGGTAATTAAACTTGGAAGATTTTTCACTATGTCCATGTATCTGCATTCCTTATTTGAACTGTTAATAATTTTTAAAAATTTTTTAAAAAGACAAGGGATGAATTCTGCTTCACTCAAAGGGGCATATTTTACAAGTATATTATAAATATTTGGAATGCTGTTTTATCACTAGAAAAAAGTTTAAAAATAAGGTTCATATTAAAATGTTAGCTCATGTTTCATAAAGTTTTTCATTTAAAAAATTTTATAAATAGAGACGGGGTCTCATTTTTTGCCCTGGCTTGTCTAAAACTCCTGGCCTCAAGTGATCCTTACATCTCGGCCTCCCAAAGTGCTGGTATTACAGGCGTGAGCCACCATGCCCAGCCCCATTTCATAAAGTTTTAAGGAAATCCAATACACAAATATTTCAAAAATGAGGCCAAGCTAAATAAGTAACAAGGGAAAAATTAGCATAAGTTTGGCAGATCACAAGTTAAAATGCAGAAATACCAGCTTCCACAATAAAAGCAAAATATCAGGAAAAAGTCATATTAAGATTCTCATCAAATAAAACTGGATTCTAGTTTAAACAAAAGAAAAACAAATGTCAATTTAAAAGAACCTACAGTTTTCATTGGCATTGAAGCCTCTAAGAATGGCCTTCAGTTCTTGGAGCTTCTGATGAGCTCTTGCATGGACACTGTCAATCAGGAGTTTTTCTATTGATAAGTGGTCGATCTGCATAAATAAGAACAACAAATTCAAATGTGCAATTTAAACATTTTTACTTTAAAAGCCCAAGAGTAGATTACTGTGCTTCAAAATATTTCCTTTTGGAATCACACTGATTAAGTGTTAACCCTAATAGAAAGCAAACTTAAAGTTAAAAATTAACTAATATGGTATTGAGTTAAAAATTAACTTACAATTGATAGCTTAAAAACTATAGTTAACATTTTGGTAAGTAATAGGCGAAGATATTACAAATCAGTTATGGTGCTCTAATGCCAGACCTTAAAATTAAAATGGTATCTGATCTAAATTATAAAATATTAAAGAATATCTTAAAAATTATATATTATAGTATCAGATGTTTTAAAAAAACAACAAATGTAAGAAGTGTAACATTTACTTAAAATAAGTTTCATAAGAAGTTTTAGGAAGAATTAGATATTTTTAAAAATTTGTGCTAAGAGTTTAAGGATAAATGGCAAGTTACATTCATTTAAACCAATATGAAAATATATTGAGATCTTTTACCTTCATGGCTCTTTCTACTAATTTGGAATCAGAAGCTGGCAAAAGAGGATCATGAAAAATCTGTAAAGGCTTGGAGACATCATTCTCATCAATTTTAATTGTAACTTTGTGAACAGATGCTGTTCCAGTTTTTCTCCCAAGAACCTGTTGACTAAAGATGAAATGAAGAATTTTTTTCAACACAGTCTGTTAACTTCTAGAATAAAATAGAGACAATCCATTGTGCAGTTTAGCCACAGCCTGGAATACAGCAGGCCCTCAGTGTTTGTGGAGGGAATAATAATGGGAAGATAGCTATTCTGTAATCCAATACAATATTTGATTTATTGCATTAAAAAAAGACATATAATTTAAAAATAAAATATATGCACACATGAAAAAGAACCCCAAAACAAAAACTACCTGTCTTCTAAGTAGTATCTACTCACCTCTGACTCCTTTACAGAAAATGGGGATCATTTGGGATAATAAGATGCCGGGGTGGGGAGAAAAACAGGAATCAAGTAAAGTTCAAACAGGGAATTGAGAGTTACAAACAGTCCAATACGAATTTTCTCCCAAAGAAAGTTTTTAACAGGCACAATTCAAAGTGGAAAACTGTGATAAGCATGCATGTTTTAAAAAATGATACCCAACAATCTAACCTAATGGTCTTTTCTAACCTAACGGTCTTTTAGCAATTTGGTATAAACCCAAAGTAAACTAACCTCTCAAACTTTTTAAGAATAGTAAGTCTTAGTACAAACAGGTAAATGTCTATGTATTTAAAACATGTTCTAAGACAGGTGTCAACTATGGATGTCCTATGTGGTCTACATAATACTATGGGACCTTACTACACAAAAGCATGTTACTAGAGGTGCATAGCTATTGGTATACAGTCATTCCTTGGTGTACTTGGGAGACTGGCTCCAGGATTCCCGTCCCAATACCAAAATCCACGCAAACTCACGTCCTGCAGTCAGTCCTGCGGTCAGCCAGCAGAACCCACGTATAGGGAAGGTTGGCCCTATACGCAGGTTTCACATCTTGCAAATTGATCTGCATATAAGTGGACCCACACAATTCAAGCTTGTGTTGTCCAAGGGTCAACTGTATATTAAATCAGACGTATGAGAGAAAAAGAGAAATAAAAAGAGTATTTACAGTCATAGCACGAACCCACCAGAACTGATTTTACTTACTTCCAAACTGAAAGGGAGAGGCACTTTCCAGCATGATACCTTTCCACCTGCACAAGGTCTCCCCACCGTTCTCGGATTAACATTAGAGTTTGGGAATGTAACACTTCTAACTGAAGTGATAAACAGAAAGAATCTGATAGATGTTGTTAAGTAAAATTAATACATTACACCAACAGTCAATCAAGTCCAGGTGAACTTCATTTAAGGAAGGTTCTCTTATTGAAAACCTGGAGAAAAATTTCTGAAGAAAATTTCTGAAATGATTATTTCTCCAATGCCTCATCGTAAAAAGTATTATAATTTATAGCATACTTTCAGAAAAAGGTTTTATATTTAATTTTAAACCAATATAAAACCATAAAGTCTGGGTTGTGTCTTAATTCATCATAGTTTAGAGAACATGGATTGACCAAATAGTACTATTTTTTTCACCAAAGAGTACTTTTTTATTATTATTATTTTGTGTGTGTGTGTGACGGAGTCTTGCTCTGTCATCCAGGCTGGAGTGCAGTGGCACGATCTCGGCTCACTGCAACCTCTGCTTCCTGGGTTCAAGCGATTCTCCTGTCTCAGGCTCCCTAGTAGCTGGGATTACAGGTGCCCGCCACCACACCAGGCTTCTTTTTTTTTTTTGGATTTTTAGTAGAGACGGGGTTTCACCATGGTGGCCAGGCAGGTCTTGAACTCCTGACCTCAAGTGATACACCCGCCTCAGCCTCCCAAAGTGCTGGGATTACAAGCATGAGCCACCGTGCCCAGCCTCAAACAATACTATTTTTAACTAATCACTTTTTGCTTTTACCTGCAAAGTCAACAGTAAAATTTTAAATTTGGTTTATTACAAACATATCACTATTCTTCACTATTCTCCAGCCCTATTTGCACCTCAAAAAGGGTGGGGGAGACGGGGCCAAGGAATGTAGGCTGCTACAGTTCAAGACTAAGGACAAATGAAAAATGTGGGAGAGGTATCACAAAATCCTTACAAACACATGTCTCAAATTTCAGAAGGATACGTAGGCAGTTGTACATATCCTGAAGAGGTTTCTCATCAGCAAAGAGCCTAGACTGCACCAGTTGATGGATGAAGCTGATTTGCATGCTATGAACCAAAGCTCGCCCATCTTCCATTGGCAGAAGAAAAGAAAGCAGTTAATCAAATAGGTGTACAAGTGTGTCACTATACCAACTAAGGAAGCACATAATAACAATGAATTTTTTTAAAAAGCACTGAAATTATCTACAGAAACTTGACATTGTACTCTGAGAAACACTGAAACGTCCATGGTCAATAGGCAGTTACAATTATAAAACTTGCTTCAAATTACAGGATAAATTGCTGCATGCATTTATTATTTTGCAGGAATATATATAGAGAGAGACAGGATCTTGCTCTGTCACCCAGGCTAGAGTGCAGTGGCGTGATCATGGCTCATTGCAGCCTCAACCTCCCTGGGCTCAGGTGATCCTCCCACCTCCCAACCCCAGCCTCCCAAGTAGCTGGGACTACAGGAACACACCACCACGCCTGGCTAATTTTTAAATTTTTTGTAGAGACAGGGTCTTGCTATATTGTCTAGGCTGGTCTCAAACTCCTGAGCTCAAGCGATCCACCTGCCTCGGCCTCCCAAAGTAGTGGGATTACAAGCATGAGCCATCATCCCCAGCCGGGAATATTTCAATAATATAAAAATATCAAACATTTAAATTAATACTTATGATTTAAATCACTACTTATGATTTACCTCCTGTTTCCTTATCCTCAACTAGAATTTCTAGCTTGAGAAGACGCCATGGAACATCAGGGTCATCTCCCATCACAGTCAAGGTGGCTTCAAATTCTCCTTCAACACGAAACTTCACCCGGCCATTTGCTTTTAGAAGAAAAAGATGAAGAAAAAGAAGTGTACTTTGCTAGAAAATGAGAATCTTCCTCCTGACCTAGAACTTTCAGTCTTACTTATAAAAATTTTTAAATAGATTGAAGGTTCTTTCATAAGGTTCCAACAATTCAATGGTTCCTGAATAAGAAGTAGCCAGCTTCCAGAAGAAATGAAAGGCAACTCTTCTAACATAAATGAACAATATTTTCTTGAGGCTCAACTCTGGGGACTCTTCTCTCTTTCCAGCCCCACTCCCAAGCTGCAAATACCAGCACTGTATTTCTAGGTACTAAAGAGAAATGATACAGCTGGCAAGTCATAGAATCAAACACCATAAAACTGTCAGTCAAATCTTCATAATGCTATTTTTCCTTGAATAAAACCCAAAAAGCTGTTTAGGAAAATATTCTAACATGCAAATTCTGTCACCCAGGCTGGAGTACGGTGGTGCAATCTTGGCTCACTGCAACCTCTGCCTCCCAGGTTCAAGCAATTCTCATGCCTCAGCCACCCGAATAGCTGGGATTACAGGTGCGGGCCACCGCACCCGGCTAATTTTTGTATTTTTAGTAGAGATGGGGTTTCACCATGTTGGCCAGGCTGGTCTCAAACTCCTGACCTCAAGTGATCTGCCTGCCTCAGTCTCCCAAAGTGCTGAGATTACAGGCATGAGCCACCGCACCTGGCCATCAACTCTTAAAAAAATAAATTTCAGATACATACCAACTGTAAGATTTGCTAACTGAGGAGGAAGATCTGTGGTTACAAGCCGATGTCTAAGAATCTGATTCAGCTGATGGAGTGTGGCTTGTTTTTCAATTTTGGTAATTGGGTCTGGAGGAATAATTTTATCCTGCAAAAAAATTTAAGTGATTTTTAAATAATGTACAAAAGGGGATTTTTTTTTTCAATCTTTTCCTGTCTTTATACAGTGTTGCGTACTTTACCTAAGAGAATCTCAACACTCATTTCTGCAGTCTACATACAAAAACAATGGCCATTACTATCATGCATAAGAGCAACAATGATTCTAGTCATTTAGCTAAGATCATAATACAACATGACCTCCCTTATGCTCTATTCATAAACCAACTAAATATCACTTGATAGCTTCCACAAGTTCTTACAAGTATAAAATACAACATGGCACCAAGTCAGTAAACTACCAAAACAATAAAAGTTTAAAACACTTTCAAAAAGCAACTAGCACGTAGCATTTTCACATCTGAAATAGATGTTATGTCTGCACATCCACGCACCCCTGGGGGAAAAAAAAATAAAACCTTTACCCATTTTGATATCTACTCACATCTGGCCCCAACTTATTTCAAAAAAGCACAACTTTAGTTACAGAGAAAAAAAGCAAACTATATGTACTGTTTGTTTTAACAATGTTTTTTGCTGGGCTACTTAATAATACAATACAATCCAGTGCCAAAACCTTTAGTTTTTAGGAACATGGGGGCAAGCAAAGAACTTACCCTAATGCAGGTTGGCAGCCGTGGGTAAGATCCAGTAGTTAGTACATCAATGGCATATGGGATGGCAAAACTAGGCAGGCGTGCATGGACCAGAGCATCTCTAGCTAACGAGGCCAGGCGATCAGCAGTGTCCACAAACAGGATGGCTTGCTGATCTAAAAAGCTTGAAATCATCTTTAAAGTAAAGGGTAAATGTATTAAGCATCCCTGAAAATTATCTCCTTTTCACACTAAATATTGTTAAATCATTCCAAAGTAAACTTCAAGGGGAATTAGTATCAGTTTTCCATATTTCAAAGTAGTTCTTCAAATATTCTCCAGTAACTTGAAGAAGAAATATTTAATACACTTGTATTTGATATTAAGAGCAATAATTTTCTGTCACTTTAAGTAAAAGCTTTCTAATTCATTTCTCCATCCTTAACATTACACACACATAATATCAAAGTTAGGAAAAATAAGTAGAATAAAATGGTTTTTTCCTCTTACAGACTTCCAGAGTTGGTTGGTAATGAAGGAGTTAAAAGCATGGACTCCTAGACCTAGACTGCCTTGTTCTCCATTTTAACTCTGCTACTTACCAGTCCTGTAACCTTGGGCAAGTAACTTAACCTCTTTGTGCCTCAGCTTTTTTCAACTGTAAAATGGAGGTGATCATGATTCCCAATCTCATAAAGTTGTTCTCTGTATTAAAAGATAATGCAAAATAGAGAACAGAGAAATCCACACATAGCCAACTCATTTTCCAAAAAAGCACCAAGAACATACACTGGGGAAAGGACAGTTTCTTTAATAAATGGTGATGGGAAAACTCGATAACCATCATATGCAAAAGAATGAAACTAGACCCCCATCTCTCACACTATACAAAAATGAACTGAAAATGAATTAAAGGCTTAAGCATGAGACCTGAGACTATGAAACTACTAGAAGAAAGCATTGGAAAAATGCTCTAAGACATTGGCCTGGGCTGGGTGCGGTGGCTCAGGTCTGTAATCCCAGCACTTTGGGAGGCCAAGGCGGGTGGGTCACAAGGTCAGGAGATTGAGACCATTCTGGCTAACATGATGAAACCCTGTCTCTACTAAAAATACAAAAAATTAGCTGGGCACGGTGGCACGAGCCTGTAGTCCCAGGTACTCGGGAGGCTGAGGCAGGAGAATTGCTTGAACCCGGAAGGCGGAGGTTGCAGTGAGCCAAGATCGTGCCACTGCACTCCAGCCTGGGCGGTAGAGCGAGACTCCGTCTCGGGGAAAAAAAAAAAAAAAAAAAAAAGACAGACAACAAAAGCAAAAATAAACAAAAGAGATTATATCAAGCTAAAAAGCTTCTGCACAACAAAAGAAATAATCAACAGTGTGAAGAGACCACCCACAGAATGGGAGAAAATGTCTGCAAAATATCCATCTGACAAGGGATTAATATCCAGAATACATAAGGAACTCAACTCAATAGCAAAATAAAACCAAATAACTCCACTTAAAAAATGAGCAAAATACCTGAATAGACATTTCTCAAAAGAAGACATACAAATGGCCAAAAGGTATTATGAAAAAATGCAACATTACTAATCATCAAGGAAATGTAAATAAAAACCACAATGAGATATCATCTCACCCCAGTTAAAATGACTATTATCAAAAAGACAAAAAATAACAGATGCTTGTGAGGATGTGGAAGAAGGGGAACCCTCACGCTGTTGGTGGGAATGTGAAGTACTACAGCCACTACAGAGAACACTATGGAGGTTCCTCAAAAAAAAAACTAAAAATAGGCTGTGTGTGGTGGCTCACATATGTAGTCCTAGCATTTGGGGAGACAGAGGCAGGAGGACTGCTTGAGCCCAGGACTTGCAGACCAACCTGGACAACATAGGGAGACCCTGTCTCTACAAAAAATTAAAAAACAAAAAAATTAGCCTGGCATAGTGGTGTATGCCTGTGGTCTCACAGCTACTAGGGAGGATCACTTGAGCCCAGGAGGTTGACGCTGCAAAGAGCCATGACTGTGCCACTGCACTCCAGTCTGGGTGACAGAATGAGACCCTGTCTCAAAAAAAAAAAAAAAAAAAAAAACCACTAACAACTAAAAATATAATTACCATATGATCCAGCAATTCCACTGCTGAGTATATATATATTCAAGAGAAAGGAAATCAGCATACCAAAAAGATATCTGCACTCCCAGGTTTACTGCAGCACTACTCACAATAGCCAAGATACAGAATCAACCCAAGTGTCCATCAACAGATGAATAAAGAAAATACAGTACATATACACAATGGAATACTATTCAGCCATAAAAAAGAATGAAAGCCTGCCGTTTGCAACAGCACGTATGGAAGTGAAGGTCACTATGGTAAGTGAAATAAGCCAGGCACAGAAAGACAAGTATTGCACATTCTCTCTCCTATGTGGGAGTTAAAAAAGTGGATAACATGGAAGTAGAGAGTAGAATGCTGGTTAGGAGAAGCTGGGAAGGGGGGAGGAGGTATGAAGAAAAGTTGGTACAAAAATATAGTTAAAAGGAATAAGTTCCAGTATTTCATAGTAGAGTAGGGAAATTATAACTAACAATAATTTATTGTATATTCAAAACGACCAGAAGAGAAGAACTGTAACATTCCCAACACAAAGAAAAACGTCTGAGGTAATTAATATCCCAATTATCCTGCTTTGATCACTATGTACATGTATCAAAATATCACATGTACCCCCAAAATATGTACAACTATGATATATCAATTGAAAAAAAAAAAGAGTTAACACATAAAAAACCTTTAGAACAGTGCCTAGAAAGAACATAGAAAACACTCCAAAACACCCATTATGAGATACAGGTCAACTTCATGCCCAATACAGAAATCCTTTCCATCAGTTTTCTACCCAGTGCATTTCATAAGGATACCTAAACTAGTAGAGCTCATCACAGAGCTAAAAACTACCTCCCTAAAACCTTTATCTTCTAGTTCATGGTTTTTTTGTTGTTGTTGTTTCGTTTTGTTTTGTTTTTGAGACAGAGTCTTGCTCTGTCGCCCAGGCTGGAGTGCAGTGGCATGATCTCTGCTCACTGCGACCTCCACCTCCCGGGTTCAAGCAATTCTCCTGGCTCAGCCTCCTGAGTAGCTGGGATTACAGGAGTGCACCACCACCCCCAGCTAATTTTTGTATTTTTAGTAAAGACGGGTTTTCACCATGCTGGCCAGGCTAGTCTCGAACTCCTGACCTCAGGTGATCCACCCGCCTCAGCCTCCCCAAGTGCTGGGATTACAGGCGTGAGCCACTGCACCCGGCCATCTTCTAGTTCTATTCTAGAACAACACTTAAAGTTTTCTCTCTCATGTCCTTCAAACAGGCTGTCAGTGGCCAACTTAAAACATAGTACCCAGAATTAATACCAACATCACACAAACACAGTGCTCTACAATTTCTCAGTGTTTTCAAACATTTTATTTGATTTTTGCAACTCTAGGAAGTACAACCAGATAATTACTATGATCTTAGAGATGAGAAAATTGAGGCTTAGGTTAAGACACTTGCCCAAAGAAAGTCAATAATCAGAAGAGCTGAAACAACAACAACAAAAATAATTCTTCTAATTCTTAGTTAGACCCAATATACAGCATGGTCCAGTAAAAATGCTACCTTCTATGACTAGTACAATGAATTTCTATCAATGCCACCAACACTAACTTCTTATTAACAGTCATGACACTGCTAATACATTCTCAACTTTTTAACTGGCTTTTACTCAGATTTAGGCCATCTCACATCTCCCTTAACTCAGGTCACTGTAAAAATGCTTATCAGACCAAGGTCAAGCTCAAAGAGTACCAAAGACCTCCCCAGCAGAAAGACATGCATCAGCCCTACTGGGATGCCACAGTTTATCCAGCCCCTATCGCTCCACTTAAACATAAACAATTAATGAAACACTCTCTAAACTACTTCACTGAACTCAAAATACACTAGCTTCAGCTACATTCCTTGAACTTAGAAATACAATTAATAAAGATAAAACTTGGCTGGGTGTGGTGGCTCACACCTGTAATCCCCAGCAGTTTGGGAGGCAGAGGCGGGAAGACTGCTTGAAGCCAGGAGTTCGAAACCAGCCTGGGCAACCAAGTAAGACCCCATCTCTATAAAAACTTTTTAAAAATTAGATGGGCACAGTAGTGTGAGTGCCTGTGGTCTCAGGTACTCAGGGAGGCTGAGGTGGGAGGGCTGCTTGAGCCCAGAAGTTTGAGGTTGCAGTGAGCTGTGATTACACCACTGCACTCCAGCCTGGGTGACAGAGTGAGACTTCATGTCTTAAAATAAATAAATAAAAGATAAAACTTGAGTTTTGAGTAACTGATTAGTGAATCCATTCACATAGTCTTAGTTCACAAAGAACTAATCCATATTATTTTTAGGTATTCACACACCAGCTGTGAATATGTTTAATAATAATCTCCTTTAGAATTTAACACCAAATAAATGTTTCTGTAAACAAGATACACAAATGGCCAATAAGCACATGAAAACATGTTCAACATCTCTGGTCATCAGGAAAATACAAATCAAAAGTTTAACGAGATGCCACTTCATACCTACTAGGATGGCTAGACTCAAAAAGTCAGGTAACAACAAGTGTTGGCATAGATGTGGAGAAACTAAACTTCCATACATTGCTGGTGGAAATGTAAAATGGTGTGGCCACTTTGTAAAATAGTCTGGCAGTTCCACAAAAAGTTCAACAAAGAGTTACCATATGACCTAACCATCCCACTCCTAGGTATACACTCAAGAGAAATAAAAGCATACATCCTGACAGTTGGACATGACTATTTATAACAGCATTAGTCATAATAATCCAAAACTGGAAACAACCCAAATGCCTATTAACTGATGAACAGATAAACAAAATGTAGTATATCCATGCAATTCAGCCATAAAAAGGAATGTAGTGACACAAGCTACCACATGAATCAATCTTGAAAATACTACACTAAAAAAATAAATGCTAAGTTAAAGAAGCCAATCACAACACAACACATTTGATTCCATTTATATGAAATGTTCAGAATAGGCACATCTATTGAAACAAAGTACATTAGTGGCTGCTTAGGGCTAGAGGAGAGCTGGGGTGGTAACTCAAGGGCACAGGTTTTCTTTCTGAGGTGATGAAAATGTTCTAAAATTGACTGTGATGATGGTTGCACGTATCTGTGAATATAACAAAAACCACTGAATTGTATACTTTAAGTGGGTGAATAGTATGGTATGTAAATTATATCTCAATAAAGCTACTGAAAAAAAATCTAGGAGAATGAGAGATATTTTATCTTTTTCTTACGCAAAACATTATCCAGGTTGTTTTACCATTAGTCAGAGTTCTATAAACTATGGATCTATACACTCATAACACATCTGGCATGGCTAAAGATCATTATCAAGAATCTCTAACAAACTAGTTAAATAATCATTAGGTTGAGAACAGAAGTGCTGAAACATGAACAATCCCTCTAATTCTCATTGATGGACTTTATCCCTGACATAAACACATCTGTATCTACATTCAGAAAACAAAAATGCTGAGAGGGTCAGAGCAAGATGGTGGAATACAAGCCAACACCAGTCACCCCCTCTCCAGGAACACGAAATTTTTACTATCTGCACACAGAAAAGCACTGTTACAAAAACCAAAAATCAGGTGAGCAATCACAGTACTTGGTTTTAACTTCATATCATTGAAAGAGGCATTGAGGAGGGCAGGAGAGGCAGTCTTGAATCGCTGACACCACCCCTCCCCTGCCACCCCAACAGAGGCCCTGCACTTAAGGGAGGGAGAGAACAGTGACTGGGGGACTTTACACTGAACTCAGTACTGCCCTGTCATAGTGGAGAGCAAAGCTGTGCTGGACCAGAGGGAGCATTTGGACCAGCCTTGGCTAGAGAATTGCCCATCGCAGCGGTTGGAACTTGAGTTTCTCAGCAAGCCTTGCTAATGTGGGCCAAAGTACTCTGGAGTCCTAGGTAAACATGAAAGGCTGTCTAGGACACAAGCACTGCAATTCCTAGGCAACTCCTAGTGCTAGGCTGGACTCAGAGCCAGAGGACTAGGTGGCACATGACCTAGGGATACACCCGCTGGGGGGCCTAAGGGAGTGCTTGCACCACCCTTCCACAAGCCCCAGGCAGCGCAGCTTATGACAACAAAAGAGACTCCTTCCTTCTGCTTGAGGAGAGGAGAGCAAAGAGTAAAAAGGACTTTGTCTTGCATCTTGGATACCAGCTCAGCCACAGTAGGACAGGGTACCGGGCAGAGTAGTGAGGCCCCTATTCGCGGCTCTAGCTCACAGATGACAAAGACACACCCTGGGCCAGAAGGGAACCTGCTGCCTTGAAGGAAAGGACCCAGTCCTGGCAGGATTCATCGCCTGCTGAATAAAAGAGCCCTTGGGCCCTGAATAACCAGCGGCGATACCCAGGTAGTATGCCATGGACCTTGGGCTCTGAAATGTGCTGACTTCAGGTGTCACCAAGCACATTCTGAGCTGTGGTGGCTATGGTGAAAGACTCCTTCTGTTAGAGAAAAGCAGGGGGAAAAGTAAAGGGGACTTTGTTTTGCACCTTAGGTACCAGCTCAGCCAAAGTGGGGTAGAGCACCAAGCAGGCTCTTGGGGTCCCCAAGTCCAGGCCTAGGCTCTTGGACTGCATTTTTGGACCTCCCCAGGGCCAGAGGGAAGCCCACTGCCCTGAAAGATGAGTCCCAGGCCTGGCAGTATTCACCACAAGCTGACTGAAGAACCCTTAGATTTTAAGTGAGCATCAGTGGTGGCCTAGCAGAACCCCTCCCATGAGCCGGTGATGGCCAAAGGGGGAGGCTCCTCTGCCTGTGGAAAGGGGAGAGAAAAGCAGGAAGGAATTCGTATTGTGGTTTGAGTGCCAGCTTAGCCGCAGTAAGAAAAGAATATCAGGCAAATTACTAAGGTTTTTGACTCTAATCCCTGGCCACCAGACAGCATCTCTGGGCTCACCCAAAGCCTGGGGAAACTTGCCATCCCAAAAAACACAAACCTGACTGGCTTCGCCACCTGCTGATCATAGAGCCCTAGGGCCTGGAGTGAAGGTAAGTGGTAGCCAGGTTACACTGAGCCTTGGGCAAGACCCAGTGCTGTGCTGACTTCAGGTCTGAGCTGGTACAGTCCTAGTGGTGGTGGCCATATGGGTGCTTACATCACCATACCCCCAGTTCCAGGTGGCTCAGCACAAAGAGCAAGACTTTGTTTGTTTGGAAGAAACTAAGGAAAAAGAACAAAAGCCTTTGGTTGGTAATCCAGAGAAATCTTCCAGATCTTATCCAAGACCATCAAGGCAGTACCTCTATGAGTCGGCAAAAACCACAGCATTATTGAGCTTGGGGCCTAAGTACCTTTGAATATCTAGAAAGCCTCCTCAAGAAGGACAGACATAAACAGGCCCAGACTGCAAAGACTACAATAAATACCTAACTCTTTGAGGCCCAGATCTAAAAGCATCAAGATCATCCAGGAAAACAGGACCTCACCAAACGAACAAAAGAAGGTACCAGGAACTAATCCAGGAGAAACAGAGATATGTGACCTTTCAGACAGAAAATTCAAAATAGCTGTTTTGAGGAAACTCAAAGAAATTCAAGAAAACACAGACAATGAATTCAGAATCCTATCAGATAAATTTAACAGAGATTGAAATAATTTTTTTAAAAATCAAGCAGAAATTCTAGAGTTGAAAAATGCAATCGGCATACTGAAGAATGCATCAGAATCTCTTAATAACAGAGTTGATCAACCAGAAGAAAGAATTAGTGAGCTTGAAGACAGGCTATTTGAAAATACACAGTCAGAAGAGACAAAAGACAAAAGAACAAAAAAGAATGAAGCACACCTACAAGATTTAGAAAACAGCCTCAAAAGGACAAATCTCAGAATTACTGGCCTTAGAGAGGAGGCAGAAAAAGAGAGATAAGGGCAGTAAGTTTACTGAAAAGGATAACAACAGAAAACTTCCCAAACCTAGAGAAAGATACCAACATTAAAGTACAAGAAGATTATAGAACACCAAGCAGATTCAGCCCAAAGATGACTCAAGGCATCTAATAATCAAACTCCCAAAGGTCAAGGATAAAGATGGGATCCTAAAAGCAGCAAGAGAAAAGAAACAAATAACATACAATGGTGCTCTCTAATATGTTTGGTAGGAGACTTTTCAGTGAAAACCTTACAGGCCAGAAGAGAGTGGCATGACATATTTAAAGTGCTGAAGGAAAAAAACTTTTACCCTAGGATAGTATATCCGGTGGAAACATCCTTCAAGCATGAAGGAGAAATAAAGACTTTCTCTGACAAACAAGATGAGAGATTTCATCAACATCAGACCTGTCCTACAAGAAATGCTAAAGGGAGTTATTTAATCTGAAAGAAAAATATGTTAATAAGCAAGAAGAAATCATCTGAAGGTACAAACTCACTGGTAATAGTGAGCACACAGAAAAACACAGAATATTATAACACTGTAATTGTACTATGTAAACTACTCCTATCTTCAGTAGAAAGACTAAATGGTAAACCAACAGGAAATCGTAACTACAACAACTTTTGAAGATACAGAACTTTTGAAGACAATAAGAACTAAAGAGAAACAAAAAAGTTAAAAAGGAGGGAGATAAAGTTAAACTGCAGAGTTTTCATTAGTTTTCTTTTTGTGTGTTTGTTTATGCAATCAGTGTCAAATTGTCATCAGTTTAAAATAATGGGTTATAAGACAGTATTTGCAAGCCTCATAGTAACCTCAAATCAAAAACCATACAATGGGCCAGGCGCAGTGGCTCACGCCTGTAATCCCAGCACTTTGGGAAGCCGAGGCAGGTGGATCACCTGAGGTCCGAAGTTCAAGACCAGCCCGACCAACACGGCGAAACCCCATCTCTACTAAAAGTACAAAAATTAGCTGGGCATGGTGGCATGCACCTGTAATCCCAGCTACTCAGGAGGCTGAGGCAGTAGAATCGCTTGAATCTGGGAGTCACAGGTTACAGTGGGCCAAGATTGCGCCACTGCACTCCAGCCTGGGCAACAGAGTGAGACTCCGTCTCAGAAAAAAAAAAAAAAAAAAAATACAATGGATACAAAAAAATAAAAAACAAGAAATTACATCGTGTCACCAGAGAAAATCACCTTCACTAAAAGGAAGACAAGAAGGAAGGAAAAGAGAAGACCACAAAACAACTAGAAAACAACAAAATGGCAGGAGTAAATCTCTACTTATCAATAATAACACTGAATGTAATGAACAAAACTCTCTAATAAAAAGGCACAGAGTGGCTGAATAGATTTAAAAAAACAAGACTCAATGATCCGTTGCCTATAAGAAACATACTTCACCTATAAAGACACACATACATAGACTGAAAATAAAGGGATGGGAAAAGATTTATATGTCAACAGAAACCAAAAAGGAGTAGGAGTAGCTATACTTAGGCAAAATAGATTTCAAGACAAAAACTATGAAAAGAGACAAAGAAAGAAGGTCATTAATGATAAAGGAGTCAATCCAGCAAAAGGATATGATTGTAAACATATATGTATCCAACACTGGAACACCCAGATATATAAACCAAATACTAATATTATTAAAGAACAAAATGTCAATACAATAATAGCTGGAGACTTCAACACCCCGCTTTCAGCATTGGACGGATCTCCCAGACAGAAACTCAACAGAGAAACATGGAACTTAATCTGCACTGTGGAACAAATAAACCTAATAGATATTTATGGAACATTTTATCCAAAGGCTGCAGGATACACATTCTTCTCCTCAGCACACAGATCATTCTCAAGGACAGATTGTATGTTAGGCCACAAAGCAAGTCTTAAAACATTCAGAAAAACTGAAATAATATCAAACATCTTCTCTGACCACAATGGAATAAAACTAGAAAACAACAAGAGGAATTTTGGAAACTATACAAACACACGGAAACAATACACTCCCAAATGAACGGTGAGTCAATGAACAAATTAAGAAGAAAATTTAAAAATTTATTGTAATAAATGATAATGGAAACACAACACACCAAAACCTATGGGATGCAGCACTAAGAGATAAATTTATAGTTATAAGTGCCTACATCAAAAAAGAAGAAAAACTTCAAATAAATAACCTAACGATGCATCTTAAAGACTATAAAAGCAAGAGAAACCTGAAACCAAAATTAGAAGAAATAATAAAGATCAGGGCAGAAATAAATGAATTTGAAATGAAGAAAAAATGCAAAAGATCAATGAAACAAGAAGCTGGTTTTCTGAAAAAAATGAACAAAATTGACAAACCTTTACCCAGACTCACAAAGAAAAAAAGGGAGAAGACCCAAATGAATAAAATCAGGGATGAAAAAGGAAACATTACAACTAATACCACAGAAATTCAAAGGATCATTAGTGGCTACTGTAAGCAACTATATGACAATAAATTGGAAAATCTAGAGGAAATGGATAAATTCCTAGACACATACAACCTGTGAAGACTGAACCATGAAGAAATCCAAAACCCAAATAGACTAATAACAAGTAACAAGAATGGAGCTATAATTCATTATATTAATTATAATTTGTCTCCCAGCAAATAAAAGCCCAGGACCTTATGGCTTCACTACTGAATTCTACCAAACATTTAAAGACGAACTAATACCAATCCTACTTAAACTATTCCAAGAAATAGTGGAAGAGGGAAAACTTCCAAACTCATTCTACAAGGCCAGTATTACCCTGATACCAAAACCAGACAAAGACACATCAAAAAAAGAAAATTACAGGCCAATATATCTGATGAATATTAATACAAAAATCCTCTCAACAAAATACTAGCAAACCAAATTGAACAAAACATTAAAAAGATCGTTCATCATGACCAAGTGGGATTTATCCCAGGGATGCAAGGATGGTTCAAAATATACAAATCAATCAATGTGATACATCGTATCTATAGAATGAAAAACAAAAACCATGTGATCATTTCAACTGATGCTGAAAACACATGTAATAGCATTCAACATCCCTTCATGATAAAAACCCTCAAAAAACTGGGTATAGAAGGAACATACCTCAACATAATAAAAGCCATATTTGACGGACCCACAGCTAATTATCATGCTGAATGGAGAAAAACTGAAAGCCCTTCCTCTCAGATCTGGAACACGACAAGGATGCCCATTTTCACCACTATTATTCAACATAGTACTGGAAGTCCCAGCTAGAGCAATCAGACAAAAGAAAGAAAGAAAAGGGCATCCAAATTGGAAAGGAAGAAGTCAAATTATCCTTGTTTGCAGATGATATGATCTTATATTTGGAAAAACCTAAAGACCACACCAAAAAACTATTAGAACTGATAAATTCAGTAAAGTTGCAGAATACAAAATCAACATACAAAAACATCAGTAGTATTTCTATATGCCAATAGTGAACAATCTGAAAAAAAATCAAGTTTTTACTCCTTAACGCTTCTTGAACATAGCATAAAACTTTATTTTTGGTAGATTTTAGCATCTTTGGTACACTGCACTGCATGTCACTTTGCATTCCAAAGAGTGATTCAACAGTCAAAAGACCATGAGGTTCTCGAAGGCAGGGACTATTCCTTATTGAAGATTCCATCCTCTGTGCCCTATACCCTGTGCTTATTAGAGGTTTAGAGAATTAGTAGATAAACAAACAGAAAAATGCTGTTATCAGCCTCTGTGACCTTGAAGAAGCCGTGTAACTTCTAGGAACCTTATCATTTTGTCATCTGTAAAACTGGAAAAAAAAAAAAAAAGCAACTCTGCCATTCTCACAGGATGTCAAGAATTCATAAGCAAAATTTAAGGGAGAACCTTGCAAATTCTAAGGAATAGCATGAATATAAACTAACAATTTTCCCCCTTTAGTTCCAGTCTCATATTTAAAGTCTCCTCACGTAATGATGTCTCCAGCTATCTCCTCTTCTTTCTGATCAGGTGTCCATAAACAAATACTAAGTTCCTGCAGAAATATACATTATCATTCAGAAATATGATTATTCACATGTCACTCAAATCAGCAGGGATAAGTTAAAGCTAAAATGTAAAACTATGTCTATCATAACATTCAAAAAGTTATTTTATACAAAGTAAAATAAAAAGTTTAACTCACCGCACATTTTTCCACTTTGCCAGCATTATTAGCCCATTTCACTAAAGCTAATAATCGAACGAAGAGTTGGCGTGTCCGGCTAGCAAACTGCACTATTTCTATTTTCCTATAAAATAAAACAACTCTTAATGAACCAACATATTAGAAAAAGTATTTCACAATTTATTTCAGCTAAGCAAAAAATAAATAAATAAATCAGCCTTTGCTTACAACCACTACAAAATGAGCCACCTAAAATATTTATCTAAATATGAACTGTTGTCACATTTTGTATATTATCTGCATATGCTTTTTCACCTCAGAGCAATAAACCCAATAGAATGTTTCAGCAATAAGTCACATTTTAAAATTAATTTTATATTGTAATAAAAGTTGTTTACAAAAATATACTAAATTCAGTATATGGTGGTAGAAGTAAACTGGTTCACAGAAGGGATTAAATGAGGAGTTATGAATTATAAGTTCATAACTGAAATTAGGAGTAATTTAATTAGTAAGTAATTAGTAACCCTTTTGGTAAGTGAAAGGAATTGAAACTGATCTTTACCAAAGCCTGAAACTGTATTCATTCTACAAAAGGGCACCAGTTCCCATCCTGCACCAGCATGAAAGATTGAGCAATTAAAGAACTTAACTATGTAACTCTTTACCAAACTAATTTCAATGACAAACTTGGATACATTAAAAAATATCCAAGCAAAGCTAAAGAAATTATGTTGAGTACTAAAAATAAAAGGTCTGTCCATATCTAGTTTTATCCTATACTATTATTACTTTTCCCCTAATACTCATCAGTACTTTTATCTCATCCTAAAATCCCAAAAGCTTTACTAATGTCAATCAACGTGTTAGCTAGATCTCTCAACTTCATAGCAGCTATAAAACTGATAATCATATCTTTTATGGTTTACTTTAAAACACTGAAAAAAATATTCAACAAGCCAGGACCGATGACCAGACCCAGCAGGACTAACCTCCCTCCAAGTAGACTCTGACCTATTAATCTTAGTACAGCTGTTCAATGACCTGCAGATCCAATCCACATCTCTGCATCTTGCCAATACCACCACCATGACGCAATGCACCAAAGTAAAAGTTCTTGCTGAAGTACAATCCTGACTGAAGGCTAGAGGCTAGCTCCTACTGAGAGCACACATAGCCCACAAGCACCCTAAAAGGCTCTCTTAAAAATCGGCCAGCAATATGATTAGTGGTACTATAAAGAGAAGAATCAAGGGCATAATTATGACTCTTTGCCAGTGTCTACGAAGGATCATAAGACAAGACTGAGACATAGCAGAAATGTTAAACACACATTAAGATCCAGCAGATCTCAGGGCTGGGAACCTCAGTACCTTTCACTCTAACTCAGCAATGGCTTATAGAGGATGCAAGGTCTCTGCTCCTCTCACAGAGCAAACACACTTGTCTATCATTAATTCGGTTTCCCAAATGCAGTCCTCTACTACAATGGAGATGTCCCCCTTTGTAAACTATAGTAACATGGTTTTCTGACACCATGTTGTCTCAAGTGCTAGGCAACATGAGTCAGTTTTTCAAAGGCCCAGTTTCCCTTCATACCCCAGAGCGGACAGAACAAATCCTTGACTTAACGTTTTCCTCCTTTAATACTGACCAGCCAAACCATAACACAGGTTGCCCTAATTGTCTCTTTCACTTCTACCTTTTTGATCTCTAATTCGATCAAAAAGTTAAGTTGGGGTTGGCAATGGAGTGTTGCCATTAAGAAATGCTAAAAAGTTGCCAAGTGATTTGGTATAAAAAAAAAAAAAATCAACCAAGGAGCATAAGTAGTGCCAAAGATATGGTCAAGTACCATATACTGTAGTTACAATTTAAATCTCCATCAAATGATTTCTTTGAAACTTTAATTTGGCTTGTTCCTTTGGCCTCTGGAAACATTTTAGCCTTAAGTTAAATCTTAAGCTCCAAGCTCCAACTGAACCAAAATGTTAACTATGTAACAGTAGGAGCAGTAGGCAAATGTCAATTCTCTAAAGATACTTAATAGCATCATTGTTGCAAGTGATAAATTAGCAGCCAACTTTCTTTTTTTTTTTTTTGAGACAAAGTTTTGCTCTGTCGCCCAGGCTAGAGTGCAGTGGCGTGACCTCGGCTCACTGCAACTTCCACCTCCTGGGTTCAAACAATTATTCTGCCTCAGCCTCCTGAGTAGCTGGGACTACAGGCACCCGCCACTATGCCCGTGGCAGTCAACTTTCTAAAGCCAGTCTGCTGCTCCTCAGCATCTTCCTTTACAGACTATACCTTCTTTATCTTAATATCACCCTTAGGGACTTGACCCTAAGTCACTCAATAAAGGTTTGTAGAATAGAAGATTTAGAACTGGTCTCACAACAAGTATTGTTAAGGGTGAGGAAATTACATTTCCCAGGACTCCCTAAATACATGGTGTGAAAAATCATTCTAGACTCTTTGGGCCTAGGTTTCCAATCCACAGCCCTACACCACCCATACCCACACACCAACACTCATAGATTGATCAATAAAGAGACTTTAAGGGTTTTTTTTTTTCCATACTCACCTTTCCACATCAGATTTCCTTGGCAGTCTAAGAAGAAAAAAAAAAACGGATTAAATACATGCATACCTTCATTCTAATGTGATAATAGTCTTTACTTTGACTCTATTAAATACGTTAATGTTTCAGAAAAACTGGGTAAACAGCTACTACAGGCTCATGTGGCTACCTACTCTTTTTTAGATTTATGAGTTTCCAGCAGTATGGTTATAAGGCAAAAACCAACAAAAGAACATTTTTCTCCATTCAAAATACTTCAAAATGTATTGCATGAACCTCAAACATTTAAAAAGCCCAAGTCCCATATTAGCACACTATATCATAGGGTGTCAGAGAAAAGATTATTTTAAGACCAAAATGGTCACAGATGCAGAAGAACTTACTACTTGGTTGCCAGCCTCCCTGTATCCAATGGATACCTGTTTCCAAGCAATAATCCCTCCACATTGTGTTATGGTGGACAAAACTGGAAGCTAAGCATACAAAAGGACCAGTGTATGTCAAGGGTTTTACAGTAATTATGTTGCATGGTGGTTAGATGAAAAATTTTTATTGCTTTTAAACAGCTCCAACAGGATTTTTAAGTTTCTTTTTGCTAGTCCTCCAATACTGATAGCCAGCAACCAATGTCAACTTCTTCCCAGATAAGCTATACCATTTAACATTCACATCCACTGATGCCTAGAAAGATCCTTAATGCCTCCTGAATTGCCACATTCTGTTAACCTCTATCCCATAGTCCAAGATTCAATGGCCTAAACAACTCTCATGCCACTCCCACAGCTAATCAGTTCTTGAAGTACACACACCCAGCCATTTAGATTGTCTCCCACCCACGTGCCACAGGAACAGAAAAACTAAAACTACTTCCAGAGGTTCAAAGTACAAGGAGGAGAAAATATTAAAATGATCTCTGGCTTATAGTTACCTCCTACTCTTAGGGTAGACGGTGAGATGGAAGTTAAAGTTATGGTCAGAATGATAAAGGGAACTAGGTGGGGGCTGGGAGGGCCAGCAGACCAGAGAGATGAAGCAGAAATTAAGGCCCTGTTAGAAGACTGCAAATAAAGGCAGCTACTGGCAAGTTCCTCTACAAGCCAAACCTCTTGAGAACACTCCTTGAGAAGCCACAGCCCTTGTCTTCACCTCAAGGGAGGGGGAGAATGAGAACGATGGGTATCTATAAGAGGAGAAGGGGAGCAGAGTTTCTAGGGGTAGAAAGAACAGGAATCATTGTTCCCACTCCTCCTACCTGCCTCAGAGACCCTAAAAGAACCATCTCATGTCAGAGGTAGTATCAGTTCAGGGACAAAAGACAGGCTTTGCTGCCTGCCTCCCCTTTCCCCTATTCCTCCTAATCTGTTTGAAATTCTTTTATGGATAAGAAAGCTACCATTTAGAGTAAAAGTTCTAAAATGCAAATGTTGGGAAGTAAGGCATAGAAACTTATTTACACCAAAGCACAATAAGACAAGATTACATGACTGAGATCCTGGCATTTTCTGAATTAAAAGAAGTTTAAAAAAAAAAAGGGGGGCGGGGGGGTCAGGTGCGGTGGCTCACACCTGTAATCCCAGCACTTTGGGAGGCTTGGTGGCGGGGGGGCGGGGTGCAGATCGCTTGAGTCCGGGAGTTTGGGACCAGCCTGGGCACACATGGCAACCCCATCTCTACAAATAATACATATTAACCAAGTGTGGTGGCAAGTAGTCCAGCTACTTGGAAGGCTGAAGTGGGAGAATCACCTGAGCCCTGGAAGTCAAGGCTGCAGTGAGCCATGATTGTGCCACTGCATTCCAGCCTGGGTGACAGAGTAAGACCCTGTCTCAAAAAAAAAAAATAAAGAGTAGAACCTGGGTCTCTAAAAAGTCAAGGCAGAGAGTAAACTCTAGGATGAGAGCATGTATGTTGAGGGGGAAGGGAGGTGGACAAGCAGAAGGAAAAAACCCAGAAATCTGAGACCAAAACAAAACCACCTAAGTTGCCAAGGTTGTCCTTTTTACCTTCAATAGTTCACACACAAGCATCACATATTACTGAAGTAAGTAACTGTTTCCCTAAAGACTCATAAAGTATACCTCGAACACTGGCTCTACATTAACATATTAATCCTGACAGTTTTTAGGGAAAATACACTATTTAGGAACTTCCACGGTAAGTTCCCAAACTAATTAATTAATAATTACCACAGTCAAAAGTGAAAAAAGTTGTTTAGTATACCTGTGTATCAAGAACAAAAATAACTTTTCCTATTAAATTTCCCATGGTTTACAATTCTTTTTGAACAATATTTTTATTGATGCATTAAACATGTACAGTTTCACAGTACATATAATTTCATACATTTATATAATTTGTAAAGATCAAATCAGTGTACTTGTGATATCCATCACCTTAAATATTTGTTTTTTCTTTATGCTGGAAACATCTGAATTATTCTCATCTAGCTATTTTGAAATGTACAATAGATTCTTGCAAACTAGTCACCCTACTGAGAGTTATCAAACACTAGTTATTATTTCTTCTATCAAACCATATATTGATTTATGACAATTCTAAAAATTCATTCATTCATGTATTAAATCAATAAATACTTAGTTAAGCCCTGTGTGCCAGGCATTGTTCTAGGCACCAGGGAAAGTCACAAACAAATCAAAATCTCTGTCCTCATGGGGTGGGAATGGACAACAAACTAATAATGTCAGGTGGCAATAAGTGCTGTAAAGAAAAATAAAGCAGCAAGTAAGAAGGACAGAGTGAAGGGGCAGAGTACTATTTTATAGGTGGTCAGAGAAAATCTTTCTGATAAATTGTATGTAAACAAGGACCTAAAGGACTAATGAGAAAGCAATTCACACAGATTTCTAGGGAAAAAGCAAAGGCTCTAAGATGGCAGTGTGCTAGGCACTAACAAGAAACATCAAGAAGGTTTGGAGGCTGGGCACATCGGCTCACGCCTGTAATCCCAGCATTTTGGAAGGCCAAGGTGGGTAGATCACCTGAAGTTGGGAGTTTGAGACCAGCCTGGTCAGCATGGTGAAATCCCATTTCTACTAAAAATACAAAAATTAACCAGGTGTGGTGGTGCATGCCTGTAATCGCAGCTACTCGGGAGGCTGAGGCACAAGAATCACTTGAACCCGGGAGGCGGAGGCTGCAGCAAGCCGAGATCACACCACTGCACTCCAGTCTGGGCAACACCGTGAGACTCTGTCTCAAAAAAAAAAAAAAAAAAGGTTTGGGAGGCAGAGGTGGGAGGACTGCTTAAGCCCAGGAGTTCAAGATCAGCCTGGGCAACATAGTGAGACTCTTGTCTCTACCAAAAATAAAAAAAATTAGCTGGGCGTGGTGGCGCATGCCTGTAGTTCCAGCTATTTGGGAGGCTGAGGCAGGAGGAGCAGTTGAGCCCATGTTGAGAGGCTGCAGTGAGCATGACTGTGCCACACTGCATTCCAGCCTGGGCAACAGAGTGAGACCCTGTCTCAAAAATAAAAAAGAAACATCAGGAAGGGTAATGTGGTTGGAACAGGATAAGCAAAGAGGAGAGTTTCAGGACATGCAGTTAAAGAGGTAAGTGACAAACCAAAAGTGGTTAAAAGGTTGGAGAAAAAAAAAAAAAAGGTAAGGAACAGAGAAGGCACATCATGTAAGGCCTTAAAGGTAAGATGACAACATGTTCTGGTTTTCTGGTTTGCCCAAGACAGTCCTGGTTTATGCCTCTTGTTCTGACGTTATTATCATCAGCCCCATTATGCTCAAAAGTGTCCCGGTTTGGACTATAAATTTTATGGTCACTATACAGATGATTACCAATACTTTTTTTTTTTTTTTTTTTGAGATAGGATCTCACTGTCACCCAGTCTGGAGTGCAGTGGTGCGAACATGCTCACTGCAGCCTCAACCTCCTGGGCTCAAGCGAACCTCCTGGGCCCAAGCAATCCTCCCACCTCCACCTTCCAAGTAGCTGGAACTACAGGCTTGGGCCACCACACCCAGCTAATTTTCTATTTTTGGTAGAGACAGAGTCTCGAACTCCTGGGCTCAAGTGACCCCCTCCCCTGCCTCAGCCTCCCAAAGTGCTGGGATTACCGGTATAAGCCACCACACCTGGCAATTATCAACACTTTCATCTCAGTGAGATGGGGAACCATCGAAGGGTTCTAAGCAGAGAAATTTTAAAAGAATCATCCTGGCTATTTTGTGGAGAAGAAACTATAGAAGGGGCAAGGGAACTACAGAGATACCAGTGAACTGACTATTGCAGTACACAAGTGAAGGATTAGGTGGCTTGGACCAACACTTGGTGGAAGTGTTGAGAAATGGTCAGACTCTGAAGTCAAAGATAACAGGACTTGCTGATGTATGTAGGATGTGAAGAGAGAGGAGCCAGGAGTTATTCCAAAATATTTGGCCTGAGCAACAACAGGAAGAATGGAGAGACTAGTGAGATAGCAAAGAAGGTTTTGCAGGAGGGAGGACAGTGGAATCAGGAGTTTGGTGCTGGAGTTGCTATGTTGAAATGCCCATCAAGATACTGAAATGTAGGCATCTGGATATAGAGTCCGGAGTTCATCAGAGAGGTCTGTGCTGGAGATACAAATATGGGAACCATCATATAAAGGGTGTGGGACTATAACTACATACTTATTCTACGGCAATAAAACAGATGTTCCTCTCTTCATAAACCAAGTCCTAAAATAGTAAAAAGACAACCACAATTCAAGGAATTTCTACAAATCCCCTATGGGAAAGCAAATTACACCACCGATAGCAGCAGTTTTCAACATTTTTTTTTCCACAGCTCTATATAGGACAGGTGACCTTCACATACATGAAACTTTCTCATGGATATTCTTGGATTTTTATGAAATCCAACAATAAATGGTGCAGAGAGGTATATCATTATAATAGCCCCTAAACCTGACAGCGATTTAAATTTCTCATTAGCCATGGGTAGGCTTCTTTAACTCTACTTTTTTCTGTCCCATTCAAAAAAGTACAGTACATCAAAACTGAGAATGACGTTTTACAGGAGTTAAGTGGAGCCTACTCTTTCAGTCATCTGCAAACAAGTATCTGTTATCAGTCTCTAAAAACAAATTACTGTGACGCTTTAGAGCCTAATATCTGCATACTAATGTATCTCAATTGATAACCCTGATCCGAAGTCTTGCAATAGATAAAAAATAAAATTCTGATTAACTTTTTCTGAACCTGGGTTATAAGATGTACAACAGAGTCCGAAAATGTTACGGTGCCTTTTCTTCACATACTGAAATTCATTAGTATATTCTGATCCTATTCTGAAGGGATTAACAACTTAATCATGCCCCAAGGCATTTCATGGGTAACTAGGTGATTTATAAACCCCCTTCATACTCCAAGAAATAACAGACTACTTACAAAAAAATTGTACTCGCACTAACTTCATTAAGACCTCAAACACTCAAAAGTTCCAGAAAAAAAGTACTTTGAATTCAAATTTGTATTTTATACACAACGTATGTAGCTCCTGCATTAACTTAGAAGCAATAACAGCTTACATTTAAAACGTATCGTCAAGAGGCTGTAATACAAATTTCCCATCTATGGAGTTTTTTCTAAAAGCTCGAATATTATGTATTCCAGCCAAGAAATCAAGAGAGTTCTGTTGGGAACTCGGACAAAAATTTCACACAATTTTCAGTGGAAGTGTAACAACACGCAAAATTAACAAGTCTCTGTTACATCGTTGCCAGGAAGACCCCAGATACAAAGCTTCTTCTCCACCTCCGCTGAACCCCAGGAGTTCAAAAATTCTAGACTAAGCAGTCCAGCGGAGAACACAGCAGCCTCTCGGGGAGAGGGAGGTGCAAACGTCTCAGCCGGTTGGGCGGGAAGGGGGGCTGGGGAACAGGCAGGGGTTTCGGGGCACTTACAGGTCCGTCAACACCATAAGCTCCGAGTAGGCCCGGTGCAGCAGAAATTCAATGAGGGTGCTCAGCCGGTAGCCCGGGCTAGCCGCAGCTGCAGCAGCCGCCGCCACGGCGGCTCCCGGGGGAGGAGGGGCTGGGGCTGACGGGGGTCCGCCGCTGCCCCCGCCGCCGCCTCCGGGCGGGACCAGCTGGTGGTTCTCCAGCTGCACTGGGGCCATGGCGGCGCAGGACCGGGCTTGGCGCAACGGTACACGATGCGGTCCTCGAGCCTCCCGGGCGCTCGGTCACCGCGCCGAAACGGGAGCGGGCAGAGTCGCCACCGCCTACCGCCGGGCCGCCTCAGAACAGGAAGCCGTGCGCCGACCGCGGAAGCCCGCCCCCATGTAGCGAGAAGTCCGCCGACCCCAGGGACAGGAGCGAGGGGCGGGGGGAGGCGGGGATGGGGGGGAAGCAGGGCGGCCCCGCAGAGGGGAAGCTGCGCCTCCGCAAACGCTCAGAAGCAGCTTCGCCAGACAGCCGCAACGTACATGTTGACTGCCCGAGGCGGAAGTCGATCGGCAGAGCGGAAGGGGGACCTGCAGAGGACCTTCCGACAGGTCTGTGTCTGTTCTCTCAGCTGTCTAGCACCGCAGCGCTGGGGGGCGCGTGGGAGTGAGGCGGTACCTGTGAGCGCGCGGGAGAGCGGAAAAGGCAGCCGCGCGCCGCCGGAAACCAGGGTGAGGGCTGAGCCGGAGTCGTCAGCGGGAACGTCAGCAGTTGCCCCGCCCTTACCCTCGCCGCTCTCCCTCCCGCCTCCGCCCCCTGGCGTTGTAAAGGCGACAATTTGCCCAGAGAAATCCACCATCGCTTCCTAAGTGGGGCACAAACACAGCCAGGGGAGGCCTCCTCTAAATGTTCGTGAATTCTGGTTCTGGAATCGTGAAGAAATGGGAGCGGCCGCGCGCTTGTGATTCTCAGGCCTTTGCTCCTCCCATACACGTCCACGGCGCGTTACGTGGGAGAACGTTTTCGCCCTTTTTTTTTCCCAAACTGTGGGAAAAGGTGCTAGAAAATATGATTGCGGGTAGAGACAGGGCCGCTGGCAGAGTAACTCAATTTTAATAGAGTCGGGTGTATGCTGAGGTCGTCACCATCCCCCAAATCCTGTCAGTCCCACACAAAAACGGCCCTTAAATCCCCTGCCACGGGCTCTCATATAGTTTTTGTCCTTGCTCTTGCAGTCACCGCTCTATTCTGAAGGGCTTTTCAGTTCATCCATGCCTACCGACACTCCCGTCCCCCCCATCAAAGTCCACGTTTAATTTTTTGCACCTGCTTTAAAACAGCGATTCTCAACCTTGGCTGCACTTTGGAATTATCTGAGGAGCTGTTTTTTAAAAAAATACTTAGATATATGGGTTCCACCCCTGTAGATTCAGATTTAATTGGTCTGGCTTGAGGTCTGGGCTTGGGGAATTTTTGAACTTTCCCAAGGTGATTCTAACATGCCCTAACGTAGAGATTCACTATTAGAAGCATTCGTTGCTGCGACCCCTTTCAAACATCTTTTTGCAGTTTCATCTCCTCTTGGTGTAAGAGATGTTCATGATGTTCCCTAAGGTTAGAATATTCTTACTGTCATCACTTGGGTAATTCTTTATCATTGTTGAAAGCGGTTCATCTGCTTCTGAAGGTGTAAGCTCACTTGTTCCCTCCCTTGGTGGTCCTAAAGCACATTGAAACAGAATATCATTGTGCTAGTTACTAAAATGCATTGGGGTTATTTATACCCCTTACAGATACAGTTGGTGGAAGGCAGCTACCTCATTTTTAAATATTATTTTTATTTTTAATTGATGATAGTATATACTTATGGCATACAATGTGATGTTTTGAAACATGTAACCATTGTGGAATGAGCAAATCAGGCTATTAACATATCTATCAAATGATATACATACTTCTTTTGGTGAGAACATTTAAAATCCACTTTTAGCAACTTTGGAAGATACAAAATGTTATTGCTAATTGTAGTCACATTGCTGTGCAATAGATCACCAGAACTTATTCCGCCTATCTAACTGAAACTTTGTACCCGTTGACTAATATTTCCCCTTTCTCCACCCACTGTCCTACCCGGCCTCTGGTGGTAACCACCATTCTACTCTTTACTTTTTTTTTTTTTTTTTTTGAGACAGAGTCTCGCTCTGTCGCCCAGGCTGGAATGCAGTGACGCGATCTTGGCTCACTACAACCTCGCGTCCCGAGTTCAAGCGATTCTCCTGCCTCAGCCTCCTGAGTAGCTGGGATTACAGGCGCGCGCCACCACGCCCAGCTAATTTTTTTTTAATTTTTTTATTTTTAGTAGAGATGGGGTTTCGCCATGTTGGCCAGGCTGGTCTCAAACTCCCGACCTCAGGTGATCCACCCACCTTGGCCTCCCAAAGTGCTGGGATTACAGGCATGAGCCACCATGCCCGGCCTGAATTTCATTCTTTTTTAAGGCTGAATAGTATTGTGTTGTATATTTATACCACATTTTTTAATTCATTCATTGGTTGATGGACACTTTGATTCCGCATCTTAGCTATTATGAATAATGGTGCAATGAACACGGGAGTGCAGATATCTCTTCAACATACTGATTTCAGTTGCTTTGGATATATACCCAGAAGTAAGATTGCTGCATCCTGTAGTAATTCTATTTTTAGTTTCTTAAGGAACCTCCATACTGTTTTCCAAAATGGGTGTACTACGAATTTACATTCACATCAATAGTGTACAAGGGTTCCCTTTTCTCCACACCTTCACCAACACTTGTTATCTTACATCTTTTTGATTATAGACATTCTAACAAAATTTGTTTGCTCCCTACACAAATTAATTGTGTGGTTTTAATTTGCATAGAGAGGCAGGCAAAGGCTACTCTGCTAATGGCTTTAGAGGCCACAGTAAGAAGTTTGGGTTTTATTCTAAATGCAAAGCCATTACAATGTTCTCATTTTTTTCTAGGTTGGTCAGACCATGCCCATGGTTCCTCCTCTCGACTTCACTATGAATGCCGCATCTGTTGAATGAATGCAGTTTCTGCTCTTGCTTTCCATTTTGGATAGAAGTGATTGCAATTCTTATCAAAATAATGAAAAAAATTACTTTTCAATTCCTTTTCAACCCTTTTGAGTCTGAGGGGCAGCTGTACATTAAATGAAACCATATGTATCATAATTTCATTTTTCCATCAAAAGAGCTTTAAAGGAAATTCCCCTTTTTCTCCATGTTTTCAATATTTTTTGTTCCTTTTGTTAAAATCAGATTAATCTCATGAAACATCTGAAGCATTTAAGTCAATTTAAGAGCTGAGGAAATATCATGCTGCTAGTTCTGAAACGATCTGAAGTGTGAATCAGGTGATCACCAAATAGGGGAACAACTGAAAAATGTGAATGAAAGAAGTATGTACCTATACTATAGTGTCAAATATTGTACTGTAAGCTTTAAAATGATAAATTGGAAACTTTCCAAAAGTGGTTTGAATATGGGTCATTTATTTAGTAACTCAGCCAAACATGCTAACATTTTCTTTCCTTCCCCATTAATTTATTTTACTAGCCCTTCCTATGTTTGCCAAGTGGCTATGTTACTGAAACCAGCCCAATTGTCCCATAGAACTGATGTTTACAGTCTTCTAAAATAAACATAGATATTGACCCTTCCAGTTTTAAATCTTGAAACTTATATTTGTCTTAACTGAGTTCCTTCCTCAGGAAAATAACCCTCATGCCTCCCAGATAGTTTCAAGAAACTGAAACCAGGTCACCATATCTAGACAATGAGAAGCCAGGTCCCTCATCCTTCATGATTTCCTTACCTCTCCCTAATTCCTGTTTACCCACATGTAGTTACATTTGTTTCCCACTATATAAACCCCCAATTTTAGTCAGTCAGAGAGATGGAATGACTACTTCCCTGGCAACAGTCGTTGTCTCAGTGATTGGCTTTCTGTGCAGGGAGCAATGGGACCTATACCAAACCCCTGGCATTTTGGTAACACTATCTGGTTGGGAGGTGGGATATCACTGCACTCAGGAGCTTTCATTTACTTTACCTCTCTGGTCTCCAATAATTCAAGCACAGTAAGTTTCATAGTCCTATTGCTGAATTTTCACCTTATTTTTCTTTAGAACATTCTTTTTGATAAATAGTACTTTTCCATTTTTAAAGATACCTATTCAACTCACAGAAATTTCAATAAACTCCCCATCTCCTGCCACTTATTCCGTTACTACACTGTAACTTCACTACATAGTACATGCCATTCCCTCCCACTGAAGATAGCTTGCATTATGTTGCAGATACTTGAAATATTGTTTCCTGGCTGGCTTCTCATCCTTCAAGTATCAGTTTAATGATAAAATCCTCAGAGAGGCTTTCCTGACTATATTACATTAGGCATGTACAAGGAACTTCATTGCAGCTTTATTTGTAGAAGCAAGAAAATATAAACAATCTTAACTGTCTCTCAGTAGGAGAATAGATAAGTAAACTATATTTTTGCCCAGGCATGGTGGCTCATACCTGTAATCCCAGCACTTTGGGAGGCTGAGGCCAGCTAATTGCTTGAGGCCAGGAGTTCCAGACCAGCCTGGCCAACATGATGAAAACTCCGTCTTTACTAAAAATACAAAAACAAAAACAACAACAACAACAACAACAAAAACAAATTAGCTGAGCGTGGTGGTGCAAGCCTGTAATCCCAACTGCTTGGGAGACTGAGGCACAAGAATTGCTTGAACCCGGGAGGCGCAGTTGCAGTGAGCCGAGATCTGCCACTGCACTCCAGCCTGAGTGACAGAGCAAGACTCTGTCTCGAAAATAAAAAAAATAATAATAAAATAAATAAATATATTTTTTGTAACTGTTCAAATGTATTACAGCTACGTAAACCAACATGAATACATCTTAAAAACAATACTGAATAAAGAAAAGCAATCTTTCTGATACCACTTGTGTCCATTTTAAAAGCACACAAAAGCCGGGCACGGTGGCTCATGCCTGTAATCTCAGCACTTTGGGAGGCCGAAGCGGGCAGATCACCTGAGCCCAGGAGTTCGAGACCAGCCTGGTCAACACAACAAGACTCTGTCTCTACAAAAAATGCAAGAAATTAGCTAGGTGTGATGGCATGCACCTGTGGTCCCAGCTACTCGGGAGGCTGAGGTGGGAGGATTGCTGGAGCCTGGGAGGCAGAGGTTGCAGTGAGCTGAGATCACACCACTGCATGCCAGCCTGGGCAATAGAGCAAGACCTTATGTCAAAAAAAAAAAAAAAAGAGAGAAAAGAAAAGCACACAAAATAATACTCTATAATTTAGTATATTGTGTAGTAAAAGTAAAAAATATAAATGGGGATGATATATACCACCTTCAGGATAGTAGTTACTTCTAGGGAGGGATAAAGGATAAGATGATGCTTTATTGGTTACTAGCTATTTTATCTAATGGATTTCTGGAAGAAAAACATAAAGGAAATGTGACAATATTAATATCTATTAAATCAGGGGATAGAGATCTGATTGTTAATATATTCTGTACTTTTCAATATTTTTAAATATTTCATAATTTTAAAACATTTAAATTAAAATGTTTCTATCCGTATAATTTACACTAGCTACCATTACAAACTCCAAAATCTTGGTGACTTAACAGAGTAAGAGTTTATTTCTCATGCTCATGAATCTCAATAAAGATGTACCTGATGGGGATGGTCCTCTAAGTAGTAACTCGGAGACCCAAGCTTCTTCCATCTTGGGAAGCCATCACTGTATGAGAATTTTTTTTTTTTATGTCCACCCATGTTCCATTAGCCAGAATTAGTCATACAGCCCATTTAAAGGCTAGGGACCTGGAAAATATGGTCTTCTTGTGTGCTTAGGGAAGAAATGAAATAGTATGATGAACAGATAGCATTGTTTTTACCACAATATTAAAGTAGTCTCCTCTTTTTTTCCCCTTAGAGCACAGCCCCTGAAATCAGACTGCTTAGATTCAAATCCTAGCTCTACCACACACTATCTGAACGCTCTCCAGCAAGTTACTTTACTTTGCGTGATCTCAGTTTCTTCATCTGTAATAATACTGCTCACCTCAAAGGATGATTGTGAAGAATGAATTAGTTGACATGTGCAAAGGGCTTAAAACAGTAAGTGGTCTTCATCCTTTGATGATCAAACAGTAAGTGATCATCATCATTTAGGATCAGTAAGTCTTGTATTTGCTTATTCACCTAATAACCTGTGAACTTTCTTCTCCTGTCCTCATGTGGCTATCTTTCTGATCTCCCCACCTACCATAGTGCCTAGCTACCTGGCTTTAATGAATGAATGGGATGAATATATTTTTGCACCAACGTAATATTTCTTCATTTATATACTATAGTTCTATTTGTATTACATTTACTTTTGTAGGATTAATATTGACTTACAGGCTGGGCGCAGTGGCTCACGCCTGTAATTCCAGCACTTTGGGAGGTCAAGGCAGGCAGATCAGGAGGTCAGGAGTTCGAGACCAGCCTGGCCAACATGGAGAAACCCCGTCTCTACTAAAAAAAATACAAAATTAGCCGGATGTGGTGGTGGGCACCTGTAATCCCAGCTACTTGGGAGGCTGAGGCAGGAGAATTGATTGAACCCAGGAGGCAGAGGTTGTAGTGAGCCGAGATTGTGCCATTGCACCCTAGCCTGGGTGACAAGAGCAAGACTCTGTCTAAAAAAAAAAAAAAAACCAACCAACCAAACAAACATTGACTTACATATATTTACATGAAATAAAGTGTCAGGATTTTTTTGTGGCGGGGAGAGGGGACAGGGTCTCACTCTATTGCCCAGGCTGGAGTGCCATGGCACAATCATAGCTCACTGCAACCTCTATCTTCTGGGCTCAAGTGATCTTCCTGCCTCAGCGGAGACTACAGGCACACATTACTGCACCCAGCTGATTTTTAATTTTTTTTTTTTGTAAAAAGGAGGTCTTGCTATATTGACCCAGCTGATCTTGAACACCTGGCCTCAAGCTGGCCTCAAGCAATCCTCCTGCCTTGGCCTCCCAAAGTGTTAGAATTACAGGTGTGAGCCTCCATGCCTGGCCTCAGGATTTTTTTAAAAATGCTTCAGAAAAAAATGTTGGGGAGTTAGATGAAATAAGATTAGCAGAATGTTGACAGTTGTTAAAGCTGATGATGAATACATGGGCGTTCATTATAGTCTTCTTTTCTGTGTTTCAGAATATACATAATAAAAGTTCAAAAAAAAGACTGGAAATGGGGAGCCAACTAAAGGCTCAGATCTTTTCTCTTTCCTAATGAACAGCCTTTAATATATATCTATTCGTTTTCAGATTTAAAAAATTCTAATTTACAGAGTGTCTAACATAAAAAAGAAAACTACACGGAAACTTCAATTATAATTGCCTATGAAAGAGATAAAAGTGTCAAATATTTTAACAGTTTTGGTTTCAGGCCTTGAAAAGAATGTTTCTGAGGAACTCTTAAAAAAAGCTTATACAATTTCATAATCTTAAAATTTTCTAGCTATGCTAAAATTCAGTATCTTTTAAATGATTTCTAATGGGTGAACAAAAGAAGAAGAAAAAGAAGGGCATTACTAGAAATAGAAACGAGGAGGAGGGAAGGAGTCCATTTAGAATTATTATATTCTTCATTAAGAGCTAAAAATCTTGTCTTGCCTTGTTCTCTTTGTTGGAGAAGAGCCCCCTCACCTCTGGAAGGGGCAAGGAGTAAACCTGCCATCCATAGCTGCTCAAAATAAACAGTGAAATCAGAGTAAGATACCAGGGCAAATAGCAGGGGCATGAGCATGGTAGCTCTGGTTCCAATGCCTCCAAGTCTCACGGAGTGTTGTGATGAGCATGGAGACTATATGCACAGTGAGTTGTGCCATAGCTAATGGAACCCAGGGCTGAGGGCTCCATGCGTTAATTCTTACCAGTCAGATTGGAGCAAAGTTGCCTTGGTGCACATATGAGGAAGGAGCTGAGGTGTCATGCACAGCCAAATAGTCATGTTATTGTGAGGGTGTCAGGTATGGCTAAACAGTGCTGCTATTGTGAGAGTGTCATGCACAGTGAAATAGTTCAGATCCTGCCATACCTACATGAGTGTTCTGTTTTTATAGCATGAGGATGGGGATGGTAAACCCAGCAGCAGCGTTGTGTTGCCAATTGCAGCTGCCGCCTGACTCAGGTGGACCATGTGATTGTTTTGCCATGCTGCAGTGCTACATCTAGGGGACAAAGAAAGCATTAAATGTTTCCCCCCTTCCCACACCTCCTGGAGACTAAGGTATTCCTTCCCCAGGTCCCAGGTTTATTGTTCTTTCCATATAGTCCATTTGTTTTAAATCAGTAGCCACTATTTCTCCTTTCGCCCAGCCATCCACCACCTCTACCCAGATGGATGAAGGCTCATGGGAACTGGGCACCATGGGTAGAACTTGCAACAGCCTGTGATGTCCTCTAACATTGCCCAAGCAGGCCACTGTAGGGATACTCTAGTGCCCATGAATTTCACCAACTATTATCCTCATGGCCAGCACTCTTCCATATCCAACACCTGAAACCAAGTCATAGCAGAAGCAAAAGGTTGCAGTCACCTTCCTCCTGTTGCCTAACCTTAGGCTGAAACCAGTCAGGCTTACCAGGCACTAAGGGCCAGCGGAAAAAAAGAATAGGGGTGGCTGAATATTGTCAGGATGCAATCATAGATACATAGCACCAGTGTCCCATTCCTCCTACCCCTTCCATCCTGGCCTTCCCTAGGCAATGGGAAATTTTAAATATAGTTGATCAGAAAACTCTTTCAGTCATGTGCATATTCTAGGAATATCTAGTGTAGGTAAATTGTCACACATGTCTATGAGAAAGAAAAAATTTAATAAACTATTTATTTCACTTAAAAATATAGAGACAAGTAAGTTTAAATAATAGCCTTTGTTACTGTAGTTACATCCAGTGAGGAGCGAAGGGGGAAGAGCCCCTCATAACCAACAGATCTTGTGAAAACTCACTCACTATCACAAGAACAGCGTGGGGGAAACTGTCCCCATGATCCAATCACCCCCAACTGGGTTCCTCCCTGGACATGTGAGGATTATGGGGATTACAATTCGAGATGAGATTTGAGTTGGGACACAGAGCCAAACTGTATTATTCTGTCCCTGGCCCCTCCTAAATGTCATGTCCTTTTCACATTTCAAAACCAATCATGCCTTCCCAACAGTCCCCCAAAGTCTTCACTCATTTCAGCATTAACGCAAAAGTCCAAGTCTCATTTGAGACAAGGAAAATCCCTTCTGCCTATGAACCTGTAAAATAAAAAACAAATTAGTTACTTCCAAGATACAGTGGGGGTACAGGCATTGAGTAAATGTTCCCATTCCAAATGGGAGAAATTGGCCAAAACAAAGGGGCCACAGGCCCCATGCAAATCCGAAACCCGGTGGGGCAGTCATTAAATCTTAAAGCTCCAAAATGATCTCTTTTGACTCCATGTCTCACATCCAGAGCATGCTCATGCAAGGGATGGGCTCCCACAGCCTTGGGCAGCTCCTGCATGGGCTGGCATTGAGTATCTGAGGCTTTTCCAGGTGCATGGTGCAAGTTGTTGGTGGATCTACCATCCTGGGGGCTGGAGAACAGCGGCCGACCCTTAAGATTGGGGATAGGACCTATAGTCTTAGTTTAATTTTGGACACACTTGTTTCCTAAAAGTATACTACAAAGTCTGATTATAAAATCTTCTGTTAGTATTTGTCTGGGTTACAGTGTTCATATGTGTGATCTTCAGAGTCTCAAATGCTATTATTCAGTCACTGTCACATAAATTGACTCAAAAGTTCATCTTACAGTGAAAGAAACATGAAGGATTGACTTTAATCCAACTATCCGAATAGCCTTCCTATCAATGGAACTCAGACAGTGGTGCAGATCTGGATTTCACAAAATAATGTCCTGTGGTCCGAATTTTATAGCCCTTGGCCAAAAGAAAGGACTAAGAAAGTACAACCTAGCTCAGAGTGAGAAAGTGTTACAGAAATCTGTCCAGCCATTCATTAGACTGGAATAATACACAGATAAAGTCAGCTACACAGTTTAGTATCAGGGGATGGTTAGGCCTTAGTGTGGCACACTTAGCAAGACTGTGCAAAGATCTTTGAGACCTATGGCGGACTACCTCACCTGTAAACCAGTAGAAAGATTTGTACAGAATTCATTTTTACTTCCAAAAAAATTAGCCCATTATTTCTAGTGATTTTTGAAGAAGATAGAATTGAGCCAAAAGGGAAGGAAACTTCAAATTCTGGGATAAAAGTAAAGCTTAGAGAGAAAACAATGCTCCTGAAGAAAATATGGATTATAATTTTAGTTTTGCTTTGATATTTATGAAACATGCCAAAATTACTTCCTTTGGATGTTATCAAAAGGCATAAATGAAATGTGAAAACATTTAGGTCTGCATTAAAAAAAAATAGGAGGAAAAATAAGAGGAAAGATTAGAGCCCTCCAAACCAGAGATAATAGGCTAAAATTTGAAAGAAAATATAAAATCAGTATATTTTAGACAATTAGAAACCTAAAAGAATAATTGAAATGCTAAGAAAAGAACAAGACAATATGACAAAAAGAAAAGACAGACTAGGGAAAAATAACCATAGAAATGTAAAGATTAAAAAATTTGGAATTGCTTCTGAAAAGCAATTTAGTGAATAAGTTAGAAAGCAGATTAGACAGCTAAAAAGAGAAGAAATAAACTGTACAATAGATTTAAGGAAATTTTTCAGAATGCTGTGACACGGAGTTACCCAAAGACTGAAAATATTAAACAAGTTAAAAAGACCTAGAAGATAAAACGTGTAAGGTTCAGAGCAGTGTTTATGGAATGCTATCTTTGATGTAAGAAAAAGGAAAATAATATGTATTCATATATTATTATATTCCCATAACAAATTCAGAGGATACACAAGTAGTACATCTGTTTGAATGTGGTTGTGGTGAGGGAAATAGTAGATTTGGGCAAGGGTGGGACTGAGACTTGCATTACTGTATACATTTTATATTGGTTTAATTCACAAACCATGTCTGAGTCCTCTGAGAAGCAGAAGCCAACATGGGATTGGACATGCAAGGATTGATTGGAGAAATCCTCTGAGGGTAAAAGGGGAGGGAGGGATCCCCAAGAGGTGGGAAGAGGCTTCAGGCCACTCTGCAGGTCTGATACCAATGAAAGGAGCATTGCATAGGCAGAGTCTAAGACTACAGTGAGATTCTAAGAAAGGTTCGGCCAGGTTGATGAGGCATCCTGAAGCCAAAGTAGCCCGTCAGAGGAGTCACATGTCTTACAGGAACGGGTCTACCTTATTATCCCTGCCATGCGGAATCATTGACTGAAAGCAGCCTGTGTGAAGTGTGGTCTCCATGTTAACAGGCGGTAGATTCGTAGCGCAGCAGCTGAGGCCATCTGTCAATTATGCTTCCTGTAGCAAGAGATCTGAGTGGCGTATTTTCATAGCTGCCACACCATGGGACTACATTTTGTATTCAAAGAAGGGCAAAATAAAGACATTTTCAGACAAAGATTAAAGGAGCTTATCATTCACAGACTGTCACCCTGAAAACCTCTAAAGGATTCACTTTAGAAAGAACTGTTTTGAATCCTGAAGGACAGTGTAGGATGCAAGAAGCAATGGTGAGCAAATAAATTGGTAAACCTGTGGGAAAGAAGTTAGTAAATATGCAGGTAAATCTAAATAGACATTGACTATTAAAAAAAACTAAGAAAATGGAAAAAAGCAAGAAAAATGGCAATAATGATTGAGTATATTTTAAAAAGATGGAGTTAAAATATTAGCAATAACATGAAAAATTGGAAGGAGAAATTGGAGGTAGAGTATTTCAAGGTCCATGCGTTAGTCAGGGGGACAGTAAAGATATAGATTAACTTTATTTTATTTTTATTTATTTTTTTTTTTTTTGGAGTCAAGGTCTCACTGTGTCACCCAGGCTGGAATGCAGTGGCGCTATCACGGCTCACTGCAGTCTCAACCTCCTGGGCTCAAACAATCCTCCTGCCTCAGCCTTTCAAGTAGCTGGGACTACAGGCATGCACCAGCACATGCCACTAATTTTTTTGTATTTTTTGCAGAGACGGGGGTCTCACTGTGTTGCCCAGGCTGATCTCTCAAATTCCTGGGCTCAAGCAATCCTCTGGCCCCGGCCTCCCAAAGTGCCAGGATTACAGGTGTGAGCCACCAAGCCCGGCCAATATAGATTAACTTTAGATTTCAAACCAAGTATGCCAAATTTAAGAGAAACTACTACAAGAGCACAAATGGGTTATATGACTTCCAAGCCAGAAGAGGAAAAAGAAGAGAAAAAATGAAGCATGGTGAATCCAATAATTGGCATGAAATGAGGAGGAAAAAATAAAGCAAAAGAATGGGAAATAGCATAAATTAAGAAAAAAAGAAATACTAATATATCAGTAATCACTATAACTATGCATTATTTTATTTGCACTAGGGATATCCCCCTTGTAAAGAGACCAAATAAATTGCAGGTCAGTTCCTTTAACTCTTTCCTTCTTGCAAATGTGTGTATGTGCATGCATGTGCATGTGTACACACATGTGTACATTTACACACATATTTGTTTCCACATCTGTCTCTCTCTCTCTCTATATATATATATATATTAAAGCCATGAGTTCATACTGATACCTCATATTTCAATCCAACACCAGAGGTTCATTCTAGTCTTCCCCCTTTCCATATTTGTAACTTCCTTTTCTGACAGTGAACAATCTGGCTCAATATATTTATTTGCTCAATCCTAGAATACATAGAAAGTCGTTTCAGAATAGATAATCTATACCATTGTGAAAAACTAGCCTTCTGGGTTTGGAGGACAGTGGCAATACTGCCTCATTCTGAATCTCCCCACTCACCCCTCTCTCCACAAATAAACCTCATAAAATAAAGCAACATATGACTGATATAGTTTAGCTGTGTCCCCATCCAAATCTCATCTTGAATTGTAGCTCCCACAATTCCCACGTGTCATGGGAGGGACCTGGTGGGAGGTAATTGAATCATGGGGGTGGGTCTTTCTTGTGCTGTTCTCATGATAGTGAATAAGTCTCATGAGATCTGATGGTTTTGTAAGGGGGAGTTTCCCTGCACAAGTTCTCTCTCATCTGCTGCCATGTAAGATGTGCCTTTCACCTTCCACCATGATTGTGAGGCCTCCCCAGCCACATGGAACTGTTGAGTCCATTAAACCTCTTTTTCTTTATAAATTACCCAGTCTCAGGTATGTCTTTATCAGCATCACAAAAATGGACTAATACAGTGACTTATTCTTTCATCAGTATTTGGTAAAAGAGAATATTCTGATGTTTAAATTACTTGTAAGTAAAGAAATAAACCAAATTCTAATAGAGCTCCTTCCATCTGCCTGCTGCTGCACGCCTGTGGGTGCAGAGTGCAGAGGAGAAGAGGCATAAAGAAATGCCATGAAAAAATATAGTGGGGCATAGAGGACTTGGATAAGGCACGGACAAAATAACCCTTAGAAAGAGAAACCCAGATAAGATAAATGCCAAAATATAGAATATAGGTCAGGATATGGTAAGTTCATGTTAGTTTGTTATGCAACAATAGAAAACGAATATGGATTTTAGTACCTGAAAGTGTGGTGCTGCTATAAGAAATACTTAAAAACGTGGAAGTGTCTTTGGAACCAAGTTTGAAGAGGATTTTGTGGAGCATGATAACAGCCTAAGTTGCCTTGAACAGAATGTTAGTAGAAATATGGACTGTGGGAAGGCTGCTGGTGAGGCCTCAGAAGGAAGTGAGGCTCATGTTATAAGAATCTGGAGGAAGTGAGATCCTTGTTATGTATTGGCAACAAGCTTAGCAAAACTGAAACTTGTGTCCTGCAGTTATTTGGAAGGTAGAATTTGAAAGCAATGAACTCACATATTTAGCTGAAAAGATTTCCAAGTAAAGTTGTTTTTGCTTGTTTTTTTTTTGTTTTTTTGTTTTGTTTTGTTTTTTAGAGACAGGGTCTCCCTCTGTTTCCCAGGCAGGAGTGCAGTGGTGCAATTATGGCTCACTGCAGCCTCAAACTCCTGGGCTCAAATGATCCTCCTGTCTCAGCCTCCCAAGTAAATGGGACTACAGGCACGTGCCACAACACCTGGCTAATTTATTTTTATTTTTATAGAGATGGGTTCTCGCTGGATTGGTCAAGTAAAGTGTTGAAGGTGCCATCTAGTTTCTTCTTGCTGATTATAGTAAAACCCAAGAAGAGAGAGACAAATTGAGGAAAGGACTGTTAAAAACAAAGGAATTGGGTAATTCTCAGCATATCAAGATTGATGAAGACACTAAAATTAAGAGACAAAAGGTTAGAGTATTTGATCACAAGAGGTTTATGCTGTGCCTCACAGACCTCATTCAAATCAGTGGCTTCTAGGAAGCTTAAGGGTGTCCCTGAGCCATCTCAGCAGCAGCCAAAGCTAGAGAAGGAATGATCTCTACCAGATTTGTGGACATGGCTTCTGTTCAATGTAGTGAATTCCTATGACATCCACTCAAAGCAGACAAGGTTCTTGAGAAATTTATATCAGCAGAAATACTGCCAGCTTGGACTGAAAGTGACAGAGTTTGAAGTGAAAGGAAGCTGTCAAACTCCCAGAATTCCTCTGGCAGAAAGGAGGTTGATAAAACTACTCAGCTGTAAACACATTCTACCTTTCATGAAAAAAGGACGGCTCAGAGAGAGGAACTGAAAGCCCAGGGGGCACAGGCGAGAGCCAGAGGGCAGAACTGAAAGGCACGTGGAATTATTTCCAAGTCTTGAAATCCAAGGGAGTTTCCCAGCTTTTAAAACTGCTTTGGACTGGTGATCCTTTTTACCTTCCATTTTCCTCCCTTTTGAACTAGAATGTCTGTAACTCTTACCCTATGCCTGTTCCATCATCATGTGTTGGCAATAGATAACTTGTTTCTACAGTTTCATAGGTCCACAGATGGACAGAAATTGTGCCAGGCGTCTCACCCACACCTAATCTAAGTGATTTGATGATGAGATATTGGATTTTTGAATTGATGAGATTTAGATGAGAGTTTGGACTTTGAGTTTAAGCTGTAATGGTATTGACACCGTTGGCAAATTTGGGAGAAGGCGAATGTATTTTGCATTTAGGAGAGACATGAATCATTGGGGGCCAGAAGGCAGACTGTGGTAAACAGAATTGTTCTTTTTATTTTTTTATTTTTCTTTTGAGACAGGGTCTTGCTGGGTCGCCTAGACTGGAGTGCAGTGACGTGATCATAGCTCACTGCAACCTCGAACTCCTGGGTTCAAGTGATCCTCCCTCCTCAGCCTTCTGAGTACTGGGACTACAGGCATGCATCAACACACCTGGCTAATTTAAAAAAAAAAACTGTAGAAACTAGAAACAGGGGTCTCCCTGTGTTGACCAGGCTGGTCTCGAACTCCTGGCCTCAAGTGATCCTCTTGCCTCAGCCTCTCGTAGTGTTGGGATTACAGGCATGAGCCACCTTGCCTGACCTTGATGTTTGATATATGTTTACATTGTGGAACGATTAAATCAAGCAAATTAACAAATTCACCACCTCAACTACTTAAACATCTCCCCTTTCCATGTCTACCCCTCTCCTCCAGCCTCTGGGAATTGCCACTGTACTCTCTACTTGTATGAATTTGACTTTTTAAAATTTCACATGTAAGTGAGATGGTGTGATATTTGTCTTTCTGTGCCTGGCTTATTTCACTTAACATAATGTCCTCCATGTTCATCCATGTTGTCACATGTGACAGAATTTTATTCTTTTTAAAGGCTGAATAGTATTCCATTGTGTATATATACGACATTTTAAAAAATCCATTCATCCATTGATGGACACTTACCTTGCTTTCAAATCTTACCCTCTGTGAATAATGCTGCAATGAACATGGGAGTACAGATATCACTTTGACATACTGATTTTAATTCCTTTGGATTCCTTTTTTTTGAGACAGAGTCTCTCTCTGTCACCCAGGCTGGAGTGAAGTGGTGCGATCCTGGCTCACTGCAAGCTCCGCCTCGTGGGTTCACGCCATTCTCCTGCCTCAGCCTCCCGAGTAGCTGGGACTACAGGCGCTTGCCACCACGCCTGGCTAATTTTTTTGTATTTTTAGTAGAGACAGGGTTTCACTGTGTTAGCCAGGATTGGATTCCTTTTAATCCCAGTAGTGGGATTGCTGGATCATATGGTAGTTCTATTTATTGTGGGGCTTTTTGAGGAAATTCCATAATATTTTTCATAATGGCTATATTAATTTATACTTCCACCAACAGTGTACAAGCATTCCCTTTTCTCTACACCCTTGTTAACACTTATTATCTTTTGTTTTTCTGATAATAATTCTATTATCACCTATTCTATTATAGATTTCATGATATTCTATCATATCACCTCACATTCGGGTGTAAGATGATATTTCCATTGTGCTTTTAATTTACATTTCCCTGATGATTAGGGATGATAAGTTGAACATTGGTATATCTGTTTTTGAGAAATGTCAAGTCATTGGTCCGTGTTTTAACTAGGTTGTTTTTTTTTCTTGCTATTGAGTTGTTTGAGTTCCTTATTTTGGATATTAGTTTCTTGTCAGATGTATGGTTTGCAAATATTTTCTCCCAGTCCTTGAGTTGTCTCTTCATCCTATTAATGGTTTCCTTTGCTGTGTGGAAGCTTTTTAATTTGATCCAATCCCATTTGTTTATTTTTGCTTTTGTTGCCTTTGCTTTTGGGGCTATTGTGGAGCATTTCCCCCATGTTGTGGAGCATTTTCCCCCATGTTTTCTTCCAGTAGTTTTACAGTTTCAAGCTTTATGTTTAAGTCTTTAATCCGCTTTGAGTTGATTTTTGTACATGGTATAAGAGTCCAAGCTCATTTTGCATGTGGATGTCCAGTTTTCCCAACACTCCTTATCGAAGAGATTGTCCTTTCTCATTGTGTGTTCTTGGCACCTTTGTCAAAAATCAATTGATTGTAAGTGCTTGGGGTTATTTTTGGGCTCTATTCTGTTCTATTGGTCAATGCATCTTTTTTAATGCCAGTACCATGCTGTTTTGATTACTACAGCTTTGTAATAGATTTTGAAGCCAGGTAGTATGATGCCTTCAGCTTTTGCTTTTGAGCTTTGGGCTCCAGTTTTTTGCTCAAGATTGCTTTGGCTATGCAGGGTCTTTTGTGGTTCCATACAAATTTTAGGATTGCTTTTTCTAGTTCTGTGAAAAATGACATTGTAATTTTGATAGAGATTTCACTGAACCCATAGATTGCTTTGGGTAGTATGGACATTTTTTAACAATATTAATTCTTCCAATACATGAACATGGGATACTTTTTCATTTATTTGTATCTTTTCTATTTCTTTCATCAATGTTTTATAGTCTTTAGTGCACAGACCTTTCACCTCATTGGTTAAATTTACTCCTAAATATTCAATTTTTTGATGCTATTGTGGATAGCATCAAATTTTCTTAATTTCTTTTTCATATAGTTTATTTTTAGTGTAAGGAAAGGCTACTGATTTTTGCATGTTGATTTGGTATACTGCAACTTTACTGAATTCATTTATTAGTTCTAACAGTTTTGGCATGAGTTTTTTGGGTTTTCTATATGTAAGATTATGTTGTCTGCAAACAGGGGCAATTTAACTTCTTCCTTTCCAATTTGGCTGTATTTTATTTCTTTCTCTTGCCTCATTGCTCAAGCTAGGATTTCCAGTACTATGTTGAATGGAAGTGGTGAGAGTGGGCATCCTTGTCTTGTTCCTGATCTTAGAGGAAAAGCTTTCAACTTTTCACTGTTGAGTATGTTAGTTGTGGGCTTTTCATATATGGCCTTTATTGTGTTTAGGTACATTCCTTCTATGCCTAATTTGTTGAGAGTTTTTATCATGAAAGGATGTTGAATTTTCTCAAATGTTTTTCCTTTCTGCATCTATTGAGGTGATTGTATAGTTTTTGTCCTTCATTCTGTTATTATGGTTTATCACATTCATTGATTTGCAAATGTTGAACCATCCTTGAATCCCAGGGATAAATCTCATTTGATCACGGTGAATTATCCTTTTAATATGCTGTTTAATTTGGTTTGCTCATATTTTGTTTAGGATTTTTGCATCTATGTTCATCAGGGATATTGGCCTGGAATTTTCTTTTTTGGTAGTGCTATTGCCTGGCTTTGGCATTGGTAATGCTGGCCTCATAGAATCAGTCTGGAAGTATTTCCTCTTCTTCATTTTTTTGGGAAAAAGTGTGAGGAGGATTTGTATTAGTTATTTAAATATTTGGTAGAATTCGACTGTGAAGCCATCTGGTCCTGGGCTTTTCTTTGATGGGAGATGTCTTATTTTTGAGTCAATCTCATTGCTTATTATTGGTTTGTTCATATTTTCTGTTTCTTCTTGATTCAGTCTTGTTAGGTGTATGTTTCTAGGAATTTATCCATTTCTTCTAGGTTAACCAAATTTTTGGCATATAACTGCACATAGCAGTCTCTTATGGTCCTTTGTATTTCTGTGACATCAGTAATATCTCCTCTCTTATTTCTGATTTTCTTTATTTTAGTCTTCTCTCTTTTTTTCTTAGTTGGTCTGGCTAAAGGTTTGTCAATTTTGTTTACATTTTCAAAGAACCAACTTTTAGTTTGGTTGATGTTTTCTATCATCTTTTTAGCCACTATTTCATTTATTTCTGCTCTGAACTTTATTATTTCTTTCCTTCTACTGATTTTGGGCTTAGTTCGTTCTTCTTTTTCTAGTTCCTTGAGGCATAAGGTTAGGCTGTTTATTTGAGATTTTTTTTTTTTTTTTTTGATGTAGGCATTTGTTGTTACAACTTCCTTTGGTGATGTCTGTGTAGCCTTGCATTTGAAGGAGCAAACCCTTCTTTCAGTCTTTACAGATACATTTTGGCAAGTTAAAGTGTTCTCCTGTTAGGTATTGTATTAGTCCATTCTCACATTGCTATAAAGAAATATCTGAGACTTGGTAATTTATAAAGAAAAGAGGTATAGTTGGCTCACGGTTCTGCAGGCTGTACAGGAAGCATAGTGGCTTCTGCCTCTGGGGAGGCCTCAGGAAGCTTCCAATCATGGCAGAAGGCAAAGGGGGTATGAGGTGTCTCACATGGTGGGAGCAAGGAGCAATAGAGAGAGGGAGGAGTTGCTGTACAGTTTTAACAACCAGATCTCATGAGAACTCTATCAAGACCATGAGGACGGTACAAAGGGGGATGTGCTAAACCATTCATGAGAAATCCACACCCATAATCCAACCACCTCCCCCCAGGCCCCACCTCCAACACTGGGGATTACAATTTGACATGAGATTTGGTGGGGGTACAAATCCAAACCATATCAGGTATCTGGGTTGATGAGATTGCCTCCAGGATCCCAGTTGAGTAGGGTTGAATCTAGATCATGTTGCTGGTGCCGGGTCTGCAGTGGAGACCAAAGTTAGTGGGCATGGGTCCTATATGGTTCCCTAGTGGAGTGGACTATTTCCAGGATCTTGGTCTGTGGGGCTGGTGCTAGGATGAGGATCCACTTCAGGATTCACAGATGGCAGGCCTGTTACCAGGTGCACTGATTGGTGTGGCTTCCTCTGTGATTCTGAGAGAGCTGCTGTTGGATCACTGGATGAGTCCCTAGGCTGGCCATATTGCTCTGGTCCATGGCTGAGAGGGGCTAGAACAGAGACACAGGATTGTTTCAGGGTCCGCAGCTGAGATTGAGATCTTCAGTCCTGTCTCCAGGGTCAGGGGTGGGTGTGTCTCCCGGTGGGCTTCTGGGTGAGCAGACCTGCTATCAGACTGCAATTGAGAAGGGCTGGAGTCTATTTATAGGGCTGTTTCAAGATCCACAATGAGGCCGAGGTCAAGGAATCAGCCTTCAGGGACACTGCGAGACATGCCTCCCTCCAGGACCAAGATCCAGGGACTCAGAAGGGCACGTCTCCTGGCGGGATCCCAGCTGGGCAGAACTGTTCCCAGACCACAGCTGGGAGGGGCTGAAACTGAGCTTCAGTGCTATTTCAGAAACTGCTGTGTGACTGATATTGGCAAGCCCAACCTGGTGGCACCATCAGGCAAGACTCCCAACAGTTCCCTATGTGGGAAGGATTGCTCCAGGACTGCAGCTGAGAGGGGCTGGAGCTGAGATTCAGGGCTCCTTTAAGAACCACTAGGAGACAGAGTTTGGCAAGCCTGTCCCAGTGTGTCTCCCAGCAGTTTCCTGCATAGGTGGAATAGCTCTGGACTGAAGCTGAGACAGAGCCTCTTCAGGGTCTGCTATGGGATGTAGGCTGGCAAGCCTGTCCTGGTGACATAGACAGTCACGTCTCGCAGCAGTTCTCTGTGCTTTT